>NC_042622.1:20428331-21028331 GCF_901001135.1 Rhinatrema bivittatum
ACACTAGGTCGAGTATAACTCCCTCCCTCGTGGGTTCCATTACCATTTATTTGAACAGAGCCCCTTGCAGGGCATCCATTATCTCTCTACTTTCTGGAGATTCCACAGAAGGGATTCTCCAGTCTACATCCGGCAGATTAAAATCACTATCAATCAATACTTCTCCCTTCTTTCCCACCTTTTGGATAACTTCAACCAAATTTCTGTCTAGCTCTTACATTTGAGTCGGAGGCCTGTAAACCACTCCAGTACTAGTGGATGCACCATCCTCTTTTGTTAGGATGGCCCATAATGCTTCTTCTTTACCCCACGTCCCTTGCATTTGAGTTGCTTGGATGTTGTTTTTGACATAAAGAGCTACTCCTCCCCCTTTTCTGTCCTCTCTGTCCTTCCTTAACAAGTTATAACCCGGTATGGCCGTATCTCAATCATGAGAATCCATGAACCAGGTCTCCGTAACAGCAACAATGTCCAATCCCGCCTCCACCATTAGGGCCTGCAGGTCTTGGATTTTATTGCTTAAACTGCGAGCATTTGTAATCTTTGATTTCCAATTTTTCTCCCTTGATTTGTTGCACTTCCTAGAAACCTTTTCTGCTTTTTTGAACTGATTGATTTTGCTATTTTCTCCTCCCACTTCCTGCATGAAAAAAAAAATTCAAATTCTGGTGTCACCTCAGAAAAAAATATTCATCCATTGCTATTTTGTGAAGTAACACAAACTCCTGCAAAGAAAGAAAGGTCTAGAACCTTGCTATACATTCACAGCACTGACTCTCAGGATTCAAATAACAGCAACCGTAGGAAAAAGCAGCAAGGCAAATACTACACAGGCCCTAGAACATTAATACATCACCTACAGGAATAACAGAACAAGCTGGACTACTACAGAGAAACTACACACTAGCAGAAATACACACATACAGCAAAAAGAGACCTAAAATATATATAAGAACATAAGAACAAGCCATACTGGGTCAGACCAAGGGTCCATCAAGCCCAGCATCCTGTTTCCAACAGTGGCCCATCCAGGCCATAAGAACCTGGCAAGTACCCAAAAACTAAGTCTATTCCATGTTACCATTGCTAGTAATAGCAATGGCCTTTTTCTAAGTCAACTTAATTAATAGCAGGTAATGGACTTCTCCAAGAACTTATCCAATCCTTTTTTAAACATAGCTATACTAACTGCACTAACCACATCCTCTGGCAACAAATTCCAGAGTTTAATTGTGCGTTGAGTAAAAACAACTTTCTCCGATTAGTTTTAAATGTGCCCAATGCTAACTTCATGGAGTGTCCCCTAGTCTTTCTACTATCCGAAAGAGTAAATAACCGATTCACATCTACCCGTTCTAGACCTCTCATGATTTTAAACACCTCTATCATATCCCCCTCAGCCGTCTCTTCTCCAAGCTGAAAAGTCCTAACCTCTTTAGTCTTTCCTCATAGGGGAGCTGTTCCATTCCCCTTATCATTTTGGTAGCCCTTCTCTGTACCTTCTCCATCGCAATTATATCTTTTTGAGATGTGGCGTCCAGAATTGTACACAGTATTCAAGGTGCGGTCTCACCATGGAGCGATACAGAGGCATTATGACATTTTCCGTTTTATTCACCATTCCCTTTCTAATAATTCCCAACATTCTGTTTCTTTTTTGGCTGCCGCAGCACACTGAACCGACGATTTCAATGTGTTATCCACTATGATGCCTAGATCTCTTTCTTGGGTTGTAGCACCTAATATGGAACCTAACATTGTGTAACCATAGCATGGGTTATTTTTCCCTATATGCATCACCTTGCACTTATCCACATTAAATTTCATCTGCCATTTTGATGCCCAATTTTCCAGTCTCACAAGGTCTTCCTGCAATTTATCACAATCTGCTTGTGATTTAACTACTCTGAACAATTTTGTATCATCTGCAAATTTGATTATCTCACTCGTCGTATTTCTTTCCAGATCATTTATAAATATATTGAAAAGTAAGGGTCCCAATACAGATCCCTGAGGCACTCCACTGCCCACTCCCTTCCACTGAGAAAATTGTCCATTTAATCCTACTCTCTGTTTCCTGTCTTTTAGCCAGTTTGCAATCCACGAAAGGACATCGCCACCTATCCCATGACTTTTTACTTTTCCTAGAAGCCTCTCATGAGGAACTTTGCCAAACGCCTTCTGAAAATCCAAGTATACTACATCTACTGATTCACCTTTATCCACATGTTTATTAATGCCTTCAAAAAAGTGAAGCAGATTTGTGAGGCAAGACTTGCCTTGGGTAAAGCCATGCTGACTTTGTTCCATTAAACCATGTCTTTCTATATGTTCTGTGATTTTGATGTTTAGAACACTTTCCACTATTTTTCCTGGCACTGAAGTCAGGCTAACCGGTCTGTAGTTTCCCGGATCACCCCTAGAGCCCTTTTTAAATATTGGGGTTACATTTACTATCCTCCAGTCTTCAGGTACAATGGATGATTTTAATGATAGGTTACAAATTTTTACTAATAGATCTGAAATTTCATTTTTTAGTTCCTTCAGAACTCTGGCGTGTATACCATCCGGTCCAGGTGATTTACTACTCTTCAGTTTGTCAATCAGGTCTACCACATCTTCTAGGTTCACTGTGATTTCAGTCTCTCTGAATCATTACCCATAAAAACCTTCTCCAGTACAGGTACCTCCCCAACATCCTCTTCAGTAAACACTGAAGCAAAGAAGTCATTTAATCTTTCCGCGATGGCTCCCTCACAGGCTTTCTGCTTCGGATATATTTTAAAAAGTTTTTACTGTGAGTTTTTGCCTCTACGGCCAACTTCTTTTCAAATTCTCTCTTAGCCTGTCTTATCAATGTCTTACATTTAACTTGCCAATGTTTATGCATTATCCTATTTTCTTCTGTTGGATCCTTCTTCCAATTTTTGAATGAAGATCTTTTGGCTAAAATAGCTTCTTTCACCTCCCCTTTTAACCATGCCGGTAATCGTTTTGCCTTCTTTCCACCTTTCTTACTGTGTGGAATACATCTGGACTGTGCTTCTAGAATGGTATTTTTTTTAACAATGACCACGCCTCTTGCACACTTTTTACTTTTGTAGCTGCTCCTTTCAGTTTTTTTCTAACAATTTTTCTCATTTTATCACAGTTTCCCTTTTGAAAGTTTAGCACGAGATCCGTGGATTTGCATACTGTTCCTCTTCCAGTCATTAATTCAAATTTGATCATATTATGATCACTATTGCCAAGCGGCCCCACCACCGTTACCTCTCTCACCAAATTCTGTGCTCCACTGAGACTACGAATTAGAAACAGAAACATGCAGACAAAACCAAAATAGAAAGACTAAGAAACTACACTCTGAACAGTGGAATACTGAAGAAGAGCAAAATACAAAAATATAAGAAATGCATATTCCCAAAGATGGCATATTCAAATTGCTAAAATCTCAAAAAATACATTTTTTTTAACTTTTGTTGTCTGATCTTTGTATTTTTCTAATCAGTTGCTCCCAGTCTCGTTTCCCATTTTTCTCTTATCCTAATTCCTTTTCAGTGTCTCTTCTCCTACTGTCTTCTTCCCTTCCTCTCTCACACAAAGACTCATGCTTTCTCTCACAGACTCCCTCACACACACAATCTCTCACTCTCATATGTTTCCCCCCACCCACACACAAGCTCACATGCTCTACATGCTCTATCATACACACACACACGCACAAGCTCTCACTCTCTCACCCCCTCTCCCAGGCTCCCATTCTTATGTTATACAGAGCCACACCCAGGCTCCCTTTCTTATACACATACAGAAGCACACCAGGCTCCCATTCTCACCCACATACACATATTCAAGCTCCTATTCTAACTGACCCTCCTCTTCGTCATCGCAGGGATGGGATCCCTTTACGACTTTGCAGCTCCAGCCCTCCTCTTCGTGGTCGCGGGGATGGGATCCCGCGATGGCCTTGCAGCTCTGACCCTCCTCTTTGCCATCATGTGGATGGGATCCCATGACAGCCTTGCTTTTTCTGAGACCCCTCCTCTTAGCCATTGCGGGGATGGCATTGCTCCAACTGACCTTTTCTTCAGCTGCTGGCAGCCTCTCTCCTTCAGCCACTGGCAGTTTGAGCTCTGCCAGTGGCCTGTGGCTTCTTCTGCTGCCACCGGCCCGCCGCCCCCCCCCCCCCCCTGGATGTGCCACCCTGTGCAAATGCACATTTTGCACACCCGTTTGTGCTGGGCCTGGTGAAACCTGCAACTTGATAGTCAAGGGCTAAGTTAACTGGTCCCATTGGGAGTGAAGGCCCCACTGTAGAAGTCACATGTGAAGGTGGATTAGTGAAACTACATGAATCGCTGCCGCTATATGACCCAGAACAACCAGACCTTCCCTGGCCATTGTTTGATCTGCATTTAGGCTTGTATACCAGGGTCCTAAGAGTGTTCACTCAATCTGATGGAAGGAAAGCTCTGTCTTGCAGAGAATCTGTCAATGCTCCAATGAATTTGATTTTCTGGGTGGGAATCAGAGTCAATTGCTTGAAATTCACCAGGAATCCCAAGGACTGTAGAAGTTGAATTGACTTTTGCAGGGAGTTAGTGCACCTTCCTATAAGATCTGGATTCCCTGCTGCTGAAGATGCACTGCTGCTACAGCTGGGCACTTCGTAAGGACCCTCAATCCTGCTGATAGACCAAAGGGGAGTACTTGGTACTGACAGAGGTATCCACCATAAAGCATAAATAGTGGGAGGGATGGATGGATATACGCATGTAGATGCCCTTTAGATCCAGGGTACCCATCCAGTCCCCCTCCCCCACCAGGATGAAGGGAAGAATTGTACAGAGTTCATCATGAATCTTTCCCGGAGTATATTCTTGTTCAGGCTTCTTAAGTCAAGGATGGGTCTCAGGCCCCTGGTTTTCTTGAGGATATGGAAGTAGCGGGAATAAAACCCTGGCCATGCTGATAAGGTGGAACAGGTTGATTGCCCGCTGATTGAAGAGAGACTCCAACTCCAGGCAAAGTTGCATCAAGTGAAATAGATCTATATTGAAGGCTGAGGAATGAGGAAGTGGGGAAACCGGGAGAAATGCAAATGGTATCCAGACTCCACAATCTTGAGAACCAGCAGTCATTGGTGATCTTGCATCATTCCTCTAGGTGGCGCTGTATTCTCCCCCTACTGGAGAAGATAGTTGTTGGGTTTGAAACACACTCAAAAACTTGTTAAAGGTTTGTGCTGGATATGCGGTGTCACTTTTGATTGGCACCAACTTTGAGCAAGAAGTTGTTGCTGTTGCAGAAGTAGAAGCAGAAACTGGTACTGAACCGGTAATGCTAAAACTGCCCAAAAATGTGTAGTGTGGCTGCCTTGAAGTGGACTGTTGTGCTGAGCCTGAGAAGAGGGACTGACTCATCATATGTTGTTCCTTTATTTGAGCATCCATGTCTCTGAGTTTGTACTCGAAAAGATGATCTCCTAGGCAGAGGACATGCTGGATGATCTCCTAGGCAGAGGACATGCTGGATGCCTTGTCAATCAAGTCATCCAGCATGCTCTGATTGATGCTGAAAGAAGAGTGAGCCATCATATCAAACACTTTGCAAACTGAACAAATAAGATGGTTATACACTTTTCCGCATCCAAGAGTGACCGAGGGTATTCAGAACTGCTATCACCCAGCAGAAGGAAGGACTTCAATTTTTGCATGTAATTATGTAAGAGTACTGATACTTTACCTACGTACAGGATGGGCAATTTTCAGACAGCCTATTCACGAGTTTATGGGAATTACCCTCCATCAGATCCAAACAAAACAAAATGAGCAGGTGAGGACAGAGGATGATGTCACCTGAACTACAAGTGAGGCACAAATTACATTATGATGGTGGTGGGAAGGGAAGGGAGAGGAGGGAGTTCCACCTGCAGTCCCCAGTTGTTGGATTTCGTGGACCCTTGAGCTGGTAGGACAGGTGATGGCGCACTGTGTGAGGGCCCACAGGGAGGTCGAAGCCGTGCCATCACGAAGGGATATCATAGTGGAAAAGACACGCAGACAAACCTTTTCATACATGGGTCTATATGTGCAATTCTATATATTGCAGCAATTTTCAAAAACTGGTCAGTCAGCCTGTTTATCTGTGTACATGACTTTTGAACATTGTTCATGTCTGGTAATCTATAGCAGGCAGATCAAAGAAAGGTCAGCTGAGTAAGCTCTGGGCACTAAAAGCTCTTAGCTATAACAATATTTTTCCGTACTCATGGGACTGTTTTCATGACAGTTTTTTGTTGGCACGAGTACACCAGTAAGGAGCTCACCCTGATCGTACAGGGGCTGTGTTAGGGCTCTTCTCCTTGCCGGTTCACAGAGAGCTGAGGGTTTTGAGAAAGAGTGGAAACTACAGTTATGTTTAAAAGAGTGGGTTCAGAAAAATAGGACTCCCCTCCCTGGGGGTGCAGAGCGGCTGTGGAGCCAGGGATTCCCGCTCCAGAGCTCAATCAGAGGATTCAGCACAGGCCTGGGGGATCCTCTCCCCATGGCCAGAGAGGTGACGGGAGTCAGTAAGGATCCCCTCCTGAGAGCTGGAGAGTTGGCATGGCTCCAAGAATTCCATCCTCAGGGCCCAGAGATCTCCTTCATGATTGAGGATTGCAAATGAAATGTTATTATACAGTGTTTATTACATTTGTTTATATTGTCTTTCATATAATATGTCAAGGAGATTGCAGTATACCATCTTCTGGTTATTCTAGTAGGAATTATACAGGCACACACAGTGAAATCCGTTTCTTATACTAACATTCCCTGTTCTTTAGCAGCCATTTTAACCGCAGGACTCCAGCCAATCACATTTGTGAAAATTATCACTTGTAAATATCTTTATTTTTGTTCTCTTAATTTATCACATGCAAATATTTTGATTATTCATTGTATTTACATTTAAATGTGCTTAATTGTGGCGCATGCTAATGAACATATATGCGGATTCTTTAATTAGCATAATTTTGAAATGGTATCAAAAGGCGCAAATTATTTACTCAGGTAAAGTTTCCTGAGGATTTAAATAGCTCAGTATTTAGACCCCCCACTTCTGCAATTAGATAATCTTTCTTTGAATGCTCACAGCCGGGAACAGACTTCCTTGTTCCCGGATAATTAGCAGGAGGCATCAAGCTGAAGGGTTTTTAATTGGCATGGAAAAATGTGACTGCCCTCCCCCCATCCCTTAGGACAAGCCAGTGTGAAACGAGTTCTTGTAGTGAGGGAGGGAATCTGTTCCTCCCAGGAACTGTTACCTTTTCCCTAGGTTCAAGCTTGCTAACAAAACCTACAGCTCTTTGAGGGTCTCATTGAACTGTTGCATTTATTTCTCAGAAGCCGGGCTGTGAACCCCAGCCACATCATGGTTTAACTGTGGCCCGACTCTGGTGGAGGTGCCAGCCTTAGACTGCTTGCCTCTTCACTCTCTTGCCTGTCTGATGAACCGCAGGCTGAAGGCCGTCTTCCTCGTGCCCTCCTTGGCTGGTGGGAAATCTGCTGTATCACTTTTGACCCCACAAGGGTAAAAAACTTCCCTGGACGTATATAATCTTCCGGAATATCCGGCCTGGTTTTGTTGCGGATTTCGAGTGCCGTTTGACCTCCCTTCCGCCGCAGCCGGCGTCACGCTGCCCTGCCAAGGTGCCAGGCGACTTTCACATTAGAACGTCATCTGCCACGGTTCCCCTGCCGAAATTCTCTCGACGGGTGGAAATGGGGGGCCAGAACTATGCTCTCTCTCCTTTCCTATTTCAAAATAACCAAGGAGGAGCTTTAGAAACATTAAAATTCCCAGAAGAGATTAAAGCTGTAATTTCCAAACGGCTCCGAGGCCACTTCACAGGGTCTGCGGCCATATTTACTCGTAACAAAAGGTGCAGCCTGGAGGGAGAACAGCAGCGCTTGGAAGAAACGTTTCCTGCGGATCAGCAGAGTAGGAAAGAGTACAAGACTTTCCTTCTTCTGGGAGGAATAGGTAGACATTGTGCTGGCCCCGGTGGCCTAGTGACGGTGCTGTACAGCCGGGTTCGGGTTTTCCATGCCTCACATTGCCTGGGGAGGGGAGGGGGGGGGCCTTTTCTGGCGATGGTGCGGAGGTAGCACACACAACAGATGGTGGTGCTGGTGGTGGGAGGTTAGGGGGGTGGAGGTGGTATCTCAGTCATCGTGCAACAGTGACTCCTGTTGACCGGATTTAAGGCCCGTGATTGCAAGAATCCAGAAGGTCCCCTTACGTTTGCCCCCACCTGAGGGTGGTCTCTGAGACGGACCGGCCAGGTGCATTGAGAAAGTATAAAACAGCGGAAAGAGCCTCAGGAGTCACAAATGAAGGCTTGGGATCTCTGCCCGGATCCAATTGAAATGGAAGCCCAATAGAACAGGAGGAAATGTCTGATATCCCCCCCCCCCAAAAAAAAAGAAAAGGAATATATGGGTTATTCAGAGAACTCAAGCAGAGCTCTCCTCTTTCCAGCACTGGCTTGTGTGTTTAAAGCACTGGGCTGCTCCTGAGGTTCAAATGTATTTACACAATATAAAGTAAAATACAAAGCAGTGAGTTATTTCCATAAAGCAGGACAGTATAGAGGACCCTTTATTGCCTTTTACACAAATGCCCAGCGACCCTGAGCCTGCTGTAGGAATCTCGGCCAGGGAATAAGCAATTGCCCTTAAATTGCATGCATTGGCAATTTAATGAATGCTCAGCCGTGTACACTTGAAATGCCTTTGCCTAAACAGATTCTGTTTTGTTTTTCTTGATCCAGCAATGCTTGTGATGAAAGTGAAGGTCAATGGAGTCCTTTCTTAGACTGTAGCATTATCGTCAGCCTGTCGGCCTCGTGAAGTGTGTGGAGGAAGCAAAGCTAGCGCCAAGCCACTCGTCAAACTGCAACGGAGAAATGAGACTCTCCTCTGCATAATGCATTTAATTGTATACAGGATATTTTCTGGAACTTGTTCTGTTTTCGGTTCTGACTGGTGCCAGTATGTGTCCAGCTTCGCACAAATGAATATTTTTAGAAGATTTCCTGAAAAAATACTTGTAGCTTTCACATTTCAAGATGATATCTGTCATAATACACTATGGAATAATTTTCAAAAGGACTTCTACGCTTAAAACTGGGTTTATTCGTGTAAATGTTCTTTATGCATGGTAAGTGGACTTTTGAAAATGACTACAATATATGCCATTGAATTGTCAATAAGTTTTAGGTGCTTCAGTGCACTTTAGCAGGCTAATTTTAAAACGAGCACACGTACACCCATATGTGCATGTAGGGGCACTAGGATTGTCAACTGGCTCCTGATTTTCAGGACGGGCTGATTCAGTCCTGATGTTACCTTATTGCCTGCATGGAGTTGCAGTCCTGCTTTTCTAGGGAAATCAATAGGAAGACCAGAAGTACAGGTTCATGCCAGCAGTGGGGGAGTAAAGCCAGGATAGGATGAACCTGTCTTGAAAATCTGGAGCCAGTTGGCAACTCTAATTGACGCGCAAGCGGAGATACGCTGGGATTTTAAATCACGTGCACGCTTGCACGCATACGATTTAAAAATACGCCTATCGCACATAAGTATGCTCCTAATTTTAAGAGATTACTCGACCAAACCTACTTCTCATATCTTCCCTAGGCCTTGCCAGCTTTAGCGCGGTATGTAAGCAGATTTTAAAACCTGCTCGCACGAGGCACATTCCCAGTTTTTCCAATTAGTCCGCCAGTTTGCCCAGTCACTCTCGAGGTCATCCAGACCCCTCTGGTTCTCCTTCCTGCAAGCCTCCCAGTTGACCCGCACCCCTCACCCTGTCCTGTAAGCCCTAAAATGCAAGATCTGCAGACCTGCTCCTCATTAGGAGCAGCAGTGAACAAGTTACCGCGCTCTGCAGCCTCCGGTTTTAAAATACGGAGTTACACGCATAACTGTTGGCCCCGCCCAAGAATGCCCATGCTCCACCCCTTTCCTCCCCTTTTCTGCCGCCCCCCATTTTTTGTTCGCCCATGCACATGTGTAAACCGTGACTTT
Organism: Rhinatrema bivittatum; assembly: GCF_901001135.1. Classification (NCBI taxonomy): domain Eukaryota; kingdom Metazoa; phylum Chordata; class Amphibia; order Gymnophiona; family Rhinatrematidae; genus Rhinatrema; species Rhinatrema bivittatum. The sequence continues at coordinate 20,438,405 of NC_042622.1, forward strand.
TAAAATCTGCGTCGCTCTCGCACGGCCCACGTATGTGAGTATTTTAGTGCGAGCAAAGTTTTTAAAATCGACCCCAAATGTGTACATGAGCTTTTGAAAATTGCTATGATATATGCTATTTTTACATGCATAAATCCTTTTGAAAATTAGCCCTAAAGCGTATAAATAAAGGTTAATTAAAAATAAAAAATAATAAGGCGATACCTTTTTAATTGGACTATCTTACAACATTTCTTCAGCAGTTTTTGAGAGATATTACTCCCTTCCTCGGGTCAGTTCAAAGTGACCGAGAGAGGATATTACCAGAAAATATAGGTTGATCATAAAAGGCATTCCAGTGATAGCATGAAAGAGAAGGGGACTTGGGGTGGTTTGATGGATGATCAGAAGGTGAGAGACAGTATCAGTTTATGGCTCATAATGAGTGAAGAAACCCTCCTTGTTGCATCCTTTTTTGTCAGTTCTGATCGTTTTCACTTCAAAAGTTTGACATTCCTGGAATGTTTTATATTATGTGAGATGCAAGTATCATGAAGCTTACACATCTTTTGTCTCTCTCCATGTCAACACGATGAGTTGGGTGATTTGGTGGTTAGGGCTCAGAGCTCATGTCTGACACAGAAATAGAGAATGCAATGGCAGATAAGGATGATGAGGCCCATCTACTCTGCCCAGTTTCATTCCCGGGGCAGAGTCATAGACTTTGGTTGATCTCTGGGTTTCCCTTCACAGCTAGGGATCCTTCTTTGCAAATCCCAAGATGCAACTAAGAGAAAATTGTTGCACATTTTTCCTTCTGCTCCTCCATGCTCATGTTGTGGCTCCCAGACAAATCTGTTGTGTGTACCAATACATAAGAGTAAGGAATCCTTGCTTTATATTCCCCTATGCAATATCCAAAAGAAGGAATTCTGCAGATTCATAGCCTAAGGCTTTACAGACTGGTACCAGTAGACATGCATATACTGCTAGCAGGACACTACACTGACTTTTTTCCATGCCAGAAAAATGCAGATTTTCCTGATCTGAAAAATCAGTACAACCACCACAAAAAATCTGTAGGGTTCCATTTTCAGCCACTGTGCTAGTCTTAAAGATAGTTGGATAAGGTTATCTGGCTATTTGTAGGACAGGTCTGTGACCCAATCAGAGTTAGCCGGATAAGTTATCTGGCCAATGCTGAATATCGGCGTTAGCTGGATAAGTAATCCAGCTAATGTCGCTCCTCCCTGGAATGCCTCGTCTGTCCCTGGAATGCTAAATATTATGATTTTGTCATTTAGGGACATTTTGTCATTAAGGGAGTGACATGGACCATCGCCATGGGTCCTAACAGCCGCATGATGTAGTGCGCTGAGACCTGGTGACTCTGAGAGATTGCTTTCACCAGGGCCATTAAGGTGAGCACCCAGTCTCGAGGCAAGAACACTCAAGCCTGCACCATGTCGAACCTGGCTCCAATGAAGTCCAATTGCTGTGACGGAGTCAATTGAGACTTTGGGTACTTTATCAGAAAACCCAGAGTCTCCAAGACCCAAATGGCAGAGTGCAGGGACTGCAGTGCGCCCTCCTAGCCAGAGTTCTTGATGAGCCAGTGGTCCAGGTAGGGAAAGATCTGTACGCACAGTTTCCGCAAGTAAGCACCCACCACTGCCAGGAACTTGGTGAAAACATGGGGTGCCAACACCAGGCTGAACAGCAGCACTCAGTACTGGAAATGCTGCCCGCCCACCACGAACCGCAGATAATTCCCATGGGTGCGAGAAATTTTGATGTGGGCGTAGGTGTCTTTTAGGTCGAGGGAGCAAAGCCAGTTCCTCCCTTCCACAGGAGAGGTATCAGGGAGCTGAGAGAAACCATCTTGAACTTCTCCCTTTTCAGGAGCTTGTTCAAGGCCCGCAAGTCCAAAATAGGACGGAGATCTCCAGTTCTCTTTGGAATCAGGAAATATCTTGAATAGAAAACCGCTCCCCCCGTTGATGTGGCAGAATGGGTCTTCGACCGCCCGACTATTAAAATGGGTGCAGAGCTCTGTGAAAAGTATCTCCTCATCTGCCGAGATGCCCAAGAGGGGCACAGCGGAGAGTCTGGCGGGATACCCTGAAAGTACCCTTGATGAATGATGGACAGGACCCCACTGATCCGAGGGTGATGGATGGCCAATGGCCCACAAAGAGCTGTAGCCGGACCCTGACCAGTGGGCCCACAGTCGAGGATACCAGAGGACCGGCTTGTGCTCCCTCACCACCAGTCAAAAACCCCGTGGCTGGGCTCTGCTGGAGGGCTGGGTGAGGCCTAGGAGCCCGGGGTTGCCAAGGCGGAGACCTAGGGCCAGCCCATTGGGTCCTCACCTGGAACACCGGAGGATAGTACTTTCCTCGGGCGGTAAAACGGGCACTTAGGTTCCTGCTGTGAATATCTCTTGCCTGAGGACTGCTGTCCAGAGATTCCTGGTATAACTGGCTCATGTACAGTTGGTAGCAAGCGGTACGTGCCACCAACTTTCCTCCCCAGGGCGTCTAGAGCTCTATGTTCTTGGCCTGGGGGCAGCAAGGCGTGAGTCTGAGAATGCTTCACCTTTTTGAGGGCGGAACTCCAACCACCACAGACTGGCGTGGGAGCTGATGCCTCTCAAACCCCTTGGTTGGCTGAACCAGGTATACCTATCAGTCTTCCTGTTCACTGGGGATACCGAGATGGGGTATTCCCAGAGCCAGACAAAGACATCTTTAAAAGATGTCATGGACTGGGACAGCCACCAGCTCTTTTGGCACATCTACAATTTGGAGAATCTCCAACATTTTGTGGTGGGAGTCCTCATCCATCAGGAGCTGAAAAGGGATGGACTCCGCCATGGCCTGCACAAAGCCCCTCAAAACGTCAGGTCCTCTGGTGGGGACCGACATCGCTCCTCTAGAGGCGATGGCTCAGAGGGCAGATCCTCATCCCCCCACGGGTCGTATGGGGTGTTCTCTTCACTTAGGATCCCCCACTGGGGGCACCAGCGAACCCCGATGACATCATTCAAAAAGTACCCCAACAAGCAGTTGAAGGGCAGCAGCCACTGGAGAACGGCACTATCAGAGATCGACTGCACAGAATGTACCAAAAGGCACCACTCACCGCAATGCCCCTCTAAGGCCAGGACAAGAGGCGAGGGACTCTGGCGTGGGAAGAAAAACCGAGAAGACTCTACCATGGACTTTTTCCAACACAAAAAAGACCAGCTCCACATCCGCGAGACAACAGCTCCGCGGGAAAAAAAGAGAGTGAAGAGGGACCCTGCGTGGACGCATGGATAGCGGCATGCTGGGCATGATCAGTGTGCCTAGTCAAATATTTCTGTGCCGAGCACCATCTGATGACATCACCTATGTGTGAGGACTACCATCCTGTTTGTCCCAAGAGAGCTGTCCTTAAAAGAAAGCACCCTCAAGCATAAATGATGAAATGATGAAGATCCATTTGTACAAGGAAAACAAAAATATTGCTGCAAGGCTTTTGACTGGCTCCCAGGTGAGACAGGAGCTTCATTGCCTGCCAGTTACTGCCGTTATAATTTAAACTAGTAACTCAGATTTTTAAGGCCCTCCATGTCTTAGGATCAAGTTACTTGAGGCATAGACTCCAAATGTATGCTGCAGGGTGAGTGCTAAGATCAACAATTGGAAGGGTATTGGAATTTCCATCACGAAGGGATATCGTAGTGGAAAAGACATGCAGACAAACCTTTTTCATGCATGGGTCTATATGTGCAATTCATTTCCATTAGAATTTCAACAATGGACAGATTTTGCGGTTTTTTCAACGTCTGCTTAAATCATGGTTCTTTCAGTTGGACTTTTCTGAAGAGTAATGGGCCAGTTCAAGAATGATGCTTTGTTAAGTTAGAGCAACTTAATTTTTTTTAATTGTGTTTCTATTATAATGACATATTTTATTTTAGACTTGATGTATATTTTTATGATGGCATCGGAGCTGAATGCACAATGTTGAGCTCTGAAGCAGTAGAGAGAGTTGAGCTGGGAAATGCTTTTTTGCCTGTACCATCATTTGAAAAAAAAAGGGGGGGGAGGGGGGAGGAAACCATGTACCAGCCCTCTGCAGGTGCTGCTTCCTCCATGGCTTTTACAAGCCATCCTTGACAGCTTCATGGCACCTGTAGAGAAAGGAGATGTTGCTCCAGTGAAGAAGCTTGGCCATGGAATGGCCACTGGCCACCCTCAGTGACTTGGACGGATTGCTGAGGTCAGCACTGAGAGTACTCAGCTCATGTTCACGGTACAGTGCAACGGTTGGCCTCTAGCAGGAGCAGCAGCTACAGTTGCAGCAGGAGCTGCAATGCCTGCTGCTCAATTCAGAGGAAGCGTTGGGCAGTATCTGTACCATCTGGGACCTTGGTGGTGAGAAGAAGGTGGTGAGTGGATCCCTGAATGTGGAGGGTCTGTGGAGGCCCCCAAGGTCCATGAGGGATGGGGACCTGTAAGAAGGTACATCAGGATCTGGGTCCTTGCAATATGGGGCTAGTCAAGCCTATTGAGGAAATGCTAAATTCTTTGTGGGATGCTATAATCACTATGATGGTAAATTTCAAAAGGGGCATATGGAGTCTAGGGTAACTGGGTACAGTACAGGCTAAAGAACCAGGGATGTTGGGAATACCTAGCCCAACGCTGGTCAAACTGGTGAAAGTGATCCTCGGCTGGACATGCATCTGTTATAAAATACAGGTAGTTGCACATCCGTAAGCCAACTCATGCTGCTGGGCACACACAAGCTTAAAATTAGGCGCACAGATATGCATGCTTAAGCTATTTTTTCACATGCAGTGGTATCTGAGGGCATGCTGGCATGCGTGCACATCTATGCACCCATGCCACCGGTTTGAAGTTATCATCTTAGGCTATTTTAGATCACGCGTGCATATGTACACACATGGTCTAGACACAGAGAAGTTGTATTTATTGTATAGCTCGATGGTACTGCCCGGGGAGTGGGCAGCAGTGAAGGTAACCCAGTGAAGTAGTCCAGGGGTCCTCAGCAGAGGAGACCAGTCTCACACTCGAGTAGGTGATAGGCAGCGCGGTGTAGCAGGGATAGGTCCCGGATGTAGACACAGAGCGCTGAAGATGAGACAGACTGAAAGGGTTAGTACTTACTGAAGCAGAAAGCTGTATTGTTGAAGGTCCTGGCAGGCAGAAGTTGTTCAGTGGCAGGCACCAGATTAGGGAGAGCAGGCCCTCGAGGAGTGAGTACCCGGTATCCCAAGATAGGTACCTGAAATAGAGCAGAAGGGCCCCCGAGGAGCGGATACCCAGGTTAGTGAAGAAATACCCCGAAGGGCAGAGAGAGCTTCCTGCGGCAGCTGGGAAGCGGCAGAGCAGCTTAGACCGGAGGCAATCCAATCCTTGCTAATTCAGTTTGTTAGCACTGGAGAGAGCGGCATGAAGATGCTGCAGCAGCCATCTTCCCAAGCCTTGAAGAGAGAGAAGGAAGAAAGATGAGGCACAGAGGTCAAAGCCGTCTGAGACCGACGGATGCAACACATATGGGATAAAGATCTGCACAGCAAAACCTTTCATTGGTTTTTCTTTTTTTTTATGTCACTTTCATTTTAGCACGAGCTATTTTCAAAATTTACTGCGCTGCTTTCTTTTTTTAGTGCATACTATTTAGAAGTAGCTGGTGCTAAACAAAAAATGAAATTGAGCACGATGAAAATGCATATCCCAATGCAAGAGACACTCCAGTAACAAACTGCATTCTACCCGCAGACGTGCCCACAAAAACCCAATTCACCAAAATGCATTCACGCCTTTTAATTACTTCAGACCTGAATACATTTATTTCTGCATTCAGGCAGGCATGGCTCTGGTGTAGCTCCCATTTCTTCTATGGGAGTGATACTGGCACTTAAAACTTTCTTATGCTTTAGGAAAAATAAGAAAAGTACCTGGAAGAAAACCTTATTCTTCAGACTTATCAGAAAATACAAAGAAAAGCAGCAAAGAAAAAATATTTCACCAGCCTTTTCCTATTCTTAAAGGCTGCTGAAAGTTTTCCATGCAAAGGCTGATTTTAGAGGGGCCAGTGCTGCTTTTCTCAGCTGGGATTGCAGTGCTCATTTTTTAAAAAAAACACTTTGACCTTAACGCCTCTATTAATGATATAACATTCACGTCATCTCTCGTTGTATTCTAAGCCTATCCCTAACATCTACATTAGTAATATATTATTCATGCCATCTGCCTTATCCTTTCTAAGCTTATTTTTCTTTCAGTTTACAACTTGGACCCCTTTCTCCCTCTCTCTCTCTGACACACACAAACACACACACTATCTATATTTTTTTGTGTGTGCATGCAAACTGTGGTTCCCATATCCATCGCTTATCTCAAGAGCACAGCAGATTATGGATCACCAGGAATGTACAGATATTAAAAGACACATGCATCATTGTAGTACTTCTCAACTAAATTAACAACCATGACTCACCCACTAGATAACTAGTTATCTAGAACTAGATAACAGTATTATATACATTCCTATCTATGACATACAAACCACCGAACATGCTTACTACTATATACAACACTACCAGTGATATTTCAGCTTACTTCTTGCATATCATCACAACAGGTTATAATTGGGAACTGACACAATATACTAGAAATGTCAACAAAATAAAACCTTGTTTTCCAGAGTCAAACAAATCTTTTTTCCTTTGGGATTCTCAAGGTCATCATCATAGTTTGCTCCTGCACACATGGGAGCTGCTCAGATAGGATTATGACTGGAGAACTCCGCAGAGAAGTCATAAGAAGTGACATTAGGAAAGAACCTGTTCCATTTACCACTTACTGGAAACATTCTTTGCAATCATCTCAAAACCGGCATTGTGGGACATTGTGCAAGCCCAAATCAGCCCTGGATCATAGCTGTTTGGATATGATCCAGGGAAAATTACTTTCAAACAAATGCGTACAGCATCATATGCACATCTATTTTGCTGTGAGCAGATCTATGCTAGAGTTTTATGACCCGCACGTATGATAACGCGCATATGTAGGCTTATTTGTAAATACATGCAGTGCATTTGAAAGAGCGTATATCAGTGCACTGAACACATGTACTTTTCCTACCTATTTAAAGTCAATGCATTGTAAAACATTTGTGCATCAAGGAAATTACCAGTTTTGCCAATTAGTCCACCAGTTCTCCCAGTCCTTCTCCAGGTCATCAATGCCTTCCTGGTTCTTCAGCCTGAACTTCCCCCTGGAGTTCATTCAGACCTCCCAGCCAACCAATGGTACACAATAAATATGTTGATTATAATTTATGCCAGGTAATAGCAGGTGTAAAATTCAGCAAGTTGGAAAAATCTACATGCCTGACTTTTAAAATAGCAACATAGGCGTCTAAATGTTGGCCCCTCCCTGGAACGCCCCTAGATCTCTCCTTTTTTATGTACATGCGTGTCCGCGCGAAAGTGAAAGCACCTGCACATTTAGCATTTTTATAATATATGGACTAAGAGAGTAGAGGCTACTTACATGCATATATGCTAATTTTTACATTTGTTACATTTCAAAAAATCACCCCTAAGTTTAATTGTAGTTTATGTAAAGCAAAAAGCAATATCAAAGCATTGCATTTGTCAAAGGTGAGTCCAGGGCAAGGCACTCGTGCTAACTAGTATATCTACATTGTAATATAGATTTCAAAATGCTAAACTTGGATCGAGAACGAAATCTGTTTTTCAATTGCTTCCAAGAGCCTATCTGCTAATTACGTTGATTGCATATGTCTGGAATTATTGTATCGCCACGTCTCTCAATTAATTTAGTAGCACTTTGGGAAATCAACCAGTCCTGAAGATGATCTTTCATTCCTTGTTATTGCAGTTATGATCATTGAAGGCAGAACGAAATAAACTGTCTCCCTTTCTAACTGGATGAATATTGCAGCGTCTGCACCCGAATGAGATGCAATTCTTGCGGTGTGTAAGCAGTGGCACTGCTATGTAATTTCCTGAAGACGTGCAATCTCCTGCTGGTTGACTCCGTTCCTCGTTCTGTCGGTTCGACTCTGGACATTGTGAAGCAATGACAACCGTAATTGCTGGCAGATGAGTGCCTTCTTGCTTACCTCACCCAATCTGCCCAGTTGCCCCCTGCCTACTGAAAGTCCATCATCTCTCTCCCGTGTCCTTCCTGTTGCCTTCTGTCACCGTCCCAAGGATGTTTGAACTGAACTGAATTCATCTTTCTAATTGTTGGTCCCTAACTCTTTTCCTTAGATTTTCCATTTTCCCAGTGTGTCCTTTTTGTTCACGGCTGTAGTCCCTTGCGTGAAATGATTTATCCCCTGAGATTATTCACCAGCTGTTCAAGCTGCATTCATACTTTAGCGCTGCAGTCTCCTCACCTGATGTCACGTTTCAGCTTTCCTTGCTGCGTTATTTGCACTTTGCTCCTCCTCTAAGGCGGGGGCAGACTGCCAGTGATCTGGTCCCCCGGGCATTAAGGGTCATAGGCCCCTCATTGGCCCCCAGCTACTCATCCGAGGCTAGGGGAGGGTGCTGTGGGTCCTCAGCGACTGCCCTTTTGCACGAATGGTCAGCCCACCCCTGCTCTGAGGCCTCCTGAGGACTTTCTACAGCCGTTCCTGCTACTTATTCACGCAGTGGGAGCCTCAGGGAGCCGCTATCTGCTCCCCAGGAGTCTCTCCTCAGCTCCCTGCCCTGCGTATTTGTAGTTTGGATGGCTCAGGATACTGCTACCTTGGGCTTTTCAACAACAGAGTCCAACTTATTTTGAATCATAATTTTGGAAGTGAAATCATGAAACTATGAAGAGCTGAAGGAACCTCTGGTTCTTACCATGAAGGACTTTTCACCTTGACTGCTTGATTGTCACGTTCTGTTTGTGGCTTTTTATTTATTCTATACTGTGTATGTAAAGTCTGCAAATTGCTTTAAGCTGCGAATACGCGGCATAGAAATCAAACAAACAAATAAATAATGACCGGATTTCATATAATCCTGCACATAAATCGATTCTGACAATTTCGGTGGCTCCCAAAGTCCTGCAAAGTGGCGATAATTGGGCGAGCATGTTCCGAACTGCTCCCAGCGCACTGCATGCATTGAGCCCAGCTGAACCAATTCGCTCACCAAGGCTGGGAACAGGGGCCGTGGCGCCTTAATCCGTCAGCCGACACAGAGCGAGCACCAGAAACGCAAGCTGGTGGTGGAGGAGATACATAGTCCATGAGCCCCTGTCTCTTTCGGCAGTATTCCTATTTCAGCGTCGATCTATCTAGCGAAAATACGGAACTCTCGTAAAGGTGAATTTTCAAAAGTCGCGCGCTTTAAACAATAGAACCCGAGCGCGTAACATAGCACATGCGCGAGGGCTCGCTGTTTTATGAACCGAAACATACACACACACACATCAGGGTCCGTGGGCCAGTTTGCATGTGTAGGAAAGGGAGTGGGCCAGGGTGTTCTGGGGAGGGGGGGCGCCAACATTTACGCAAATAAGTTGTAATTTTACAACCTGCCAAAACGACGCACATCAGTCTTTTACTTGTGTACATTTACTTATTTATTTTTATTTATTTATTTCTTTTATATACCGACATTCGATCGAGATATCACATCGGTTTCCAGATAACTAAAGGAATAGGGTGGTAACAGCCCTATTTTACATTATAACATGATAATAAATATAACAAGTTGTAACAGAACTAACAGGAATATATGGAACATTACTTCTGGTCATTATCTGGCGTAAGTGCTCGTAAACATCTCAAACGTGAAAAAATGACTGGGGGGGGGGGGACGGGGACGACTTCAGGCTGAAGAGCCAGGAAGGGTCTTCACGAGCTGCAGATGGACTGGGCGAACTGGTAGACTAACTGGGAAAACTGGTTGTTTCATTGCCACGCTCATGTTTTATCCCATTTATCAGAAAATCTAAATGTGTACATATTATTACATACATAATATCAATTATAAAACAAAGATTCATAAACGGTTATTTTCACTTTCGAATAATAGAAGGACTAGGGGGCATTCCATGAAGTTAGCAAGTAGCACATTTAAGACTAATCGGAGAAAATTATTTTTCACTCAACGCACAATAAAGCTCTGGAATTTGTTGCCAGAGGATGTGGTTAGTGCAGTTAGTGTAGCTGGGTTCAAAAAAGGTTTGGATAAGTTCTTGGATGAGAAGTCCATTAATGGCTATTAATCAAGTTTACTTAGAGAATAGCCACTGCTATTAATTGCATCAGCAGCATGGGATCTTCTTAGTGTTTGGGTAATTGCCAGGTTCTTGTGGCCTGGTTTTGGCCACTGTTGGAAACAGGATGCTGGGCTTGATGGACCCTTGGTCTGACCCAGCATGGCAATTTCTTATGTTCTTAACCCCCCTGACTAGCCTCGTTTTTTTGTTACATGAAGTAAAGTTATGCGATAGGGGACCTCGGCGCCCGCTTGTGCGCGTATCTACTTACACGCTGACTTCATGGTGCAGTCCCGGCCTGCCCTTGTCCTGCATACACCCCACCCAGACCACGCCCATGCCCCACCCCTTTTGGTGAGAAACATTTGTATGTGAGTACAGGGAGATATGCGCGTACCCGTGCGGGTTTTAAAATCGGCGCGGCGCGCACCAGGCTGAGTCACGTGTGTAATTCCCAGCTTTGGCGCGTGTTTGTATGTGTGCACTTCGACCGCTTTTTTTTGTCTGATTTGCTGACCTTAGCAGCAGACGTACTACCCTCAACCGTACTGTCCCTCTCACTCACTGCAGCTGCGCACCCTGTGTCTCTCGCTTCACTGCTAACCTTCTCTACCCCGCAACCTCACGAGCCTGTACTGATGGGGGCTGTTCGCCTTGACCCGCCAGAACCTCACCCCTAGTAACTTCACTTGTCGAGATCTCACCCCTGGCAGCCCCTGCTGTCAAGACCTCGCTAACTACGACCACATTAGGAGGTAACTCACCAGGACGATCGGAAGAAGTGCTCAGTCCCGGAGTCACAACAGCGGTTCCCGAAGCCAGAGCTGGAGTGTTGCGCCACGACTCCTATCGCGAAGTACCTGGCCTTTCGCTTGAATCTTGTGTGACTGGACCCTGTAAAGGCAAACCTGAGACAGCAGCAACCGGACCAGCACTGCCTGCAGCCCCACGTGCTCCTTGACCCTCCCAACCAGGCGGGTGAAACCCACTCAGGAAAGGCCTCGAACCAGGATACCAACCCCATTGCCTAAAATTACCACTGGCTGGGTCCCCAAACTCTGGGCCAAAAGGCCAGCTGAAAGCAGGGATATTCCGATTCCCCACATTAGCCGGGTGGCTGGGGTAACCAGCGTTATACCTCGATGGGAAGTGACCTTCCCACTGTGGGATCCAGAATGGATTAGGACCCTCCCAAGGAGGCCTCCCCATGGCGGCAGGTCCCGCGAACCCCAGTCTGCTGCTTGCAGGAGGGGCTGAGGCCGCAGCATTTTCAGGGCAGGCAGGACTCCCCACTCTCTCCGTGCCATGAACCCCACCATTCCGGACCCCAGAAAATTGAAGGGGGGAGAGGTGTTTCTCTCTCACTCGGGGGACCCATATCTGACTATTTGCCTATTATTGCCTGCTGGTGTGAGCGAAGCCTTAACCCCCTCTGCATGTGCTTCCCGGAGGACAGGTCGAGAGTTAACAGGACTTGTGCTGTTAGCCTGTGACGCTGCCTGCATGTTAGCATTACTGTGATCTACTGTGGGGAGACAGAGAGCCTCTGCTCTGCACCTGAGCTTCCTGTACCCCTGTAGATACATTCTTGGCGCTCGTGTGGCCTGCAGCTGCACGTGCTTGGGAGCGCGAAGCAAGACCTTTTTTACTAGTCCCACCCTTCGGTCCTCCACCCTCCTCTACTGCCGACCTACGGGAAGGGACTTGCTGAGCAGGTGCTTTGGCCCAGGTTGGTGCTCTGGCTCGCGTTGCTGCGGGCACACTCACGCCTCTCATCCCGGCCCTCTCAACCCCTCCCCATGCCACGCGCCGGGCCTAACTGGCAAGGAACTCAAAATTCTCCGCGATGCAGCCGCCGAACTGGCCGCAACGCACGCGCCTCCAAACGAGCACCGGCGCCAAAATCCATTCCCCCCCGCCTCCCAAACCGGCCGGAATTACCAGCAACTGCGCAGCAAATAGCCCGGGGAACCGTCAACGCCGGTCGAGACGGCAGAAAAGAACATGGGGGGGGGGGAGCGAGGCCCTCGTGCCAGCTCCTCCCCTTGCTGCCGCCTCAGCTCAGCTCGTCCAATAGAGGCGCGAGGCCCCAAATTCAAAAAAATGTAAGAAACAAATCGGTTCCCAAGGGAACCAGGCTGTAGGTGCGCGTGTCGACGATGCTCCGTCTAGGGAGCCTGCCCCTTCCCCCTCCCCCCGCCACGTCAGAGCTCGCACCGGGAGAGAGCCTGGCGCCACATCAATGCCTGCCTGCGGGCACTAGGCCTGCCTGCTCGGCCACTCAGCTCAGAGGGACAAACCATTCATTACAGCATCTCCCCCAGAGTTTGGCTGGAATTGGACGTCCCTTAGGCACAAGGGTGGGGGGGGGGCTAGATTAGGTAAGAAGGGGTCAGATGTAGTTTACTTTCAGAGGGGAACGTTGTGTTTCAGATGTGCAGTTTTATATTTTACACACCACTGGACTGGCAGCCAGTGCAGATCACAGCGCCCTTTTGTGATATGGCCCCTTACAGTTCGTCCTGAGATCGCCCGAGCAGCAGCATTTTGGGAAAATGTGAAGAGCTTTCAAGGCATAAGCAGGTAGAGGTACCCTAAATGAACTGAATTACAGTAACGTCTCAAAGCTTGGACAAGTATGCGAAAATCAGGGGCATTCAGCAGTGGCTTCAGGACCCAAAGCCATTGTTGAGAGAAAGTCAGATTTGGTTAAAATCCATTTGTAGGGTCCAAGGATTTGGATGTTTTCAGATGGTGACATGCATTGGACTCTGGCTAATAAGGATCTGCTTGAATGCATTATTGGAGCGTCCTGCTCTTATCTTCTGTTCTGCGGAGCAGCTCTGCACAACATGAACTCTTGCTTGATGTGCATCACCCCAGGTTATTGTTCTCCATTTTGTAACTAAATAGTTAAATGTAAAGAGAGCATAAGTTATAAATGAACAGTTTAAATGAAGCTGTTGATTGCATTGACTGAAATGCAATTAAGCAGTTTAGGATGTAAGTGATATTGATAAGAAGTTGTTCCGCTTAGGTCTACAGACCATTTCTTCCAAACTCTCATTTACTACCAGAATTATCCTTCTGAGATAGCAGTATTTTGACTGTTGCAATGATCAGCTCTTTGTGGGTAGCGCCATGTAAAATTTAAATCCTTATTATTTAAGTGATTGGAATACACAGGGAGGAACTCGCTGGAAAAAAAGCCAGACCGCTCTCCTCTTTCATGAAGTTTAATTGACTTAAAGTAACTATTAGTATTGATTTGTTTGGTTTGGATTTGACGTTGATATAAAAAATGAGCTGCACCGCCGTCATCACCCTCTATTTTTTGCTAGTATATGCGATCGTTATTGTCTTGCAAGAAATGCCTGGAGAACCACTATTCACATTTTAAGTGACGGCACGTGGGATCGCTTTCAATTAATTGTGCTTAATGAAATGTCATTTCCTCCACTGTCTGAAGCAGAGGTTTTGGAATTTAATATTTAACAGCTTGGATGCCTCATGAATCTTCGGCCTGCCAAAGAATGCCATTTATTCACTGAGACGCGCTCGTGTACCTCTAAACATTCATTTATCATAACAAGACTAAGGAGTGGCTAAAACTCTTTGACAAGAGTTCTCCAGCTTAGGTCGTAAGGACATCTCTGGGGCAGGGACCTACCTGCTGCACCCGAGTGGCAAACTGGCCTTCAGCACAGCTTTGGCAAGATGAACGAGCCAAGGCCATTCTGAAAATCCGGCTAGTCAGCCGGTTTATGGAATTTCGCAGAGCGGAAGTCGGCATGCCTTGCTTTCCTCCGCCTGGCAGAGTGTACATCGTACTGATGAGGTTCCTGGTGCGATGTACCCTACAAGAGGGACCATGTCGAACAGCTGTCAAGCTGGAGTCTTTGCGGGTTACTGCCTTAATTAATTCAAGGCGTGAATTTAGGTCACTTCCTGAGCTGTCCGGACCAGAATAAAATTACAGCCGAGCACAGGGAAGTGCGTTTCCAGGTGCTGGAATGCAGCAACACTGCCTGGGCCCAGTCCAGGGCGAGCTTGGTTTTGTCGCACGGCTCTGTTGTCATTTCCAAGTTTATTTTCCAGTGCAGGGATTTCATTGCCTGTCCTTCTGCCAGCGTAATAGGATGCGTTTCTCAGTGGGAGGCCCACCTACGCAACCGCGCTCATCATTTTACATTCACATATTTATTCTGAAACCACAAAGGCGAGCAGGTGGGAGAGACGCATGTTCTGTTGAGTCGGTAGAGCCAGCACTCAGCACAGTAGGACTGGAACAAGTTAAAGAGTGACACCCAAGGGAAAAAAAAAAAAAAAGGAATTGCCTTTGTGTTGTGAATTCTTTTGATGTAACAAAGGCATAAACGTATTATCCTGTAGGTACCACGTGCATCAACCACCTCTGTAAATAATTATTTCATATTCCTTTAAAAACATCGGATCAAATCTCAGGTGGAATTCCAAGTGGAGCTACTTTCTGCTACGGCTTCATTTTAATAGTTTTCACATTTCCAGCCGTGGAAAATAAATTGACTTTGATCTGCAATTGATTTCAGACCTTCCTGCCTTGCTAGTGACACTTAGAATTGGATTGAAAGATAATATTTACTGACTGCAGGCATCAAAGTAAGATCCATAGGGCAATCCTCTTAAATACGGCGCATTAAACTCGTCAGAACCTCATTCATAAAACCAACAAAGCAGTTTTGAAAGGAGAGATCACATTTTTTTTTTTTTTTGTTATGAAACATTTCGTTTCCCTGTTAGACTTCATATTTTCCACAAAGAGAGAGAGAGAGAGAGAGCAGGGAAACACAGGGCCTCCAAAACACTGGCTAACATAATTTATTTGGAAATACTGATGGGATTTCTCCAGCAATCTTTCCAACAGCTTCCACTGAATAATTGTTAGCAACCAGGGGTCTGACGGACTGGGTTATCTGCCCCTGTGGAAAGCATTCCAGTGTGAAAGGGATTAATGATAGGCGATACCCTGTCTTCAGCTGTAGATCAGATTGCAGAGCCCACACTTGTTCCCCCAGGACCACTCTGTCTTTCTGGGCCTCTAAGTCACTCTGCCATGCACACCACAATAGGCCAAGCCACTGGACGGGGAGGAGGACCAAGCCTTCGAGGCCCTAGGAGCACGAGAGTGGGGATCGCTGCACACCCCACCGGCCGATGCGGAAAGGCGCATTCAGCCCACAGCGCGGCTTTACCTGCCCTGCAGCACCTGCTTTGTGAGCTAAAACCTTTTACTACCGATGCAGCAAGGAGCTCTACCTTCACGAAACGCACATTCTAAAATGGGAGCACTATTTTAGTGCTCTCTCGCATGGAAACCCCCTGAAAATGAGGGCATTAGGCAATATCCCCCAGTGCAGAGAGGCCCGGTGGCCTAACCCAGGTATTCTTAATGCTGGAAACTTCACTCCTGAGTCAGAGAAAGAGTTAAATTTCCAGCTCTGCTGTGCCGGCTCAGAACAGATGAACAAAGATGGCTTTCCCAGTTCCCTGCCACTTAGCTGGATTAGTACTGACTTATCCAGTCATCTGGCCACCTTTAGTCGCTGCCTGTAAGCAAGACAAGTCAGTACTTATCTAGATAAGTGGTGGCCAGACAGCCCAATAAGTATTGACTTATCTGGCTAAGAGGCGGAGGCTAACTGCACACAGAGAACAGTCCAGATCCAAAAGTGCAGTAAACTAACAAATGTAAGAAAAGCACATGGATAGTAAATTTAACAATTTTAGATGTTAGAGACAAAAGGCGTTTCAAAAGAGTAAAGGGACCTTCATAACACCGAACAGTTTACTCAGTCAGGTCTGACATTTCTACCACTGCATCCGGTCATAAACGATCGTAGGTCCCACAAACATTAGGAAGTACATTTTAAATCCCTGCGCAGGTGAATTACGGGGGTTTACGCGTGTGACTGGGCCTGCGCACGCCGCGCGCATTTTTGGAGGGGGCCCAGCCACGCGCGTAACTCCTGTTACGTGCCGAAGTGTCGGGCCTTTGAAAAGGGGCTGGCCGGGGGGGGGGGGCCGTAGTCTGGGCAGGGAGGGGCTTGGCGAGGGGTGGGCCGGGTCAGCGCGTGCCTGCAGCCGGCCCGCGGAGATTACTTCTGCTCCCGAGGAGCAGTAAATAAATCAAGCAAAAAAAACGTAAGTATCTAGGATGGGGTCAGGGGATGGGGAGGAGAGGATAAAGGGTAAGAAGGTTAGGTAGGGATGTAGGGAACCGGGAAGCCCTACTCCCATCGCCACATGTGGCCTTTTAAAATTTCCCCCCCACGCTCCAAGGCCACCTGCCTGCATATTCACATGCAGATATCGTATTTTATAACACGTGTGAGCTGCTGTGGGGCCTACTGGGATCCACTGGAAAAACACTTTCTGCTCCAAACCAAAAACTACAACCAACTACACACTGCACACACTCAACTCAGTTTATATTTAATTTTTTTTTTAAATATATGATTCGCTTTATAGATCTTACAATAAGGACTTCTTATTTTAAGATCTATAATTTAAAACAATAAAATATAATTTAAAACAATAAAATCCAATTACAAATCTTGAAACCTTCGAACCTACTTCATCATTGGAGATAGAAATCATTCTCAAAAAGCTCAAACCTGCATCCCACCCTCTGGACGCAATCCCATCCAACCTGCTTATCTCCATTCCTAGTACCATTTCCAAGCATATTGCTAAAATCATCAATTGCTCGCTCTCACAGGGCCATGTACCAGACCCACTTAAACTTGCTATCCTAAAACCTCTGCTAAAAAAACCGAATCTCTCCCCGGATGATCCAACTAATTTCCGCCCTATTGCAAACCTTCCATTCATCGCAAAAATTTTGGAAAGAATTGTAAACCAGCAACTCACAGAATTCTTGAACAACAACAAAATCCTCTCCCCATATCAGTTCGGGTTCAGGAAAGCCCGCAACACTGAAACACTCTTAATCACACTTACAGACAACATCCTCACAAGTCTGGATAAAAAACAACCAAGTCTTCTCATTCTCCTCGACCTTTCTGCGGCTTTTGACACGGTGAACCACGCCTATCTCTTAGATCGTCTATCGGACATCGGCGTCAAAGGCACCGCCCTAAGCTGGTTCAAGTCATTCCTTCAAAACAGGACCTACAAGGTCAAAATCAACAATGAAGAGTCCCTACCTGTCTGCTCAACGTTGGGAGTTCCCCAAGGCTCTTCACTATCCCCAACCCTCTTCAATATCTACCTCCTCCCTCTCTGCCACCTCCTCACCAGTCTTAATCTAATTTTCTATCTGTACGCAGACGACGTACAAATTCTCTTACCTATCACCGACTCATTAAACAAAACCCTCGAGTTTTGGGACATCTGCCTCAATTCCATAAACAACCTTCTATCAAGCCTCAACTTGATCCTGAACACAAAAAAGACGGAATATCTACTTATCTCGCACGAAGGCAATTTCACACAGCTTAACCCCCTTCCTGCAACCCTTCCCACTTTCTCCTCCCAAGTCAGAAATTTGGGAGTCCTCATGGATAAACAACTTAACTTCAAATGCTTCATCAACAACACTACCAAGGACTGCTTTTTCAAACTCCAAGTTTTAAAACGACTTAGACCTCTCCTCCACTTCCACGACTTCCATACAGTACTTCAGGCAATCATTTTCTCAAAAATAGACTATTGCAACTCTCTGCTGATCGGCCTCCCCGCAAATACTATCAGGCCATTACAGATGGTGCAAAATGCCACAGCCAGGATTCTAACCAGATCCAAAAAATGGGACCACATCACCCCATCCTGAAAATCCTCCATTGGCTCCCTATCAATTACAGAATCCTGTTCAAAACTCTAACCATCACACACAAAGCGATATTCAACATCACACCTCTGGATCTCAAGTTCCCTCTTAGACAGCACGTACCATCCAGGCCGGTAAGAGCAGCATATAAAGACACCCTCCAGGTTCCCTTTCTTAAAACAACTTCAGGAATGAGAGCCCTCTCAGCGTCTGGCCCAAAACACTGGAACTCTCTCCCTCCTGACCTACGGCTAGAACATTGCCCAGTTACTTTTAAGAAAAGACTCAAAACCTGGTTGTTCAATCAGGCCTTTTCCGTTTCAGATAATTCCCCTCAATTAAAACCTGCCCGCTCATGAGTAGTATTTTGACTCTTCCTATCATCATATCGACTTATTCAAAAATTTCATGTCCAGTTTTTAGCTCCTCTACTTAGTTCCTATTGCCTTCACAACGGTTCACACACCTAATCACTACCCTTCTATCTACATGGTACAATTACACCTTTATATGCCCCTTATATGCCCTCCTGTTCTATGATATTAGTTGGTGCATTCCGTAGTGGAGTCAACCACTAGTTATTCTGTTTCGTAGTTCAAGATCTTAGCCTCTGCCATCACGTGCGTATTATATTTATTCTCCCCGAGACACTGTTTTCTGTTTAAATGTTAAATGTTATCTGCTTGTTTTATTGGTTAACAATTATATTTTTCTTACTGGAATCCTTAACTCTTTGTAATTGTTCTCTTTGAAGCTCTGTTAATTGTTCAATGTAATTGCCTTCATTTACTGAAGCTCTGTTGCTGTTCTATGTAAACCGAACTGATTTGTAACCCCTTACAAGAATTTCGGTATATAAAACTGTTAAATAAATAAATAAATCTCAATATAAAAAACAATCAAAATAAAACAAAAAAAATGAACAATCAAGCTGCCAGTCAAATCTATCAATTTATAAGTTAGAAACCATCAACCAGGACTTTAGCTTATGACGAAACCACATTAAATTGGTTTCTTCCCTTATTGGCAGAGGAAGAATGATCTATTTTGCAACCTCACATGCCAAAAAAGTTTTGACAATGGTATTTGAAGCTGGATACAATGTTGCGAATGCAATGATCTGGTTGATGATTTCCAACAGAGTGTAGCAGCCATTTGCGGCAGGCCGCAACCATGTAAGATCTTAAATGTGAGTACCAATAGCTTAAATTTACATCTTATCTCACAGTTAACCAGTGTAATTTGGCTAACAGAGAAACAGCTGATTCATGCCTAGAGCAGCCCATAACTATTCAGGTACTGTAGGTATTTATATAACATAAATACCTACAGTAACTGAATATAATCCACTTTGAAGCGTTGAAAAAAAGTGCGAAAAGTGGAATATAAATCTAAATTTAAAAATATATATATATTCTAGCTGCCATATTCTGAAGCGTTTGACATCCTGGAAGGCCCCAGTAAATCACATTGCAATAATCCAATACTGCAATGACTAAGGCATACACCACAGATTTTAAAGCAGTGAAGTTCAAAAACAATTTTAATTGTCTCACCAATTGCAAATGGCCATAAGATGTACGTAAAACAGAATTAATATGGCTTTCCATTGACCAAGATGAATCCAGTCTAACTCCTAAAGACTTTACTTCATTAGTAGGAGATACAGCTTGAGGACCCATAGTAATCAAGATTGTTTCTAATCTACTTCCAATTTGTAAAATCTCTGTTTTATCTGAATTCAAAACAAAAAAATGTCTTTTCAGCCAAAGAAACAATTGTTTGTACATCATCTACATAAATAAAAGGAGTAAAGCCAAAAGAATGAATAATAACCCCAAGGGGTGCCAAATAAACATTAAACAAAAGAGGCGAGAGGGAGGAACCTTGAGGAACCCCACAAAAAGTTTTACCAATCTCCGAACAGGTACCCTGGCAGGATACTCTATATACTCTTCTGCAGATAACAAGATAACCACTTTGAAACAGTCCCATCAAGCCCCAAAAAACGACAGTGCATAATCAAAGTTTGATGGTCAACAAAATGAAATACACTTGATAAATCAAGGAGAGTCAACAAAACCATATTTCCCTTATCCAATAAGGACAGTAATTAACCATGATAGACTCCATACTGCATCTCCTAAACACAGCCTGTGACAAATCTAGCTTACCCGTATCTTCCACAAACTTAGAAATCTGTGAGGTAACAATTATTTCTAAAACCTTTGATACAAACGGGAAATTTACTATAGGTCTGTAGCTAGCAGGTACAGTAGGGCCTGTTTCCTCATTCTTCAGAATGGGGACAATCAAAGCCTTTTTCAGAATATCAGGAACCTTCCAAAAGAGAGACATTGATCAAATTCCTGTTGCGAGCGCGGCCTTCGGTTGGTGTGAGCGTGGAGGTGCGGTCGCTAGCTCATAGGAGAGTGTGAGCCCCTGAACCTCGGCATGACTCAGGGAGGAGCCCCAAGGCACACCGTGGGAGGTGAGTGCATGCAAGCATGGGCAGAACAGGAACAAGCAGGACTGGAACTAAGGCAAGGAACTTCAAAGCAGGAATAAGTCAGGGTCAGCCCTCCGCTGGACCTACATGCACCAGTGTACTTGGTAGCGCTTTCGGACCCACCGCTTGGGAATGACGAGTGCGTGAGGCCAGACGGAGGCTGAGGGCAGGAACAAGACAAGACAGGAACTCAGGAACTTGGAAGACTCAACGAAGACTTAGGTTACTCAGGAGACTCAGACAAAGACTCAGGTTAGTCAGGAGACTCACACAAGGACTCAGGAGGCTCAGAAGACTCAGACAAGAATTCAGGTTGCTCGGAGGTTTCAGGCAAGAATTAAGGAGTCAGGCGAAAGTACTTGGTGAAAACTGCATCGCAGCGTGCCCTACACAGCCGCCCATGGCTGGTCGTGGACCATGCTGAATGTGAAGCAGGCTCCAGGCGAAGAAGTGGAACTTGAGACTGGAACATGACGAAGATTCAGTAGAGGTCTGCACTGGGGCACGCCCTACACAGCCGCCTGTGGCTGGTCCCGGACCACGCTGAAGCAGAGCAGGTTCTGGCAGAGTCTTAGGCATGGACGGAAGCAGGCGCAAGGGACTCCGAAGACCGGGACAGGATTCAAGACTCAGGATTCTCAGAAGCAAGGCATTAAAAACAGGAGTCTTCTAGAGACTTGTGCTGCAGACGAGAAGAAGGCCTTGTACCACAAAACGCCCTACACAGCCCCCCATGGGCTGGTCATGGACCTCGACGGTGGCACGCCAGGAAAGGTGGATGCAAGGAATCTGGGAACTTGCAGAAGCGAAGATGAGGACATCAGGACCAGGACATCAGGAACACGGAACATCTGGACATCTGGAACATCAGGACATGGAACAGGTGACGAAGGAGCTCCGACAATGGACAAGACCAAGAACATCAGGACGAGGAGATCAGAAACACCAAAAACATGGAATGAAGAGCCATCTAAACAAGTGAAAACCACTGAGGACCTTGACCCGAAGAGGAACACAGGCAACTGTGGATTCTGGATCCGAAGGCCCTGAAGAAAGAAGCAGAGCCCTTTTATAGGGCAGATCCAGGCAAAGATTGATGATGGGATCGTTGAGGGCTGCGGGGCTTTTCCCGCCACTGGCCCTTTAAATCAGGTGACGAGGCGCAGCCACGCGACTAGAGAAGGGCCCAGGGATGATTGCATCAGTGACGTCCCTGCCGCGTGGAAGGCAGGACTGAAGGCGGCCTCCTGCCGTGAAAATGAAGTGGTCCCGGTGGCGGTTCAGGGCCGCAATGAAGGAGGCAGTGCCGGTGGCAGTTTCCGGCCACTTAGGGGAATCCCAGCAGGGAATTCCCCGCTATGGAGGCAGAGTTCTGGCGGCGGCACAGGGCCGCGAAAAGGAAAGTTGGTGGCTCCAGGCCGTGAAGATAGACAGCAGCGGCGGCTTGGGGTAAGTGAAGGGCCTGCTCGTGGGATGGGCTCCGCGAGCAGGATTGTAACAGTTCCTAAGCCCTTTCAACATTGAATCGGAAAGTAGACCAATCAAAAATGATGGACAAGGTTCTAACAATGGATTAGAATTCTTATTCATTTTACTAAAAAGGGATCAAATCTCAACAAGAAAAGTAAGATCAAATTCGTATAATCTGTCCTGCTTATCAAGAGAGACCCCACTACATTTTCTTTAACAGATCCTATATTCTGCCTTAAAGTTAAGGAATCCTGGTTAAATTCAATATCAAGAATGAGCAACCTTTCATTCCTTAAAGGAACCTCTGAAACTAGGTTCCTAAGTTTAAGAACCTCTTCAAAGAATCAGCAGATGGTAAATCATCATAAACTAATCTCTTTTTATTATTACCCCCTAACATTGCGTCAACTAACTTAATATGATTTTAGGATCATGAATTTTTTCTGTTATAATATCGGAATAGTATTTCTTTTTAGCTTGTGCCCCGTCCTTGAAATAGGTTGCAGATGCGACTTTCTAACACATTCCGTTGTCAATGGTAGTCGACTTTCTCCAGTGCTGCTCAAGACAGCACAATGCCCTCTTAGAATCTTGCAAACGGGGCCTAGACCAAGGGGAAAAACTTCTAAAACTGCCAGACAGACTGGGAGTAACTAAATCCATACCTTTCTCTAATTCTGAATACCATTTTCTCACCCAAAAATTCGGATCACCTGACGGGTCATCCCAGGAGTCCTGTACAGAAGTAGTAATTACATCCACAAAACTGGGGGAGGGGTGTGTGTGTCAATTCTTTTCAAACCTCGTTTAAAGTTGATTCTATTTTGCTTGGTAGAAGATGGATGACCAACATGATTAAACCTAAAGCTAATCAAACCATGATCTGACCAAGGCAACTTTTCAATCCCCTCAAAAACAAAATTACAAAAAAGTAAATCAAGGGTATGACCCTTATCATGTGTTCCTCCTGAGATAATTTAGGAGAGTCCACTAATGGCTAATGTAGAAAGCAAGGAAGTATCTTGAGTGGAGTCATAACGATCCACATGCAGATTGAAATCAACCATTACCAACAGGTAAGGGTACCTAAGTGATTGAGCCAAAATTAGTTCTAAGGCCAAATCAAACAAATGTTTGAAAACCCTGGAGGGAAATACCAAACAGAAATAATAATTGGGTCTTTAAAATCCAATAAAACCATTAAAATTTCACAGCCAGGCACTTGTTCAGAAAAAGTTATTTTCAAAGGAAGAGAGTATCACAATAAATTACTATTCCCCCACCCCCTTTTTATGGTCCTATTGCACATATGAATGGAATATCCCATAGGACAAACCTGAGAAACAATAACCAAATGTTTGCCTTCTAATCAAGCTTCCATTTTACAAACCATATCAAGATTTCTATCAACTATCAGCCAATTTTTAGATAGTGATCTTACATTAATCAGTACACAATTCAGCCTTTTTTTCCATAACCCCCACCAACTTTTTTCTAGGGATGTGAATCGTTTTTTGTCGATTTAAAATATCGTCCGATATATTTTAAATCGTCAAAAATCGTTAAAGGCGATATATAATAGGTATTCCCCCGATTTATCGTCAAAAATCATAAATCGGGGGAAGGGGGAGGGGAAGGGGGAGGGCGGGAAAACCGGCACTCTAAAATAACCCTAAAACCCACCCGACCCTTTAAAATAAATCCCCCACCCTCCCGAACCCCTCCAAAATGTCTTAAATTACCTGGGGTCCAGTGGGGGGGTCCCGGTGTGATGTTCCACTCTCGGGCCACGGGTGCGTTGATAGAAATGGCGCCATTTTGCAACGAGTATTGCAAAATGGCGCCGGCCGTATGGCCATATTGCCGTACTGCAAAATGGCGCCGGCCGTATGGCCGTATGGCCGGTGCCATTTTGCATTACGGCAACACGATTCGAGTGCAGGAGGTCGTTCCCGGACCCCCGCTGGACTTTTGGCAAGTCTTGTGGGGGTCAGGAGGCCCCCCCAAGCTGGCCAAAAGTCCCTGGGGTCCAGCGGGGGTCCGGGAGCGATCTCCTACGCTCGTGACGTCGGGGGACAGGAACCAAAATGGCGCCGGCGCTACCTTTGCCCTGTCATATGACAGGGCAAAGGTAGCGCCGGCGCCATTTCTATCAACGCACCCGTGGCCCGAGAGTGGAAGATCACACCGGGACCCCCCCACTAGACCCCAGGTAATTTAAGACATTTTGGGGGGGGGGGGGTTCGGGAGGGTGGGGGATTTATTTTAAAGGGTCGGGGTGGGTTTTAGGGATGTTTTAGTGTGCCGGTTTTCCCGCCCTCCCCCAATTTATGATTTACACGATATTTAAAAAAACAAAACTGCGACGATCCGATTCCCTCCCCCCCCAGCCGAAATCGATCGTTAAGACGATCGATCACACGATTCACATCTCTACTTTTTACTCATAAGGAATTTGATCTGGGGTTGATAACCATTTGAATTTTTTACTGCAGAATTTACTCACATTAGCAAAGATTTCCTTTTTCAGCATCGTTATCCCTACCCATAACAAGTAAAATAAACTCAGAAGGTCCAACAAATTCAAATGTCACCATTTCCCTCAATCTCCCGAAGAGGCTCCCAGAGGCAAACCTCTTTGGTGAGTCTCATCAGCGGCTTGACTCAGGTTTAAATCCCCACTGGTGATGTCATCAGGGTGGGACCAGCAGCAACGTCCATTGCAGAGGGGCAAAGTCACAAACCTGAAAGTCTGGGGCTCGCCAAAAGGCCATGATGGATGAGGTCAGCCTAATGACCCCCTCTCTCAACTCCTCCGCAGATGGTAAGGTTCAGGCACACTGCCTCGACTCACAGGTTTAAAGCCCCACTGGTGATGTCATCAGGGTGGGACCAGCAGCAACATCCGATTAAGCCTGAAAGTCTGGGGCTGGCCAAAGAGGCAACAATGGGGGGAGCTTAACCAATCCCAGCACCCAAGGTGGGGAAAAATCTTAGGGATGGTCCAACAATGCCAAACCTTCTCCCAAGAATGGAAAAAGAGAAGAAATAAGGGAACAAAGTGCTCCTTACATAGATTTGCAAACATAGGGACAGTTGGAAGCTGGTGAGCTTTTTAACAGGGTAGACTGAGGAGCGTTTTGTTAAAACTTCTCCTTTGACTAGGTTTGCTTACCCTTCAGTTAGGGATGTGTGGTCATTTAAAATGACATCAAAAACACCCATGACCTCTGTTTGTGATGCTGTGCATCAGTTCCAATCCTGAATGACACGAAAACAACGCATTTTAGTTTTGTTTCATTTCTGCACTGTAGTACACAGTAAAACCACTTTGCACATGCTAAAATGCAGAAGTGAAATGAAACAAAAGACCCCGAGAAAAAAACAGTAAAAGAAAACCAAAAGCTATTCTCACGCACATCCACTGCCTCTGGCACAACCCATGCATTCCCCTGAGTCATTCCAGCGTCATTCTATATAATCCCACATGCTTTGGGATTTTTTTAACTAAAGACCACGATGCCAAGACGACGTCTGATGTTGCCATTCATGAGTAAGAATAACGGAAGACTGCGACATGCAAGACTTTGGCAGCAGGAGTGAGGAAATAGGTGGAATATAATTCATTTTCCTTAAAATTTGGAATCCCGAAGACCCGATTTTAACAAAGAAGGCTTTGCCTGCCCTAACTGCTTCTGTTTTATTTATACTGCATTAGTGTGTTAACGTAAGAGATATTAGTCATTAGTCATGAATTTCCCAGTGACACAAGAACTAGAAGTGGAGTCATAGGGAGACAGATACTGGCCCAGGGTAGAGGAATGGACATAGGGACACTTGTAGTTCTTGTGTCACTGGGAAATGACACGTGAAGTCATGCTGCATTTCCTCTTTGACTACTTAATTCTTTATCCACTGAGTACTTGAAACATAAAAAAAGAAAAAAAGGTTTAATACAGTGATGGTCCATAGGATGAAAAACGTTTAGGTCTTCTAGTGCATGCTTAAGATCCAATTCAACCAATAGGAGAATACTTGCAGTGGTGCATAGTTTTAAGTTGGATACTAAAGCATATCTTGCATTAAAATTCTCTTTTATTTTGTTTTAACTTGCACAGTGCCATTTTAGAAGCAAGTAAAGTTTCCTGGCTTTGGGCTAGATAGAGCTTTTCTGTCTCTTTCCTTTACAGGAAAAAAATGTTCTTTATCTGATTTTTCTGTTCCCCCTCCATCATGATGAAAACCCATGTGTTTCCTTCAGAGGATATCCAGATGTGTATCATTCTTTACTGCACGATCTCAGCTGGGAACACAGCCTGATGCACCAAGAGAGTCGGCTGGGCGGCTGACATGGCTTTTGACTTAGATCAGACCCTCGGGCCAGGTATTGTTCAGCTTCCAGAGGTCCTCAGACAGATTTGCCAAAACCAATGCTGCTGTTTGATACTGGCGTCGAATTTCATCCGGCTGCGATGTCTGATCTTGCTGTAGCTGGAGTCGCAGTGGGATGAACGGAGCGAGGCCTTCGATCTGCTGTGGGTCAGAAAGAGAATCATGCTGGCGACGGCGTTCTGCCACTGCCCTCTATGGTTCTGGCAGGAGCAGCTGCTTGTTCGTCTGTGCCTATGGTGGCAAGAGAAGAACGGTGATCCGTTGCAGAAGCCTTGGAGAAGCTCTATGCCACTATTGTTTCAGTGCTTCATCCAAGGAAAATGGAACGGTGGCCAGTTTAACCAAGAAAGCAAGATATGGGCTCATACACAAATCTGCTGCTTGATATTTTGGCACAGCTACCTGTGACTTCAGTGGTAGTGACAAAGGGCAAGGTTTTCCCAGGAAATGCCTGAAGACAGTCTCGGTTTCGGACGGCAGGTTTGATGCTTCTCTTGGAGGACCTCCTAAGGCGGTTTACCCTTGATCTTTTGTGGCAAGCAATAACTTGCACTGAAACTATTTTGTTGTTGTAGCTGAAATGGATCTGTAGCGTTTCCTCTATTAAAATCGAACGCAGACTAAGTTATCAGGAGGAATCGAGGCTTACAACTTTCGAGAAGGTATCAAAAGACAGATCGTTTGACTTTACAGACTATTGTGTGATGCATTGGTGAAGAATAATCTCTTTCTGAAACATAAAATGGAGAATTCT
Source organism: Rhinatrema bivittatum (assembly GCF_901001135.1). Taxonomy (NCBI): domain Eukaryota; kingdom Metazoa; phylum Chordata; class Amphibia; order Gymnophiona; family Rhinatrematidae; genus Rhinatrema; species Rhinatrema bivittatum. The sequence continues at coordinate 20,465,608 of NC_042622.1, forward strand.
GAAAATAGATTAAAAAATAGAAATTTGCATTTGATATATTTTCCTAATGAACCTTTTTTTCAAGTTATTTGGAAGAAATGTTGTTGGTACTTCTGACTTCACTTCCACCCCTGACTAAAAGTATTTTCTTTCCTTTAAAATCTAATAATACTTTTTGTGTATCTCTCAATGTTACTGTGCAAAGGTTTGATCTTTGTATTATAAAAAACTTCAATAAATAGAAAGTTAAAAAAAAAATCTAATAATGCGAGGGGCGTGTTGGCAAAATCCCAGCAATTGTGTCTGGGAGAGCAGCACAGATTCTTAAAATGCTGATTTATCTGAGGAACTTGTTCCTTTGCCTTTGGAGAAAGCTACTCTACTGATTCCTTTATTTTAGAACTGAACTGAGACTTTTAAACCAGATGTATGTTTATGGACCATGCACTATCCAGATGTCGCTAAAAAAGCCTCAGGTATGCAGACAGGAGTTTCCGAAGTTTAGACAGGTGATGCTTGATTTGAGTGCCTCCTTCTATCTTAATTACCCATGTAAGGTTATTTTTTTTGTCAAAAATCATCATATTTTAATTCAGAGCAATTAAACTCTTTTTCTTGAAAGTGCAGAAACAACGTATGAACATAAGGAAGGCCATACTGGGTTAGATCAAAGGTCTATCAAGCCCAGCGTCCTGACTCTGAGAATGGCCAATCCAGGACACAAGCACGCAGCAGGATCTCAGACAAGCCGATCTAGCAAGATGTGACTCCTCATCATCAGATTCTTCCATTATTGAAAATGAATTTAACTCTGGATAGGCCTCAGGTCTCCAGCACCAGCCCCCTGGCTAAGCAAGGTGGATACGCCTCAGATATGGGAAGATAAGTAAGGTGAGGCCTGACTAACATCTGACCAGGAGACCACCAGGGAAGGCTTTCTATGGGCCAGAGAAAGCAAAGTAAACCACTGAAAATATCCCACCAAGAACTTCAGTCACATGGTAGGCAGTGATCATCCAAATAAACTCTGGAATTTGTTGCCAGAGGATGTGGTTAGTGCAGTTAGTGTAGCTGTGTTTAAAAAAGGATTGGATAAGTTCTTGGAGGAGAAGTCCATTACCTGCTATTAATTAAGTTGACTTAGAAAATAGCCACTGCCATTAGCAATGGTAACATGGAATAGACTTAGTTTTTGGGTACTTGCCAGGTTCTTATGGCCTGGATTGGCCATTGTTGGAAACAGGATGCTGGGCTTGATGGACCCTTGGTCTGACCCAGTATGGCATGTTCTTATGTTCTTAAGTCTGTAGATAAGACACCTACCAACTACCCCTGGGTATTTACTGTATATTTCATTTGCAGATTAGAGATCTGATTTATTTATCTTCTCTTTTGCATCCTCTTCTGGATCTGTGGGCTTTTTTAATATTATATCCATTTGTTTTTTATTTTAATTGTTTTCTTGTTAGGGAAGCTACTTCATTCTTTTTCTTCTAGAACCATCTCTCTCGTAACTGAGGACTTAACATTGCAATCTGGGAATTCTTTCTCACTGGGGTGGCGCCCTCTGCTGTTGGGATTCATAGTCCTTCTGCAAGCTACAGCTTCACCAGGAGCCAGGCATTTTCCTCTTGACCAGGCCTCCTGCAAACACTGTCTCATCAGCTATTGCAGCGTGCCGAACCTTGTGTGCACTGACACACACATCCCCAGGCTCCTCTAGCTGGAAACTGAATGCACTCCCCCTACAGCACGCTTACAACAGCATCCACCTGTGGGACACTTCCACCATATCCCTATCACTGAATTCCTCTCTATCTGGGACATAGCACGTTGCCCAGGGTCTGTAATAGGGGATGTGCACACTGAAGATTTTTGCTTAGGTTTGTTTTATCATTTCAGGAAGGGGGTCTTTGTTTGGTTTGGTTAATGGAGTTTTTTTTAAGAACATAAGAAAATGCCATACTGGGTCAGACCAAGGGTCCATCAAGCCCAGCATCCTGTTTCCAACAGTGGCCAATCCAGGCCATAAGAACCTGGCAAGTACCCAAAAACTAAGTCTATTCCATGTTACCATTGCTAATGGCAGTGGCTATTCTCTAAGAGAACTTAACAGTAGGTAATGGACTTCTCCTCCAAGAACTTATCCAATCCTTTTTTAAACACAGCTATACTAACTGCACTAACCACATCCTCTGGCAACAAATTCCAGAGTTTAATTGTGCGTTGAGTGAAAAAGCACTTTCTCCGATTAGTTTTAAATGTGCCCCATGCTAACTTCATGGAGTGCCCCCTAGTCTTTCTACTATCCGAAAGAGTAAATAACTGATTCACATCTACCCGTTCTAGACCTCTCGTGATTTTAAACAGTTCATTTGCCAAACCAAAAAAAAAAATCTTAAAAACTTAAAAAATCTCAGACACAAAAAAAACAATCAAAATTGGCTCCAACTCCCGCCCCCCCCCCCCCCCAACTAAAGCTCCAGCAGAAGGCTTGAGGGCACCCTAGGCTCCACCAACCATTCCTCTGCTGAAAAACTAGGTCCAGGACTGGGCCTGGCTGGACATTTCCGACTCCCATCTCTCCTTTCCCTTAAATGGCAGGGGGCTGGGGAACTCCCTGGCCTCAACTTATCCCATCTATTGAGGGTATGGGTGTCCTAAAGTACAGGAGTGATGCCCACTCACTACCACCCTATCACGGTCTCTATAGACGTCACATGAGCAGCGCCCATGTGACGTCACTTTTGACGCCCGTTTCAGGGGCGGTCGGCACCGTGTTGTGCGTTTGTACATTTTACGGCTGTAAAACCTGGTGCCGGCCGCCCCTGAGACAGGCGCCAGAGTGACATCACTTCAGTACTGCTCAGGAGGGCCGGCACCGTCATTTCTACGGAGACCGCGATAGGGCAGGAGTGAGTGGAAACCACTCCTGCCCTTTATAATGTCCAGGCCCCCGAAGGATGGGGTAAGGGAGGGCTAGGGAGGTCCCTGGCCATCTATAGAAGGGGAGGGATAGGCTTCCGTGGAGTCTGGCAGGACCTCTTTTTATGGCAGGAGGAGGATTGGAGGGAATCCCAGGAGGGAGGCCCCAGCTGGGCCCGCCTGACCCCTGAGGCTTCTGTGGGGGCGGGAGAGGGGCTGGAGGGCCTCTGGGAGGCCTTTTCTAAAACTCCCCCCCCCCCACCCCCCACAAATAAGAACAAAAATACTTGAAAATTTTGGGGCATTTTTTGTTAGAGGCCATTTTTGCTTGATTCTATTCGGATCAAACCAAAAACAGCTCCATTCGTCATGTTTTCCTCACTCTCAGAAAACGAATGCACATTCCTATTTTGTAGTATGAAGCAATCTGTTTCCATGATGTTGGTCATAATGTGCATAATTTGATTCTTATTTCTTTTTCCATACTGAAAAAAAAAAAAGGCTGAAAACAAAATGTTAAAAGGAACAAGCCGCAGTGACCAGCCGGCTCCGTTTTGGCTGGTCCTGCTTTTTTACCCCTTGCATACAAAGAAAATAAAAAAGAGAGAGAAGCAAGGAGTAAAGCAATATTTTCTTTGTTCAGTTTTACTTTCAATCTGTTTGCACAGCCGTAACCTGGAAGGTTTTGTGCTCTCTTGTAGAGGAAAAGAATAACTTACCAAGCTTTAATAAAACAAATTCACTGTTGGCAAACTACCAACACTCACAGAACATATTCAATTTAAAGCTCTTTGTGCAATTTGCTCTTTGTGCCGTTCTAAGCTCCACATTTATTGTGTCTGCAAGAGCACATGCGGGAGAGTGCAAGAGAAACACCAAGCAGACTTGTTGCGTCCTGCGTGGACTTTAAGCTTCATTTTTTTTCCTCCCCTCCTTGCAAAGCTGTCGGTCTTTTTCTTGGACAACTCACGCTTTCATATTCCGTTAAAGGTCAGTAACTTGTTGCTGTTGATTTACAGTCTATGGCTTTCTCTGCCGGCAGCTGTGGCGTGAAGCGCATCGTGTGCCACATCCGCATCGTGCAGACCCCTCCGGGGGGGGGGGGGGAAAAGCTCCGCACGGGGGTGGGAGGCCGTGGCGCGGCCCATACCCGCTCCCAGTGGACCCGCCTCTGCTCCGCGCGGGCAGAAAAGAACGCCTGCCACTCTCTGTGAAGAAATGGCCCTTCGAATCGGGGAAAATTGGGTTCACTTTATAAATTCCCAAAGCACTTGACTGTAAAAAAAAAAAAAAAAAGAAAAAAAAACCAAAGTGCTAAGTATTAGCAGTGGAATTGGACAGGGAATGCAAGAAAAAAAAAATGTGCATTTTCAAGTGGGATCAAGGTAAGAAGGGAAATGTTTGCCAGGGCAGAGCAGAGAGTCATCAAGAGATCATCACGGTGAGGTCTAATCCCAAGTGTGGCAAGCCTGTTCTCTCTGCTGTGGGAACAGCTTCATTACTGTTGGTCCAGGCCCTGCAACTCACACTGATCCCAGGACCAATATGGCTACTAGTGGTGTACGCTGCACATTTTTGTTTTGTTTTGTTTGTTCATATTTTTTTTTGTTTGATTTGTTATTTTAAACAAAAGAAACAAAACAATAAAAAAAAAACAAAACCCCAGAATGAAATAAAAAAAATAATAAAATTGGTGTCCCGAGTTCTGCCTCCCTCCCTGCCGCCCAAATATTTTTTTACAAAATCTCAGGGTCCCTCTCTGCCTCCCCTTTACCCCCTCTGCCTCCCTCCAGCCCCTCCCCCCATCCGTCAGCACCAAAAGAAGCACGAGGATGATGCCCGGTCGCTCCTGCCCCTCCGCTGCCATATTCCAAAATGGCACTGATGATCTGAGGCTGGCACCATTTTGCCACGTTGGACTGCGGCTCGTGTGCGACTGCGGGGGGGCACTCCCACCTCATTTGATGCCAACAGATGGGGATTAAATACTGGGGAGGGGGACCAGGGGGCTGGGAGAGAGGCCAAAATGGGCCCGGTATTTCTTAATTTTTTTTAAAATGAAACAAAAAGGAAACAAATGAAATCTCATCTGCTTATTGTCCGGTAAAAGCTGAAATAATTCTATCAACTCCAGGCGATAAAGCTTTGCAAAGGGGAACTGTGCAACTTTTATCTTCTCTGCACAGGACCAAAGATTCTTGGTACTACTCCTGCCGCTTATCATTCCAGTTGTTAGGAGTCAGGGGATGATAAATATTCATATTATGGATGGAGATGTCATTCCTTAGTGAGGCCCAGTGCTACTTCACAAACCTGATTGGCTGATGATTGATTAAAATCACACAGCAGCTAACACTTTTCTGCAACGCTTACGATCAAATATGCAAATTGGCAGCTTTGCAAATATCGTCTCACACATCCAAAACATGCCCTACCCCCCTCCTCCCCCACATACTATTTAAATATGTAAATTTGCTACTAGAGATACAGTAGTCGTACGCTCGTTTACAGTCTAATGAGTAGAACCGTTAAAAAAAAAAAACCAATCAGAGCTAACGTGGCTCCTTGTCCTTCAGTTCTTGGGATGATGGAGAGGGACCCGAGCATGAAATTTTGCAAGGGAGGTGGTAATTAAACCTTAGCGTTAAGCTGCTGGAAGCAGCACCCACTGACGGCAAAGGATAGAAAAAGTCTCGAGTTTAATCAGAATTCGCAAATTTCGCAGGGGCTTTAAAAATATAAACTTAGCAATGATCCACATCAAGACAAAACGTCATGTCTCCACAATACATGCAGATATCCCACACTCCTACTCCTTAAGAAATATGCTGCTCACGTTTCCCATCATTATTCACAAATGCTGACGTTACATTATATCAGTGGTTCTCGACCCTGTCCTGGAAACCCGACTGGCTGGGGGGTCCCCAGGACAGGGTTGGGAGCCACTGCATTATATCAAGCCCACCAACAGCATGGGTTCATCTACTCCTTCTCAACACCCACATCAACACCAGTTTCATCCTGTATAGCCCCATTAATGTTTAACCATGTTCCTAATAAATGACATTTCCAAAATTTCTTTTGCCCTGTAAGTTTGTCTTGATTAGATTGTAAGCTCTACTGAGCAGGGAGTATCTCTAATATATTTTTTTTCTACAGCTCTGCATACGTCAAGTTGCACCATACAAGTGTTTAGTAGTAGTGTTTGTACTCACGCCATCTCTCCTTGGGGCGCCAATATCTCTGCATCCTTAACGCTACTTCCAGCAGGCTTCCAGGGGTCCTTGGCACACTCCACACACAATTTCCTACACTCCTCTGGTCCTTCACGAGCTGTGGGGACCAAATACTTCTCCAGATGCTCCTCGTAGACCCAGGCTGGGTCCCTTGGTTGTTTCTCCATCCAAAGAAGCCCCCCCCTGAAGTCTCAGGCCTTTCTCCTTGAGGGGGTAACCCCCTGCAGGACTCTCTCCTATAAGGAGGGGTCCCTTGGGCTCACCAGCCTTATTAGCGACCCCCTCTAAACTCCTCCCGCCAAACCCTGAACCAGACATTATGTACGCCCCAACACTCCCTGTAGAGGGCCTTCTTCCTTTCTCTTCTTAAAGGAATATGCCATCCCAAGCCTCAGTGATAATAACTGCATCTAGAAACATCCCCAGTGGATAACACGCATCAGGTTCTACCACGGAGTGGCAGTTCAGTGGTAATTTTCTCCTAACACTCAGAAAGAAATCCTGGGGCTCTTCCACCCAAAATCTCTTCTTCACCAAGATGAGGACCCAATTTAGGGGGTCTGTCGCATTTCCATGTTTTCTGTGTCAGATCGAGTCCATGACATAGTAAAACAATTAACTTAGGGGGCGGCCACTGAACATGGCTGGATTTACAGCAGCTGTCACTTAATCGGATAAGTCCCTATTTATCCAGCTAAGTAGTGCTAAATATCGGCCTCTTTTTGTTTTGCTTTTTGCTTTTGTTTCATTTATGGTTAATTTTGCTTCTTTTTGTTTCTTTAAAACAAAAAAAATAACAGACAACAAATGAAAATTTAAAAAAAATTAAACACCTCTCTTCCCAAACAAAAAAATTAAGTCCCCTCTCCTCCAGACCCTCTTACCCGCTGATCTGTTTCCTGAAAAGATATTTCTAGGGCGGGCGCAATCCCCACGCTGGCACCATTTTGTATGAGAAAATTTACAAAGCAGCAGGAACGACCAGGGATTGCTCTTGCACCCTGAAGACATTTTCAATAAAAGGATGAAAGTCCAGGGGACTGAGGAGGATCAGGAAGGCTCCAGGAGTGTGGAGATGTTTTGGCAGTGGTGACAAACTTTTTTTTGTTTTTTTTAAAGACAAATGAAATGTTTGATTTTCTTATGTTTTGTTTAAACAAAATGCATAGGATGGGGGGGTAGCCTTAGTAAATCAGATTTTCAGGAATCCCTTGGCAAAGAGTTTTCTTTGAACTCCAGTGCAGATTTGCTGGTTTCAGGGATTTGTGTTGGATGGACAGTATTTTTGAAGTATGCCAAATGAATTCGATGAACTTGCAGACTTTTTTGCAGGTTCATTGAATTAGTTTGTAAACTTTCATCTTTTTAAAAGTTTGCTCATCTCAGCCATAGCTGCCAATTTTAGAAAGTTGCTGGGTACCATAAAAAAATGTGAGCAGCAAAGAACTCAATCAGTTAAAAAGGTTTCATTTGTACACGAACCTCTGTCTTCAGAGAGTCCTGACCACCTTTGTATAACTGAGACCTAGTTATTAGACTCTGATACTGTGTTACTGAATCAGCTAAGTCCTAGTGAATATTCTGTTTTCTCACAGCAAGTGTGGTGGGGGGGCGCAATGGTAATTATTAGACCTACCTTACATCCGATTGACCCTATTCCACATTTCGAGGTAATGTTAGTAACATCCAATATAGCTAATGCTTGTTTAGTATATTGCCCACTGGGGTCATTAGCCCAAAGTATCTCCCCTCTGACTGAGCTTTTATCAACCCTGAGGGTAGACCTACACTCAACAATTGTACTTGGTGGCGTCAACATACACATAAGAACCACTGTCCTCTGTTGCTGAAATGTTTCTATTGACTATGTCTGCCCTTGGTTGTGAACAATTTATTAAGTTTCTTACCCACCATTGCTCTTTGCTTCATGAATCTGGAATTCATTAGTCAATGTCTTCCTCTGTTTAACTATCAAAAATTTCCTTGGTCCAACCACTACCTGATTATTGGTAGCTATATGGTCAATTCATTAGTCAATGTCTTCCTCTGTTTAACTATCAAAAAATTCCTTGGTCCAACCACTACCTGATTATTAGTAGCTGTATGGTCAATTCGTCCCATCCTTCAAACCCTAACATTCTGGTCATATGGATTACGATAAATTTAAAGAACTGCTTTTGCCTCAAGTGAGAAATTACTACTTTCCTGATAATTTCCTTTTCTCTACTGAAGATAGGTTAATCCACGACCAGTGGGTTATGCACCTCTACCAGCAGATGGAGATGGAGCAAAGCTGGCACCTTGGTATATATACCCCTGCTCTGACATCAGCCCGCCAGTATTCTCTGCAAAAGCCAACTGTTAATGGACATGATCATAACCATTAACAGACAACCACTCAAGCACTCAGCAACAGGAAACACTGAGCTCAGCCAAAAAATGTAACATCACTAATCTAGGGATTAAAACTGACACTTACCAGTTATCCTTGGAACGCAGCCACTCAGGAGGGCAACAGAACCACAAACCAGCAGCCAAGGGCGGGAAGGTGGATTAACCTGTCTTCATTAGAGAATAGGAAATTATCAGGTAAGTAGTAATTTCTCATTTCTCAGTATTCAGACAGATTAATCCATGACCAGTGAGATGTACCAAAAGCTACTCCCAAACAGGGCGGGAGGTTGTCCACAGTCCAAGCAACCCCGCACACACAGAGGCTGCGTCCTCCCGGGCTTGCTCATCTAGACGGCAATATCTAGAAAAAGTGCGTAAGGAGAAGCATGTTGCAGCTCAGCAAATCTCGACGGGAGACAATTGAAACTCCGCCCATGATATTGCCTGAGCTCTGAATGAGCCCTAACCTGTTTAGGCAACAGTTACTCAGCATCCACATATGCGACCGTGAAAACCTCCTTAACCCAATGGGCTAATGTAGCCTGTGACGCTGGCTCACCCTGTTTACCTCCACTGTGGAGAACAAACAGACGATCAGCCTTCCTGAGAGGTTTTAATAACCTCCAGTACCGCATCAGATGCCTCTTGACTTCCAAGGTCCACAGCAGATGATATTCATCCACATCTCTCTCCCTGTCCAGCATTGGCAGGGAAATTGATTGGTTCAAATGAAAATCCGAGGCCACTTTTGGCAAAAAGGTACGGAGCAATCGGAAGCTGGACTGCCCCCGGAATCCCCCTCAGGAATAGCTCCTGGCAAGAAGAGCCTGCAGCTTGGAGTGACATGAGAAGCACCATCTTCAAGACTTTAACCTCAAGGAGAGGCTGCGCAGGGGCTGAAAAGTGGAATTTGCTAAAATTCTAGAAGCAGATTGATGCTCCAGAGAGACTCCTCTGCAGCCCAGCGCCCTGCACCTTCAGCTCCTGACAGTGAGCCTCCCGACCCTGGAGACTTGCATCCGTCGTGAGTCTACTGTCCTTCATTGGAAATGTCCTTTCTTAGATGATCCGCTTTCAGCTACCACTGCGTTTGGATGCTAGTCTTCACCGGTAACTGAAGCCGTATCGAGAAGTCTTGGACTTAAGACTTGGTTATTCAAGCAAGCTTTCCCAGACACAATCTAATATCACGTCATAGATACAAACCAAGGTCTTCAAATATTCAGCCATTAATCATGCCATTTTTACATAGCATTTAATTTATTTGTATACCGTTCAACCGTTTATTCTTTCCTATCTCTTCCTTCTTATCCAAGTTCTGCTACCCTTGTTATTTGTAACTGCTCCTTCGATCACCACAGTTCTAGTTGATGTATTTAATGCACTCCTGTTTCATGTAAACCAGCAAGATATGTGCTCATGATTGCCGGTATATAAAAACCTTAAATAAATAAATAAATAAAAATAAGTCCTGACTGTGGACTTCATCGTGCCAGCAGTGTGTGCTGAAGAGGATGCTTATGCACCTTTGCCCATGGAGAGACGGACCAAGGCACAGACAGCATCCTCCAAAAAAAGCAGCAGCCAGTTCCATCACTGCCCTGGTATTCAAGCTAGTCTTATCGACTTCCTGAGATACAAGCAAACAAGCGAGAGTCACCAGGGAGCAGAAGAGGCTATTTCCAAATCATTGCCACCACCACAAGGCCTGTGTAAGGATAGCCTCAACTCTCCTATCCTGCACTTTCTCTGATGCTGCTCCCCCCCCCCCCCTTCTACAGGAAAGGGGGTCCGCTTGGAAACTGCACACCCCAGTGCATCCACTTTTGGAAGACGCAACTGCTCTCTCTCGTTGTTGAATCCAGGGGTACAGCAAGGCTCGTCCCCCTTTAACATTAGTTTTAGGAATGCCCCATTCAAGGCCAATCAAGTCACTAAAACGGGCTCAGACATGGAACCAATACCCAGCACTCCCAGCATTATCAGTGTCTGGGAGATGAGCGCCGGCGACCAATCTATATGGCTCCAAACCTGGAGGGATTTCCCCATCTTCCAGGGAGTAAAGATTGCCCTCATCATTCAAGCCATCGGGGTCCCCATCAGTGTAACCTGCAGCAGGCCAAGACGTACTCTGATACTTATCCATGGCCCCAGACTTGCGGGATTCCGCAGCCTGTGCTCCTGAACTTTCAGGTTTGGCCGGTTCCGCTGAACCTTAGAAGGGATTGCAGCCCTTGAAAAAATTCCACCCATGGAAAGGCAAAAGGATCCATACCCAAACCAGGGACATCAGAGAGGCGTCCATTGAGAAGTCCTCCCCTGCTGAAATTACAGTTAAAGGAGCCTCAAAACCAGACAAAACTTCTGATGAATCCCCCTCCGGTCCCATTCCCGCATCCTGCTGGGAAGGGCCGGGCTCAGCCAAATCTGCAGGAGACAATTCTCTCTGAGCCTCCAAGTAGTGCTGATAAGATTAGAGGGGATTCCCTGCTGTGATGCCCAAATATGGCAAGTGGTGCAAATCGCAAGGCGCTTAGGATTCTTGCCACAGGTGCCATGGATAAGATGTCCACTAGCAGCATGCTTACAAACAAGGTCTGACAATTGCACGTCCAACTGTGTGTCCTGTACAAGGCAAGTCCAGACAGGACACCCAAAAAACAGGATGCCTAAAATTAGGACTCCCAAGTATGGGACACCTATATTTAAGATGGAACGTCCCATAATGGCGTACGTCTCTTATGATGAAAAGCTTAGGCACTGGGATCCAAGGAATGCATGGACTACGGATGCCCAAAATTTGGATGCCCAATCCGTGTGGTCCAGATGGATGCCCAACCTAGATGCGCAGGTGCGAACCGATGTCAGTCACTGTTTTGCAGCAGACTCTGCTGCCAGAATACTTACTGGACACGTTTATGGGAGCACATCACTCCAGTTTTGGCTTCCCTGCATTGTCTCCCATTAAATGCACACAAATGCCACTGCAGCCTGCCACGTGGCATCTCAGGGAAGCTTGAGAGCAGGACCTAGCTAAAAGGCTGCTCAACCCACCAAAACTCATGGGATAGGTGGCGATGTCCTTTCGTGGATTGCAAACTGGCTAAAAGACAGGAAACAGAGAGTAGGATTAAATGGACAATTTTCTCAATGGAAGGGAGTGGACAGTGGAGTGCCTCAGGGATCTGTATTGGGACCCTTACTGTTCAATATATTTATAAATGATCTGGAAAGAAATATGATGAGTGAGATAATCAAATTTGCAGATGACACAAAATTGTTCAGAGTAGTTAAATCACAAGCAGATTGTGATAAATTGCAGGAAGACCTTGTGTAATTATAGCATGGGTTATCTTAAAGACCTCTATCTACCTTGTGAGACTGGAAAATTGAGCATCCAAATGGCAGATGAAATTTAATGTGGATAAGTGCAAGGTGATGCATATAGGGAAAAATAACCCATGCTATAGTTACACAATGTTGGGTTCCATATTAGGTGCTACAACCCAAGAAAGAGATCTAGGTGTCATAGTGGATAACACATTGAAATCGTTGGCTCAGTGTGCTGCGGCAGTCAAAAAAGCAAACAGAATGTTGGGAATTATTAGAAAAGGAATGATGAATAAAACGGAAAATGTCATAATGCCTCTGTATCGCTCCATGGTGAGACCGCACCTTGAATACTGTGTACAATTCTGGTCGCCGCATCTCAAAAAAGATATAATTGCGATGGAGAAGGTACAGAGAAGGGCTACCAAAATGATAAAGGGAATGGAACAACTCCCCTATGAGGAAAGACTAAAGAGGTTAGGACTTTTCAGCTTGGAGAAGAGACGGCTGAGGGGGGATATGATAGAGGTGTTTAAAATCATGAGAGGTCTAGAACGGGTAGATGTGAATCGGTTATTTACTCTTTCGGATAGTAGAAAGACTAGGGGGCACTCCATGAAGTTAGCATGGGGCACATTTAAAACTAATCGGAGAAAGTTATTTTTTACTCAACGCACAATTAAACTCTGGAATTTGTTGCCAGAGAATGTGGTTCGTGCAGTTAGTATAGCTGTGTTTAAAAAAGGATTGGATAAGTTCTTGGAGGAGAAGTCCATTACCTGCTATTAAGTTCACTTAGAGAATAGCCACTGCCATTAGCAATGGTTACATGGAATAGACTTAGTTTTTGGGTACTTGCCAGGTTCTTATGGCCTGGATTGGCCACTGTTGGAAACAGGATGCTGGGCTTGATAGACCCTTGGTCTGACCCAGTATGGCATTTTCTTATGTTCTTATGTTCTTAACTGCCACACACAGAGGCAGGAATGATCATCGAATCGCCACACTGAGGCTCAGGGACCAGACAAGAAGTGGAGGCGAGGAATCCCTAAAATTATCCCTCTCTTTTACGTATGTATTATTTTCTTTCTTTCTATATCCCCATACTTGAGCTCAGCCTGTACCAGCTGAGTACAAAGTTGGTCTCTGGCTGTGGGGGGGGGGGGGGGGGAGAGAGGGCAAATGCTTTCACTGCCTTCAGCTGAATCTCTCCTGGCAGCTATCAGACCGAGGCATTCAATTGAGGGAAGTCCCACAAGGTATCACCTCAGGCAAAGCAATGCATGATTAATCTCCTTCTTCTTTTCTCCTCGCTCTTCTTCTTTAAACCAAGCAATCCCCAGTAGGAAGATGCACGTCCACCATTTGCTGGAGACGGAGAATACTGGCAGGCTGATGTCAGAGCAGGGGTGTATATACTGTGACGTCAGCTTTGCTCCATCTCCATCTGCTGGTATTGGTGCATAACACACTGGTCATGGATTTAACCTTTCTGAATGCTGAGAAATAGTGAATTTCTCTGTAGATAATATTGGTCAAGTAGTGAAATCATGGCACTCCAGCCTGTTAGCAATCTCCGGTGAAATAGCCCTTTTAAAATCCATTAAGATTAAACACAAAAAATATGCACCCTGGTTCAACTGTACTCTTAATTCACTGAAGCAGAAACTGAGGTGACACGAGCGTAGGTGGCATAAAAATCCATCTGCCCTGACTAAAGCCATTTACATACAGCAGCCAACAAACTATCGTCAATATATTGATAAGACTGAAAAAAAAATAGTTCTCTCAGAAGACTGAAGCCTCAGTCAATAGTCCTGCTGAGCTGTTCCATATTGTAAAGTCATTAACAACCAGGCCCACAGAGGTCAGTAACACTAGATGAGAGTTCTGAACATTGCAATGAATTTGCAGATTTCTTCTTTAATAAAATAAGAGTTGTTTGCAACAACTTTGCCAGTAACAGTGGAAGACAGCAGTTAATTTTGCATTAGGAAATTGTACAGTGGAATTATTATGCTCCTGTATCTAACAATGATGTTGGCCTTATTCTTGCAAGGTTGAAGACATCATCATGTCCTCTGAACCCTTGTACAACGGCCATCAAAAAGGTGTTAAGGGAGGAGGTAGCATGATTAATCTATCACTTTCTAAAGCGTGCTTTGGTGAGGCCCATTCTGAAAAAACTTTCAACTGACCCTATTGCAAACTCTATTGCCAATAACATCATTGCCATTATTGGTCAAGGTTATTGGATCAGCTGTTTCATCCCAATTGTCATGGCCAGTTTGGATTCAGAAAAGATTTTAGTATTGAGACCCTGTTGTTATCTAGCTCGGACACCAAAATCAGAGGTTTTGACTCAAGTACTTTATATGTCCTGCTGCTTTTCAATATCTTTGCAGCATTCGACACGTTGGATCATGATATCCTATTCATGCGTCTCCAGGCCTTTGGAATCGGAGGCACCGCAGTGAAATGGCTTTCATCTTATTTGTGGAGATGCATGCAGTAGGATTAAAATCAGCAGCAATGTATCTAAAGGGGTTCCAGTCGCTACAGGGGTACTGCAGGGCTCTGCCCTTTCGGCAGCCCTATTCAATATATACTTGTTGTCACCACTTTGCAAAGTCATAGCATGTCTCGGTGTAAACTATAAAGTTTACGCCGACAATAGACAATCCTTTATCCCATTTGACAGCTCATGGAAGAAACCTTTTGATCTGGTAACCCTATATTTAAGCACAGTATAACGATGCCTACATCACAATAAACTTGAGCTGAATGTCAATAAAACATTCAGGCCGATGCAATATCATGACCTGGCTGCAGCGCACGGCTTAACACGCGTTCATAACCTCCGATGCAAAACGGGGGTTACCGCATCCAAAATGCGCGTCCAACCGAGTGCATAGCTAATAGCGCTATTAGCTATTTTCCCCCCAATGCCAAAAAAAAAATGTGCACCTGATACACACATTTTTACTCTAAAAAATTAATGCCTGGGGCCAAGATGGAGGCGTGAGAGGCTGTCTGTAAAGCTGCTCTCCTGATTGTTCTGTTTCCTGATTCAATAATGCCTGCAAAAAGGAACGGTAAATTGCGGGTTTACCTTCCTGAACCCACCTTACCTTTGGTCCACAAGAAGATAACAGCTTTTGCCGCCTCAATGCCGGAGAGCACAGGGGAGCAATTCCCCGCTGTAGAGTTCAAAGGGGGAGCTTCGAGTCTACCTGGGGAAACCACGCTTAGCCCCCCGGACTGTCGACCTCCGCCAGCCCTGGCGACACGGGCCAACCTCCATGAGTTGGTGCAGTTCGATGACATCATCGTCCCAACGGGAGGGGGACGCCAGGGAGGAGAATCATCGCCGGCTATGCAGTTCTCCTCAAGCCCATTGGGCACAATGGAGAAGCGGATAATGGAAGGAATTGTACCAGCTATATCCCCATTAGAACCCGCTGAGGAGGAACGCAGGATCATAGAGCTACAGAGACCAGAGGCTACAGGTCTAGCGATGGTTCGAGTAGGGGGTAAGTTGCAATTGCCCCCCCCAACCAACCGTTGTTACGCTAGACAAGTTGTGGGACCTGGTAACCAGTTTGGGACAGTTAGTTATTGACTGTGATACAAAATACCAGAAGTTTGAAACAGAATTACAATCAGTGAACCAGAACCTTGGAGCCCAAATTAAAGACCTAGGAAATAAGCTGATAACTGTAGAACAAGCATCGAGTCAAATTCAAGCTGTGAGTATTAAAGTCATGAAGGACATTGGAATGCATTCCAAGAGATTGGAAATGCTGGAAAATCAATCCAGACATTTAATTTTAAGATTTCTTAACTTCCCCAGAATGCTGGGTGAAGGAGTTCAATCTACATTGAAGAAATTTATGATTGAATGTCTAAAATTTGAAGAGACACAGCTTCCGATAATTAATAAGGCTTTTTTCCTTATGAAATCTATGAGAAAATCTGCTGGAGCCTGGATGGGAATTATGGACAATCTGACACAATTTATTGAAAGTTCAGACATAGAAGTTATGGATAGAGGCACTCTTCTAGTGTCCTTTGTAACTGAAAGGGACATTAGTAGGGTCACGAAAGGTTTCTTGCTGAACCAAAATGTTGAATTCTATGGTCAAATGATTAAAATATTTCCTGACCTATCCAGACCCACCCAGATCAGATGGAAAGAGTTTATAGAATTGAGACCCCCAAGTTCGGGCATTGGGATATACTTTCATGTTAAGATACCTGTTTAGGTGTAATGTTAAGCATAAAGATGAGAATTTTGTTTTCACTCTGGTAGAGCAATTAAAATCATTTTTTAATGCTAGAACTACTGTCAGTCCATCTGGTCCAGAACCCACATAAATAAGACAATCAGGATATATATAGCTGGCATAAAAACGTTAAGCCAATTTCTTTTGGAGTTAACTCTCTTTCCTAAATGATTACTCCCATTAGTTTTGGCCTCAACTTATTATTGTTAATTCCTCGCTTAAAAGCAATTAAATTGATTTAAATTTTCTCTTGATTATGTACATTATCCTGACGTGAAATGTCCATTGTATGCTTTTTCTTTTTCCTTTTTCGAAGTGTGTTTGTAATACTTTGTAAAAAAATTAATAAAACATTAATTTAAAAAAAATGAATGCCTGCCCTGAGAAGGCATTCATTTTTGAGAAGCCCAAAAAGTTTAGAGAAAAGCAGAAAATACAGTTCCTCCGAATTAATATCGTGGCACTGTTAAGTCAGAGGAACCAAGAAAGGAGAAACCCCCCTCAAAAAAAAAGTGAGCTGGCGGTCCGGTTAGGAAAAGGGACGCTCGTAAAATTGAGCCTCTCCTGGGCGTCTGCTGCTGAGGAGGCGCCAGGGGTGCAGAGTTTCCCCTAGTGCCTCCTTTCTGCTACGGCAGCCCATTTAAATATTACATCGGATGCCCCAGAAAGGTGCATTGGAGCGCGTCCGGAGAGTAGGCGCTCAATCATGAGCTCCCGGTTTCCGCGTGCCGATATTGCATCGGCCTGTTGGGCAGTTATACCACTAAGTGACTGTCCTTCAATGTTTTCATTTGATGACTAGAACATCCCCTTTGCCTCCTCTTTTAGGTACCTAGATATAACCCTTGACTCCAATCTATCTTTAAAACTGCATGTGAGACCAGTCGTTAAGTCATCTTTTGCGAATGCTAAGAAGATTAAACCTCTCCTCCAGCCGCAGGCCTTTGGGTCAATCCTTCAGGCATTAGTCTTTTCTAGTATAGACTATTGTAATTCTTTGTACATTGGTCCACCGGCTAACAGGATCAGATCCTTGCGGAATACTTCCTGGGACATGTCTACGGGATTACATCCCTCCAAGTTTGGCTTCCTTGCATTGGCGCCCATAAAAAAAACATCTTTGATGCCCAAGCAGATATACGGAGAGGCCTCCACCTGGCTTAACTCAGCTTTACGTTTATACAAACCTACAAGGTCCTGAAGATCAGCAAATGAAAACTTGCTCAAGGTGCACGACTGGGTTTCATCCGGGATGGGGCTTTCTCAGTGGCGGGGCCTACTTTTTGGAATTCTCTCCCAAATCATCTTCGATCGATGCCCTGTGCTAACAGCTCCAAAAAAAGCTTTGAAAACATTATTTTATTTACACAGGCCTTCAGGGCCAAGAAATAACAGAAGAATTCAGTCCTGTCCTCCATTAAGGTAGTCCGCTGTTTGTAAAGCAGTGCCTGTTTGTTTCCTTTTGTATTATGTGCATGTTTTTATAACTTTGTACGCCCCTGTGAACATATTTTGTGGTAGGTGCGGATAATAAATGTTTTCAAATGGATAAAATAAATAAACTTCGTAAAGTGCTTTGCAACCGGTGGCAGCTCGTGTGCGGGGGCAAGAGTGCAGCGTGAAAAGAAAATTAGGAGCGCTAAGATGCAAAAGGGGCATGGAGAAAGAGGGAGGTAGGGGGAAAAGGAGACCTGGTGGAGGGCTGTCTCCAGGGTGGGCGAGAGCAAGGAGGAGGAAAGGTGGAGAGACCGGGTATTGGGGTGGTGGAAGAGGTTAATGGGCGAGGAGGGGGGCGAGACAGTGACTTCTCCTTGGCACCCCACAAGCCGCACTGTTTGCAACGCATTCAGGTTTCAGAAACAGCTAAGAATATGGGTTTCCCATCACCACAAGAAACCAAACCAAACCAAACCCTTTAACCTCTCTCGCTTGCATTTGGAAATAAAAAAAATCGAAGGCGAAATTTGCTTGAAAGCATCCCTTCCTTCTTCCTCCCACATCGAATTAAGAAAGGCGAGAGGGGGGGGGGGGGGGGAGCAGATTTACAGCTGCGGGTCTTCTGCACGACTCACGAGCCCCTCCGATGATTGCATGGAGCAACGGGGACAGGAAGGGTTGAGCGGGGGGGGGGGGGGGGGGGGATCGTTCTGCTTTGCACTGAGAGGCAGTGAGGCCCCTTTTGCTTAGGTTCATATACTCCTTTGGGAAACAGGAAATAATTCTCACACACGGGCACGCGTGCACGCACACAAATCTCTTGATTGTTGCTGGTACGCATAAGGGTAAATGATTTTCCCACCAAATGTGAAACAGCAGCCTGGCAGATAATATTTAGCCTACTTATGGCTGTGCCAAGCATTTTCCCACAGACGCAGAGTTAGATAACTCTCGGACTATCTGGAGCTCATGTGTCATTGATAGAGGAAAATATCATAAATCACTTTTGGTGATAGTTCTTTTTTTTTATCATTAGGCCGTGGAAGTTTTTGATCTATTTTTAATCACAGCAATTCTACTACCGTCAAATGGAAAAGGGCCTGGGTTATTCCACGGGCTTCTCAACCTTAAATTTGGGCGGGAGAGAGAGAGAGTCTCCCTGGGCTATAGTGGGGCACATCTTCCCCCACTCCCCTGGCTGCAGGCAGGGGCATATCAAGGTCACTGGGAAAGGAATACATACAGGTCAGATAGGATGGATGTCTGTGATGTGTCTCAGGTCCCACCCTAAGCCGCCCTGCACTCTCCTGTAGAAGTAATTATCCAGTGTAAATTCAGTGTAAAACGAATTGCCACAAATGTACAGATATTAGGGACATACCGGGTCGTCAGGCTCCCCCCACCCCCAAGTCATTCCAGCTTTCAGGAATGAATATGCATGAGAAATATTTGCATACATAGGAGGTAGTGCATGCAAATAAATCTCATGCGTATTCCTTATCCTGAAAACCCGACTGTCTGGGGGGGGGGGTTCAGCCCCCTGTACTAGGAGATATTTACTGAAGCAGAGGATCAAAGACAGAGATAGATGTTAATTTAATGCGCCTGATTAACATTACGCCGTTATTTAACACAGGATGATGTGCCTGGAGAGAGCTGGCACACTCTAGTTGCCAAGTTTCGTATCGAAGACTTGATGATGATGATATTCTTATGACAGATAGATAATGAAGTGCTGCCTCTACCCTAGAATGTCAGTTTCAGAAAGACCTAAGTGATATCTGCAGCTTTCAGATCTGATTGTAAGGCTGATGTAATAAAACCT
Source organism: Rhinatrema bivittatum (assembly GCF_901001135.1). Classification (NCBI taxonomy): domain Eukaryota; kingdom Metazoa; phylum Chordata; class Amphibia; order Gymnophiona; family Rhinatrematidae; genus Rhinatrema; species Rhinatrema bivittatum. Next base: position 20,485,020 of record NC_042622.1, read on the forward strand.
GCGTTAAACTCGGAATTACATTTTAGCATGGGTTTTCCTTAAGCGAGCTCGTTAGAAACAGGGGGGGGGGGGCACAGGATGCAGTAATGGGATGCAAATCGAGCAGGCGTAAAACAAGAGCACTAAATGAAAAAAAAAAAAAAAGCAGGTTAAAAGACGAGTTAACCTGAACAATCTGCACTAATGCAGAAAAAGTGCTTTCAAACAGGAGCAAGGAGGTGAGCGGTAAGAGTTGGAAGGGCTGTGACCAAAATGGCCTTGCATACAACATTGGTACTGGGCATCCCAACTTGGACACGACCTTGCGTGCAAGGCCATGTGGACAAGGCATGTCAAGTTAAATCAAAGGGTAAGCTCTCTAGGGAAGGCACCTGCAAAGCTGAACAGCACACACTTTGGTGCTGTGCATCCCCTAATGGCCGTAGTTGCCCATTCCAGAGAGCTTATGGATCCAAGTACAGCAACCCTGCTCCCTAAACCTGCCCTTCCCCCCCCCTCTTGTGTAGGGAACAGAAGGGGAAGGGGGGCGATACTGACGCAGGCACTGCGGAGCAAAGAACGGGGGCAAAGGGGGCTGAAGCAGCCCAAATGTGAAGCTCATGAGCAGCGGTGCCAGCTGCCAAGGCTTCGGGCCTGGCCCTGATGATTAGCAGGTTCCAAACCTGGGCTTAACCCCGACCCCTTTTCGCGTTACCCCAGGGCTTAATTTCCGGCAGAGCCACCCAGAACGGCCTTTCTGGCACCTTTTTCCCCCCAGCACTCAGAGAGGCAGAATGGAGCCGGCGGCTGGAGATCAGAGCTGGTGGCGGCGCAGATCATTCCCGGCTCCCAGGCCTCAGGGGAGGCGGAGCTCAGGGCGCTAAAGCTGCTGAGTCGGAGACGCCAGCGGCGCACGGGCCGTGGTTTCTGTGCAGTTTGCTGGCACAACTCAGGCGGCCATGAGGGAGCTTGGCCAGGGCCAAAGAGGCAGGAGGTGAAAGTCCGTTGGCCCCGCTGCTTATACGTGTGCGAGTGTCCGGGAGAGAGACCACGCCGGGGCCCTGGCCCCGTTTCCCCCACCACGTCCGCCCCCTCCTCGATTGCCCTGGCCTCCTCCCCCCTACTGCACAGTCCCCACTTCCTTTTTGCCTAGAAATTAAGCCCTGCCTTTCTTAACAAGGCCCTCGTCTGTTTTCTGAAAGCTCTTCGGAAACGTCCGATGCGATCTGGCAAGAGGTCCAACGTCGGATCTGGCCCGAACCTCGTTCAGCCACTTTCGGCTCGACAAATGCCAGGAGGTGGTGGACTCTTCAGGAAACGCAGAACTGTCTGCGGAAGAATCGCCCTTCCCGATGCAATGACCCGGCGTCCATCGTGGCTGTTTCGAAGTTTTGGAGTCTCCGTGACTACATAGGGAGAGCAAAGCTGAGGCGTAAGCTGTAAAAAAAAAACAAAAGAAAACAGCCATTTCAGAGGGGTTTATAGGGTCTGGGGGTAACCGGGAGGGTGTGCAGGCTATTAAACCAGGGGGGTTTGGAGGACCTAGCTCTTCACTGGGTGAACTGGTGAACCTGGCAGTGGAGTGGGCGTGCGCCCATTGTAAAATACCCTGACTTAACGCGGTAGGATCGGGATTTGCATGCCTCGGCATACACCCATTTAAAATTGGGTGCTCACATGTGCGCGCAGGTTATAAAGCTGTCACGTCCCTGGGCGCGCGCCGACACACACACGGCGTTGCGCACTCGTGCTGCTTTTGGAGATTTCTTTTATTCAAGTACTATTTTGTATGATTATTTCGTTTTGGTTCCTTTAACAAAATGAAATAAACAGAAATAAAACCCCCAAAAAAGAAGAAAAAAAACCATGAAACCGGAGGGAGCCCCCGGGGGGGGGCCTGTGTCCCACCCTGAAAGTGGCACCTGGGCAGGGAACCACGCCAGCCCCCTCTTACCTCTCTGCCCAGGTGCCAGCTCCAAGCTTCGGGCAGTAAAAATGACCGGGAGGGATGCCCTCTCAGTCGTCTCTTTAAAATGGCATCGGTCGGCTCTGAGGCTTTCATCCTAGTGACGTGACGGTGGCGATGACCTCAGGGTCAAGAATGGGCATTCCTTTCTGCCCCTTTTACTGCCCAGGACTTGGAGTGGATCCCACGGATGTAGGATAAATGGGAGCTGGGGTGTTTTCCTGGGGGGGGGGCAGGTTGTCAGGGGGGCCATGGGGCAGTCCCCGGGGAAGTCTCCGGGTAGGCCACAGAGAATTTTTTTTTTTCAAAATGGAAAGAAAGTGAAATCAATGAAATTTTTTTTTTTTTTAATTCCATTTCGAAAATGTAATAAAACAAAATGTTGACATTTCGTTTCATTTACATTTTCAAAATGGAATGAAATTTCATTGGTTTTACTTTTTTTTCCATTTCGGGGGGGAAAAAAACAAACAAACATTCTCTGTGGCCTGCTTTGGGGCTTTACCTCAATGCTGGGCAGTAAAAGGGGCAGGAGGAATGCACCTCCCCCCCGGGGGTCTCTTTAAAATTGTGCCGGTCGACCCTGAGACTGGCGCCATAGTCACTTTAAAATAAATATAGAAATAAATATTTTCTTGCACAGACGTCCCTGAGGCCATTGCTATTTTGACATCACTATGGTGCCACTCTCGAGGTCAAACAGCACCATTTTAAAGAGAAGACCATTGGGGCAGAAGGCATCCCTCTTGCCCCTTTTACTCACCAGGACTCAGAGTGGACTCCGAGGTCAGTCGGGGCCAAGATGGTTCCCAGCCCTGGCACTATTTTCAGGGTGGGAGGTCGGGTCCTGGGGGCTCGCTCCATTTTTTCCCCCTTTTTTAGGATTTAAAAAAATGTTTTCGTTTATTTCGTTTTGGTAAAAGAACTGAAATGAAATAAATATTAAACAAAAAAGTACTCGATAGAAAAAAAACCCCTCCCAAAACAAAACCAAACCCCCAAAATGAAGTATTTGCGGCTGCACAACCCTTATCCCTAGTAGACATCCATTCATAGGGGCTGATGTAATAAGACCCACGGCAAAACAGGTGTCAGTTATGAGCGCGGCTTTTGATTTCCACGCGCGGCTAAACCTGCTGCTTCCGCGGGATGTAAAAAAGTTAAAATTATGCAAATGTTTTGCATGTACAGATCCATGCACTCATGAAGAAATACGCGTACCTAAGCACGGTAAGCCCTTTGTAATAAGCAGCCAAATCTGTGCTGAAAACCCGCGCCATTAATCTGCGCATAAAAGCGAATGGTAATAACTGCATGGTAGTGAGATAGGTGCTCAGCTGGGCACCAAGCTGGATGCTTGGAAGCCGACATAGGTGGTCATCTGGGAGCTAGTCTGGGTCACGAATCTATACAATCGAGCATCCAGAAAGGTGCCTTGCTAATCTTGCCGCTTGGGCGCTGAGCTAGGCGCTTTTCTGGCCATGTATTTGGCCCCTTGGATGCTAACATAGGCGCTCAGCTGGTCGGTCGAAAGCTGATTACCAATAGGTATTGCTAGGGCGTTCAGAAAAATGGCAAATATTTGCATGAGTGATAATTCACACCACATGGCAGAGAGAGAGGCGCTCAGCTGGTCACAAATCTGCCCTTTTGGATGTCGAGATAAGCGCCTAGGCAAGCACCTAGCTAAGATGGCCGCTCGGAAGCCAAGATTGGCACCCCGAGTCGGTGCTATCACTTAACTCGTGCCCTGACCATGGTGGTAAAAAAAATCCAGCATTAGGGAGGAGTTCGAGCAGAGACTTCTCTCCGATTGAGGAGAGAACAGGCCGAGTGGGACTGAGGCAGAGAGCTGGTAACACCTGAGCCGATTCCACCGCGATTCCACCCGAGGCCACGCCCCCTTTGTGACGTCATCCAGGGGAGCCGGGACGCCGAATAAATTCAGGCCAGGAGCATTACCTGGTTGGAGGAGTTCGAGCAGAGACTTCTCTCCGATTGAGGAGAGAACAGGCCGAGTGGGACTGAGGCAGAGAGCTGGTAACACCTGAGCCGATTCCACCGCGATTCCACCCGAGGCCACGCCCCCTTTGTGACGTCATCCAGGGGAGCCGGGACGCCGAATAAATTCAAGCCAGGTGCGGCGCGCAGCCGCCGGCGCGCAGCCAAAGCCCCTGGGTGAGAATTTTTGTTTTCCTGTTTTATTTATATGGGCAGAAAAAGGAAGACTAAGCCTTGGACTTCATCGCCGGCAGCACAGGTAATAAGGGGTCCCATCGATGCCCATGTGTTGAGACGTGTGAGCCAATCTACTCGGGACATAATTCCAGATATCTCTTTTTCTTCTGGCTCTTCTGACAGCCCAGGCCTAAGGCAACAATCTCAATCTTTGCTAGAAATGCCTTCTCAAACACCTGAAGGTGAAAATATTGGAGCTGTAATACCAGCCCCAATTGAAAGTGTAGAGAACGGGAATATGGCGAGTTCTATACAGATTTCTGTGTCAGAACCCATAGACCCGCAGAATATAACCTTGAGTGATGTTTGGAAGGCTATTACGGAGTTACAAAAGGTTGTCTCGAATGCTATGATTGTAAATGATAAAACCTCAATGGAAATAAAAAATACTATAGGAAAACATGACGAACGAATACAAAATTTGGAAGAATTAGGTAAAATAACATCAGCGCAAGTTTCAACATTGCAGTCTGTTAATAATTCCCATATTAGGGACAGTTTGGTGACCCATAGGCAATTGGAAAATGTGGAAAATGAGTTAAGAGTCAGGAACTTGAGATTCCTGAATTTTCCTATTACCAGACTATTATCAGCTACTGAGTTGCTAAAAAAATATCTATTAGAGGTTCTATCAATTTCTTCTATTGATGAAAAATGTATTTCAAAGATTTATTATCTTAGCAATTCAAGTCTGAAAATCCAGGGGGAGGGGGAAGGAATGGATATTGTTCAGCAACAATCCCCGAATTTAACCTCTTTTCTTGAGTCATCAATTGATGATATACCTCAAAGGGCCACGTTGTTGGTCACTTTGACAAAAGAAAATGATAAAAGTTTAATTATGCAGAAATATTTTAAGAATAAAGATTTGTTATTTTGTGGACAAAGAATACAGATATTTCCGGACGTATCTAGAATTACTCAATTAAAGAGTAAACAATTTTTGATTTTGAAGCCCAGGGTTATAGCACTGGGAGCTTTTCTTCTTAAAATTCCCGTGTAAATCTGTAATTGTCCACAAAAAGAATAAATTTATATTCCATGAGCCCTCCCATCTGGAAACCTTTCTAGAAGATAAAGAGAGAGAAAAAGATTGAAATATTGTTTGCAGGAAAAAAAATATGTCTCTTATTATAACCATTGGGTAGATTACTTTGATTTTTCTTTATTTAATCCTCCCATGTAGTGGACTAAAGATTTGTGTGATATATACTTATTTCTAGAGTGATATTATGATATGTATTTTGTTTCACCCAATCTATTCTTTTGATTTTATGACTGTAATGTTTAAAATCTTAATAAAGTATAAATTTAAAAAAAAAATAAAACATCCAGCATTAAAAAACCAGCACTAGCATTAGCGAGGCTCCCTGCATTGCCTATGATTAGCTAATCTCCTCTTTTGCATGCCATTAGCATGCACTCTCGCGGTAAAAACCTCGGGTCTGTAAATGCGCTTGTTCATGCTCTTTTGCCACGCACAAAACCCTTATTACATCCCTGTATAGGGCTTTGCGGGGGGGGGGGGGGGAAATGCGCGTAAAAACCCGCGACAGCTTCAGCGCACCTTATTACATCGGCCTCACTGTGATTCATTTTCATTCGTATGGCTCCCCTTTTCACTTGTTTGGTTGATGTGCATTTCTCCTGTGGCTAGCAGAGGTGACTGGTAACGTGGCTCCTCTCCACCGTGACACAGTAAAACTCCCTAATAATGCGACATTTTGCTCGAAAAACAGAAGCTCACATTGTCCTTGGTTCTGAAAAATCCCTGAGTCATGTGGATGTGTCTGAACACCTGCATAGATGCAGCCCGGAGATTGATTCCATTGCATAACTTTTCTTTTTTTTTTTTTTGCTTTTGCAGAACAGGAGTGCCTTGGAGGGCTCTGCTGCGTACAAATGTTCCAGTAAGGAGAAAGACGCACCGACGACTGGAGGCACAATAATAATAAGCTGCCCACCCCCGTGCCATCTCAGCAGCTGGCAGAGGGAGTCACTGCTCCCGCCGCCCTGGGAAATAATGCCCATCCACGCGTGGTTAGAAACTGTTATTAAAGCTTTATTCGGGAAATTGGTGGAATGGAGGTCAAATGTCTCCCAGTGCGTTCAACCAACATTCACGCGGCGCTTTCTGACAGCTTTCAAAAGCAATCCTATTATGCTCCTTCTTCGAAGACGCTTTGCCTGCACTACGAGTTTTTGGTTAATTACCGAGCAAATTTTTTTTTTTTTTTTTATGCATTTGACTCAGCTTTTCAATAAGAATGTTTGACGTTAAGCCAGGAGCAAAATCAACAATAGAGCACATGGGAGTTTTCATCTCTAGGCACAAAGGGAAGTGCAATGAATTAATGAACATGCGCCAGCACAACGGGCCGCCAGCCAGTCTGTAGCTCAGGTGGGCCTTCTGATGACCCTCAGCCTACAAAACGTCAAGTCCCTTCCCTGTCACATGAAAACAAAATCATTCTTTCCCACTTTGGTTGGGCTGCTTCACTAATAATGGCAGTTTATATACAATTAACTTAAATTAAAATATCCCCAAGGACTGGACCCAGACTGGCCACTGTCAGAGACAGGATGCTGTGCTCGATGGACACTTGGTTTTGGCTTTACATAGGAGACTTGTGTGGGCATAGGAAAATGTGCACTTAACGCAATTTGGCACCAGGACAGGAAAAGAGCTGTGCAGCAGGGTTAAAGCATTCGCGTAGCCCTATTGATGCACTAGGATATCTATGCATGCATCCTGCTTCCTGGCTCCCTCCCCTTGTCAGGAACCGATAAAAGGCAGCTTTGCATAAGCCCCCAGGCAGGGACAGCGCTAAGAGGAGGCTGTAGAAGGGCTACTATGGGACTGCGGAGTGGAGGTTTTGCATAGAAAGTGTATGGCATGCACTGGTTGGTGCTTGGTGTGTTCTGTGTGGTCTTTCACCCTTTGCTGCAGTCTTCCTGGTGACATGTTGCATCTTTTGAGTGGATGCATGTGTCTTGTGTGGCTCTGTCTATGTCCCCCGTCTAGTCCTAAAGTTGGAACAGCAGGAAAGAATGTGCGACAAGAATGCAGCATGCGGGTGGCTGGATGTGTGTGGGTGTCATTGGGTGTGCATCAGGGACGGATTAGGTGAAAATATCGGCCCGGGGGATTTTTATCCATACCGGCCCATGGGTATACAATTGCATGCATACACACAAAAAATGTATATACATGTGTGTGTTTCCGTGCATACAGTTGTGCTCATACGTTTACATACCCCTGGCAGAATTTGTAAGATGTGCAGAATTTTAAGAAAACATGAGTAATCAGACAAAACATGTCTGTTATTTTATTGTTTCAAATGAAACTGTTATGCATCACAGAATAGCACAATCATTAAACAAACCATAGCAATATAACAAAATATAGAGGTAGATCTTTAAAAAGTACGCCGGATTTTATAAGATACATGCGTAGCCACGCGTATCTTATAAAATCCGGGGTCGGCGCGCGCAAGGCTGCACAAAATCGGCAGCCTGCGTGCGCTGAGCCGCGCAGCCTGCCTCCGTTCCCTCCCGCATCCCCCCCACCTTCCCCTTCCTTCCCCTACGTAACCCACCCCCCAGCCCTACCTAAATACCTCCCCCCTACCTTTGTTGGGCAAGTTACGCCTGCTTGAAGCAGGCGTAACTTGCGCGCACCGCCTCGCATCCCCTGGCACAGGCTACAGTGCCGAGGGACTCGGGACTGCCCTCCCGGCCCGCCCCCAAACCATCACCACGTCCCCAGACCGCCCCCTGACCCCAGACACGCCCCCGGACACGCCCCCTCCCGCCCCTTTTACGAAGCCCCGAAACTTACGCGCGTCCCGGGGCTTTGCGCGCCGGTGACCTATGCAAAATAGGCGCGCCGGCGCGCAGGGCTTTTAAAATCTAGCCCATACTGAATAAAAGGCAAAAATATAAAATGTTCCAACATTGTAATATAGTGTAAATTTTAAATACTTAATCTATTATTAATAAAATATATCAATAAGCACTTTCAATTAACAAAAAACCTACTGGTTTGAGTACATTTTCTATTTTCAGTGGAAGAGCAGGTGGCAATATAAGAATGCAGTGTTACACAGTCACCGGCAGCTTGAGCTGACGGGCTTAATCCCAGAGTCAGAAAAAACTGCTGAACTAGGACATTTCCCTTTACCACTCACCATACAAAAATAAATATTCAAAAGCTGATGTCACCTTAGCAACTACCAGGAATACTGTATAATCCGAAATCCTGCAAAAAAGGTACTCCTGCTAGGCTGCCGATTTTGTACAGCCGGCATGCGCCAAGCCGCGCAGCCTGCCTCCGTTCCCTCCGAAATCGGAGCGGCCTCGGAGGGAACTCGCTTTCGCCCTCCCCTCACCTTCCCCTCCCTTCCTCTATCTAACCCACCCCCCCGGCCCTGTCTAAACCCCCCCCTACCTTTGTCCGGGGATTTACGCCTCCCGGAGGGAGAAGTAAATCCCAGCGCGCCAGCGGGCCGCTAGCGCGCCGAGACGCGACCTGGGGGCGGTTCCGGAGGGCGCGGCCACGCCCCCAGACCACCCCGGGCCGAAACCACGCCCCCGGGTCCGCCCCCGAAACGCCGCATCCCGCCCCCAAAATGCCGCGTCGATCGGCCCCGCCCCCGACACGCCCCCGACAAAAAACCCCGGGACTTACGCGAGTTCCGGGGCTCTGCGCGCGCCGGCAGGCCTATGGAAAATAGGCGCGCCGGCGCGCAAGGCCCTGCTCGCGTAAATCTGGGCGGATTTACGCGAGCAGGGCTTTTAAAATCCACCCCAAAGTGCACAAATATCAACTGTGCCAACTGAATGAGCCATTTGGTCCTATCTGCCATCATTTACTATTTTACTATGCCATTTGCTATGTAATTTTTCCTATTTTAACATTTCTATAGCACTGCTTGACATAGGCAGCGCTGTACAAACTAACATTGTTTTCCTTATGTAAGGGCCTGATTCACGAAAATCTTTTCCTACAGACACAGATGGGGTAATTTTCAAAGATTTACATAGGGTTGTGCATGTAAGAACTTTTGCTAATCACTTCAGAAGGCAGTCCCTTCCATCACCAATCGCAAGCTAATATACAAATATCCCACGCTAGAGATCTTGGAGCCATAATTGACAGTCACTTGAACCTAAAGCATTTTATAAAACACACTACAAAGGAGTGCTTCTACAAATTACAAGTACTCAAAAAACTCAAACCGCTCCTATTCCATTACGATTTCAGATCCGTCCTACAAGCCATTCTGTTCTCCAAGATCGACTACTGCAATTCCATTTTGCAAGGTCTCCCCGCCTCTACTATAAAACCTCTCCAGTTGCTCCAAAATGCAGCGGCGAGAATTTTGACGAATACCAATCGGAGAGCGCATATCTCTTCCATTCTAAAAGATCTTCACTGGCTCCCAGTAAACTTCAGGATTCTCCATAAATCACTCAGAATTATCCATAAAAATATTCACCATCAGACCCCTCTTGATCTGCTTCACTCTCTCAAATTGCACTCGACGGCCAGACCCTTAAGGGATGCCTACAAGGGATCCTTACATGCTCCTCCAATCAAAGTTGTGCACCACTCAAACATCAGAGACCGGACATTCTCTATCGCAGGCCCCTCCATCTGGAACACCATGCCTCCGGACCTCAGGCAGGAAACTTGTCTACTAACTTTTAAAAAGAAACTAAAGACATGGCTGTTCTGCCGAGCCTTCTCCACTACAAGCTCCACAGCCTGACTTAGAATTGCTCCATCACTTATGTAAAAAAACAAACGCTAATTACGCTCACAAGTCATCATGAGGTCGGCTCCTTGCCTCCCTCCCTTGCATATAGTACTTTATCTTCATTCTCCCTTTCTTTATTTCCTACTCCCAGTTAAGGCATCCTTGTTATAATGTAACTTTACGTTCCTTTAAATTGTCTCTTGTTGATTGGTTAGTTATAGTTACTGCTTAGTTCGATGTAAACCGAGTTGATTTGATTTGTATCAAGAAAGTCGGTATATAAAAGCCTTTAATAAATAAAATAAATAAATAAGTCACCCATCTGTGTGGTAAATACATTTTCAGAAGAGTGGGGGTGCGTGCATACTGTCACTGCTGCGCTGAAAAGCATGCAGATACCAAGAGGGAATTCCGGGGATGGGTTTGGAAGCATGCACGTATTTTACAAACGGAATGTGATGTGCGTTGGCCGGGACAGAGCCCTCAGGGTGGTGGTGTCCGGCGATCTGAAGGCGGCAAGGCAAAGTAACAAGGCAGTGGCTTAAGGAGGAGGGGATGCTGCTGGGCTGCATAGAGAGAGAGGCATGACCAGTGGGGAAAAAGATGTGATGGTGCCTCAGTGTAGGTTGTTGGTGAGGCCTCATCTGGAGAACCATATTCAGTTTGGAGACCCTATCTAAAAAAAAGATAAAGGAGTCCAGAGAAAGGCAACCAATATGGTGGGGGGCCTGCATCGAAAGAGTTGTGAGATGAGAATGAAAGACCTAAATATGTATACACTGGAGGAGAGGAGAGACAGGGGGAATACGATACAGACTTTTGGATAGCTGAAAGGTATTACTAATACACAAGAATCAGTGGAAAGAAAACTGTACAAGAAAGGGTCATAATATGACGCTCCAAGGAGTCGAGTCAGGACCAGTGTCGACAGGAAGTATTTCTTCACAGACAGGGTGGCGGATGCATGGCACGCCCTTCCCAGTAGAGGCAGTGAGGACAAGAATGGCAATGGAACTCAAAAGGGCATGGGATAAGCACAGAGGATTCCTAATGGATAAATGATGGAGATAAAGAAAAGAGTAACCTGCTTTAATTAGGGCGACCCGCACAGAGCAACAATTACTCTATGAATTAAAAAAATATGGCTTGCTGGGCAGACTGGATGGACCACCTGAGTCTTATTCTGCTGTCATTTACTATGTTACTATGAACACGTGCATGCAACATCAAACATGAGCGCATGCTTTTACACCTACTAATCAAATCATAGATATTAAATCTGACTTCTCTTTCATCTGCAGGTTTTGGGCATGGAGGGATCTGGAACAAGTGGTGGAGGGTGTGGGTGAAGGTGTGGGACAACTGCTGGAGGTCACAGCAAACTGATGCTTGGAAGTACACGCACAAGTATTTTCAAAAGGAAAATACGTGCATGCCTCAGTCAGCTTTATAAAACACCTTCCCCTGCACATAAACTGAGAGGTATTGTCTATTTATTTATTTATTTATGGACATTTGATATTCTGCCTTTCCCCAGAGTTAGTCTCAGGGCAGATTACAATAAATGTGAATGAACATAGGCATTGGAACAGCTTACAATCACATCAGAATTTGCAGTTAGCATAGCATTGGGATCCAGAAGAGGAAAACTCATTTGTGAATAGTTTCAAGACCCAGTTGTATCCCTGTTGTGCATAACTCAGCCCTCATCGGGAGTACGGGAAGTTGGGTCCAAATTGTGGGTCTTAGAGGAAGAGCTGTCTGAAAAGCCATGCCTTAAGCTTTTCTTTCTGAACTTAAGGTATCCTGGCTCCAAGGTTTACTGGTAACTTTGTTCCCAACATTTGTTGCGTAATAGCTGAAAGTGTGGAGTCTGATGCAGGATAATCTGGCAATGGTCAGCGGAGGAAAGGATAGAAGAGCCATTTTGGTGGTCTGGAGTTCCCTTGAGGGTGTGTTAGGGGAGTGAAGTTGAGAAAGGTACTACGGGCCTGTTTATTCAAGCATTTCAAGACAAGACAGAGAGTTTTCCATATTATCCTGCTTTCTTGGATATAAAGCGGTGCCTGCTAGTGAAGGAAGTGATTGCAGGGGGAGACCTTGACGGCTGAGCCAGAGGAGTTACGATTTAGATGGGTTTAATCTGAGTTTGTGTTTGCTAAACCATCGGGTTATTGAGATTGGTAATGGATGAAGTTTGGTTAGATCCTATTTTTTTTTTTTTTTTTAGTAAATTATAACAATATGAGACAACAAAACAACATGAGCCATATAGGAGAAAAATACAAAAAGAAAGGAAAATAAAAGTAAACAAACCCTCTTGGGCTCAAGTACAAGGAAGATAAAGTGCATAAATAAAAAGTAATAAATGAGCAGACAAAACAGAGTAACATAAAACATTCCAGCCGTAACTGAGTTAGCTAGCGATATCAGATGGCAAATGCGAATCAAGGAAAAACCCGAGTTGGGAAGACTGAAAAAAGACATATCTATCATTATTAATCGTAACTACACATTTACAGGGGTAACAAATTATAATCTGAGCACCCAACTGACGAACTTCTTGATACATTGCTAAAAGGTTAGATCCTATTTTGATGCAGAATTGGATGTCTTCTGCAAATAGGTGGCACTCGATATTTGACGGTCTGAATGAGGTTGAAGATAGGATGCACGTAGATGTTGAAAAGTAATGGGGAGAGGGCTGACCCCTGAGGCACTCCACAGGTGACCTCTCTAGGGCAGGATGGATTGTTGGCCCATGTAACCAACCGATTGCGTTCTCTTGGCAAGAAATGATTCAAACCACTTTAGGGCAGTGCCATCGATGCTGATTCCCTTTAGGCACTGAATCAGGACATGGTGATCAAATGTATCAAAGGTGGCCAAGAGATCAAGTAGGACAGTGATGACCAACCTTTTGAGCTCAGTGTGTCAAAATTCATAAAAAAAACCTAGCATAACTCGGGTGGTGTGTCACTTCTAGAAAAATCCATAATTTTGTGATATTTGTAGCTCTAATAACAAAAAGTTATAATTTTAATATATGTACTGTATTTATTAATAAAGCAAAAACAAATAATTCTTTACCTTACCTGCTTAGTGACTTTTATTTTGCTGAATTTCATTGGCTAAATCTTCAAATAAAACACTCTCTCCCCCTGCACACCCCCCCCCCAACACACACACACAAACTCTTACTCCCCTGGATTTTCTCATACACACTCATGCTCTCACACTCACTGGCTCCCTCACATACACACACACACACACACACACAGACAGGCTCCCAGTCATGTTCTCTCTCTCTCTCTCTCTCTCACACACACACACACATACTGACCCCCAGGCAGGCTCCCATTCATTTTCACACCACTCCCTCCCCATCCCCCAGGCATGCACACATTCATTCTCATACACACATACACCCCCAGGCAGACTCCTAGTCATACACATGCACACACTAAAGGCAGAGACCCCCTCTCTTTCTTTTGCCAGTAACCTCAGAACCTCTCTCATTCCTCTGCTGCCACTGTCACTACTGCCGCATGGCTATTGGGGAGGCGCTGATTGCTGCTACTGACACTGAAGCCCATTCTGCTGCCTCCTCTGTGCAGGCCCCATGGGCTTCCACTTCCTCCATGTTGATCTCGTACATTGTGAGATCCGCATAATGAAAGTGCTATTCTTGCACATTACCAAAGTTTACATGTGCCAATCACTAAAAGGTAATTTATATATTTTTGTTACCTTTCCTGTCTGATCTTAGTTTTCTAATCGGTTGGTCACAGGCTTTTTTTTTTCCACCTTCCCTTCTTATTTTTTTGCCAATTCCTTTCATATTGTCTTTTTTTCTATTTCTTTTCTCTCCATCTATCTTCTTCCCTCAAACACACAGTCAGGTTCTCATTCTCACATGCTTTCTCTCTCTCACACAGACACACAGGCTCTCACTCTAACATGCTCTCTCTCTCATACAATCATTCATACACACAGTCTCTCACTGGCACATGCTGTCTGACTCTCACACACACAGGTTCTCTCTCACTCCCACATGATGTCTTGCTCAAGCACAGACTCGCACTCCCAAGGAGCAGTAAGTAATCTAACAAAAAAAAAAAAAAAGTAGCTAGGAAGGGATTAGGGGTCGAGGAGGAGAGGAGAGAGGAAAGTGTTGGAAGGTTAGGTAGGGGGGTAGGGAACTCCTGTCGCTGCGCGTGACCTTTTAAAATCCCCCCCCCCCTACGCTTGGAGGAGGCCATCCACTCGCACATGCGCGCGTGAATGTTAAAATCCGCCACTCGATGTGCGTGCGGATATCGTATTTTATAAAATAGCTGCGTCCATGTATGCGTGCCGGGAACCGCTCGCACATGGACACGCACGCGCAGGTCTTAAAATCGACCCCTTAATGTGTAAAATATATGTGCACACTTTTAGAAAACAGGTATATAAACTATACGTATGCCTGCATTAAAAAAATGTGTGCGCACTGAAAGACACGCGTGCACGTTCAGAGCAGTACTAATAATATGCAGCATTTTATAAACTGTAATGGCTCCTGTTGCGCAGTTTATAAAATCCAGGCGCAGTTTTAGGAAAGCGTACTTATGCGTGTACACGCTGAGTCATGCACACTATTGAAAATTACACTCATTTATTTTTTTTTTTTAGTTGGATTTGGTACGTTATTATTTCATTAAAAAAAAACATGCAAAACACGGAAACACTGTTTTATGAAAAGAAACCTATATATATTTTCTGTAAACCACACGACCTTTTAACCTCTTCATGGTTGTTTCTCCCAAGCTGGCTGGCTGTCTGTCTGTCCTAGAATCCTGGATGGAGCGAATGAGACGTGCTGGCTGAACAAGGATCTGTCATCGTCTGGTAGACATTTGGGATTGTGTGAAAGGAGAAGCCTGCGGCACAGCTTCAGAGGCCTGCAGAAATCTGAATGCCACAGAGTAATTAAAACGACAGACGTCTCTGATTCAGTGTTCCGTTAGGCATGACTTATTTTGAGCTGTTTTTACAGCCTACAAGTTTCCTCTCTTCGGTTTCCCTTCCTCACCATTTTATCTCGGCAGTGGCGCAAGGGTAATGCTGTTTTATTTTATGTAAACCCAGATTGCGTTTCTAATACTGCATCTTTATCTACCGCCTTAGTTCATGCCTCTGAGCAATGTCTATTTTTTCTATTTTTTTGTTATCTACAGCCAAAGAGAGACATTTTATGACGGGCCGCAAAGGGCTGAAGCCTGCGTGCGGAAAGCACTGCGCGTGGACTTCGGCCCTAATTTTCAGCCTGGCCTTGAAAAGCAGAGGGCGCGCGCGTGTCTGCATGCGGCACCCCAGCGCACATTTACGGCTGCTTGGCAGCGGGTGTAAACGTGTCCGCGCACGCTTTAGAGAAGAAGAGGCCGGCGCCAGTGTTGCGCAGCCGTGAAGCACGTGGCGCTGGTGTCCGGGCCGCATAATGAAATAGCGCCGGCCGCCACGATGGCAGATCCGGGCAGGAGTGGCTGGAGGATCACTCTTTCTGTATTGAAGACCTTGCAGAAGGGGGTGTGCGGGGACCTGGTTCATTGTCTGTGGAGCCACGTCTTTTTTTTTTTTTTTCCTTTATAATTTTTTAAACTAAAAAATATCCAAAATTTTCAGATTTTTTTTTTTTTTTGGCAGAGTCGATTTTTGGTTCGCTCCATTCATAAGAAACCAAAACGTAACTTATCCATTATGAAAGCTACAATATCATTTTAAATGAGTCCACAGCCGTAGAGAGCAGTGACTGCTGTTGTAAAACAGGCCTGTTAAGAGCTCGTCCGGAATTTCTGATGTCCCTGACGGCGCAAAGTTATTGCCTTTTATCATAAGCCTCGCAGAAATTCTGCTTTGACTGATGAACCTTTCCAACGCGGAGGAGGCGAGGTGAGACAGTCTAATGTGAATGCCGCAGCGCAGCTTTGTATCCTGCAATAATAGCCAATAAAAGGAAAACAGATTCCGTGTGTTCTACCTCCAGAGCTAGCAAAAGAACAGTTCCAGTTCTTTTCCCCAAAGAAATAATTTTCTTGGCAATTCTGAAATGTCAGATGACGGCCTGGAGTGGTAAAGCTGGAAACCAGATTCATGCACCCTTAATATACAACTCTCTTGTTCTCTCTCAAACTGTTATTCATCGCCTCATGTTTTCCCACATGGCAGTGTGTTCTCTGTCTTATTATTTTATTTTTTTTTTATGTTCGATGGAGAGAGAAAGCGTGAGACAATTACTTTCATGGTCATTCATAAATGAATCTTTGAGGGCAATTTTCCCAGGGCATTTCCTGGGGTAAGAAGGCCTGACTGAAAATTACCCTCCTCAGATGTGGCTAACAATGTGCATGGGGCTAACTTACCGCGTGTACTTTTAGCCACTTTAAAGTGAGACAATCCCGTGATCGGGTTTAGGTTGGGGGAGTGATACAGCGGGCGTGAGGGTGATTTTGAACTGAAGATGTGCGCTGTTTGCCCGTGCTCGGCTGCCCACACAAATAGCTGGTTCAAGGCACGTGCGTGCTTTTGGCGCTTGTAGTTGGCCACAGCTTGGCTTGTTTCCTTTTGAAAATGCGTGTAAACTACAGGTGTCAAAAGCGAAGCGCGCTTTGCCACTCCGTGGCCGGTTTTTCAGATTGCTCACGTCCAACAGCTGAACCGGGCACAGTACTTCATCCGGTCGACAGCCGCAGCCAGGAGACCTTTCGGCGCACCCTGTGCAGCCCAAGAGTCCACGGCTTCTGGTAATGCTTTTCCCACCCCCTGCGTCAGGAGGCCACGAGATCACCTCTCTCACTGGACTTGACACTGTAGTGTAGCAGCAGTAATTCATAACACGGCTGGTACTGTGTCCAACCCAGAGCCTTGCCTATTCCCAGGACACGAGGAAGCCTGGGGGCTGGCAATCCATGCCACTACTCTTCTCCATAGGTCATCGGACTTTTCTGTCTCCTGCCACTGTGCAATTGCTATCATATTCCAGAAATGCGTGGAAAAAAATGGGATGCGGAAGCTACAGAAAATACCAATTAGCAACAATGAGGTCAATTTTCAAGGGGTTTGGGGGCCTAATTTGGGGAGTTAGGCTCCTAAATTGGCCCTTCTAAAATGTATTAAAGCAAAATCCCTGAATTAAGGCTTCCTGAGAGCAGAGTTAGGATAGGGAAAGCGATGGACGTGCTTAGCACTGAATCGTAGCAGTAGGCACCTAATTCTGGCCCCGGGGTAATAAAGTGCGCTGGGCTGCGTGTACTCCTGATGCAGCAAGGAATTCTGTGTGCAAAAAATGTGTGCACCAATTAGCGCTCCTCCATTTCAAGCCCATGTCAGCGAAGGCATCAGCCATTACCCACCCGCTTCCCATGCGGAGAAGCACAGAGGCTTAACTCATGGGGACCTTAATGCTGGAAATGTAACTGCTGCTCAGAGCTGGTGGAAAGTTACTCAGGCTAATGTTAGCCTCTGGGGCTGAACCTGGGCTTCGTGGTGCAGAGATGCCCCTGTACTAGAAATCTGTGCACATAAAGTACAGTGTGTGCACAAATCAAGATCTCTGCGCAGACAGCATGTTTTATGCTCAGAGAAAAAAAAAATGCTTTGTGCCCAAATTTTATTTTATGCACATTAAAGTCATGCTTTCTGTGCAGAAGGCACTATTTGGGTGCACAAAATATGCTCTGGGCAGAACACATGGTTTATGTGCAGAAATTGTATTTTACGCACACACTAAGCATGTCTTCTGCGTGCATTTTCGGGTTAGCATGCTTTTTTAAACTCCCGATGCATTCGCATACCACTAGCTTATCACATTGGGAATGAAGTTATTTTTTAGCACATGCCTTAGGGAACTTTGTGCTGAATTTTAGGACACAGTTTTAAAACACAGCTTATTAAAGAGGTCTATAAGGGTCCCTAATCTAGGGAAATGAATAGATGCCCTAAATTTATGACCTAATGGGTCATTCATCAAAATGCATTAAGCTCCTAACACATGTTAAATGGGTCTAATGCACAGGATAAATATTGCAACATGAGTTAGCATGCAAATTTTTAATTTGTTATGCAAGCGGGAGGAGCTAATGCAAATTGGGGTCTCCTACCGCGGAATGCAGTGGATTAATGCACTATAATATGGGATTTAATGTCAGAAATAACTACACTTTTTTTTTTTGAGGTATAGGAGAAAAAAACTTTTTATCGCGCGACCACGGCCTCTATTAAGATTGCAGATATTATCGTGTTGATTACTGCACATGAGAAAACGAGGTCTTCTATCAGATGCACCTAGCAGGCTCTCCTGGGCCGATAAAAACGTGTTCTTACCTGGCCTGTCTTCCTATACCCATAATGGCTGTGGTAGGTTTACTTGTCGGGGGATACTGGATGCTTCGGGAGGCTCGCCGCAGACAGCAACAACAGGAACAACAACAACAACTAGAGGAACAGCCAAGGGCAGATCCAACCCCTTCTAGGGAAGACCCTGCACCGGAGGCTGAACCACTGGCCCCGCAGGTAGAGGGTCGGGGCCCACAGCAGCGCCTGGCACACAGGTGGCTACGGCGGAGGAGATACAGGGAGCGCAACCTTCCTCTCTGAGCCTCCTTGCTGGGCAAGCCAGAGGATTATGTGGTTAGCAGGTATTGCCTCAGCTCTCGGGCTATCCAGGAATTGTATGAAGAACCTTTGGAGTTCTCAAAAGTAGATTTCACTGTTTGGACAAAACAGAGCTTTAATGTATGCCCCACCCAAAGTAGGAGATATAGTGCTGCTCTGCTGTGTATGCCATAATCTCGCTCTACGCCGTGGGATACCAATGGAGATACTTCCGGATCTGCCCCTGGATCCCCCCTTGTGCACCCGCACGAGCCGAGGACACCACGCTGAGTGGCAGCCAGCTTAGGCAAAGCCTCATCGAATGCTACTTTTCCTGTTAGACCTCAATTACCCTAACCCCTTCCAGGGAAGGATGGCCATTAGAGTGTTTACTGCTGCTCTTCTCTCTATCATCTTTCTTTCTCTCACTGCTTCTCTGTCTGGGTCACTGTGTAACAGAAACCACGTATGCCTCCTCTTGACAATGGAGCAGTAGACTGTACTTGAAAAACAGTAGTCAGAGTAAAGATTACATCAAATACATGTGACTGGCATTATATTTTCTGCCTGACAGTGAGACTAAAAGAGGCCTGTGTCACAAGAGAGTTTGTGTACGACTGCCAACACAGTGTACATAGCTTGGCCTAGTTAGTGGTGTTTGCCTTGGTGGGCTTTCTCATCGGACCCTCACATGTGGGTGAGATAGTGCCATAGGCGTGATGGCACTCGAATCGTATTGCCGTATTGCAAAATGGCGGAGGCCATATGGCCATATGGCTGCCGCCATTTTGCAATACAGCAATACAGCCGGCGCCATTTTGCAATACGGCAACACGATTCGAGTGCAGGAGGTCGCTCCCGGACCCCCGCTGGACTTTTGGCAAGTCTTGAGGGGGTCAGGAGGCCCCCCCAAGCTGGCCAAAAGTCCCTGGGGGTCCAGCGGGGGGAGCGATCTCCTGCACTCGTGACATCGGGGGACAGGAACCAAAATGGCGCCGGCGCTACCTTTGCCCTGTCATATGACAGGGCAAAGATAGCGCCGGCGCCATTTCTATTAACGCACCCGTGGCCCGAGAGTGGAAGATCACACCGGGATCCCCCCACTGGACCCCAGGTAATTTAAGACATTTTGGGGGGGTTCGGGAGGGTGGGGGATTTATTTTAAAGGGTCGGGGTGGGTTTTAGGGCTGTTTTAGTGTGCCGGTTTTCCCGCCCTCCCCCGAATTACGATTTACACGATTTTAAAAAAAACAAAACCGTGACGATCCGATTCCCTCCCCCCCCAGCCAAAATCGATTGTTAAGACGATCGATCACACGATTCACATCTCTAATATGTAGCTCAATATGTTTTGTGTGCATACAGAGAAGTGGTGGCAGATTTATGCAAGTGGTTTTAGGGGACAGGGCTAGCAGCCAATTTTCCCCGCAATGTACTGCACCCTACAATGGCTTTCTAAGTAGTTTGCAACAGCCATTATGCATCATGCGTGAAACTTTAAAACATTTTACCTCAATTATTTCAAGCACTTACCAGCATAAAAAATTCCTTATTAATCTGTATTAATTTATTTTATATTTATTGCAGTGTTTAAATGCACATGTGTATCATGTAAAAAGCAAAAAAAGCAAACAGATCCAATCAATCATGTAATAAAAAAAAAATTAATATATTCTTTCATGAATCCTCTGCAGAAAGCCAGAAATCATCATAACTATAATAAAATAGCATTAATCATCAGAACAGGTGCAGAGCAGAGCTAGGACAATTCACATTACAATCAACGTATAAAAAAAAATTCAAATTCTGGTGTTGCCTCAGCAAAAAAATTCCCTCCATTACTAAACATTATGGGCCGGATTTTAAATGCCCTGCGTGCGTAAATCCGGCTGGATTTACGCGCGCAGGGGCCCTCACGCGCCAGAGCGCCTATTTTGCATAGGCCGCCAGCGTGCGCAGAGCCCTGGGTAAGTCCCGGGGCTTCGTAAAAGGGGCGTGTCGGGGGCGTTCCCTAAATGACGCGGCGTTTCGGGGGCGTGATGCGGCGTTTCGGGGGCGTGACGCGGCGTTTCGGGAGCGGGCCCGGGGGCATGGCCCCCGGACCAGCCCCCGGGTCAGGTGATGGTGGCGCGCGCAGATTTACGTCTGCTTTCAGCAGGCGTAAATCTGCCAACAAAGATAAGGGGGGGTTTAGATAGGGTCGGGGGGGTGGGTTAGGTAGGGGAAGGTGGGGGGAGGGCGAAGGAAAGTTCCCTCCGAGGCCGCTCCAAAATCGGAGCGGCCTCGGAGGGAACAGGCAGCGTGCGCTGGGCTGGGCGCGCGCAGGTTGCACAAATGTGCACCCCCTTGCGCGCGCCGACCCCGGATTTTATAAGATACACGCGGCTACGTGCGTATCTTATAAAATCCAGCATACTTTTGTTCGAGCCTGGTGCGCGAACAAAAGTACGCGCTCGCGCAAAATTATAAAATCTACCCCTTTATAAAGTAACACAAATTCCTGCAAAGAAAGAGATATCTAGAACCTGGCCATACCATGCAGTCACAGCACTGACTCTCAGGATTCAAATAACAGTAACCTTATGAAAAAGCAGCAATGCAAATACAATACCAGGCCCTAGAACATTAATACATCACCTACTGGAATAACAGAACAAACTGGACTGCTACAGAGAAACTACACGCTAGCAGAAATACTGCCCTTCAGTCACACACAGGCAAAACAGAGCCCGACCCTTTCCTAATATGAGACCACAAATTAGAAGCATGCAGATAAAACCAAAATAGAAAGCCTGAGAAACTAGACTCTGAACAGTGGAATTCTGAAGAAGGAGCAAAATACAAAATTATAAGAAATGCACATTCCCAAATATGGAATATTTCAATTGTAAAATCTATCTATCTATCTATCTATATATATATATATATATATATATATATATATTATTTTTTTTTTTTACCTTTGTTGTTTAATCTATGTATTTTTCTAATCAGTTGGCCACGATCGCTTTTTTTTCCCACTTTTCCCTTACCACTCATTTCCTAATTCCTTTTCAGTGTCTCTCTTCTACTGTCTTCTTCCCTTCCTCCCTCACACTCGCTTTCTCTCACAGACTCCCTCACACACACAAGCTCTCACTCTCATATGCTCTCTCCCCCACAAGCTCACATTCTCTACACACACACACAACCAAACACACACACACACAATCACTCACACATAAGCTGAAGCTCTCACTCTCTCACCCCCCCCAGGTTCCTATACATACATACACACATTCAAGCCCCCATTCTCACCCACATACACACATTCAAGCTCCCATTCTCACCCACACACACGCAAGGCCTTTTCGTTAGGCACAGCCAAAGTCCTACTTCTGCCGGGGATGGGAAGGGATCCCATGGCGGCCTTGCAGCTCCGGCCCTCCTCTGAGGGCTCTTCTTTGCCGTCACGGGGATGGGAACCCGCAATGGCCTTGCCTCTTCTGAGGGCTCCTCCGCCATTGCAGGGATGGGATCCTGCGATGGCATTGCTCCAACAGGCCTCTTCCGGTTGGATGGGCCTGGCTAAGAGGTATTATACAGATCCACATCCAGGCCAGGGGATGCAGCCAGTCTGTGGAAGTCTGCCTGCTCCCATCTGCCTCCCATCTGTCTGCTCTAAGCTACACAACTCCTTCACTCCTCCTCAGCTGTCACACAGCTGCTGACAAGGTGTTAGAACAGCCAGCAAGTAGAAGAGATTTTATTTACTGAGGAACATAAATAGGGTTTTGTGCAGATTGCCTTTTAGCTGGAGTGAGGACCCAAGTAAGGGTCCCAATGTAAGGTCTCGGGGGGGGTGATTAGTGTAAGTTGACCTTAGCACCACACAGGCTTTACATGGACACTATGACATCTCTGACAAGGACACCTGCAGCTGCAGATTTAGGCTCAGTAGAGATAAAACCCACCTAGGGCTTTTTGTCATTTTCCAGTAGCCCTCTGACTGAAGACTTAGGTCATGATAGCATTCAGTGCCAGAGCCAGAGAGAAGGACCATTGTCAGAGGTGATAGATCTTCACAATGTTACAGGCCAGTGGTTTCTAATAGGTGCACTATTACATTCGCATAGCTAGACAACCGATTGGTCCCCAACAGACTGAAGACATAGCTACTGCACCTCTAGCAAAGCATTTCTACGCCTGTTCCACCGGACTGCGTATGGAGGTGAACACTAGCTAACTAATGCCCATCTCACATACATGCCCATGTACCCAAACGTTAGCTAAGCGTTTGCTCTCTGGAGAAGGCAACTGGAGCCAATACTGAAGCTCCACAGCAGGAAGCTTCCTGTTTAGCTCTTGTTGTCTTTCTTGGGCGCATACAATCAGCATTTGCTTGTATGCCATAGGCCATTTGGTCTTGCCTGCCAGAAAGTGCCTACTTGGAATGGCCACTGGCACTCTAGCATGCAGGGTCATGTGGATCCCAAATCTTTGACCTAGTGAAACCTTAAGAGAAAAAGCACACAAGAAAAACAGACAAGCAGGAAGTGTTCTTTCAAACCTGTGACCACTTTATTACACAACAAATGTCAACAGACTGAAAGCAAGTCAAGTTCTTTGGTAATCACATTATGCAAGGACAAGAGAACTAATTGCACATCACATTGTAAGTGAAATTAACAGTATATTGAGTGTATACCTCTGCATACATTGTTAGAAATGGCAACATTACATGTACAGTATTAGCAGCTTATACTTTTGCACATTCATGATTACAGCAAAGAACATAGGAAGCAGAAGTGGCACCTCAATAGCTACAGTATAGCTGAAATGTTAGAGCTGAAAGCAGCACAACTATGTGATATAAACCAAATGGGCCCCAGACAGTCCATGATGAAAATGCACACTCAAAGGGGAGACAGCCTAAGGGCCAAGACAGCAGAGTTCAAGTGAAGCCCCAGATAGTCTATGTTGAAAGAGCACACTCAACGAGGGGACAGCATAAGGGCAAAGGTAGCAGAGTTCAAGTAGCAGGCAGCAGGACTAGGACTGTAGAGCGCAGTATGGAGGCCGAGGACCAGAAGAAGATACAGTAGCATGGAGGAAGGAGCACCAGGCGAAGACACTGCAGCATGGAGGAGGAGTCCCAGGAGAAGACACAGCAGCATGGAGGTAGCAGCCCCAGGAGAAGACACAGCAGCATGGAGGTAGCTGCCACCTGAGCTGAGATGAGATGAGACACAACAACTTGCAGGAGGTAGCAGCAACCTAAGCTGAGATCAGATCAGACATAGCAACATGGAGGAGGTAACAGCAGTCTGAGCTGAGATGAGAAGAGGCAAAGCAACATGGAGGAGGCAGTACCAGGATGAGAATGAGTTGAGGTAAGACAGACACCATGATCAGGAGCAGGAGATGAGACATGATGAGAAGAGGCAGCAGCTGGACCATGAATACAGACCGCATCAAGAAGGCTTGAGTATGGGCAGAGCAATAAGGAGGGCTTTAGAGCTAGGCAGCAACACTACAGTACCAGAGAGTAGACCATCCGTTCATCTAGCTGGCACAGGAACTCTGTCAAGAGGCCCAGCCATGCTTGTTCAACAAGTCATGTTTCTCAGCGTAACAGGCCTTCAGTAGCGAACGTACGTGGGTCTTTGCCATGTCGTGGCTTGTCACTTGGGAGTGACATTTCTTTGGGGGGGGGGCTACCCCTTGTTCATCTGTCAGGCCAGGGACTGCTACGAGGCATAGAGTTTTGGGATGCTGGAGAAGGCACTGGTGCAGGCTCTGGAACTATTTGCAGAATCTGAGGACGCTGGTGAGGTTATTTATTGACATTGCCACCTTGGTGAGAGCTTGCATGTGGGCTGCTGTCTGGTCACACACACATGGCCTGGGTCTGCCCATTGGCTGCCCTCCTGAAGCACACTAGCTTTACCCGTATCTGATGCAGGTGGACACCATGACTCCTTTCCATTGAGGAGGGCTTTAGAGCTAGGCAGCAACATCACAGTACCAGAGAGTAGACCATCCGTTTATCTAGCTGGCACAGGAACTCTCTCAAGAGGCCCAGCCATGCTTGTTCAACAAGTCTTGTTTCTCAGCATAACAGGCCCTCAGTGGCGAACGTACATGGATGTACCAGGATGCTTGTCCAGCTGCTTGTGCATTGAGACCTCGGTCGGTGCTGGTGGTGCTGGCAGAGCTGGTGCCAGAGCTGGTGCTGGTGCAGTGTTGTTTGTGGGCAGAGTGGAGGGTTGAGGTTCTAAAAGTGGCATGAGGGGGCTGATGGACGGCTGTGGCTCCGTGTGTGCTGCCTCCTGCTGGCCATGAGGTGTGCTGGAGTGAGGTTGTGTTGGATCAATGGTATTCCACTGCAGGCTGGGCTCCTCCATGAAGCTGGAAAGATTTAAGCTCACATTCAGGGAGCTGGTTGAGCCAAGGCCTTGCAGGATGTGGCTGTGCTGAGGAGGCCTCTCCCGCTGCTACTCCTCCTCCTCGCTGTCCTGTGTCTCAGAGTCCATGAGCAAAGGGGCATGGAAAAAGGCTGCTGCACAGCTGGGCCTTGGCTCTTCACGGCTGGTCCATGGCTCTTCACAGCTGGTCCCTGGCTCTTTGCTGCTGGCCTCTGGGGCTGAGCAACTGGGAGCGGCAGAGTCCCAGTTAAGAGCTGTGGAAACAAATAACACATAAGTGCCAAAGCCAGGAGGTACACACATGGACCATTTGGCATGAGCTGTGCACTTTGCATATCAATCAATGTGAGCATCTTATGCCAAATGATGTGCACAAGTGTAGCAGCCTTGCCATTTACAGGTGAGGTGAACTTACGGCTCCGGCTCACATGGTGTCCAGCCACTCAGCCATGCCCTCGAACACATCCTGTCCCAGCTGTTGGACGAGGCGCTCCTCCATGGGCATCAGCACTATTGGACATGGGGCTCCTCCACCGGTCTGCTGGATGCAGCTGTTGCGGTTCACCATCTTGGTCTTTAACTGTGCCTTTATCTCCCGGTATCTGTAGGCCACCTGCTCCCCACTGCGTCTCACACCACTGCACCTGGAGATTGCGATGGTGCACCAGATCTGGCCCTTGGTGCGCTAGATCTGGCCCTTGGCTGCACGGTTCACAAACAACATGAAATAATGCTGCAGACCCCAGCAATTATCGTGTCATTGTCCTCCAGGCTGAACTTCAAGGCCCTGAGATGAATGTGCCCGGCTGCCTGAGGGGGGTGCCATTTCCACTTCCGGAGAGGTGTCCTCCCTTTCCTCACTCTCAGTCTCGCTCCTGTTCCTCTCTCCCTTCCTACACCTACTCTACCAACTCCCCTCCCCTCTGCCCTCTCTGTCTATTCCTAGCCTGTCATCTTCTTCCCACTGGACTCGCCTACCTAGCCCCTTCCCCCTCCTGCCTCCTCCTATCCCTAGTGCCCTCCCTATCTCTACTCCTGTCCCTGTCCCTACTCCTATTCCTACTCCTCCTCCTTCCCCTAGCACTCCTACCCTAATCCTCCTTCCTCCTCTCCTCCCCTTCTCTCCTCACGCCTCTCCTCTCCTGTCTTCCCCTGCCTCTCACGCTCCGTCCTCTGCAATCAACACCATCATGCCTCACCACATCTCACCACTCCTCAACACTCTTTCACCGCCTCACCACCACACCTCACAACTCTTCCTCCACCTCACCACTGCTCCTCCGCTTCACCACTTCTTCTCCTCCACCTCACCACCACTCCTTCTCCTGACACAAACGTTGACAAACAGGGCAAACCGACAAAAACTTTCACTCCACAAAGAAGACAAAAGTTCAAGGTATAGGGAAACAGATGACAACAGAGCACAAGACACTACACTCAGAAATCACTAGCTAAACTCCCACTCCAACCACTATCCAACAACTCACCTCCTCTCCTCTCTCTCCAACGCCTGACACACTCTGAAAGAGGCAGCTGCAGGAAGCCGGTATATATAAACCAAAAAAATTACGTGCTCCGCATAAAATGACTCATGACAAGCTGATGCAGCGCACTGTGTGCCAACACAACACATGATGCAATAATTTCCTCTGCGATGTGTTACACAGGAAATTAGCCTAGCCACACCCCCTTTTTTTTTTTTTTTACCGCAGGCGCTGTTTCTGCTACATTTATGGCATTTTGATGAATCTAGGCCTAAGTTTGAGATTCTAAACTCAAGGTGAATTTTCAGCTTACAACTTAGGTGTCTATCCCCTAGATTCATCAAAAAGTCTTAATAATGCAGTGATAAGAAAAAGGGGTGTGTTTAGGGAGTTACCGTACCATATGGTAACTTACTGCTTTGCATCAGTATTATTGGATTACTTTTTAGGGAGAAAGAGAAAGAGACTATTTACAAGGCCCTTGTAGTAGTTAGTTATTTATATCTTTATAGGAGGCCCACCTAGCAACTCGAGATGAGGTTTAGGTAGTAGTGTAGGGGTTAGGGGCCCCTTTGACATGCAGAGTGAGACGTATGAACAGAACAGTGCTCGCTTGTGAAGATTTGATGACCTTCGGAGTGAGGAAACTCACACAACAATGAGATTTGTGCAATGTTTTCTCAACCTAGCTTGATGGACGCTCTACCTGGGTAACATCAAGCTAGGTTGAGAGAACATTGCACAAATCTCACCTTTGTGTGAGTTTCCTCACTCCGAAGGACATCAAATCTTCACAAGAGAGCCCTGTTCTGTTCGTACGTCTCACTCTGCATGTAAAAGTGGCCCCTAACCCCTACATTACTACCTAAACCTCACCTCGAGTTATTAGGGGGGCCTCCTATAGCAGCATAAATAGCTGCTTACTATGGTACCCCCTCCCTTCCCCCACATCACAGGCCCTTCCCCAGCCTAAAAATGCCCAAAACAGAATTTGCCAGAAAATCACAAATTGCATTATGGGCAAAATGCAGGATATCGCACAGCTTAACGCTATTGAAAAAGGTGTAGTTATTTTTGGCATTAAAACTATGCGATATCCTGCATTATGGCTTTGCACTTTTGTGGAAATCCCTCCCCCAGTCCCTTCCCTTTAAAAAATTTCCATCGTGCCATGCGTTATGGTGCTTATCACATGCGTTACGCATGCAAAAATGCCTTAACACGTGCGTTAAGGCCGTAACACATTTTGAAGAATGATGCGGTAAATTTGGCTGAAATTAGAGACGTAACTTGGGATGAAATTTAGGAGCTCAGCATTTTTTAGGAACTTATACATTTGCATATCCACACTTCACTTTCTTTAAGAACCACATTCATGCAATAGTCTCAGGTTCATGAAGGATCTCCCTGTTCATGTGAGCCTTCTATATAGCATTAAGTGTTCTACAAGGAACAATAACCTTTCCATGATCATAACTTGAGTAGAAACTCATACTAAACAGACGCCTGAGATTGTAGCCACTTAAACCGTATCATCATTTCTTAATTCAGGAGGGATGTGCTGTCATTTTCAGATAACAATAAAATGTCAACAATATTTGTTATATTGTTTTGTGTCATTTCCCAACCAAAAGAACATAAAAAAACTGATGAGTTATCAATTGTCATTTCACTGTGCACTAAAGAATTTCAGCATGCTCCACATTATTCACCTTTTTTTGAGCACTTATTAGGCACGGAGCAGCTGCTTAATTCCATGATTGTTTCTGGGGATTTAACCTGCACTTTGATGTGGATCCACTCTTTACCAGCTGTGAGGTTTTTTTAGAAGCCATAGTTGCACTTGGCTGGGAACAAGTTGTTTATGGCCCCACTCAATGGCATGACAATATGTCTGACTTAATTTTTGTGAATCATGCTTTTGGTTCATTTGATGCCTTTGATTTGCAAATTGGGTCTGTGCATTGATCCAATCATCATCTGCTATATCTTAACCTGTTCCATATTTGCTAGTTAGAAATTGCTTATTGAGCAACCATCCAGCATGACAAGAAGAGGCCATATTGACTCAGACCGATTCCTTGCATTCATAATCTCAGCCGTATCTGCTTTGGACAGTTCTGAACTAACTTCTGGGGTTTCTGGGTGGCATGAAATGCTATTGCAGATTGTGATAAACTGGGCCCAAAGAAACTTGTTATTCAGAGATGAGTCAGAAATGCTCCCTGGTATACAACTACCCTTAAAGGTGAATTTTAAAAGCCCAACATGTGCATCAATTGGGGGATGTGCAAATAAGTTGGGCTCGTGTGCCAACCGTATTTTGAAAAGCATCCAGATATGCATATAAATCCCATAGTATGCACATCTGAAATGTTTACAAAACGGGTAGGGTGTGGCCATGGTCTGGGTAGAATGTGGGCGTTTTGGGACGTGGCCAAGAGATGTGTCTGTAAATACCTATGCACCTTGGTGCACGTCGAGATCTGCTATGGATGACATGTAAGTCATAAAATAAAAATATTGAATCATTTCTGAGGGGTTTAAAGGGTCTGGGGTAACTGGGGGGGGGGGAGGGTAGGCTATCAAACCAGGGGGTTTGGAAGATCTAGCTGTTAACTGGGCAAACTGGTAATGGCGTGGGCATGCACCCAAACAAAAGCCACCAACCCGCATCACCCACCCATCCAGCCAGAACTGCTCAGCCACGCGGGTCCGGAAGGGAAAATCCCAGAAGAGAAGCCAAAAAATCCACGGGAGAGTCTGCAAGCGAGGGCTGAATCAGACGTTTTGACGTTTAAATAATTCGGATCGTGAGGACTTGGGGGTGGAAATTTCGTCTTTTTTTTTTCTCCCCCCCTCCTTCCCTTAATCTCTCCACCTTCAGCCAACAGCAGGATGGCTCTGGAGGAGTGATTGCAATGCTTACACGTACATGTCTATCTCTTTTAAATACATTTATTTTGTACCCTTGGATTCAAGCTACGAAGTAGGCAGAAGATCTATCGCTCCAAGCAGCAGCGTCGCTTTGCTACAGGAGATCATTTCCTCCTGGAGTGCACCACCCGCCCCATTTGGCTTTCTTGGACTGTCTTTGATCAGCTTTTTATCTTTTTAGTCTTCTTCTTTCCGTGTGCGGTGCTGTTCTCTTTTTAAGACATGGATACAGCATCGACTTCAACTTTTGATTCGGAGGACGGCGCTCCCAGTTATAAGAGGCGCAGGACCGTGGAAGACTTTAACAAGTTCTGTACCTTTGTTTTGGCGTACGCTGGCTACATCCCCTATCCACAAGAGGAGATCCCGCTGAGAGCAAGCTCCAGCCCTCCCAATAGTACTGGGAGTACCAATGACAGCGACAGCTGGGACTCCAGGTTCCCTGATCTCCCTTCTGCTGGATCTGCGCCGCTAAAACACCGAAGAGGTTTTGGTGACTTGAAGCACAGCAAGCCCTACGCCCCCTTACTGAGACGGGCCAAGCTGAGTAATTTTCTCCTGGACAGAAAGAAGGCAGACAAGATCAAGAGGAAGAAGAAGTTAAAGAGAAAAGAAACGGAAGAGCTGAAGAAAGAAGAAGAATTTGAGGGACCGGTGGTCAAGTTGGAAGCAGCTGACCCTTCCCCAGAAACCCCCACGTCTCTTGCTTCGGACCAGGACGTGGCCCGGGACTTCCTGAAGGTTGAGGCTGAGCAGAGCTCCGTGCTGGACTCCCCTGCAGTAACCTGAGCGGCGCTTGCCCTCCGGTGACTGCGGAGCAGACCCAGGAGATGATGGCCGAGTGCGTCACGTTGACCTTGGGGAAATGGACTGTGATACGGCACGGAAAGCAGGTGGTGTTCAGGGATGAAGACGGCACGGGCAACGATGAAGATATCATGGTGGATTCAGATGACGAATCGTGGGACCTAGTCACTTGCTTCTGCATGAAGCCCTTCGCGGGGCGACCCATGATCGAGTGCAACCAGTGCAACACCTGGATCCACCTTTCCTGTGCCAAAATCCGCAAGTCCAACGTCCCCGAGGAGTACATCTGCCAGAAGTGCCGAGACACAAATTCGACATTCGCCGGTCGAATCGCTCCCGCCTGGGATCTCGGAAACTCTTCCTGGACTGATCCGTGGCCTGAGAATGGCTCTGGGGAGGAAGGGGTTAAAGAGACAAAAATTCACAAAGAAACAGAACAAAAAAAAGCACAGAATTCCAAATTGTGACATTGATCCAGCAAGAGGCCATTTGACATTGGAGTTTGTGGTTGATTGGTGGAGCACTGTTTTTTTATTTTTTTGTTTTTTTTACTTTATAGCAGCTGTAAAGATTTACCAAATTATATTTCCTAGCTAGGGTTGACAAAGTTTCTAATGGCTAAAGCTGATGTCCCTTTGCCATTATAACTAGTAGGGATAAGCTAAATGCCCAGTGTTCTATAAATTGTCTTGACTTGATTTTTTTTTTTTTACGTGGTAGAAGCGGGATTTACATGCCCATGCAGGTGCCCAGTTAAAATTTGGTGCACATGTGTACGGACGCAGCCTGGCTATTTTATAACATGTGTGCAAATTAGAAAATGGCCGCATTTGTGGTTGCGGGCCAACTCATGTGCACAAATGTGCACCTGCACGTTGGTTTGAAAGTTACTGTCATAGTAAGGCTAGGTGTATCTTGTGTAGAGCTGACCATCATTGGTGTAGAACATACTCTGTTTCGGATCTGTCAGAATATAGGTTGCAATTTCATATATATAGAAGGCTGATTAATGCAGCCAAGAAAGAATACTATGCATCTCATTTTCAACAAGTTGGTAACAGTCCAAGGGAATTGTTTTCGTTGGTCAAAAGTTTAAATCATAATTCAAGGGATATAGCATTGAATAACAATTCTTTGTTAACACCTTCGTAGTACAATGACTTTGCCCACTATTTTGATAAAAAGATGAAGCCATTTGTTCCAAGTTTCCGACAAATATTGATTGGGCTCTGTCTATAGCAGATAAGAACAAGATGGAATTAGACCAGTTTACTTTGGCATCTACCTTTGAGATCTTTCAGATCATTGCATCTAAGAATGCCTCATCTTGGCCAATTAAACTTCTACTGTACTCATGATCATGAAGACAGTCTGAGAGGAGGTCAGTTATTTTCTAGTAGACCTTGTGAATTTATCATTGTCAGAGAGTTGGCTACCAATCTGAAACAAGCTTCTATACTCCTCTGTTAAAAAAGCTATCGTTGAACGCTATCAATTTTGTGAGTTTTAACCATATTTCTTCCTTGCCATTTTTGGCAAAAGTAATGGAAACAGTGGTGTTGAGACTGTTATTTGATTTTGTAGGGGAACATTCCATTCTAGACCAATTTCAATTAGATTTTTGTTATTATCCAGCATTAACAAGTTCAAGCATGATTTTGATTGTGGACAAGGCTTTGAGTTAGTATTGTTGGGTAGGGATGTGAATCGTTTTAGGACGATTAAAATTATCGTCCGATAATTTTAATATCGTCTTAAACCGTTATGGAACACAATACAATACAGATTCTAACGATTTATCGTTATAAATCGTTAGAATCGTGAGCCGGCACACTAAAACCCCCTAAAACCCACCCCCGACCCTTTAAATTAAATCCCCCACCCTCCCGAACCCCCCCCCCCAAATAACTTAAATAACCTGCGGGTCCAGCGGCGGTCCGGAACGGCAGCGGTCCGGAACGGGCTCCTGCTCCTGAATCTTGTCGTCTTCAGCCGGCGCCATTTTCCAAAATGGCGCCGAAAAATGGCGGCGGCCATAGACGAAAAAGATTGGACGGCAGGAGGTCCTTCCGGACCCCCGCTGGACTTTTGGCAAGTCTCGTGGGGGTCAGGAGGCCCCCCACAAGCTGGCCAAAAGTTCCTGGAGGTCCAGCGGGGGTCAGGGAGCGATTTCCCGCCGCGAATCGTTTTCGTACGGAAAATGGCGCCGGCAGGAGATCGACTGCAGGAGGTCGTTCAGCGAGGGTTCACCCGCAGGTTATTTAAGTTATTTGGGGGGGGGGGTTCGGGAGGGTGGGGGATTTAATTTAAAGGGTCGGGGGGGGGTTTTAGGGGGTTTTAATGTGCCGGTTTTTCGATTTTTCGATTTTTAACGATTTTTAACGATTTTTCACGATATTTTACCCCCCCAAACGGCAACAATACGATTCCCTCCCCCTCCCAGCCGAAATCGATCGTTAAGACGATCGAGGACACGATTCACATCCCTATTGTTGGGTATAATCTCTTCATGTGATTCCATGAACCATCAAATTCTGGTATATGAGGAACAGTGCTCAGCTGGTTGAGGTCCTATTTAACAGATAGATCACAACAAATAAAAGTGGTCTCAGCAGTTTCTGAATGGCATACAATTAATTACAGGGGCACCCCAAGGATCACTTTTATTGGCCACATTATTTAATTTGTAAGATATTGGCTGGCTTTGGGGTAGACTGTACCCCAAGGCAGTGATGGCGATTGACTACCTTGAGTAGTTCCTTTTGAAGAAATGGGACATTGTAAGACACTGTTTATTTGGGGGAAACTTTGAATAGACTTAGGAGCTATCTCCTGAAAAAGGAAGGACTTCTTCTGAAACAAGGACCATGTAGGGTGCCTTCATCCAGAGATGGATTTAGGGTTTTGGTATCCCTAGGCACTATCGATTCTGTCAGTCCCTGTTACCACCTCTCTCCCTGAGGTTGGACAATAGGTAGAAGAAGCTCTAAGGCACAGTCCCCTGGTGTCCTGTGGCAGCTCAGGGATACATTCTATGGCCAAAATTTAAAAATTCTGAAGCAAACTGGCAAACATTTCCACCTTTTATATTACATTCTAAAAATAAATTAGCTTTACAGTATATTTATTTATATAATTAATGTAATTTATTTTTATTAGTAAAGTAAAGTGATTGGGGGATGGGAAGAGGAAAGGAGGAGGAGGGAGGAGAGTGAGAGGGAAAGAGGGCTAAGGACTGGGAAGATGAGAAGATGGGAGATGGGGAAGATTAGGACATCTGGGATGTGGAAGAAGAGGGCATAAGAGAGTGGTTCTTGGATTGAGGATGGGAAAGAGGGAGTTAGGAAGAGGAGTAGGAAGAGCTGGGGAGTGGGTTCCAGGATCTGGAGAGAAGAGAGAAGTGTAAAGGAAGGGAGGTTCCAGGACCTGGGGGGTAGAATCCAAGATCAGGGGATGGAGGATCTGAATTGCAGTGGGTGGGGAGGAGAGGAGGGAAGAGTCCCTGTCTTGCTCTGGTCCTGTTCCTCCTTACATCCTCTTTATAATATCCCACCCAATACGACATATACACACTTAGCATCAATTCCTTCTTTCACACACACACACACACACACACACACACACACACACCCACACACACACTCACATACACACACACACAACATTGGCCCCTACCCTTGTTCCCCTCCACCTCTCACACCCCAGCTTATTTTCCCACCCTCCAATGATTTCTACTCAGATGCTCCTAAGTTCCAAAAAATGGTCTCCCTTTCCTCTGTCTGCCACAGGCTCACTCTCCCTCCTTTTCTATTCCCTGCATCCGGAGCTGGATGAGGAAACAATGTTGTTCTCTGCTCAGTGCTGTTCAGCAGAGCTGAAAGGTAGCAAATTATCAGCCAGTCTGCTGCCCCGCAGAACTTTGCCACCCTAGGCACAGGCCCTAGTGTGCCTATTGACAAATCCAGGCCTGCCTTCATCCATCCAGGCCAGGAATGGTCTCAATCAGTAGAACCAGTGTATCCCTTACTTTTGTAATGGAAACAGAAGTAACATCAAGGACCACCGAGAGAAAAGCTAAGTAATTCCATCTAGGAAAGAGGTTTTATTTGCACATATCAAAAATATATATCAAAAGTTCTCGGATGCTTGAAAGAAATACAGGACCAACGATTATATACAAGTTGGCGTGGCAATGATTTGATTGCACAATGAGCTTTGCATTGTCAGTAGCCCGTTATATGAAGGTCCTATGAAAACTTGGTGGACAGGTATATATGGAGTCACAAAACACATGCAGATTTACAAAACTGTATTTAAAAAAAAGTGGGTGGAATTTTGTAATGTGTTGCCCATGTTAGTTGCGTCCACTTTCTGATATTGTTTGTGTAGGCCTTATTAGACATCCATCTGAGAGGGCGGCATGTCTCATAGAAACCAGAGACCGCTCTTCCTCTCTTGCGTCCCTCATATTATGGAACTCTTTTCCTGAACAATTGTGTCTTATCACGTGTGCACAGATGTGCACAGATGTGCACACCCCTACTAATTTAATTTTATTTCATTTTATCATGGCTTTGACTATGCAAAGGATCCTGCAAGCTGCACACTGTATATCTATCTATACATAGATATTTGGGCTTATTTTCTTCCTGGAGCACTTTACAATGTACATTAGTTGGTAGATTAGGGAGACAAATTGGGAGTCCACATAATCTTCTAAGCAAGCTCTTAAAGGAGTTTGTGCAATTCTCTTTTTTTTTTAAAGTCCTGTAGCAGAATCTCTGAACATGTCTGTACTCTTGACCTGCTGGCAAGGAGAAAGGTTTCCTACACTTTCTATGGAAATCCGACTGCTATCGTGACTGGCAGGGATCCAAGAATTCCGAATTTACAGCATTCTTTTCCTCCCATGGACTTGGTTGGCAGGAAGTGGGAGCTGGCAACGGCTTTAATAGAATATTTTTCAGATGAGTAATAGTTGTAAGGCCACAGCTGCAGGAGCTGTATAGGTAACATTACAATGCAATAAAAAAAAGCATGAAACGCTCAGAAAAAGACTCAACAAGAAATATTTAGAAACTGAGGTTAACCATACACATAAGCACCCAAATTGTTCTACTGACTATGGTATCATGTGCAATGGAACATGCAGTAAGAGGATAACTTTCACATGAACGTGCGTGGAGGCATATACACGCGTATGTGGCTGCGAGCAGATCTACGCTAGTATTTTATAACCACGCCTTCTATAAAATCTGCGTACCTCTAACCCGCAACCTATATGCGCATGTAGGCCTATGCACGAATGCATGCAATGCTTTGAAAGAACATGTATCAATGCATTGAGCGAATGCACGGATTTTTCCTATCTTAAAAATTTACAGCACGCATATATTTTAGGTGCAAATGTTAATTAGTATTCATTTGTGAAAATCATATTTTAAAAAGCGTGTGTGTGTGTGTGTGTGTGTGTGGGAGTGAAATTACCAGTTTCCACCAATTAGACCACCAGTTCCAGCAGTCCTTCTCCAGATCACCGAGACCCTCCTGTTTCTTCAGCTTGACCCACTCCCAGTTGACCCTGACCTTCTACCCAGTAAGAGCTTCACAGTAAACACGTTTTATGTCATTATAAGTAGCATGTGCGCAGGGCATTACACGAGTATGCTGGAAAATATCTGAGCGGAAGGGTCTTTTAAAATAGCAACTTACATGCAAAAATGTTGGCCCCCGCTCCAAATCGCCCCTTTTTTACACGGGTGTAAGTGTGCATGAAATATGCGTGCATTTTCCACTTTTCTAAAATACGGAATACGACTAGAGGTTACTTACATGTATGAGCGCTAATTTTGAAAATTCAACCCTAACTGAGTAAGTGCTTTTCGTCATTACTAACGGTGACTCGCTGGTGATGTAATCGTCTGCCATTTGTCAGACAGTAGTTATTTTTACCCCTTTTATGCACGTAAAGGAGGTCATTTTCAAACAGGTTATAATATATGTGTCGGCGTAAGATACTATCGTAGCAATTTTCCAAAGGCCATTTACTCGCTGGGATGGCAGGCTTTCAAAGGGGCGCGCATGGGCACACATCGACGCAGGTGCACTGGTGCGCATCCGGGGGGGGGGGGAGGGGGGCGTGGAAATTTTATAACGTACGCACACATACACATACACGTTATACAATAGCCTTGGCGCGCATACGTGCAAGTAAGTGCCCCCCCCAACTGTGCAAATCAGGATTCGGCTACATAAGTCGGGGAATTTTATGACCAGCGCACGTCCACGCCAAGACCAGTTTCACCAGTTCACCTCCAAACCCTCCCTGGTTTAACAGCCTGCACTCTCCCCCCCAGTTACCCTGGACTTCAAACCCCTCAGGAATGTTTTCTTTTTTTTTTTTTTAAACGTACACCTCCACCACAGCAGAAGTAAACGTACGCGGCACTAGACCCGGGCGGGCGCCCCATTTGCGTATTTACGCACACGTCTCTTCGCTCCCCCCGGAACGCTAATGCCCACGTCCCTTTTTGATTCTGAGTGAGATGTGCTCGCGGCGGGAGGTTCGGGCCCACGTAGGCGGCTTTTAAAATATGGCGGGCGGGTGTAAGCCCTACATGTGCCTGCACCTCCCGATTTTGGTGCGCGCCGGGCTTTTAAAATTCACCTTTTAAAGTGCACCTACACGCATAAAACTTATTGATAATTCAATGCATATGTTTTAACAATTTTTAAAATTACACGTGTAAAGTGCTTTGCATGTATAAATCCTTTTCTCATATTGTTTGGGAAAAATAAATCAGTTTTCATCCAAAGTGAAAGAAATCCATATATACTGTCCAGCAGCGTAACATATCTTTTTGCAAACCGCACCACAACATTTTTTTACTTATCACCTTATTGTAGACCATTGGTTCCAAAATCCTCCTGGTTTTCAGGATATCCACAATGAATATGCATGAGCTAAATTTGCATGCAATGGCCGATGCATCTGAGCGCTAGGCCGATGCATCTGAGCGCTAAGGGTGCACAATTTTTCCCTAGTGCGTCCTTTTTAATGCGGCAGCTCATTTTAATATGACATCGGGCACCCAGGAGAGGTGGCTGTGTGCATATTTATCCCATGCACCTTCACTGCAGCTATCCTGAAATCCCGACTGGCTTGGGATCCCCCAGGACAGGTTTGAGAGCCGCTGCTGTAGACAATCCAGCAAACAACCACCCGATTATTATTCGTGTGTAAATATTACATACAAAGAAAACCTGCTTTAGGGTTTCAGTAAAGTCATTTTATGGATCTTGTCAAGTTTACTCTATTCTGGTGCCTTTCCTTCTACCTCTGGAATTTATTCAGTAGAGCTCTGTGTCTGTTAAACACAGGAACACACAAGATGGTGGCAGATAAGGTCCATGCCAGACTACTGAGGGGTTTATTTTCCCATTCTGTGCCTACAAGGCCCCCTGACCCTCCTGGTGCAGCTCCAAACAATCCAATGCACTCTCCCCAAAGCAACGGGCAACTGGTGCCCTCTTTCTCACTGGAGCTTGGGCAGAGCTGAGCACAGCACCCTCACTGCTTTTCTTGAGCTTCCTCGCTGAAGACTCCTCCCAGTGACTCTAAGGGTTGGATCCTCCTATCACTCGCCAAAACTACTAACTGCCCTTGAGTCTCCCATGGCTAGAAGAATCCCTTTGCTACCAGGACATAAGGCCTACACATTGCTAAGAAGGGTGGAGCTACCTTTACATAACCCCTGGAAAATTAATAAAACTTGGGGAGATGCCTCAACTTGCAAAGAAGGCAGAAAACTGCTCGGGAGATGTGTAAAAAGAGATTTGATTTAAATTTTGCAGGTTTCAGCTCAGTCCGTTCCACCAGTTTCGAGGATTTGTTATCTATCTCTTCGGATTAGAAAGAAAGAGATCTGCTGGCTCATCCTGTGGATTAATTCTTCCGGGAACACTGTTGAGCCTTCAGTTGCATGGAGCAAAGAGCCCTTGATGTAATGGTGTTCAGTGTTGACATATTAACTCCTTGTCCTTATCGGCTGGCAAACCACTCCCAGTTTTTCAGCTCCCATTCGAAATATTTATGTACTTATTCATTACAAGGATTTGTTGCTCACTCTCCTACCGGGGTAATCAGAGCGAGGTACGGGAATACTGAGTCGTTACATCTCTAATAGATAAATGCAAAGATTGTACCTTTCAAATGAGTGCACGGGCGCCCTTATACACAACAGTTTTATATCCTGCGCGCACATACGCGAGCACGTTATAAAATTAGCCCTGGCATGCGTATGTGTACCCCTGATTTTAAGCTTTTACACACACACAGCAGCGTAAGTCGTCTTTGGGACGAGCAAGTGAGGGAATTTTATAACAGACACGCGTCCAGGCCATGACCAGTTACACCAGTTCGTCCACCAGTTTGCCCAGTCTAGAATTAGATCTTCGAAACCCCACCTAATTCTTTAGCTTGCACTCCCCCCCCCCCCCCCCCCAGTTAACCCAGACCCCTCAAGCACTTCCAAGATGCCTGGAAATAGTTTTATAAAGACTTACGCCTCCTCCATAGCAGAACTAAATTTGCACTCAATTCTACCTTGGCTCCGCCCAGGTATGCAGCTCCTTATGTGCGGATCTCTTGGCCCCGCCCCACAATGCTCATGCCCCGCCCACATCCCACCCCTCTTTTTTTCCCCCCTGATGTGAGACATTCACACATCGGTTCTTGTGCAGGCATGTGGGCGGCTTACAGAATCGGGTAGACACGGGCATGTGCCAGATGCGGGCCCATCTCCCAATTCTGGCATGCATCTGGCTTTTAAACGTCACCTTAGAATGTAGTGCCTAAGCACAGTACACAAGACACAGAATACAAGATAAATACAAGATAATCCCTAAACTAGGAAAAAAAACCCCCCATAATAATGAGAAACAGAAAGCAGAAAACTGTGAGATTAGGAGCCAACGTGAACGGGCGAGAGAGGATAGGGGTAGGA
The DNA here is from genome assembly GCF_901001135.1 of Rhinatrema bivittatum. Taxonomy (NCBI): domain Eukaryota; kingdom Metazoa; phylum Chordata; class Amphibia; order Gymnophiona; family Rhinatrematidae; genus Rhinatrema; species Rhinatrema bivittatum. Next base: position 20,524,236 of record NC_042622.1, read on the forward strand.
GGTAGAATTCTGGCCCACTGGGTCGGCCATAAAGATGAGAAGGAGGCCAGCATTTGTTGGCTAAGGAGGGTAAGCTTGGCGGGGGAGCCAGGTTGTTAATCTAATGGTGGGATAATTATCAGTGTGTGCCAGGGGCCCATCTGACCTCTGTTGGGAGGGAGATCCAGAGCCTGGGAATGAAGGAGGAGAAGGCGTGTTTACGGGTTAGGGCCAGCTTGAAGTCTTTAGGTTTACGGTCTGGGATATTTGTCCATCGACCTGTATGGAGATAGGAATTAAAGAAAGAAAGGCAAGAGCAGAGTGGAAGAGTATCCTAGTGCAGTGGATTGCAAGCTCGGGAAAAACCTGCGTTCTCAAATCCTGGTGCTACTCCCTGTGACCCCCTTGGGCAAATCATTTCACCCTTTATCAGCTCAGGCACAAGCTTAGGACTGTGTTTAGGAAGCACTTTTCCCGTTGACACAAAATGGGAGAGGACCTTTAGTAAAAAGGCCCCTTACACTGTGAGCCCTCTGGGCACAGGGAAATGCCCACAGTCCCTGCATGCAGTAGGCTTTGAAGTGGCTGAACAGTCATGAACAGTGGAACGAATGAAACTGGAAAAAAAAAAAAAGAACAGAACCGAACCAAAGTCTCCTAGTGATGTGAAGTTAGAGCGGCTGTGGCAAACAGGCCTTACTGAACACCGTGCGCTAGGAACATGGGTGCGGAATCCAGTTCAGTGGCATTTTCCATGGAAAGCGAGGCTTCGTGTGTAGGCCCGTGATAAATCTGGTCTTCGGTGGTTCTGCTATGGCAAACAGACCGTGAAATTGAAGGGTATTAAATTATCTTGCACAAAGGGCTGAAAGAAACTGGTCTAAACTTGAAACAGCTTCGTTTGTTTATGTCTCCAGCGGGCCTTGTTGTGTCTTGACGGACAAATTCAGGTTTCCTGCTCGTCTGCAACCGCCTCGATTTTCAGTTTTCCCCCCCCCAACTCCCTTTCTGTTCAAGAGCGTTAAGAGAATCCGGTTGTTCACAGGCCAGGACTCGGGTTTAGTCGGGAGCTCCAAATGTGCTCAGATCTCCGAGAAGCCCAGAGCAGGCTGAGGAGCTTTGCTGCGTCCTACACTTTACTGGGGAGTGAAAAACGTCAGCAATGTGCCTCTCTGCAATATGTTCTCATATTAGAAGCTAAACAGGTATTTTCTATTACTTGCCATTTTAAAAGTTCATTTTTTTTTAAATTTTTAAACCAGACTGTGTTCTACTGCCCCTTTGAGGTTCCAGGTCAATCAGAGCTAGAACTGGGACCTGGTGTCCAGCTGTTACAGTGCCAGGCCTTGACTGGGGGGGGGGGGGGGCCCTAGGTGGGGAACTATGCATCAGGAGTTTTTTTTTGTTTTTTTTTTAACTCTGCATTCATGGACCCTGAGTCTGGTGTTGCCATTGCATCATGACTGACTCTCTCCCCTCCCCCTCCCCCCCATTCCTCAGGCCACTCTGCAGCATCACCGGCCCTGGCCATGACCTGGAGAACAGGAATCATCACCACGGAGCCACCTGTCCAGTGTTTAGAAAACAGTAAAGTCCCTTGTTTTGGTTTTTTTTTAGAGTTGGAAATGTTATGCAGCCGAGGAGTGACTGCAGGAAACATAAACGACGCCTTTGCATTAAGGATCATCAGTGGCCCATCTTACACCATATGGGAAATGCGAGCAGTGCTCATGAACTGTTTCTCGTTCCCATGTTCCTGGATTTCCTCTCTCTCTCTCTCTCTCTCCTGTGACTTTATAAGCAAGGTCCCAGGACGAGGGAAGTCGTTTTGTTTCCATATTAACCCTGTAAAAACGGAAGGACGGGAACAGTGCAAGTTAGAACCCTGAGCCTTCCGCCCAACAGAGAGCAACTGAATAGGTCTGCAAAGTGATTCAAAATGCTGTTACATAAATAGAGCGAGACCTTCACTTTACTTAAAAGCAGAAATATTTACACTTAAAAAAAAACAAACCAAGAGCCTAAATCATTAATCCTAGGAGTCATTTTTCGACTCCTAATTGGAAAGCTTTGCAGGTAACCGTAATGTGAAGGAGCTAATGAAACGCGTGTGATTCATTGACAAAGCATGAAGTCAGCCAAGCCCAGGCCCTGCTGTAAATGGCCCCTGATGACTGCAGATCGGGGCAGTCAGTAGCTTGCACGATGGCATGGCGCGGTTTTTATCTCAGCACAATGAGAATCCTTCATAACATTTAACGGCTCTTTCAGGGCTTGAAATAAATCTGTGCTCAGCGCAGACCACAATTGTGTCCTGTATGGTGTAGACCAGGCCTGATTTTTGAGAGTCTGCTTCTTGGCTTCCAATCGCCCAGGATGTATGCAGTGCAATCTAATTTTAAGATAACATTAAAACCCTGCCTCCCTAATCTCCCAATAATTCTCAAACCCACTCTGTCAAATTAAACAAAAAAAACTGAGCTGGAATTGAGCTTTGCTTTGCAGCAGGTTTCAGCCTGATTTTGTACATGAGACGGCTGATGCTCTGAGAGTGGCAGGAAGGTGCACAGCAACAAGTTACTTTATAAATCAAACCCTTTGCATGCCCAGCTGTAGTATGGACCATCTGGAAACATCTGTTGGTGGTGTGAAAAATGACTTTAAATGTTGCCATCTCAGTAATTAAGCCAGATATTAAAAACCTTTTTCTTTAAAATGACCTTTAATCATTGCTAAAGAAAACTTCCCTTTCTAGAGGCCTTTTGCCCAGATTATGCCTGGAGAGCAGTAGTCAGGGGCCTCTTCCTGACAAAGCATCAAGTGAAGGCAGGAGGTTAGAACTAACCCCCCTTCTCCCTTTAAGGTTCTGCTTCTGGGCAAATTAGCTTCTTGCAAGATAAGATATTGTAGCCCTGCCATTTAGAAACAGCACAGACAAAGACCTGCCAGACGCTGATAAGCATCAGGTGATGGAGGTAAGGGGCCCCTCCCAGTTGCAGGCCGTGAACATAGCGGTGGCTAGAAGCAAGAGCGTTTAGTAAAGATGGAAAAGCTGTGAGAACGGGTTAGGTTGCTTAAGTATGCTCGGGGTGACAACGAGGGGAAGTAGTACGGGGTATTGGTAAGGAGAGCACTATGAGATTTTTTGATAGGAACATAGGGATTAATAAATAGCATAAATGGCTGCCGTTAAATATGGCTTTGTTTTCAGATCTAAGGCTGAGGGGAAAAGCGGGGGTTGGAAGTGAGAGCTCTCAGTAAAGATGAATAACTGTGAAGCATGGGGTAGGTTATCCATAAATATCCGGGGTAAGAATGAGAAGAGATATTTATTTATTTATTTATTTATTTATTTAGCATTTTTTATATACCGAAATTCTTGTAGCAAAGCTACAAATCAATTCGGTTTACATTTTAACATTAACAGGCATGTAAGAATGTGGTTACATAGAACAAGGAAAATTAACTAGGATCAGCAAACGAGAGGTATTACCATAAACAAAATAGTATGATATTTATGTGTAACAAGCTCAAAAATAGCTAAACAAGTAACATGCAAGACAATAGTTGGAGAGGATTTTGTGGATGCAGGGTATGCTGAAGTGGAGGGTTTATATTGGTATGTCCCAAGCTATATAGACCCCAGACTTCATTGATGTAATCCACCCTTCCAGGGATAGAATGAGGTGTTGGAGAGCTGGTGATGGCACCACAATGCCTAGGGTTAATAACAATTGATATTTTTCACTGGGGGAGGAAGGACTGGCTAGGATCAAAGAACCAAGTGGTGAGGAGGGAGTAGAGGAGAGATCACTGAAGAGGCTGCAGATGGTGGCTTGCATTAAGCTGGTATTTTTCAACCGGGATGGGGAGATGCCAATTGCAGTTTTTGCACAGGATGCCAGTTAGCCTAGAACTGACCCTGGTGGCTTGCAACAGCTGAAAAAATGAACCAAGGGGCCTGAGCAAATAAGAAAAAATCCCAGGAACTTAGTTTTAATTTTGGAGCAATGTCAAACCACCAACCTTAGAGAGACAGGACTTTTGAGTAGAGTCTGCACTGGAAGCCAGGAGGAAAGCATGAAGGGGCTCTAGAGGGGCTCTGGCAGTGTATGCATAGTTCTTTATCCTCACAAACCTTTTGTTCATTCTGTGGCATTCTAGCCCTTTCCTAAGTTGGCATTCCAGCAGTCAGCTCCTTCCCTCTGTTCATGATGTACTGGGCTTCTGTTGCATGTTCACCCTGTATGAACACTGTGGTCTATAATGTTAATTGGGTAGTCTGGATAGGCCTTATGGTTCTGATTCTGTGTTCCTATGAAAGTGCAGTTGGAAAGTAGCTGCAGAGCTTGTTATGTATTGATGGGAGCGGTTAAAGTACATGTTACAAAAATTTAATGGTTATACAAATTCTTGAAAGCCTCCATATCTTGAAAGATATGGGGAATAAAGGTTTGGATGGGTTGATTGAAAGAGATTTTGAGCAAGGAGAGTTATGTATGTTTTAGGAGCCAAGGCTGCATTGGAATGGAGTCCTTGAATGACATGGGTAACGCATTATTAAGAATTTCTTTAAGATCAGAAATATAATTTGTGAGATGTTAGATCATTAATGGGAGAGGTTAGAACAGTTATCTGTGAAAAATTGGAGATATCTTGTAGAAGGTGGATTTGAATGGCAATTATTTGATAACAAAATTTTTTTTGAATATTTCAAAGTAAATTTTTTTTTGAAGATAACGTGTCTTGTATATTAATGGTGCAGATACAGAACTTGATGATGTACAATAAGAAATTGGAACCTTAAAGAAGACATTTTGAGGTTTCCACCGCAGAAGGTACATTTCTTATATTGAATCCAATTAAGATTAAATCCATGGTGTGACCATTATAAATTCCCCTGACGAAGCCGTTAAAGCGAAACGAGGGCCCGGTCGGGATCAACGAGGTTCAATAGAAAGGATTGGGATCAACAAGGATTAAGAAAAAGAATTGCATTTCAAGGTTCATTATATTTTACTGTATGCAGGTTCTATGGTATAGGCAACAATGTTTCTGTGATGTAAATGATGTAAATGAACATTATATAAGGCACATTGTGAATTTTGAGATGGTTTTTAGATTATATGTATGTTTGTTGTATATTATTGGTGAGAATGAATGTGAATGGGTGTGTTTGAGTGTGAATGAAGGCTGATTTCAGCATTATATTAAGTCACAGATGCACTTTTTGATGCATTATAAATGTTTAGTGTAGATTTTAGGTAACTTGTGAGTAGAGAGAACTGTTCATTTTTGTGATATTTGTCTAAAAATTCTCAATAAAAAGATTAATTAGATTATAAGAATAGTGCTTGTATTTTACTCCAAAGGGAGTTGTTTGGTTTATATATATCTATATATATATATATATATATGGATATATATATATATATATATATATATATATATATATATGGATATATATATATATATATGGATATATATATATATATATATATATATATATGGATATATATATACACAGCCAACTATTCTCTAGCTAGTCATAGGATTCAGGTAATCATTCAGGGGTTTCCAGATTTTGTCCAAGGCCACCCTTCTTTTCTCGGAGGCAACTTGGCCACATGTGTATTCCAATCCTGTCTTTTAACCAGTTTGCAATCCACAAAAGGAAATCGCCTTCTATCCCATGACTTTTTAGTTTTCTTAAAAGCCTCTCATGAGGGACTTTGTCAAACGCTTTCTGAAAATCCAAATACACTACATCTAAGGGTTCACCTTTATCCACGTTTATTAACCCCATTAAAAAAAATGAAGCAGATTTGTTAGGCAAGACTTGCCTTGGGCAAATCCATGCGGATTGTTTTCCATTAAACCATGTCTTTCTATATGCTCTGTGATTTTGATCTTTAGAATAGTTTCCACTATTTTTCCTATAGTTTCTGGTCTATAGTTTCCCGGATCACCCCTGGAGCCCTTTTTAAATATTGGGGTTACATTGGCCACCCTCCAGTATTGAGGTACAATGGCTGATTTTAATGATAGGTTACAAATGTTAACTAATAGACCTGAAATTTCATTTTTTAGTTCCTTCAGAACCCTGGGGTGTAAACCATCTGGTCCAGATAATTTGCATCTCTTTAGTTTGTCAACATCTTCCAGGTTCACCGTGATTTGGCTCAGTTCATCCGACTCATCACCCTTGACAACCATCTATGGAACCGGTATCTCCCCAACATCCTCATTAGTAAACACAGAAGCAAATAATTCATTTAGTTTTTCTACAATGGCCTTATCTTCCCTAAGAGCCCCTTTAACCTTCATCTGGTGGTAATCACCAATCCAGTATTGTCCCCTCCCATGTGGGTTCCGTTAGCAGTTGACAGAGCAGTTGTCCTTGCAGAGAATTCAGGATCTCCTTGCTTCTAGAAGATACTGCAGTTTGGATGTCCCAACATACACAGCCAACACACACTGACTGCTGAAATCTGGCATCCCACTTTTCCTGCAGGATTCAATGCTGCAAACCTTCTGCAGTCTCTTTGATTTACAGTTGTTTGCAATTCGTCTTGGCCCTGGAGATACTGCCGTTATGCTTATTATTCGGCAACAGAGGGTATGAATGTCCTATCTTTGGACGATAATTACTGAGAACTCAGAAATAAAAATGTCAGCAAATCTTTTTAGTTAGCAGCTTTCTTTCCTCTGTTGCCTTCATGTCTTCAACTGATATTCTTCCTCCTCATTCTTCGCTAGGCTGGATCAATGGAATGCCTGAGCTGACCTGTAGCACGAGCTGTCAGATGCCCTGAGACATGCCTCTTCCAGCACAAATGGCCTTAGTTTGTACAGTGTTACGACTGTCGCTGCCCGACATCTCCACTCCGCCCACCTTACCTTTTTTGCGACTCCTCCCGTGATCGATGGACGTCTGGCTGCCACAGCGTCTGCCTGCCGTCCTCTCCGTCCCCGGTCCGGCTTTGGCGCTGCATCCCGCCATGTTGTCCAGGTACCATAGGGCGCACGTGCCGCGCGGCCCTGCTTCTTATTCTCTATTTGGCGCGAACCTCAGGGGCGTCCCCCTGTGATGATGTCACGCATCCCAGATACAAAAGCCTACACCAGGGGTCGGGAACCTTTTTGGCTGAGAGAGCCATGAACGCCACATATTTTAAAATGTAATTCCGTGAGAGCCATACTAACTACAACCCCCCACCCTCCTGACCCCCCCCAAGACCTACCAAATTAATTTACTACAACCCCCTACTCTCCTGATGCTCCCCAAGACCTGCCAAATTAATTTACTACAACCCCCCACCCTCCTGACCCGCCCAAGACCTGCAAGACCTGTGGGCACATGAGGATTTGGGCTGTTGGTCAGACGCTTTTGGCATTTCAGCACCAGCCACCAAACGTGCTAGGGTTTAGCTTTCCACAGTGCCAGTCTCAGCAGCTACACCGGTTTCTTAGATTGGGTGGCAGCGGACAGAAGTAAGCTGGCATGCGGCGAGCAAGACAAAGGGAACCAAGGGACTCCCAGGACATCTACAGAAATGAGAATGACGTTCCCTAGGAATGCAGAAATGACACACAATCTGCAATCTATTGTGGTGCGAGTCAGCAATGAGCCTGTCTGCGTCCCCCACCCCCACACACACTCATACTTTTATCTATCTGCATTTTTTGACTGACCTGTCTTACTGCTAATGGTGTAATTCATTTTCAGGGGCAGAAAATTAGGTGGAAATTTTAAAAGGAGCTACAAGTGTAAATGTAACATACTATCCTACCAGTTTCAAAAGGCCATTTACATGCGTAAAGCACCCTTACATGCGAATATCCTATTGAGAATTCAATGGCCTGTATTGTAGCAATTTTCAAAAGCCCGCTTTTGAAAATTGCATTTACACGTGTAAAACCCAATTTTAAGCGTGCAAATCCTTTCTAAAAATCATGCCCTTTGCACGCAGCAGGCTGGGCTCCGGAACCCTTCAGCGTGGTAACCAGGAAACTGTGATGCCGTCTCTCTTCAGGGTCTTCCCTGCACGCCCTTGCTGGTGGAGGAACATCAATTGAAATAATAATAATAATAATAATAATACAAGAAGGATCTGTGAGCATTTCTTGATCACGAGTTTCCTCCTTGCACACAAACCTTGTGCATGTCATAGTGACGACATTGATTCTGTGAATTTCAGTGTAATCTTCTGACAAAGGTGCATACAACCCTTCATGGCGTGCTATCGGAAGCAATGGAAAAAAACATCTTTCCCATCTATTTCCTTTCATTCCTGTTTTTGACCCAGACGATTACTTTGTTCTCCCCCGTCTGCCTGATCTCCCCCCTTGTCATGTTTTTTTTTTCTCTTCTGTTTGCTGCGGCGTAATTGTCTTTTCTGTCTGGAAGATTCGCTGCCCTGTGGAAAGAAGGGGAAGCAGCCACACGAGTTACTGTTTTTATTTGCTAAGTTCTGTTTTTGAAAGACACCAACACAAAGTCATTTATATTTCAAAGCCCATAAGACTTCTTAGGGATTGACACAGCAGGGCAAAAAAATGATTAATGAAGGCGAGCAGCGTGAGTCAGTTCGCGTCTGCAGATCTCAGCACAAACTTTTCTTACTTATTAGCAAAATTTGTCAGGCGGCAGAGGGAGTTGGGGGGGGGGAGGGGGAAGAGATTTTCCTACGCGTTACATTTCTGGTTTAAATGGCTGTAACCGTTGTTGAGGGAGGCAGCGCTTTCGGCTGCAGCCGAGTAGGCCCCCGCGGTCGGTAGCGGGGGGAGGGGAAAGGCAGACGAGACGGAGCCTTGCGGTCGTCTGCCGCCGCCGCGTCCTCTGCTTCTGTTTCATGATGGTGCGGCAAGCTGGGGGATGGCCCAGTTAGGAAAGGGAAGGGGGACTGGTGAGGGCCATCCTTTGATATCACCGGGCTCGCCCCTGCTCACCAATGAGTGACGGCTAAAAGGGCGGAGCTGTGGGCGCCCTCCGTGGAGTCGCTCGCGGCACAACCAGGTTGCCAGATTATTTCGCTTTTGCAATTTTTTCAGCTTTCCTTTGTACTCAAGGTATTTTCCTCACAGGCACTTGAAATCCTGTCCTGTGCCTGTGGGGAAAATATGCATGAATGTAGGACCCCAAATTACTAGATTGACACAGATCTAACCCTTAGAGTGAGCAACGGCCCAGTTTTCTACCGGACAAGCCCGATTTTGCAGCTAGTTGTACAGGGCGGCATATTCAAAGTGAGTTCAGCGCTCGATAACCGGATAAGTAGGACTAGAGGGCCGCCGAATATCTAGGTATATTCATCAACCACTAGATAGCCAGTTAAGACACTTATCCGGCTATCTTTTAGTCACATAGAAAGTGGGTGGGCAGTGGGTGGATCAGGGCAGTGCTACTTATCTGATAAGTAGTGATATTCATTCGTATCCGGTTATGTTAATCGGATAAGTTAGACTGTTCTTAGATGGGATAGACTTAATTTGTGGGTAGTTGCCTGGTTCTTATGGCCTGGATTGGCCACTGTTGGAAACAGGATGCTGGGCTTGATGGACCCTTGGTCTGACCCAGTATGGCATGTGCTTATGAGCCATAGAGTTGGTCTAACTTAGCTGGATATAACATATCCGGCTAATTAGTGATTTGTACATGGATATTCAGTGGCATAGCTGTGCTGCTAAATATCCTTTGTAATTTAGCTGGATATGTTATATCCAACATACAGGCCTATACAGTAAAGCGCGGCCGCGGTTACCCTGTTTCTAACCCGCTTTATACCCACAATTTGGCCGCGTAAGTCTAACCCGCGATTCACTATCCGTTTTTACCAATCCTTACCGCTTCTTTAAATCGACGTGTGTCCATTTCCGCCCGTGGCATGTTTATGATATGTAAACGATCGGATTAGCTATTCCCTCCCATACAGTAACGTGCGGCCCGATTATCGCTTTTTTAACCAACTGTTTTGCCGCGTCTTTAACCTGCTAATTTACCGCCAACCCTGACCCTGGCGTTAGAGGGATGTGACAGCAAAAGGCAGGCTCCGGTCAAATAAGTGGGTGGGATGGAGCAAGCGAGTAACATGGTGTGGCCTGGTTCTCCTATGTACGGGCCTGGTTCTCCTACGCTCGGGCATCGGGGATTGCCAGTCCTCTCTCCCCCCCCCTCCCGATGCAAGGTGCAGGGCGAAAATCGACTCGACATGTTATTAAAGCAAATAGAAATTGTAACAAAAGTAAACTTACTGCATGCTTCCAGCAGCCCCAGTCCTCTCTCCCCTCCTCCCGAGGCACGCACCGCGGCTCCCTGCCTCCCGGGGACAGCCAGCGGCGAAAGCGGCTTCCAGCAGCCCCGCCGGCGAAGGTGCATGAACGCACATCCAATTTGGGTGCTCAAGCAGCAAAGGCGCATGAGCGCACGCTGTGACCTCGGACAGGTACCAGCGCACCCAGGATACTGTATAGGTGCTGTATAGCGCTCTATACAGTAAAATGGATTGCGCTTCATGGGCGCTTCATGGACACGCTTTGGACGCGGCTTGCATTTGCGTCTAATTTAAATACTGTATCGAGCGGTATGTGATCCGAACGTGCGTGCAGCAAACTGGGCGCCCGGCACTGCCGTACCTTTTCTTACGCGCCCTTACTGTATCGGCCTGATAGTTACTTAGCCAGATACTGCTGAATATCGAGCCCACAATGTCCAGTTACAGGTGTAACCGGACACTGTAAAACCCAGTCACCAAGGCCAGGAGCCAATCAGATGGGGTGTGCCTGAAGACACCAGGACAAAATGAGATCTGGCAGCCACCAACAAAACCCAACCCAATACAGTGAGACAGAGAGAGATGCCCATTGACTACCCAGAGCACATCCCAATGCATAGTGACTGAGTAAGAGGCCCAGTGGCCGCCAGCAGAACCCATCCCACTGACAGCTGAAGACATCAGGGGAGAGAGGTAGGCCCCAGCATGAGTCAGAGAGACAGTATGTGTGTGTGTGGCGTGTAAGGGATAGACACTGTGGATGAGTGGGTGAGGAGGGAGAGGCAGAGCATGTGTTGTGTCAGTGAGAGCATGTATGTATGTCAGAGCATATGTGAGCATGTGTGTGTTAGTAAAAGCATATGTGAGAGAGCATGTGTGTGTCAGTGACAGCATATGTGAGCATGTGTGTGTGTCAGAGTATATGTGAGTGATACTGTGTGCGTGAGTCAGTGGGAGCATATGTTAACATGTATGTGTGTCGGTGAGGGCATGTGTGTAATAGAGTAAGTATATGTGAATGAAAACATGTATGTGTGTCAGAGCATATGTGAGTGAGAGTGAGAGAGAGCATATGTCAGTGAATGCATATGTGAGCATTTGTGAGAGCATATGTGAGCGAGTGTGTGTGTGAGAGCAGGTGTGTGAGCATGAGAGAGAGGGCATTTGTGAGTAGGTGTGTGTGTGTGAGAACATATATGAGCATGTATGTGTCAAAACATATGTGATAGAGCATGTGTGCATCATTGAGAGCATATGCGAGCAAGTGTAGATATGAGTGAGAGCATGTGTGTGTGAGTGTCTCAGTAAGAGGGTATATGAGAGGGAGTGTGTGTGCTAATGAGTGAGAGAGCATATGGGAGCACATGTTAGAGAAAAACCGTGTGTGAGAGTTTGTCTGTTCGTGGGAGCGAGAATAAATATATGAGAGGAGAAAATTTATGCAGCCCCCTCGCCTTCCCTCCCTCTTCCCCATAATCCTCAACAATCACAATGTGACTGGAAATTAAAAGTTCCCAGGTATGGAGAAAGAGAGATTTTTTTAACCTTACTTCTAATTGTTAGATGTTATTTATTTATTTATTTATTTATTTATTTAAGAGGTTTTATATACCGATGCTCATGAAAAATCATATCGCGTCGGTTTACATATAACTTTAGTTGGAATTACAATAAACAGGGGAGTTTAACCTGGAAAAAACAACTCTGGGGAGAGTCACAAACAAGAATAGAGGTGGAGGAAGAGATGAGATTATTAGTGTTTGAGAAATTTATACACATTTCAGTGATTTTTTAATGTTTTATTCATGAGTTATTTTGAAATATTTATCATTTTATTAGTATAATTTTACTAATATGGTTGATGTTTTATATTTCTTGATATTATTGTTTGTTTTTTATTTATTTATTTATTTATTTATTTTATTTATTTATTAACTTTTATTTACCGACATTCGTGAAGCACATCATGCCGGTTTACAATGAACTCAGGCGGAAAATACAATAAAACAATAAAGCAATAATAACAGTAACATTAAAAACAATGAACCAAAAGAGCAATAAAATAAGGGAGGAGAGGGGAAGGAGAGAGGGGGGTAGGATAAACAGGGGAGCAGGGGAAGCGGGAAGAGGGGAGGGAGGGAGGGTAGGAGGAGAGGGAGGGGTGTGTGGGAGGGGATGAGGAGGGGACGGGGAAAAGGCAGACAGATAGATGAAGTAAAACTCAAAATAGAGGGGAACTATGTACAGTTGACAATATGTACAGGTAGCATTAACTTAAGTAGAACTAAATAAGTATTGAACAACCGGCAGTATTAACTGGGCAATGGTATTCATTTGGATATAGCTTATTTAAGGGGTATACTGGAGGGAATTAGGGGCGGCCGGAAGGCAGTGGGATCAAAGGGTGACTGGGAGGGTGGGGGGGCAGGGTTGGGGCGGGTGGATGGTCGAGCAGGGAGGATTTGAAGAGGGGGGAAACTTTAAGTTTGGTTAGTATCGGGGTAGGCCTGTCGGAAAAGCCATGTCTTGACTCCTTTCTTGAAATTGTGAAGTGATGTCTCTTGGCGTAGGAGGGTGGGGAGGGGCCATTCCTCATAATGGCCCACTGTCCATTATGAGGAATGGCGATGTTTCCATTGTTACCTTGCATACAGAGTCTGGCTTGTTGCATTTTCCAGTTCAGTTTTTGTCTGCACAGTTCTATTTACACTTTATTGTCTCTTTATTCTGTATTTGGTGAGATTCTATCTGCATTCTGCATGTGTGACTAAGGTGAGGTATTCTGCTAGTATGTAGTTTCTGTGTAGGCCTGGCTTATTCTGTTTTGGTGTTATAGGGCCTGGTGTAATATTTGCAGTATTGTTTTTTTTCATAGATAGAGTTATTACTGTTTTTTATATGGGAGGTTTATTATATTATAATTGGAATTCAGTACTAGACTCATTGCATTCTGAGGGCCAAGCCCACACCCAACGTGTTACAGAGAGACCTAACAGGATATGGGTTCCAAGTGACAGGACATGAAATATATGGCAATATTTGCAATGAAGGGGGAGGGAACACCCCCCACATCCCCCGGTCCTTAAGTGTTCAGCCTTGGTCTGTGGAAAAGTTGGCAGCCCTACTTACTCCCATGTGAAGTTAACTGTTGTGAAAGATTTTACACTTTGTCAATTTTTTTTTTTCCGTAAGTTTTATTCTTCTTTTTTAAAGCCATAAAGTTGTATATTGGATATTGGCAGAGGGCTGCTGTTCAGAAATTTGGCAAGCTAGGGTCTTGAACTGCAAACAAAGAAAACCAGCTACAAATAGCTTAGTAAGTTTAAGACACCAGTTGGAAAAATGCCCGGCTTCTAGTTTCTAAAGACTTCCTTTCTTCCATTATCTTTGCTCTTTTACTGTAGGAAGTTCACGACCCATCAGTCAACCAAGCCTTAAAAGCAACCATTACAGGCGCATTTATGTGAGAAATATGCCGTGTTCTTGGCACAGTGCAGATGCGTGGTCTTCCTTTGAACCCACCAGTTTCTCGTGGAGGATGTCATTCTTGAAAGAATGGCCCACTGTCCATTAAAAGTAACTTACATTGTGGTCACCAGTATAGGTTCACTGCGCCTTCTCATTTTTCAGTTTTAATCTATTTAAGAAGAATTGTCTGATTCATTAGAAAATGGTGTGTGGGCAGGCATAATTTGCCCTGTAAATGCTTAACTGCTGAGTTAAGCAGCCATTGTGTTTACATGTAAAAAAAAAAAATAAAATTGATTAGAAAGCAGATATGCACTGGCAGGGTTTCCAGGGCGGGAGGGAGGAGCCCCGAGGATCCAGGCAAACACAGGCCCCTGCGCTACCGTGTGCTCAGCCGAGCGCACTGTTTAACCCGTGGTTGGACGCGCCTCCACAAACCCTCATGCTATAAGGGGATCGGCGCATTCAAAACGGGCGACCAACCTCCCCCCCCACCCCCCCGCGAAGGAAATAGCGCTCATCACGTGCAAATATCATTGCAATATTAAGTCGGAGGAACCGAAATAGGAGAATTAAAGAAAAAAAAAAAAAGTGTGCCAGCGGTCAGGTTCGGAAAAAGGACGCTCAATTAACCCGTGGCTGTGCAGCAATTTCCCCTAGCGCCTCCTTTTTACTGCAGCACTCGATTTAAATATTACATAGGGCACCCAGGAGAGGTGGATTGGCGCGCGTTAAGGAAGCGGGTGCTCAATCATGCGCGCCTGTTTAATGCGCGCCGATACTGCGTCGGCCCGAAAGAGGGAGGTCTCGAATGCAAACCTGAGAAATCAGTTCCTAACAGGTGAGAGGCTAATTGAAGTTCAAAGTCCCTCCCTGTGAAGCCGGAGACGCCCCCCCCCTTGATATTATTCCGAATCCGACTATGCTATGAAAGTGCTATTCAAAATAAGGATGTGCATTCGTCTGACATGACACGGAATGGAAAATGGGAACGAAATTTCCTGTCTTGTTTCGATTTATTTTCAAAACAAAATGAAAAAAAAAAAACCCCCCCCCAAACAAAATGCGATTTGTTTTCGTTCCTTATGTTGTTAAAAGATTTATGCTGCCACTGCTGTAAAAGAAAAATAACGTCCAGGGCCCTTCTTCCTCTTCTCCTCGCTTTCCTCCAGTTCCCCCCTTTCCGACCTTCTTACCCTATTTGTCTATCAGCACAGGACAGGGGTGACCTCCAATTGCTGCTGCCCCACTGGTGTGGCTACTGCAAATAGATTGAAGCCGGCACCATTGCTCATTTGTGCCATACAAAGTGGCACCAGCCTGGGCTGAAAGTGTCCTTCTCCTGCTGTGAAACGACGTAAGTACTTTTGCCATGGCTCAAAGGGATGGGCCTGGTGGGTAGGACTGCAACAAGGAAGGGATTTCCATTTTGAAATTCCCACGCGTGCTTCACCGCACATGCTTTGCTTCTGCTGTAAGGCAGGTGCAAAGTCGGTGTGAATTTTCAAAAGGAAACTCCATGGGGAGTTTCTCTTTGAATATTAGCTTGCAATTGCCCATGAGATTTCCAAATTGGAACCCCCCCCCCCCCCCCCCCCAAAAAAAAAGTGTTTTTCTGATTTAGAAATGACAATGCAAACTTCAGAGAAGTGCTGCCAGCTTATCAGAATCTTCTTTCCATGCAC
Source organism: Rhinatrema bivittatum (assembly GCF_901001135.1). Classification (NCBI taxonomy): domain Eukaryota; kingdom Metazoa; phylum Chordata; class Amphibia; order Gymnophiona; family Rhinatrematidae; genus Rhinatrema; species Rhinatrema bivittatum. The sequence continues at coordinate 20,539,642 of NC_042622.1, forward strand.
ATAATTGAAAGACAGTTGTTATCGTGCATGAGAGAAAATATTTAATAAATCCTTGACCTATGGCAATGGCACAGCTACATGTTTTGAAGGATGCAGAACAATGTTTTCTGATGTGCTAATGTGCAAAGTCTAGTAGCTGGAGGAAACTGAATTCTTTGCAGCTTGTGATGCCTTTAATATGATCAACGCACGAATGATCCAGAAATGAGGTTTGTGAGTTTCAAGAAAGCAGAAGTATTATTTTCTGATGTGCGAAGGAGACATTGATGTTGATCTGCTTTGTTATAAGATTTCTTTACCATTTCTTTGTTTTTCAATTTAGTGAGATTTTAAATTGCCTTTCCAGGAAATGGTCAAAGCGACACAGAGAACTATTAATAGATAAATACTATTACATAACAAAAATCTGAAAACCCGAATGAAATGTAACATCTGAAAGACATCACAATTAAAATACCCTAAACAATCCAGGAAAAAAGCTCCTCTAAAAATATATAAACTATAAAATGGCCCATAGAATAAACTTATACACAATAAAACAGCTAATCCATCATAAAATCAGCTATTCAGTGCATATAAAAAGACATGCTTTATGGAGTTATAAAAATACTAAAAGCATGTAGAACATCCTCCTCTCTTCCCCCCTCCCCCCAAAAACTGAAAAAAGCTGAGTATGAAGAGGTCCTATTCAGACATAGCTGGCTGAGAGAGAGAGAGAGAGAGAGAGAGAAACTCTGTAGAGGCTCATAAAATAGTTACCTATTTACTATCTACCTTGCTGCAATCAAGCTAGGCAGAGAGAACATGGTACAAATCTTCTCTTCTTTCAGCATTCATCACTCCAAATCACATAAAACCTTCACTGATGTCTACTGTGCTGTTCGTACATATGACTGTGCATGTAAAACTGCCCCCACAAAACCCAACTCACCCCACAAACTTCACCCCGAGTTCATAATGCCCCCTCTTACAGCGTTATAAAAAGTTCACAAATCAGTAGAGACCTCCACAACTGTTGTGAACGTGGACCCTTGAGCCGGCTAGAGCGCATGGTGGATCCGCTGAAGGAAGGCCTGCAGTGGGACTCGTGGCCGGGAGGCGGAACAGGACCAGGAGACCTGACAGGACCTTCACCTATACCAAGCCTCGTTCCCCGCAGGTAGAGCCCTTGGGTACCGGGGCCGGCAGGACTTAGGCGGGGGTCTCCTGGCGAAGAGGAATCCGGTGGGCGGTCCGAGTCGAGGCAGGCAGAAGAGCAGAGGAGACGGAGACGGTCCAGAGGTCGTGGCAGGCAGCAGAGGGCCAAGACGAGGAGACAGACTGGAAGTCGGGGCAGGCAGCAGACTAGTGGAGACAGGCGACAAGTCAAGGATCAGGACGGGCAGCAGACAAGGAATACCAGAAGACGAGCTGAAGTCAGGAACCAGAGAGCCAAGCCGAAGCAGGAGCAGGAACTGGAACATGGAGGCAGGAGAGGAACAGGAACTGGAACGCGGGAGCAGGAGCGGAGCAGGAACTGGAACGCGGAGGCAGGAGCGGAGCAGGAACTGGAACACGGAGGCAGGAGCGGAGCAGGAACTGGAACTGGAACACGGGATCAGGAGCGGAGCAGAAACTGGAACACGGGAGCAGGAGCGGAGCAGGAACTGGAACACGGAGGCAGGAGCGGAGCAGGAACTGGAACTGGAACACGGGATCAGGAGCGGAGCAGGAACTGGAACACGGGAGCAGGAGCGGAGCAGGAACTGGAACGCGGAGGCAGGAGCAGAGCAGTAACTGGAACTGGAACACGGAGGCAGGAGCGGAGCAGGAACTGGAACTGGAACACGGGATCAGGAGCGGAGCAGGAACTGGAACACGGAGGCAGGAGCGGAGCAGGAACTGGAACGCGGAGGCAGGAGCGGAGCAGGAACTGGAACTGGAACACGGGATCAGGAGCGGAGCTGGAACTGGAACACGGGAGCAGGAGCGGAGCAGGAACTGGAACGCGGAGGCAGGAGCAGAGCAGTAACTGGAACACGGAGGCAGGAGCGGAGCAGGAACTGGAACACGGGAGCAGGAGCGGAGCAGGAACTGGATCAGGAACACAGAGACAGGAACACAGAGGCTGGAACTCGCAAGGACAGCAGCTAGCCACTCAGAGAGTACGACCCGTTGCCAAGGCAAAGCAAGGAGGTCTGGAGTGGCCTATTTATAGGCCTCTGTAGGTGATGTCAGGTTAGAGGCTGGGCCGAGGTTTCCCGTCTCGGCCCCTTTCAATCCCGGGCTTCTGCGCACGTGCAAGCGCACACCTAAGGGGCAGAGCCCCCAGCAGAGTTCGGCGGCGTCTCCCTCTTGGAGAGAGCACCGCAGGAAGGCCTCGCCGCGAGTCGCACCAGCGTAGAGGAGCCGGCAGAAGTCCTCGCGTCCGCGGGTAAGAGAGGGGGGACCCGGTCGCGGCTGATCCAAGGCTGGGTTTCCCAACAACAGAGCTGCGCTCTCTCTCTCTCTCTCATTTGCGATATTTTATCATATCGTAAATCTAGGTTTGGCTCTAACACACAGCTAACGCAGGCATAACCGCCAAGAAAAAAGGTTAATCCCGCGATAGCATGCGTTACGTTATTGCACGCAACGTTAAACAGCCCTCATTTCCATTTACTCCACCCAAACCCCTCCCACGTGAATGCATTTTTCAAATTTGCATACACGTTGTGCAATGCGATAAATATTGCATGTGTTATGGCCTAACGTCTGACCCAGTATGGCATGTTCTTATGTTCTTATGACCATTATGGCCTTTCCGGTCCGCCCATCCACACCAACCACTCAGCTTTATGCTACCTTCCACTCTCTCAGAGATCCTTTGTGTTTATCCCATGCCTTTATGAATTCATAATCTGTCCTTGTCTCCCCCACCTCTTTGCTAGATCCCTCCTCATGTTTTACGCACCTTCCTGGCTGTCTGCAGCTTTTGGTATCATCAGTAAAAAGAGAAATATTTCCTGATAATCCTTTCGCAATGTCACTTCCAAAAATGTTGAAAAGGACCAATCCAAGGACTGATCCCTGTAGCACATGGCTAGGAAAATCCTTCGCCCCGGAGTTAACACCACTTATTACTCCCCTTTGTCGCCTCCCACACAACCAGTTTCTACCCCAGTCAGTCACTTTAGGGCTCACACCAAGGGTGTTCAATTTATTTATAAATCATCACCTATGAGGAACTACGTCAAAGGCCTTACTGGAATCCAAGTACACTGCATCTAGTGCTCTCCCCGATCCAACTCTGTGGTCACCCAATCAAAGACATTGATCAGATGTGTATGACAAGACCTGCCTCTAGTAAAACCCTGCTGCCTTGGATTTTGTAAGCTATTGGATTCCAGAAACTGCCTTAGCTCTGGTTTAGCAGCGATTCAATTAATTTGCTCACCAGAGAGGTCAGATTATCCAGGCTGTAGTTCTCAGCCTCCTCCTTCCTTCCACTTTTATGAACAGGAACTATATCCGCCCTTTTCCAGTCTTCTGGAACTACTCCCTCTCCAAAGAAGCATTGAAAAGGTCAACCAGCGGAGCTGCCAAAATGTCTACAAGTTCCCGTAAAAGCCTCAGATGTATCCCACCTGGCCCCATTGCTCTATCTACTTTAAGTTTACTTAGCAGCTCATGAAGTCTCTTTTTTGAAAATCAGTAATGGTTTACTTCACTCCCCATCCTATTTGTGTTCATTTTATGTGATCCTGCTTCTGGCTCTTCCACAGTGGACACTAAACAGAAATATTTGTTAAGCAAATTTGCTTTTTCCTTGTCAGCCTCTACATATTTTTCCTCTTTGCTTCTGAGTCTCACGAGACCACCTTTCACTTCCTACTGTCACTAACATATAAAAAAAAAAATGTCTCGTCCTTTCCATTTTACCGTATTTGCTATTTTTTCTTCCATTTGTATTTTGGCATTCCTGGCTACTTTCCTAGCTACTCTTAGCTTTTCCAGATATTATCGCCTGTCTTCCTCTTTCTGTGATCTCTTGTCCTTTATGAAGGCCATCCATTTTTCCTTAAAATTGCATCTACTTTAGAAAACCAGAGTAGTCTTCTTTTCCACTTTCCTTTATTTACCTTCCTAGCAACAAAGTTAGTTGCCTTTACGTCTTCTTTTGCTTTTGACCTTTTTCTCTTCCACTTCCCTTAGATTTTCCCATCCAGCTCCTTGAGGCTCTCCCCCATTGTAACAGAGTTAGCTTTCCTGAAGTATGGGACCCTGGCTTTTGAATGAATCTTCACCGCCTGCATTCTAATACTGAACCGCACCATCCGGTGATCCTTGGATGTCAGATGATCATCAGAAGCACTTTCCCCGCTGGTAGGTGTCAGGACCACTATTGTCCCCTTCTGTGTGGGCTCCATTACCCGTTGATGGAACAGTTCTCCTTGCAGAGAATCCAGGATCTCCCTGCTTCTAGAAGACACTGCAGCTGGGATGTCCCGATCAATATCCGGCAGACTGAAATCCCCTAGCAGTAGCACCTTCCCTTTCATAGCAATTTTGTGAATATCCTCCATTAAATCTCTGTTTATTTCTTCTGTCTGTGATGGAGGTCTGTATATTACACCAATATAAATAGACTTTCCATTCCCGCTTTCCAGATTAACCCACACTGCCTCCTACTCCCCTCATAAGCCCTGCAGTTCTGTTGCTTTAATATCATTTTTTATACATAATGCCACCCCTCCTCCCTTTCATCCTACCTAAATAGATTGTAGCCTGGTATGACTATTTCCCAGTCATGCTTTTCCATGAGCAACGGCTTCATGTCAGCAAGTCGGCTTCTTCCATGACTGACCCTAGATCCAGGACTTGATTTCCCATACGATAAGCATTAGTGCGCAGTGCTTTCCAGATGTTGCCCTTTTTTCCCCAATTCTATACAAATGTGTAATGTTTTACTTGCCTGGGAACTTTCATTTATCCTAGGGCTTTGTTCATTCATCCTCTGCACTCCTAGTATAAAATCCTCCTTAGTCGATTACCATTATGCCCTGAGATATAGTGCAGCTAGTGAAATAGATACTTAGGGGAGGATCATAAGAACATAAGAAATTGCCATGTTGGGTCAGACCAAGGGTCTATCAAGCCCAGCATCCTGTTTCCAACAGAGGCCAAACCAGGCCACAAGAACCTGGCAAGTACCCAAACACCAAGAAGATCCCATGCTACTGATGCAATTAATAGCAGTGGCTATTCCCTAAATAAACTTGATTAATAGCAGTTAATGGACTTCTCCTCCAAGAACTTATCCAAACGTTTTTGAACCCAGCTACACTAACTGCACTAACCACATCTTCTGGCAACAAATTCCAGAGCTTAATTGTGCGTTGAGTGAAAACAAATTTTTCCGATTAGTCTTAAATGTGCTACTTGCTAACTTCATGGAGTGCCCCCTAGTCCTTTTATTATCCGAAAGTGTAAATAACCGATTCACATCTACTCATTCAAGACCTCTCATGATTTTAAACACCTCTATCATATCCCCCTTTAGCCTTCTCTTCTCCAAGCTGAAAAGTCCTAACCTCTTTAGTCTTTCCTCATAGGGGAGCTGTTCCATCCCCTTTATCATTTTGGTCACCCTTCTCTGTACCTTCTCTATCGCAACTATATCTTTTTTGAGATGCGGCGACCAGAATTGTACACAGTATTCAAGGTGCGGTCTCACCATGGAGCGATAGAGGCATTATAACATTTTCCATTTTATTAACCATTTCCTACCTAATAATTCCCAACATTCTGTTTGCTTTTTTTGACTGCTGCAGCACAATGAGCTGACAATTTTAAAGTATTATCTACTATGATGCCTAGATCTTTTTCCTGGGTGGTAGTTCCTAATATGGTACCTAACATCGTGTAACTACAGCAAGGGTTATTTTTCCCTATGTGCAACACTTTGCACTTGTCCACATTAAATTTCATCTGCCATTTGGATGCCCAATCTTCCAGTCTTGCAAGGTCCTCCTGTAATGTATCACAATCCACTTGTGATTTAACTATTCTGAATAATTTTGTATCGTCCGCAAATTTGATAACCTCACTCGTCGTATTCCTTTCCAGATCATTTATATATATATATATATATATATATATATATATATATATGTATATATATTGAAATGCACCGGTCTAAGTACAGATCCCTGAGGCACTCCACTGTTTACCCTTTTCCACTGAGAAAATTGACCATTTAATCCTACTCTCTGTTTCCTATCTTTTAACCAGTTTGTAATCCATGAAAGGACATCGCCTCCTATCCCATAACTTTTTAGTTTTCTTAGAAGCCTCTCATGAGGGACTTTGTCAAACGCCTTCTGAAAATCCAAATACACTACATCTATCGGTTCACCTTTATCCACATGTTTATTAACCCCTTCAAAAAAACGAAGCAGATTTGTTAGGCAAGACTTCCCTTGGGTAAATCCATGTTGACTGTGTTCCATTAAACCATGTCTTTCTATATGCTCTAAGATTTTGATCTTTAGAATAGTTTCCACTATTTTTCCCGGCACTGAAGTCAGACTCACTGGTCAATAGTTACCCTAATCACCCCTGGAGCCCTTTTTAAATATTGGGATTACATTGGCCACCCTCCAGTCTTCAGATACAATGGATGATTTTAATGATAGGTTACAAATTTTAACTAATAGATCAGAATTTTCATTTTTTTAGTTACTTTAGTATCCTAGGATGCATACCATCTGGTCCAGATGATTTGCTACTCTTTAGTTTGTCAATCTGGCCTACTACATCTTCCCGGTTCACAGTCATTTGGTTTAGTTCATCTGACTCATCACCCTTGAAAACCATCTCCGGAACTGGTATCTCTCCAACATCCTCATTAGTAAACACAGAAGCAAAGAATTAATTTAGTCTTTCTGCAATGGCCTTATCTTCCCTAAGAGCCCCTTTAAACCCTTGGTCATCTAATGGTCCAACCTTCTCCCTCACAGGTTTCTTGCTTTGGATATATTTTTAAAAGGTTTTATTATGAGTTTTTGCCTCTATGGCCAACTTAATTTCAAATTCTCTCTTCGCCTGTCTTATCAATGTTTTACATTTAACTTGACAATGCTTATGCTTTATCCTATTTTCTTCAGATGGATCCTTTTTCCAATTTTTGAAGGATGTTTTTTCGCTAAAATAGCCTCTTTCACCTCACCTTTTAACCTTGATGGTAATCGTTTTGCCTTCCTTCCACCTTTCTTAATGCATGGAATACATCCATGCAGTACAGCTCCTCCTATTGAGGGTGTGCTGGGATGGACATTCCCCTCCTGTGAGGTTATACAGCAGCTTTCTACAGAGAACTCGTGGGGGGGAGGGGGGGAAGGGCAGTATAATTTTCACTTCTGGAGGAAGGTTGTACATTTTTGCCTCAGTTGTATTTTTGATCTACCTGGGGATCTGGGCTCCATGCTGCCTGGGATCCTTTGGGACGGGTTGAAGGCTCGACTACTGTACTCTTCTTCCAAGGTGCAGAGTGGTTGTCCTGGGAATATTTTGGATTTTTAGACTTTTACATAGCTGGACCAGACACCTGGGCCTTTCCTGGATTCAGGTAACAGGGAACTCTGTATTTGGGTCATCCAGGGATAGGGAAGACCTTCCCTCCAAAATGGTGACCTGCTGTAAGGAACAACTCCAGTGCTAGTATTTCTGGGAGCGAGAAAGACCTTTGGTTATGTGGCACCTCTCTGGGTTAGCCACTAGATGTCCCTAGTATCCCACAAACCAGCTAGAAGGGACACCACAGTCAGCTCCTGCTCCAGGGGCTGCTCGACTGGATGGACCTCTCTTTAGAAGTGGGGTCTAGAGCTAAGCACGGCATCTCGGCCCCTGTGCCACAAGCACTAGCTTCCCCCCACAAAGAGGACCCACACCTTGGGGATAACGGAGGGGAGTGAAGGAAACCCATGTAGACAGCCCCCGAACTACTTTGTGCACCTTTGAAGAAAAGGGTTCCAGTTAATTGCCCGGCAGGAAGATTTTTAACCCTCCTTCCTGTCTCAGCCCAAGCTGCTGTTTGGACATCGGATCCCACCCCATCAGGATCCCAACAGGAAAAGTGCAAGAGTAAAGATCCTGAAGATCTTCTCACTGCGAGGAAGAGACTAACCATATCTCTGAGGACTTCCATCCAGCACCGCTGGGGAGAGAGGATTTACTCTCTGTGCATGGACAGGATTTTGGCCATCTTTGGAAGGGGTTTTCCCGACCATCTGTCCAGTGGGACCACAACTTTACCTAATCCAGGAGGGAGGACGGATCCCTTGCCTGCTTAAAAGGTTCCTGCACAGATAGAGGATAAAGACTGCAACCAAAGAAAGAAAGTCTGTGGAGCCGGATTCATATTTTTTGTGCCATTATTCACCCAATTCTGAACAGTAAAGTTTTATTTTGGACACTCACCCAGTGCGTCCTGCGTGGGTTTTTGGCACATAGCACACTGTGAAGAGACTTCCCCTCTCCCAGGGAAATTTCAGTAAGGAGGGCCCTGAAAGTAAACTTCCCACACCCTGGGGGAAAGGGGCACAAAGAAGAGCTAGCCAGGGTCCCTGCCCCAAAGAGCTTGCAAATTCTTCTATGGGTCCACCCGTGCAGGACCAGCACAGAGGGGTGGGGTTACATAGGTTTGCCAGTCTGGGAGGGCTTCAAACTAGGATGGTTGGGGATGGATTTCATTGCTCGACTCGATGCGATCATTCATTTCTACCTAGGGCCACCTCTGCACCAATTTGATCTGCCCTCTCACATCAATATAATTTGTACCCTGTTATCACAACGTCCCATTGGTTGTCCTCCTTTCACCATGTCTCTGAAATGCTTTTAATGTCCACCTCTCATATAATGCCGTATATTATAACTCCCGTTCAGACCTCTGGCATTCACACACATATATTATAAAGCATGTTTTTTATTTGTATTTGTATTTCTTTTTATATTCACAACCTGCTTATTAGCAGACGAGAAAGACAGTTTAGAGTTCACATCTGGGTGATCTTTATCTACACCCATCTGGGCTACTTCAGTCTTAACCATAGCCTCTCTACTGGACATGCTCTAACTTCCCTGTTTTGCAAGTATCCTTGGAAGATACGCTCCTCTGAACCATGCGCCTCTGTGTGATTATTGGTGCTCCCTCATTTAAAAGCTGCTCTATCTTCTTTTTTATGTTAGCACCAGCAGCCGGGTTCCATCCTGGTTAAGGTGGAGCACATCCTGCTGGACTGGGCTCCCATGCCCCAGAATGATTCTCCAGTCCCTAACAAATCTAAAAACCTCTTCCCTTCACCGTTGTCTCATCCACGCATTGAGCCTCTGGAGCTCAACCTGATCCTGCAGTCCTATGCCTGAAACAGGAAGCATTTCTGAGAATGCAACCCTTGAGGTCCTGGATTTCACTTTTCTACCTAAGACCCTAAATTTAGCCTCTAGATTCTCTATCCTGTACCTTCCTGTGTCAATGGTACCCGCATGTACTATGACAGCTGGCTTCTCCCCAGTACTGTCTAAAATCATATCTAGGTGGCACATGAAGACTGCTACCTTTGCAACAGGCAGGCAAATTACCAAGCAATCCTCACTCCCAGCTATCTACATTCCTAATAATCGCACCACCAACTACAGCAGCTATCCTAACCCTTCCCTCCTGGGCACGAGCCCCTGGAGACATATCCTCGGTGCAAGAGGATACTACATCACCTTGAGTGCAGGGCCTACCTGCAGGATTGCTTCCTGCCTCACCAGGGTTATGTTCTCTTTCCAGGTGACCTTAATCCTTCAAAACAGCTCAGGGGCGGCTTGACTGGAGTTGGGACCACCCTACTGTGTCCCTCTATATACCTGTGATCGCCTCAGCTCCTCCAGATCTGCCACTCTGGCCTCCGGAGATCGGACTCGGTGTCTGAGAGCCAGGAGCTCCTTGTACCAGGTGCACACATACAACATCTCACCAAGAGGTGGATAATCGTACATGTGGCAGTCCAGTGGGATAGCAGCACCAAGTTCCCGGGGCTACTTCCTCATTGAAGCCTGCAGTGGGTCACTGTTTATTTATGTAAAATACTTGCACTTCCATAATTCAGGCAGGGTACAAACGATACATCCATAAAATATACATCAACAAAAACAAACATACATAAAAGTAAAACAATAAAATAGACAAAATAAAATAAAATCTCAGCATAATTAGAGGCATCTCACAGTGCTGAAAAGGAAACCCTATGTATCCTTAGGTGGTTATCTTTTGGGAGAATTCTTTGTTGCATTATAACATCTATCTAGAAGCTGTAAAGAGAGGAGGAAATATGCATTTTTAAAGAACATACAGTGTTCCTGATCATCTCTGAAACGCAGAGTATTGTGTGGGATTGATTAACCCTGTGGGTCACTGGTTGTGAGTGATTGGTCGTCGGTGCACCTGCCTTCCTCTTTCTTCAGAAATTAAATCCAAAGGATAAAAGTATGAAAAAGCTCTGATGAGTCATGAAAAACTGACAGGGCAAACAAAGCCAGCAACAGGCAGCCACAAGCTACCGGATTCCCTGCAGGAAATGAATTCTTTCTTCCTTCCGAAAAAGCACCGTATCCAAGAGACCAAGCTCGGAGCCCGCTCTTGATTTGGTGACTCATCCTGAGTAACTGCTCTGGCCTCCAAGTGATGCTCTGCTTTTCCTTCTGATAAAATCAGAAGAGAGGTAAGGGATGAGGCACATCCCCAAAGCCCAAATAATCTTATAGACCAAAATGGATTTGGAAGGTAAACCGCATTTAAAAGGTGATGGTAACTGATTGCTGCGCTAATCGATGGATTACGGTCAAGGGTCAGGGAAAGTAATCAGTTTACTTTCTGGAATCTAGGCCATCGGTCTCCAAAATTTCAAGGGAAGAGAGGCAGAGAAAATGTCAAATCACCAGGAGGGATGGTGGTAGGGGGTGGCCCTCTTCCCTTTCCTCACTTTTCTCCCTCACACCCTCCCTTTCCCTTCTCTCTTATTCTCTCTCCTCCCATTCCCACCCCTTTCCCTCCCCTCTCACCCCCCTCCCCATTCATTCCCTCCTCTCCTTCACTCTTTTCCCCTCCCTCCTTGCCCCCTCCCCTCACCAACACTCTCACTCCTCACATTCACTCCCCACCTTTCTCTTCACCCCCTTCCTCTCACTCTGTCATTCCCTCTCATTTACCGCTCCCCCATCCTTTTTTATTCAACCCCTTCCCACCCCTCTTCCTTGCCTCTCTCCTCTCTCTCACCCTTCCCTTCCTCCCCCCAGTGTTGTCCTTCAGAAGCACAGCCTGGCCTCTTCTCCCGCTGGCCGGATCCAGCAGCTGCAAGAGAAAGCATGGTAGGGGCTGGAAAAGCCAGCTCAGCGGGCTGGGATCCACGTGCGGGCCGTGGTTTTGGGGGACCCCCGATCTAGGCAGACACAGGCTTCTTTTACTTCTCTTTTCCTATTTTTTTCCAGCGGCTTTGAGTCTGACGCTTCACAAGTCCCCGAATTTCCTGCAGACAGAAAGGTTTCTCAATAGGCCCCGTTGTTTTATTCCAGCCTGCGCAGCTCGACGGTCCATAGCTGTTACTTTAAACCTAAAGATGATTTAACCAATTATTTGTGAGTAAACAAACCTTGAAGTAAATCCGTAATAAATTGCTTTCTGTGAAACGTTTGTGTGATTTCTCAATGGTTTTGCCCAAGACTGTCACACCCCTAAGGTACTTTTCTTTGTTCTGCATTGATTTTCAAAGTGACTTATAGGGATAAAACCGCAATTTCATGCACATACATGATGCTTTGAAAATAAGCCGGAGCTGCACGTATAACCCGGTTTCGCACACACTTTTACGTGTGCTGGGAGCAGCTGTTCAAGAAGGTAGAGGTGGAGCAGGGACACGACTTAACGTGCATATATATATATATATATATATATATATTTTTTTTTTTTTTTTTTTTTTTTTTTTTTTTACTATTTATTTATAAGCTTTTCTAACTACAAAGCACATACTCATTACTTGGTAACATTAATATGAAATGGTAAAGAAAAAACATACACAAAGCCAAAGAAGAAAAAAAGTAATAAGCAACATTAATATTAAATTTATACCATTCTAACAAAGGAAATTTAAGAGGGAGGCGAAGAAAAACAGAGGAGCAAGCTAAGAAACCATAAGGAAAGGGCCTTAGCAGTGAAAATCACCCCGAAACAAAATCAAGCCTGTTGCTGATCAGAGGGGACAGGAGAAGAAGTTAAATTCGTTTTTGCATCAATAAAAGATCTAAGTTGCCAAGGAGAGAAAAGCTATAGTTATCAGAATTATATTTAATATGACATTTACAGGGGTATCCTAGCATAAAGCAAGCCCCCAATGCCAGTATCTCCTGTCTGTCTAAGCATAAGAAACCCTCTCCCCTGCTCCTGAGTAAACCTAGATAAATCAGGAAAAACGCAGATTTTCTGACCATGAAATTTAGAATCTAAATTTTGAAAATAAGATGACATGACCTTACTTATATCACCATCAATTACAAAGGAAACAAGTAATGTGCCATACTCAATTATTTCGTATCCAGATGTTACAAGATGTTGGGACACATTAAGAGAAGGTGAATTAGAACGTTTAGAAGCAGGAAGAAAATTTGCCTTATTAATTGATGGCAAAGCATCAACGGGAAATTTCAAAATATCCATGAAATATCTTCTTAGAGTCATAATAGGAAGTTCACCCATAACCTTGGGAAATTTAAGAAACATAACTTCAGATGTCTAGAAGAATTCTCCAGAAATTCAAGTCTTCTAGAGAACTTTCCACACTCCTCAACCAAACTATGCTGAACAGCAGTCAAATTATTCAACTCTTGCTGCATAGAAGCAATTTTTATCTCATGCTCAGAAATCTTATGGTCATGAAAAGAAACCAGAGGATCCAATTTAGCAGAAAAAGAGTCCATTTTTTTTGGAAACAATGGTCAGAACCTGACCAAATCGAGATAGCAGATTCCACAATGATTCCAACATTACCTCTGCTGGCATTGGAAGAGGTTTCAAGTCCATCTCAACTGCGGCGAAGGAAGCCGAACCCGATGCTGGAAGCAAGTAATTCAATCCCGCCATGGAATTCACAGCAAGAGCTTGTTGGGAAGAAACGAACTGCAGAGGGGGTGAAACCCAAAGCATCCGACAAAAATGAAAAGCACGCCGGCTGCTCGACGACCCCCCTCCCGCACGGCTTGCGAGTCATTGCTCTGCGCCGCGGAAATTGACGAAGGAGCCTCGTGTCTGATTGCCTGCCGGCGGCAAGGCTTGAGGCTGGGGACTGAGAGATACCTCTCCCCCTGAAGAGACCAGTGTATTTTCCTATTTTCGAAAGGGTGTAACTTTATGAGTGGACAGCTCCGCATGTATCCAGCCAGTTAGGGAAGGAGTTCACTTTGAAATCCTTTGTAAAGTCTGCCGTACACTGTGCATGCAGATTTTACTGCTATGTGGGGAGTTATAAAATTACCTTCATACTGTTTTCACACCTAGTCATTATTCTGTTTCCACTATGCGTTTCCTATGCCCAGCTGATACAGATAGCTTTATGTGGCCTTTACTTGCAAACAGAAGCTCTTTACTTGCTTCTTCAACTCCAATTAATAGACAAAACAAATAAAGTCTTACTGTGCATAAACTGAAGGTAAGAGTGACCAGTGTAGTCTGGGCCACAGAAATAAAGACAGGTAAAATGAGGATGTAATGGTTTGTGGGTTTGTGGACCCTTGGCCCGAGGTGAACATTGTTACCACCATGTGGGGAGGGGCCCCCTAGGTGTGGAGAGGTCTCGAGGAGCGGGGCAAGAGACACAGCAAGGAGGGATCCCCACAGTTCGTTGGCAGGCTGGAGATTAGTACCTGGGCAGAGACCTCCGGAGGAGATGGAACTAGGCAGGCCCGCGGAGCGGGGAGCGAGACACAGGACGTGTAGGAAGTATTCCGGAGAGGCAACCCCGAGGGGTGGAGCTGCACAGTGAAGGAGGTACTGATGAGATGACATAGGCCAACCCGCGGAGCAGGGAAGCCCGAGTCAGGTCTCCAGTTGAAGACGTAGGACAGTCCGAGGAGCAGGAGGCACCAGTAGACCCAAGTGTAGAACATAGTCACTACCCCAAGGAGCGGGGAAGCACAGAGTTAGAACTCCCAAGTGGTGAAGATGTTCCCACAGGCAGCCCCGAGGAGACATGGCGGAAGGAGGACAACCAATGGGACAGTGCTATACTGGGGTATAAATTATATCGCAATGATGGAGAGGAGCACCCGGAGGCAGTGTGGCACTTTAAGTCCGGGGTGGCATAGAGTCCAACAGGATAAACATCCTGCATGAGACTAAATGCAAAATTGAATCTTTATGGGTAGAAATCCCTTGTGTGTCAGGGAAGACTATAGTGATAGGGGTATACTACCGTCCACCTGGTCAAGATGGTGAGACAGACAGTGAAATGCTAAGAGAAATTAGGGAAGCTAACCAAATTGGTAGTGCGGTAATAATGGGAGACTTCAATTACCCCAATGTTGACTGGGTACATTTATCATCGGGACATGCTAGAGAGATAATGTTCCTGGATGGAATAAATGATAGCTTTATGGAGCAATTGGTTCAGGAACCAATGAGAGAGGGAGCAATTTTAGATCTAATTCTCAGTGGAGCACAGGATTTGGTGAGAGAGGTAACGGTGGTGGGGCCGCTTGACAATAGTGATCATATTATGATCAAATTTGAATTAATGACTGGAAGAGGAACAATATGCAAATCCACGGCTCTCGTGCTAAACTTTCAAAAGGGAAACTTTGATAAAATGAGAAAAATTGTTAGAAAAAAACTGAAAGGAGCAGCTACAAAAGTAAAAAGTGTGCAAGAGGCGTGGTCATTTTTTAAAAAAAATACCATTCTAGAAGCACAGTCCAGATGTATTCCACACATTAAGAAAGGTGGAAAGAAGGCAAAACGATTACCGGCATGGTTAAAAGGGGAGGTGAAAGAAGCTATTTTAGCCAAAAGATCTTCATTCAAAAATTGGAAGAAGGATCCAACAGAAGAAAATAGGATAAAGCATAAGCGTTGGCAAGTTAAATGTAAGATATTGATAAGACAGGCTAAGAGCGAATTTGAAAAGAAGTTGGCCATAGAGGCAGAAACTCACAGTAAAAACTTTAAAAAATATATCTAAAGCAGAAAGCCTGTGAGGGAGTCAGTTGGACCGTTATAAGATTGAGGGGTTAAAGGGGCACTTAAAGAAGATAAGGCCATCGTGGAAAGATTAAATGATTTCTTTGCTTCGGTGTTAGGTTCCATATTAGGTGCTACAACCCAAGAAAGAGATCTAGGCGTCCTAATGGATAACACATTGAAATCGTTGGTTCAGTGTGCTGCGGCAGTCAAAAAAGCAAACAGAATGTTGGGAATTATTAGAAAGAGAATGGTGAATAAAACGGAAAGTGTCATAATGCCTCTGTATCGTTCCATGGTGAGACCGCTCCTTGAATACTGTGTACAATTCTGGTCGCCGCATCTCAAAAAAGATATAATTGCGAAGGAGAAGGTACAGAGAAGGGCTACCAAAATGATAAGAGGAATCGAACAGCTCCCCTATGAGGAAAAACTAAAGAGGTTAGGGCTTTTCAGCTTGGAGAAGAGACGGCTGATATGATAGAGGTGTTTAAAATCATGAGAAGTCTAAAACGGGTAGATGTGAATCGGTTATTTACTCTTTCGGATAATAGAAAGACTAGGGGGCACTCCATGAAGTTAGCATGGGGCACATTTAAAACTAATCGGAGAAAGTTCTTTTTTACTCAATGCACAATTAAACTCTGGAATTTGTTGCCAGAGGATGTGGTTAGTGCAGTTAGTACAGCTGTGTTTAAAAAAGGATTGGATAAGTTCTTGGAGGAGAAGTCCATTACCTGCTATTAATTAAGTTGACTTAGAATATAGCCACTGCTATTACTAGCAACGGTAACATGAAATAGACTTAGTTTTTGTGTACTTGCCAGGTTCTTATGGCCTGGATTGGCCACTGGTGGAAACAGGATGCTGGGCTTGATGGACCCTTGGTCTGACCCAGTATGGCATGTTCTTATGTTCTTATGTTCTTATGACTTACTGGAAGGCGCAGGGCTAGCCCGAGGAGTGGGGGAAGCCAGGAGACCAAGTCCCCGTAGATTGCACACACTGGCCCCTGAGGAATGTGTACCAGGCAGGGTCCAGAGTCCAAGAAGGTCCGATAGTGTCACCACAGGAACGGTAGAGACAGGAACTTGTAGAGTAGTAATGGAACTCGTTGACAAGTCGGCTAGCTGAGGGCAAAGGTGGAGCTTAAGTACTCTGATGCAATGATGTCATCAATCTGGGACGCCTCCGAGGTTCCCGCTGAAGAGACTTTAAAAGAGGCTCTGGTGGCGTGCGTGGCTATGAAGGACCGGAGTTGGCGTGGAGGGCGGCGGCGTCTTGACCACCACGAGGAGCCATGGGGAACATAGTGGCAGAGACTAGCCCGTGCCGCGAGCAGGTCTGGAGAGGGAAGCAGGTCGGTGCAGGATGAGAGTAGACGTGGTCGCAGCCGTCTGCGACCGACGGTCATAACAGAGGATTATTCTGCAGGGAACAGAGAATAAACAGAAAAACACATGTGGATCCGGACACTCCTCACCTAGAATTATAAGATGCCACCATTAACTTTTCTTTAATTAAGCATTAACACATTGCCTTCAATGTAAGGAGCCCAAAGTGCTCAAGTTTTTCCATGAGTCAAGAGAAGCAGAAGCACTGCTTCACTAATGGGTCTAACAAAGTTCTTTACAGTCCTTTGCCTGGCAGTTTGTATTTCAGCTTTACGCATCTTCCCATCTCTGCTGGGCATTGTCTTGGTGATAAGTTCTTCAGATGGTGCCAGATTCATATCAATCTTTTATGTAAAGATGGTAGCAGGAGTCAGGAGGATGGTTAGAGACTCTGGATCTGTCGTTACAGGAACCAAGGGTCTCCATGCTCTCCCCACGCACCTGTTTTGCTTAGCATCAGCGGGTGTTCCTTTCTTGTGTCTCTGCTGAAAGGTTTCTTAGCAGATATTGTCCTTATATAGTGATTGGGGCTTGATAGGATCCCACATCTGGCATATGTTTTTTCCTGGATTGATATTTAAAAGGTGAATGTGTCTTTCTTGAGAACCCAGCTGAGACCATGGCTGCGCTGAATTGGTGTCAGCTCTTAGGTCTAAGTCTTTTAGATCCTTTGCATGGTCCTCCGTAGAGAACAGCTTCATTACCTTTGCACTGTTAGAAGCTATTTTGTGCAGTCTCAGGTTAGTGATGGCTAACATCTGTTGTGTTCTTTTCAACAAGTCAATGGACTCTTCCTCTCTAGGCATAGTCTTGAGTCCATCGTCCACATAAAAGCCCCTTTCCACAAATTCTCTGGCATCTGTAGTATGTTCCATTTCTCTTTCTTGTGTTGGTGATGGACTGTTGCCAGAACATGCACTTTTATCTTCACTTGCAATGCACATCCAACATAGCTCTCTGCTTCAACGGCAGAGAGAATGAAGAAAAGATGATTTATATCAGCATCAACCAACAAGGAATGAATTACATAGTCTGGGTAAACAAATAAGCATGGGTGTAGCTTGCTTGTTACGGTAGCTACTACCCCGAATCAATTAAGCATGATACTTGACTTGGAATAAGTATCCAGCGCAGCTCACTGCTTCAGCAACAGAGGGAATTAAGTAAAGAGGATTTTTATTCAGACAACCAACAATGGCTGAATTGCACATGCAGGGTAAACAAACGGGAGTAGCTTGCTTATTATGGCGGTTACTACCCCAAACCAATTAGCTAGATACTTCACTTAGATGCAGCTCCAGCACTGCTGTCTGCATCGATGGCGGGGGTGGAAGGGAATTGGAACCAAAAAGTTACCAATAAGGGCCCTGACCTCAGCGGTCAGAGTAACAGATTATGAAAACAAATAGGTGTCAAAGCTTGCTGGGCAGACTGGATGGGCTGTTTGGTCTTCTTCTGCCGTCACTTCTATGTTTCTATGTTTCTATATATACAGTACTTAATGATGTCATTGCTGATGTTATTGTCACAGTACCATAGAAGTCTTAACTAATTTCTATTGTTGTCCTGGGACAACAAAACCTAGGAAGATTGTTATCAGTTAAGTGATTAACAAATTATTCTTTTTTTAAATAAATAAATCATTCACAGAAACTCCTTGAAACTGAGTATTTGAATCAAATACAATCCTGATTCAGCCAGGTTTCTGAGGATGGCATGCGCCAAAGGTAGGAAGATACCAGCACTCTTCACCGTCCTTCAGTGGCAGAGTTGATTCTGCATGACCATTGTCAAATATATTTTTCATGAAGGACACAAAATTATCTTTTGTCTCTGCTTTTCTCTTCAGGGTCAGACTCAAGGAAGCAAGCCAGGACAGAGTCTGCTCTCTGTTATTGGGAAGCTAATGCCTTGGCGTGCGAAGTGGAAGTGGTGGCACCCAGGTGTCTGACTCATCTTTGAAGAATTTCTTATTCATTATCTTCAAGAATTCTTTGTCTTCCATTGAAAGTGCAGGTTAATTATCATCTCTTGTAGTCTGGAACACCGTGTTTCCAATACCCTCATCACAGTTCTCTTTTGTGAAAGTATTCAAGCAGGCCTGGGCAGCCTGACCTGATTGTTCTTTGTAGACAGGCATTTCTCTAATGAAGAAATTATTAGGACATGGTTTGCACAAAGATGCACGTCCATTTTCTAACACACTGGTAGTGAAAGCATCAGCGCTATCTGGCTTGCGTACTCAGTCAAGGCAAACATCGCCTACTATTTCCGAGCCAAGTTCCAGTCTTTGGGCATAAGAAATGTTGTGACATTGTGTTGCTGGTGAACCTTGTGAAGTCTTATCTTATCCCAACCAAGTAGAAGCAGTATCCATGCCTTGTGAGCTAAAGGTGGCGTACAACTGGCTACAGCTTTCAGGTGGGGCTAATACCATGCAGCTTTTGGTGTAGGGATTTTATTTCAATTGCTTGGTATCTGGTTGCATTTTACACGAGTAGGGAGAGGTAGCTCGCTGCTGCCATCTTCAGTTTTATCACGTTACCAGTTATCCTCTTTCCAGTGCTGTCTGTCAACCTTGCACATGTTCTCAGTGTGTAGGGTGATTTATCTTCCTGTATGTTAAATAAGTCAAAGAACTCTGGCCTAATCAATGCTCTGATCATCCAGGATTACGTACATCCTTACCGATCTCTCAGATTGCCCCTTAGGATATACCTTAACAAGGTATATTTTTGAGCAGGATCTGCCTCTATGTCCTCCACATAGCTTAGTGCATTTGAGAATGACGTCTAGACTAGCAATGCCGTCTTTTGTTCATCTTTCTCACCACTGTTCTTTGAGTCAGGAGTAGATGTTTTGGGGGAGTTGATTTTTGCAGATTCTGGGTGCAGGGCAGTAACATGTCACACTCTGTGCACTTAATGGCTGCTTTACAGTCTTTAGAGAGGTGATGTATCATTTCCGCTAAGTCCCAGATGAACCTGGAGAAAACTGTGAAAGGTGGAAAAGCAGCATTATCTTGAACCTTGAGAAACCCATTTTTCCTTCAGGCTAAATGGCAGTTTTTTCAAGATTGGTCCTGCTCCAAGGGCAATGTCCAGATAGCTATGGATTGGCGTTAGCTGTCTTAAGTTCCAAGAATAGATCTCCAAGATCTTGCGGCTTGTGATTATCTTTGTTTGACATTTTTGGAAAGTCCTCAATCCTTTCAATTGCTTCTGAACTACCATAACATTGTTCAAGCCTTTTCCACATTGTGGGCAGACCCACCGAGGGATTATGTATATGCACTAACCTTAGCCTCTTTATACGGTCTGAAGATTCAGTTACCAGCTATTTCACCAACAAGTTAATCTCTTTATTCGGGGTAATGTTCAGGTCTTTGTTCCTCATCTGGCATGTCATTTCTGAATGGTAAGGTAGGGTGAGTGTGGTCAGGTGCACTCTGGCTGTGTGAAGGGTGCGTTTCAGGTATCCATGGTGGTTGCAGCCGTACCATGACCCCAGTTCATACGAGGTAGTTGAGGGTGGGCATAAGGTAGTGCGTATCTCAGAGCAAATGTACTATGATAGGGCATGTGTTGAGTTGGTCTATGTCAAAAGTGATATTTGCTTCATAAGAAGACTGTATTGCCTCAACATCTGACACCTTCTCTTCATATTGGGAGGGCAAGCTGGAATACCTAGTGGAATGACTTAGTGCGTACAGCAGTCTCTGGTACGGCGGGCTGGATTCCCTGAGGCAATCTGACTAACTTGCTTCTCTCCGCCATCCTATCCTGCAGCCATTTAAAGGATCTCAGCCTGAGCCTTAGCAGCAGCTGCTTCCTTTTCTTCTTATAATACGTCTAGGTTTTTTTTTTATGTGCAGCGGCAGTGGCGGCGTCATTCGGCTCCTCCTCCTCTGCTCTAGCCCATTCTAGTTTCAAGGCCTGCTTCTTCCCTTCCACCAGATGTCTGTACCTGTGCAGCTTCTGCTTCGGCGCATACTCTGGCAGCGGGTGCGCTCATCGCAGGGAAGTCTGAGCGCAATGATTTTGAGGATTCTGTGGTGTGTCTGGAGGAGCCGGAGGACTGAGATGCAGTTTTCAGCGAACGTCCCATCTGAGATTCCGCTTCCACTGTAATCTCTCCGATCGAACTGCCCTTTCCCTGATCAATATGTTTCTGAAGATCCCGCTCCTGCAAGCTTTCCTTCAAATTGATTTGCATCAGGAAAGTGAGATATTCTTGTAAGGGGAAACTACCGGGGTAGCTTCTATAAGCGGACTTTAAGCTGGCTCGCAGCTTGCTTACCTTTTGTGCCTTGTAATGTGCCACGCGTATCCCTCTGAATCTTTTCCCAGGCTTTGCCCAGTTTCTCGTGATAGTGGTCTCTGACACTTTCATAGCTGTCTTTGCCCTTCTGAACGAGAGCCGGAGTCCGCTTAGGCCTTCTCGCTTTTGCTGAGTTTGCAGAGGTGGGGATTTCAGCCCCTGCAGTTCCTGACGTCTGTGGGCTTAGACTTTGCCGTGATGAGTCTGTAGGACCGGTAACAGCTTAAAGGCAATTACCTTGCAGCAGGCTTGAGAGCTGACAGACTTCGGGATGGAACTGCGTGTCTGAAGCCTACGCTCTGCCCCTGGATCTGACTGCATGTCCGAGGCACGGCCGTGAGGAGAGGCCTGGCTGTAGGGCCACAGCCACAAGAGCGAATCTGCTGTGGGAGCCGCTGGTGAGCTGCTTCCTTACTAACTCCGGGGTTTAATCCCAGTGACCAGGGCAGTCTGGGCCACCATAATAAGGGCAGATAAAAGTGAGGATTAGCCTGCAGGGCTGGACAGATTAGGTGCCGAATCCCATGGGTCGGACAGGGCATTGCTGAATGGACCCACGGGGGGGGGGGGGATGAAACGCTGCTTCCAAGTCAGAATTTAACCCCTTAGAGCCAGCTACGGCAGAATCAGTGAGCGCGCAGGCTCTTTACCTGCGGTTGGCAGTGCCTCAGAAAGCAAAGAACCTTGTGCAGCACACAAGCAGGAACAACGGCATTAGCTAAAGGAACAGGAATGGCTGCTGTGGAAGCAGGACAACAGTGAACAAACAGGAAAAAACATCCGTGGCGACGGGAAAGTCGTCCTCTTTCCTTGTGCTCCCAGGCTCCCCCTTCACCGCCGAGCTCAGCATTCCTTCATTCCTCCTTCTCGTACATGTTCTGGGAGTGCTGACATGAATTACCTGTCATGGTTGACCTGACTGACTCTGGGGAGAAGGTTTCAGATGCAACCTGGACTCCAATGGGCTGTCTGGGCAAGACGCGCTTTTTCTACACGGACACAGAAACCGTTTCGCTGAGGGAGTAGTCTCTGCGCTCAGTGGTCCATAACCGATTCCTCTCCACCTGTTTGTTATAATTAAGAGGCCATTGTACCTCTCTCGTGGTCCTTGCTCTACAGGGATCTCTCAAGTGAGGAGCTGACCCCTGACAGGGAGTGCCCTATTATGTGAAGTAGCGAAACAAAAAACAAAACAAAACAACTGAGGAGGGTGAGGGAGAGATGGGGGTGTTGTGATAGCCAGATGTGTTTAAGGTTTCTGTACTCTGACCCGTGAAAAGCTCTCATGGGTGTGAGTCTGACAGAACCTGTTATGCACGGATCATCCTGCTGCTGCAGAACAGAGGGCATGGCTCACATTCTAGTATAATCACTTTATTCCCTTTCTTGCTAGGATATCTGGCCATGCTTTGTAATGTTATGCAGAATTAGCTGGGGATTTGAAGAGCTGTGCAAGCCCTGTTTTCTGTCAGCGCAATCATGTGTGCTCTATATCAGAGGCGAAGGAAATACCATCAAATCGAGAGATGGTGAGAGTGGCGAGGTAAGGAGGAAATGAATTAGTCCTATCTGCAAGCAAAGTCCCCCCTGAAAACGTCCAGGAGATTGCAGCTATGGCATCAGCGGCAGCTATGCCCCTTCCATCTGACCACCCATTAGTGACATTGTCCCTGCTGAGACCTCACTTGGAATACTGAGTACAATTCTGGAGACCCCACCTTCAAAAGGATAGAAACAGGATGGAGTCGCTCCAGAGGGAGGCTACTAAAATGGTCAGTGGTCTTCCTTCTAAAGCATATGGGGAGAGACTTAAAGATATAAACATGTGCACCCTAGAGGAAAAGATGACATAGGGAGATATGATAGAGACATTGAAATGTCTCAAAAGTTTCCATGCACAGGAAGTGAGCCTTTTTCATTGCAAAGGAGGCTCTAGATTAGAACAAGGGGTCACAAGATGAGGTTAAAAGGGGGTAGATTCAGAAGTAATCTTAGGAGATATTTCTTTACAGAGAGGGTGATGGATGTGTGGAACAGCCTCCCAGTGGAGATGGTGGAGACAAAAACAGCATCTGAATACAAGAAAGCCTGGGATAAATACGGAGGATCTCTAGGCAAGCGGTGGGAACACATCACCCCTACTCTTCAGAACCTACATTGGCTCCCCATCAAATTCAGGATCCTCTTCAAGGTACTCACGATTATCCATAAAGCTATCCATAACCTCACCACCCTCCACACTTCCACTCAACTTAAACCACATACCTCGTCTAGACCAATCAGGAGTGCCTACAAAGACACCTTGTATGCTCCCCAAGCTAAAACATCACTTAGAAAACGCGCCATATCGACAGCTGGACCACATCAATGGAATGCGTTACCCCCCTGACCTCAGACGAGAATCTTGCCCTTCGGTCTTCAAAAAGAGACTGAAAACATGGCTTTCTAGCCAAGCCTTTCAGGACCCCTAACCTCCCCTCGCCTTTAACCTCTCTCTCCCAAGCGAACACTCCAGCTGGACACCTCAGTCCACTTCTCAGTTCTTCTGTTTGTTCTAGCCACCATCTCTTCTGTTTCCGAGATGATTTGATAGGATTTTATTTTATGTCATGTTAAGATGAGTTATATGATTTTTAGGATACGCTTAGACGAGTTTTTGACATGTTTCCACTGTTAACTGGCTCCAATGTTCCTTGTACCGCGCCCTGAGCGAATGTTGAAGTTTCATTGTAAACCGATGTGATTTGTATTTTTACAGGAATGTCGGGATATAAAAAATATAAATAAATAAATAAATAATGGTAAATGAGTTGGACGGCTGGGCAGACTGGATGGGCCAGGCGGTCTTTTTCTGCCGTCATGTTTCTCTGTTTCTTAAGTTTCTTCCTCCCACCCCCTTTTGTCATTGTGGTCAGTACTGGCAATTTATTCCTCTCACTAAGAGGTGAGCTGCTGTCCCAAGCAGTGCCGCTGTCACGGGCTCCTCCTGGCTGCTGGGCAGACAAAGTAAAAATAGCTGAACACAAATATTGGGCCAGATGCATTTGGCATGTTTCCCATAGACACGAAAAGGGGGAAATCCTTTCTTACAACTGGCCCAAGACCACCAGATGGGCCTGGCAGTTCTTCTCTAATGTGATGCAAGTTGTCTTAAGCAGTGGACTTGGAGTTACTAATTTCACTTTAATTTACTGTGGCTGATTTGTTGGGTTTTTGGTTTTTTTTTGGGGGTGGGGGGGGGTTGAGGTATGAGGTTGTGGCCAAAACCTAATCAAATAAGTGTTGCGGTGCTCCTATTACTTGCCATTATTGCATCTCAGAGGAACACCAGCTATCAATTTCAGCAGGCACGGGAGTCATTGGCGGTTGTGCCTTTTGGTCACACGAGCAAGCCCGGGAGGTACAGGTAGAATGGGTGGAAACTTAACCATTGGGCAGCAGGAATAATGATGTTTGATTAAGGACAGCAATTTTTAAATAGCAGTATTGGAAGTTTTGTAAACAGAAAGGTATTTTGCGTAATGTTTTGGATAGATCACCACAAGAGAACAAAAATATGTTGAGTATCTATCTCTAGTGTTTGACAATTTTTAAAGCCATATACACAGATAAATCTGCTGTCAGAAAAACCACCCTCCCTCAATGCATGTCTGAATGGGGATCTGCATCGCCTGCATTTTCAGCCGCATTTAGGGGCAGTGTTCCCAGAATGGGGTGTGCTAGTGGGGGATTGTGTTTTTAGGGCAGGAAAAGAAAATCTGACACAGGAATTTCATTATCAAATCTATGCACTTTATGACCTAATGCAGACAGTGTGCAAATTGCTCCCCTTAGCACAAAACTCCCTAACAACGATATTAGTTAGATCATTTGACGCCATTTCATTATGTTGTTTTAGTGCACTCTGTTAAGAAAGTGAGCATGTTATAAAAATTATAGTATGTGGTAAAACAAAATGAATGAATGAAATGATATAACGACACAAAACAAAATGTTTTGTAATGCACACCCGTAGCCCCCATGTGTATGAATAGTATAATACTATTACATAAGCAATACAGCCATCTGAATATCATATTGGATCTCTACTACCAATTCTGCCAGCCTGGAATTTGTGTTTCGCAAGAGATCTAAGTTAAGTAATGTGGCAAAATCCCAACATCAAGCACCATTAGCTCTCTGAATTATCTCTAAACAAATATCCTCCAACTACCCTGCCCTGGAACAAAACAAGGGATATCTCCATCCATTTGCTCTAAGTTGGCTGATCAATAATGGAAAATATGAACCTATATAAAATATGGCATCAGTTCCTCAGAAGCATAGGAAGATGAGTACAAAACGTGAGCCCACACTTACAGGCAACCAGAAACTGCCCCTCCCCTCCCCCACAAAGAAATATCTCCATACGTTTTCCTGGGGGGGAAGTAATGGCTATTTTTAAAATAAAGTTCGGTTAATACTGCAGCACAATGAGTGGTATTTGTAAACCATTCCTACCTGAAGCACATTTACCCTTTGCCCATTTCCCATGGTTGGAAGATGGGGGCTCACTCAAATGCCATGAAAAAAACAAAGACCCCTCAAAAACAACTTTTCACAATACTCATTAACACTGTTTTCCTTCTAATTAATAAATGTATTGAAGTGGGGGATGATGGTTTCATATTTTAGCAAATGCTGGTACCATCCGGGTTACCTACGCCATTTTGTATTACGTTATCATTAACCACCATTTTAAACTTGAAAAGATTCAAAAAATAAACGTAGCTTATAAATCCCATCCCGACGTGGGCGAGCTTTGAAGCGAGTCCTTCCTCAGGAAATCCATATGGAGCCAGTTTTTTTTTTTCCAGCAAATAAGAGAAGCTGGATCCTCTGAGAAAGGCCTCGCTTTGAAATGCGGCCACGTCGGGATGGGATTTATAAGCTAAGATTATTTTTGGAATCTTTAAAATGCGATGGCCTTGTTTGACAGTTTACAACTGAGTTGAAACTCTGGCATTACTCTTTCAGGAGAGATAGATCTATTGGTGTGGGACTTCTCATTTTTTTTCAATCATTTTTTCATAATATCTTAGAAACAAAAAGAGCGGTAAGTGGTAATAATTAACAGAGCCTCGATCTGCACAACTACATCTACAGCAATGGAACAATAACACCATATCAAGTCCACACTAGGACAAGATATAAATGGAAACCCAAGTAACAACCATAGAAAGAAAGCTAAGATGGTCTTACCAACAACATATATCATCACCCCCACTCTATCCTCCTGCCTAACGTTTACACTGCTTTTATTAAATGTTCAAGCTCTGTCAAAAAAAATCCCACTGATAAACGATCTACTAGAGGAATTAAATCCATCCATCTTCCGCATTACTGAAACCTGGTTGAATAATAAAGACAATGTACTACCAAATCAAATTACACATCCCACCTACGACATCTTTCACTTAAATGTAAAGGAGGAGGTCTACTAATAATCAGTAAAAAAAAGAACTCAAACTAAAACCCTACAAAATAGAGATTAACCCCTCCTACGAGGAAGCAATATTAAAATCAACACAACTAAACATAGGGTTGGTCTACTCCCCCCTGCAATACTCCAAAATGACTGCTCGCCACTAATCAAAATATTTACAAAAGCGCTCCCATCTCCTGAATCTATTCTAATAGCAGGAGACTTTAACCTACATGTAGATAAAACACCCAAAACCTCAGCTTGTGAAATATTCCAAGAAGCAATGCAAGCAATGGGATAGTCACAATTTGTTACTAACTCCACGCATAAAGCAGGCCACATTCTTGATCTAATATTTGCTAATAACAACAATTGCCCCATCAACATCTCCCACACTATACTGCCCTCTTCTGATCACAAACTAATCAAAGCAAAAATAACCTTCCTCAACCAAACACAGAAAAATATAAATAGGAATCAACCTTTCAGCTTCAGAATAAAGATATAATCAGATGTACCAGGAGAAGCAATTAAAAACAAACTAACCAAATTTAATCAGGCAAATACCACTTCAGCAATTGACTCCTGGGATAAAATTGTCAATTAAATAGCTGACAATCTAAGCCCAGTCCAGACAAAAAATACTGCAAAAAGAACAAAACGCCACTAAACAGATGAAGCCATGGTACAATGAAGAATTAAGACGCATTTACGGGCCGATACAGTAAAAATCTCTCTCCTGTGCGCGCGATACAGTAAATTAATGTATTTAAATTAGGGTCTGCGGCAAAAAGAGGCGCTAGGGACACTAGTGCATCCCTAGCGCTGCTTTTTGGACAGGAGCGGCGGCTGTCAGCGGGTTTGACAGCTGACGCTCAATTTTGCCGGCGTCGGTTCTCGAGCCCGCTGACAGCCACGGGTGCGGAAATCGGACGCCGGCAAAATTGAGCGTCCGGTTTTCAAACCGCGAGCCACGGGCCCATTTTTAATTTTTTTTTAAATTTTTTACTTTTTTTAACTTTTGGGGCCTCCGACTTAATATCGCCATGATATTAAGTCGGAGGGTGTACAGAAAAGCAGTTTTTACTGCTTTTCTGTGCACTTTCCTGGTGCCGGCAGAAATTAACGCCTACCTTTGGGTAGGCACTAATTTCTTAAAGTAAAATATGCGGCTTGGCTGCACATTTTACTTACTGTATCGCGCGGAAATACCTAATAGGGCCATCAACATGCATTTGCATGTTGCGGGCGCTATTAGGTTCGGGGGGGGGGGGGGGGTTGGACGCGTGTTTTGACGCGCTATTACCCCTTACTGAATAAGGGGTAAAGCTAGCGCGTCAAAAACACGCGTCCAATTGTGGGTTAACAGTGCGCTCTGCCGGAGCGCACTGTACTGTATCAGCCTGTAAATGATCACTGAGAAAACATGAAAAACAATGGCGGAAATGCCCATCCACAGACTCACTAGGAAAATACAGATCCCTCCTAACAAAATACCGTACATTAATAAATAAAGTGAAAAAAGAATACTATCTGAAACAGATACACTGAGTCTTCTTATTCAAGTCCAAACTATTCAAAATTGTTAAAAACGTTATCAAAGACCCGTCTTCCTCCATCTCGAACAACCTCAACTTCTCAAAGAACGCCTGCAATGATTATGCAACCCCTTTATTAGATAAAATCAATAGATTAAAAATACAAATCACCAACAGCTCACAAACAAAAGAACCAGATAATATGCATGAACAAGCTAAGGGGCGGATTTTCAGAGCCCTGCTCGCGTAAATCCGCCCAAAACCGGGCGGATTTACGCGAGCAGGGCCCTGCGCGCCGGGAAGCCTATTTTACATAGGCCTCCCGGCGCGCGCAGAGCCCCGGGACTCGCGTAAGTCCCGGGGTTCTCCGAGGGGGGCGTGTCGGGGGGCGGGCCCGGTCGTTGCGGCGTTCCGGGGGCGTGTCGGCAGCGTTTTGGGGGCGGGTACGGGGGCATGGCTACGGCCCGGGGGCGTGGCCGCGCCCTCCGTACCCGCCCCCAGGTCGCGGCCCGGCGCGCAGCAGGCCCGCTGGCGCGCGGGGATTTACGTCTCCCTCCGGGAGGCGTAAATCCCCCGACAAAGGTAAGGGGGGGGTGTAGACAGGGCCGGGTGGGTGGGTTAGGTAGGGGAAGGGAGGGTAAGGTGAGGGGAGGGCAAAGGAAAGTTCCCTCCGAGGCCGCTCCGATTTCGGAGCGGCCTTGGAGGGAACGGGGGGAGGCAGCGCGGCTCGGCGCGCGCAGGCTATACAAAATCGATAGCCTTGCGCGCGCCGATCCAGGATTTTAGTGGATACGCGCGGCTCCGCGCGTATCTACTAAAATCCAGCGTACTTTTGCTTGAGTCTGATGCGCAAGCAAAAGTAGGCTGATCGCGCTTCTTTTAAAATCTACCCCTAACTGTACCACATTTGACAGAGTAAGTAAACTTGAAATTCAGTCAAATAATTTCTAAAATTAAGCTTGCCACACATCCACGTGACCCAATCCCAGCAAGTTCTTTGAAACTGATAAATGAAGTAATCACCCCAGCAATAGCAACAATTTCTATCCCTCGCTCTCAGAAGGACTGATCCCAAATGATGCAAAAAAAGCAGTGATAAAACCAATCCTTAAAAACAAAACCGGTAGAAATGATGAATGGGACAACTATCGTCTAATATCCAACCTACATCTCCTCTAAAAAATACTTGAAAAAGCAGTGCTACAACAGCTGGAAAACCACCTAGAAGACCATGACATCCTACATCCTAACCAATTCAGTTTCAGAAAAAATCGCTCAACCGAGACATTACTCATATCGTTAATGGACCCTATACTACGTGGGTTTTACGATAATTTATCCTACATTCTGGTGCTAATAGATCTAACAGCAGCCTTAGACACTGGGGATCATACCCTGCTATGCCACCAGCTGAGAAAAATTGGAATAAACAGCAGAGTCCACAAATGATTCACTTCATTCCTATCCAACAGGATATTCCAAGTAAAACTGGAAAACAATATATCTGACACCTTCCCCATCAATAAGATGACTCCCAGGGCTCAGCACCTTCTTCCTATATGCGAATGACATTCAGTTCTACATTCCATTCGACTCCTCCTTTGAAAAGACAGCATCAACATTCTCAAAATATGTGAAGGCAATACAGCTAGGAACCTCCAATCTAAAACTAACACTAAATACAAAAAAACCCCAAACTCACCTGGTTAAGGAGAAACTCTTCCATTGTTAAACCTCCATCATGAAACCCAAGTAATTTTGTTATCACACCCTCAGATCAAGTCCTGGACTTAGGAATCCAGATTGACGAAAATGTTACTATGAAAAGACGCATAAACAAATTAATCACTACAGGATATGCAAAACTGCGCATCCTACACAGACTGAAACCATTATTAACCACAGAGGACTTCAGTACAGTTCTACAATTGCTAATTTTCTCAAATATTGACTACTGCAACTCCCTACTTCTAGGATTCCCAAC
This sequence comes from Rhinatrema bivittatum, assembly GCF_901001135.1. Classification (NCBI taxonomy): domain Eukaryota; kingdom Metazoa; phylum Chordata; class Amphibia; order Gymnophiona; family Rhinatrematidae; genus Rhinatrema; species Rhinatrema bivittatum. The sequence continues at coordinate 20,569,571 of NC_042622.1, forward strand.
CAGCCTATTAAAAAAACTACAACTACTACAAAATACTGCGGCAAGACTTTTAATTGGAATCAGGAAATTTGATCACATCACACCCTCACTTATAGCCGTGCATTGGCTATAACTTTTTCGACAAAGGTAGGGGGAGGGATTTAGTTAGGGATGGGGGGTGGGTTAGATAGGGGAAGGGAGGGGAAGCTGAGATTTGGGGGGGGATGGAAAAAAAGTTCCCTTCAAGGCCGCTCCGATTTCAGAGTGGCCTTAAAGGGAACGAGGAAAGCCATCTGGGCTCCCCTCGGGCTCGGCGCACGCAAGGTGCACATGTGTGCACCCCCTTGCACGCACCGAACCCCGGATTTTATAACATGCTTGCGGCAGTGCGCGCATGTTATAAAATCGGGCATAGATTTGTTCGCGCCAGGTTGATCGAACAAATCTACGCCCGCGTGTATGTTTTAAGATCTTCCCCTATCTGAATGCAGAGATAACAATAACATAAACAAGAAACAATACCAAGTAACAAGAGAACAATGCAGCTCATGACAATGCCCCTACAACCATGTAAATTACTAAACAGATTTCCTATCCTACTAACCTATTGCCCCCTTCCTCAGTTGAGACATATGACCTATTGAGTTCCTCCAATGTACCTGCCATACCAACATATGTATCCTACCAAAGAATATGTAATACCAAAATGTTCGTACTAAAGTGTGTTAGACCAATCTGTGTTACACCATAATGTAATGACCTAAAGGACAAATGTTACTTTTGTAAACCATGTGATCTTTACTTGAAATGACGGTATATAAAATAAATAAATAAATAGATATCGGTATTTGTTAAGGCTTTAATTAAAGTAGAAGAGTTAAACACCAAGAGACCAGGCAGACAGTAAACCAAACAAATATTGAAAGATGTTGAGGAAAGCAAGAGTGCTTCTTAAGGGGAGGCAACATCTGTAGGTCATGCGACCAACGTTTAAAAGCGATCAATAAGCCACCTCCCCTTCTGAGGCTTCTTGGCTGAGAAATATTATTAAATCAGGAGCAAAGGAATTCCAAGCCATCAGGACCCTGCTTGTTTTTTATTTTCTTTTTAATAAGCAATGGGGGAAGAAATGCAAAGCAATACATCAAATACAGTCAGAGGCATGTCTGAATAGTTTTCTAATTCAGTATTTGTCCCAAAGCGTCAATAGATCATTAAAAACAGATGGACTGAGTTGAACTCCAACAGGTGCAAAGTCTTGGCTTCTCTTAAATGACTTTCGACTTACTTATCCACAGCCTTTAAATCCCCAGTCATTGTGTTAAGGATATAGTTAACAAAGCACAGATTTCTAGCTCTGGAACGGAAAACCAGTTTCACATTCTTTGGGGGTTTGCTGCTCTCTTTTGATTGCAATTCTTTGCCAGTAAAGCTTTTTTCTTTTTTTTTTTTTCGTAGCTCAGACTTCTATCAATCTTAAGACCTTAGGCTCGGCTGTTGGCTTTTGTTTACATCTGCTATCACCCACGCCCTAAGCACACATGACTGCCGAGCAGTTGACTTCTTGGATTCAAAGCGCCCAGTGCTATATTTAGCAGAATTTTAGATATGGAATGTTGCTGTTCTTGGGTCCTGATTGGTAGATCTCTGGCTCCGTCGATATCTGTGGGGCTGTGTTGTTGATTGGGAGAGCATGACCCAAATGTTTATTTATTTACAATCTTTTCTATACTGTCGTTAAGTTAAATACCATCACAACGGTTTACAGGAAGGCACATAAATTAATGTTGATAAATGTATAGGAACATACATTCTAGACTCATACTGCAACTCATACTGTAACTCACTCCTTCTGGGGCTTCCACTCTCCTCCACAAAACCTTTACATAGACTCATAATGCAACTCATACTGCAACTCATACTGCAACTCACTCCTTCTGGGGCTTCCACTCTCCTCCACAAAACCTTTACAGATGCTCCAGAATGCAGCAGCTAGAGTCTTGTCTAATACAAACCGCAGAAATCACATCTCCCCCATCTTAAAGAACCTACATTGGCTGCCAATAAACTATAGAATCTTACACAAATCCCTCACCATAATCCACAAAACGATCCACAAACAATACCCGTTGGATCTCCAGTTCCCCCTCAAACTCCACTCCTCATCCAGACCCATCAGAGAATCATACAAAGGATCTCTCCATGTGCCTCCTAACAAAACTTCACGCCACACCGCAACCAAAGAACGAGCATTCTCGATAGCAGGACCCACTATCTGGAACAATTTACCGCCGGACCTCAGGCAGGAACCCTGTCTACAAACATTTCGAAAAAAACTTAAAACCTGGCTATTTAGCCAAGCTTTCCCTTAATCTTTTCACTTTAGAAACTCTCTACATCTCAAGCCTTCCTGACAACTTACATAGCGAAACCCTTTAATCACAATGGTTATCTCTCTGTCCTTCTTTCTTCTATTCCCAAGTTTGATCTCCTTGTTATATGTAACTTTTTTACCTCCTCTGATTATTTTACTGTTAAACGGTTGATAAGAATGTTACCCCTTCGTTCCATGTAAACCGATTTGATATGACTCCCGTCATGAAGGTCGGTATATAAAAGAATTAAATAAATAAATAAAAAATAGACAGGTACCATTAAGATTCGGTTACATAGTTTTATGATAAATACTTTTTGGTGAATGTGATAAATCTTGTCCTTTTATACATGTATCATTTTAGTTACAAGTATAATTTTATAAGCTGTATATTTCTTCTTATGTTAGCAGTGAGAAAAAATAATAAAATGCGCACATATTAAGTGCTGTGTGCAGATGTTCTACTGCCTGTCCCCTTCTACTTTCTATTCTCCATTCTCTTTGTGATAAGCTTGTTTAAAAAGCCAAGTTTTTAAACTTTTTAAAAAAGTTTTGATGTCTCTTTGTAATCTGATCTCTAGTGGCATGGTGTTCCTTAGTATAGGTCCTGCTAATGATAATGCCCGTTCTCTAACTTGGGTTAGTCTTGCTGTTCTGACAGAAGGGATGGTTAGGAGTGCTTTGTTAGCTGATCTCAGGTTTCTATGTGGGGCATGTACATGTAGTGCTATGTTCAGCCATTCTGCTTTTTCTGGTAGGTTTTGGGGAGATTCTGTTTTGTCATTGGTGAGATTTTTAACTATGGTAAATAAGGTTCTTGGGTAATTTTTTTTGTAATTTCCTCCTTTCTCAAGTTTATTGTAAACCGGCGTGATGTGCTCGAACGAACACCGGTATATTAAAAGCTGTTAAATAAACAAACAAACAAATAAATAAATAAATAAAATTTGCGAATTTTTCTATTTTAGAGCTGAAGTAATGTTTCTTCGCATCAAGAATTACTTGTTTGTAATGTGCTAGGTTTTCGGATGTTTTATCTTTTCTCCATTCTTTTTCTTTTTTCCTAAGATTTCTTTTGACTTCTTTTATCTTTTCATTATGCCAGGGATTCATTTTGTTTTGTTCTAGAAGGAGGCACTACCTAGTCCCTTACATATTTCCTGAGGATTTCTCATGAACCTCCATTTTTTGTACTTTTTTTTCCTTCAGCTTGCTCTAAATTTCTACTTGATGCTGAGGACGTCTTCATATTTCGGGAATTCTGATTAGCCATTTTCCAGTTAAGTGCTTTGTTCAGAGTGGATTAACATTTTTTTGCAGCGTTTCCTTTTAATAAGCTTCTCCTTTTTGACAAATGGAATTCTCACGCCCAAAGCAGTTCTTGCATATTGAAAGAATTAGGGTTAGGACATCAGGATACTTTTTGTGTCTAGTAAGGACCAGTATGCTCCATTACCTGTATGTGCCTGATATAGAACCGAAGTGTAGGGTGTTAGTGCTATTATAAACCAGGCTTCAGCTGAAAATGAAAAACAGGGTAAGTACTTTATCTGTAGGATAAATAGTAATAAGTTTTATTTTTTTCACGCTTTACCACTCCAGGTGCTCCGAGCGCGTTAAAACATACCCAAAATACATGCCAGTTCACAGTTAAAAACATAACACGATCCAGATTTGCCAGATGGCAGAGGTGTTGTTCTGCTGTGTGCGTCCATAGCTATTTCTTCCTCCATGGTCACACATATTAGGTTTATATATTTTTATTATGGTGGTAAAATTTTGCCATCACAAAGCCTTTTCATTTATTTATTTCAGTTTGATTGTCTGTTCTGTTGATAAGCCGGAGAGGATTACAAAAATAATAAAACAAAATAAGAGGGCTGAATAAAATCCAGTATATAATTTGATCTTCTACTGAAATGGGTAAACATGGATAAAACTGAAGAATCTTCTTATATTTTCTCCAGAGGAAAAATGCAGGACTGGAGTGATGGAAATAAGAAGCTGGAACTGAGCCTACATCTTTTCAAACCTGCATGTCCACACCTCCATGTCACGGCTGTGATCCATCCACGCTGGTATGGGCTGACGTCTAGGCCTCCTCTCTCTAGATGGGAGAGGGGAAGCCTGAATGTTGGGTTTCAAGTATGGTTGTATTCTCATCTATCCAGCGAAGGCAATTAAACGGATGTGAATAAGGAGCAATATCCTGCTGGTAGTCAAATTTGTACAACTCACAGATGGGAGATATCCTCAGTTTGAGCTTAAATTCGTGCATTCATTTATTTATTTATGTTCAACAAATGCTGCTAATAGGAAGCTTGCAGTAATTTACAAAAAAAAGCACATTATAAATAAAAACATACAATTCCCAACAGACTAACAGAGTTTAAATCTAAATCACCAACCCTCCCAAAGCAAATACCCATAAAACACCTCCCAAGTTCAACAAATAAAAACCTAAGCCCCTAATACAGAGTAGGTTTAATACCTTCTCCACCTCCAGGATCTCCATCTAGTTTGGACATTGCATAATATTCCCTATATTAGGGAGGAGGAAAAGATCTTTTTATTCCAAAACCTTGCAAGGCACACTTGGATCTTTCTCTGCCATCATTTACCATGTTACCGTCTTACATTTTGTTTTTCATTTTGTTTGTTTTTTTAATTTTGTTTGTTTCATTTCTTTTCATTTTTATAAATAAAAAAATCAACAAAGGAATAAAAAAATGAAGAAAAATCAAAATAAAACAAAGTAAAATGTCAGGACTTGTTCAAAAGAAAAAATAAACCTCCTGCCCCCACTGAATCCTCTTGACATATTTTTTGTTTTCTTCACAGGGCAGGAATGATCTCCAGTCACTCCTGTCCTAATGGTGGTTCGCTTAGAAACAGCTGCCGGCAGATTGAGACTAGTGCCATAAGAACATAAGAACATGCCATACTGGGTCAGACAAGGGTCCATCAAGCCCAGTATCCTGTTTCCAACAGTGGCCAATCCAGGCCATAAGAACCTGGCAAGTACCCAAACATTAGATAGATCACGAGCTACTATTGCTTATTGATTACTGTCATAGCAATTTATGGATTTTTCCTTTAGGAACTTATCCAAACCTTTTTTAAACCCAGTTATACTAACTGCCCTAACTACATCCTCCGGCAATGAATTCCTTATTTTAAAAAAAAAATGAAATGAACAAAAACGAATGACATTTTGTTCATTTTTGTTTTGTTTCGTTTTAAAAAAGAATTTAAATGAACATTTTGCTAAAATGTCCTTATTTCAAATCATAGCTCCAGGACCCTGTGCATTAGAGGTCCTGTGCAATAGGGCAGGGCCGGTGCTGGTTTTTTTGCTACCCAGTGTGAAAACTTATTGTGCTGCCCCCACCCCCCGATTCATTCAGTGCCTGTCCCAGGCCCACCAAATAAAGCTCAGCTCCCTCCTGCAGTGTATATAGTGGACCCTCGAGTTACAACCAGCTTGACTTACAAACAACTTGGGTTACAACCAAAATTTTACTTTTGAGTTAAAACCAAAGTCTTGAGTTACAACCTGAATGCCGGCCAAGGCCATTTGTATCCGCTCGTGCATGCGGTTGCTTCTAATTGGGCGTTTTTCCTCTCAATCGTGTTTTTTTGGGCTTGGTGGCTGGGACTTCTGATCTGCTGTTGCAGTGATAGGCTGCTGCTACTGCTGCCGATGAGGCCTGTCCTTCTCAGGTGCACCCAGAGCTGCAAATGTTCACAGGAGCACATAGGCAGACCCGGCACGGCACTGCAGCAAGCAACAGCATCACTGGTGACCAAGGAAGCTTCTGTGCAGCAGCAGAAGGGGAGGGTAGCACTCAGCTGGCTACAGCAAGGTATCAGGAGGGGAGGAATGAGTATGCTGGGAGGGGGAAATGAGTGTTTGGGGGCCAGAGATGTGCTCTGAGGGGATGGGGAGGGGGGAATCCTCCCCCTCCTCCCTTCCTGCAAGCCAAAGATGTCAACTTGAATGGTGAGTACAGTATGAAATTGTTTCTGGTAGGCTAGGCACATTTTATAACTTTTTGGTGAGTACACTAGGAAAATTATAGGTGTTTCTGGTAATTATGCACATTATACAACCCTTTTTTATTATGAAAACGTTGGGTAAGGGGTGCTTTGGGAGGTTCGGAATGCATTATGAGTATTTCCATTAATTCTTATGGAAAAAAATAGTCTTGACTTACAACCAACTTGAGTTTCAACCAGCCCTCTGGAACGAATTGAGTTCGTAAGTCAAGGGTCCACTGGTATTTTAAAAAACTGACCCCCCCCACCCCCACCCCAGAACCCATAGATAGGGAAGTGTATGAGGTACCCTAGGCAAACCTTACATCCTTGCACACACGCCACCCCACTCCCACACACATCTTTTACAGACACACACAAATTATGCATTTATAATAAATTTTACATGAAAAGAGCATTCAAGAGTACAGTCTGCTGAGGCAAAAATATCACTTACAACCTGCATATTATATTTACATGCACTGCTGTGGTGCCTACCAGAAAGCCCTGCAAAAAAGATACTTGGAGCTCCTATGGAATTAGACGTTTTGTAATGCGTATTGGGTGTGAGCTTGGCCCTCAGAAAGCCATGAACAAGCAGAATTACCATTATAATATTGTAAACCTCCCAGACCAAAACAACCCTGCCTCACAGGGCAGCAAAAAAAAAGTAGCAGCGGCTCTGCTTCCTCTGCTAACTCCTCAACCTCTGGGAGGGGACCCCCCTCCCCACTCAGGTTTATTTGCCTTGGTTCCTAGATTCCATTAAAAAACCCAACTTCCTGAGTTTGTACTTGTTTCTAAACGATCAGGTAGCTGTCTAATCCCTCTTGAGAGGCTATTCTACAACCTAGGTGCTAAAACCTAAAACTTCATCCCCTTGTCTTCTGCAAGCCAGCTAAACGTATAGGGGGTAGAGCTAAAAACTTGTCCTGGGAAGAATGTAAATTGTGTGCAGGCTAATAATTCATACATTTTTACCATAAATAAGCAGGACTACCCCCCTTCAGAATTCTGTATGTGCATGTTAATATCTTAAATTTGCAATGAGCACTCTCTACCTGCACTGCCTGCTCTCTACTCCGTCAGTATTTTTTTCTCCCCCATCACCTCACTGGAGTCTAAGACACTACTGAATAGACCTCCCAAATTTTCTTCAATAGATTCTGATTCAGAGAATCCAAGATAATATTCAGTTATTGCAAATACTGCCTCCATTTCTTCAGTAATGGAGGACTCATGGAGGACTGCGCTGCTGACATTGGGTATTGAATTTCTGCTGCTCCTGTCCTTGCCTCTGCCTCTGCCCTGCTAACACAAGCCTCTGATGACTTTCCCACCTTTTGCCCCACTTTGAACCAAGAGGGAGAATAACAGGCGGCAGTGGCACATTCTCTCCTAATTTCAATTTTTTCTGGCTTGAGCTGGCTTCCACTCCTGGCTTTCTGTGACTAAAAAAGTCTCTTTTTAGTTTAGGGGCAGGGCTGCTTTTGATTTTTTATTTTTTTTTTGATGCTATTACTAGTGATGTTTATACTTTTCACAGGCATGATGGCTCTGCAGCAAATCCTCTGCCCTTGCTATTCTCTCCTCTGCCTCTTTCCTCACAATGGCAAGATGAAATTTGAAGTGCTTACTGTGGGTTTTTCCTCTAGTACTGCAACAGTGTGACTGTCACAAACACATCAATACTTAGCAAGCAATGGCAACTTACCAAACAGAATACCTGATTCACTAAGAGGTAGATCTTAAATAAGTACTCGCTACCGGCACGAACAAAAGTATGCGGATTTTATAAGATACACGCATAGCCACGCGTATCTTATAAAATCCAGGGTCAGAGCGCGCAAGGCTGTGCAAAATTGGCAGCCTGTGCACGCCGAGCCGCGCAGCCTGCCTCCGTTCCCTCCAAGGCCGCTGTGAAATCAGAGCGGCCTCAGAGTGAACTTTCCTTCCGTGTCCCCCTCCTTCCCCTCCCTTCCCCTATCTACCCCACCCCCCAGCCCTACCTAAATCCCCCTCCTACCTTTGTTGTGCAAGTTACGCCTGCTTGAAGCATAAAACTTATGTGCACCGCCTCAGCATCCCCTGGCACAGGCCGCAGTGCCAGGGGACTCGGGACCGCCCTCCCGGCCCGCCCCCGGACCCGTCCCAGAGCACCACCTGACCCTGGACCCGCCCCAGACATGCCCCCTCCCGTCCCTTTTACGAAGCCCCGGGACTTATGCGCGTCCTGGGGCTTTGTGCGCGCCGGTGGCCTATGCAAAATAGGTGCACCAGCGCACGAGTGCCCTGCGCACCTAAATCCGGCAGGATTTACGCGCGCAGGGCTTTTAAAATCTAGCCCTAAGGGTTTTTCACATAGACACAGAATGGTAGAAAAGCCTTAGAGGTAGATTTTTAAATACAGGCACAGGTGTCCATGTGTGTGCGGTTCCTGGTGTACACACGTGGATGCACCGATTTTATAACATGTGTGCATCGACACGTACATGTTCTAAAATTGGCTATCTGTGCACACATGCGTGCCCGATTTTATATCGGCGCACACGCAAGGGGAGGGATTTTGTTAGAAGCGCTCGGTGTGTTTTTGTTTCTCATGTAATTTTCATGCTAATGTTTTTATGTTTATGCACCCAGAATGACTACGAGCTGCCTGAGGGAATATATATATATATATATATATATATATATTTTTTTTTTTTTTAATTTTTAATTTTCAAATTTCACTTAATTACATGATATATTCTCATATAGAACATGATACATATATTCAAAACATACATATAATCCAAGTATATTTCTAATACCCATATTTAACATTTCCAAGAATATATATATCTAAATATAATGTGGGGGGGCATTTACATATAGAGCGAAATAAAGCAATATCTACATTAGTAACAGATAGGAGAAACTGCCTTTCTTCATTCTATGTCAATCCCTCTCTGGGGGTACTTTGTGAATGACCAGTCAGAAATCCCTGAGCTGTTCAGGTTCGAAGAATACGTAGTTATTATTCAAATATCTAATGCAGCATTTGCTTGGATATTTCAATACGTATCAGGCCCCCCCTGCTTAGAACCCTCTCTCTCATAACTAGGAATTCCTTTCTATGAATTTGTGTAGACTTAACTACGTCTGGGTATACCCATATTTGAGCACCATAAAACTTGGCTAACCTATTTCTAAGAAATAGTTTTAATACATGGTTACGGTCTGTAATAAATGCAAAAGAAACCAACATAGATTTCCTTTCTCTAATTTCTGAATCTATAGATAGTTCCAGCAATTCTGAAATGTCCAGAGTATTCCTCCTCTCTCCTTCTCGTTCATCTCTTCTTTGAGGTAAATAATAGATCTTGGTACAAACAGGTAGATTAGTATCTGGTATTTTCAATACCTGTGTCATGTAAGTTTTGAATAAATCAAGTGGAGATATAGTTCTTATAACTGGAAAATTAATTACTCTTAAATTTAATATTCTAAGAGTATTCGCCATCTTCTCTATTTTCCTCTCAAAAGCCATATCCGTCTTTATAATATTTTGTTGTATATTCTCAATTTTTATTATCCTTTCTTCATGATTCTCAAGCTTAGAGTTAAATGTAGTAATCAGAGAGTTATTAACTTATTTATCATGGTCTGATTCTTAGTTTCCATTGTTGTACTCGCCAAGGATTTTAATGTGGATTCAATTGCCTTCAGGGCAGACCAAACATTTCCTAAAGTAATTTTCCCAGGCTGAGCAAGATGGATACTCACTGTCCCGATTTCTGGCTGGCCCTCTCTCACCTCCCAGAGGTTTCCGGTCGTTCCATGACCATCGATGTTTCCACAGGTCTCTTTTGGCTCTCCACCCCCGGGGAGCCAAACTTCTGCACAGAGTGGCTAACTCCTCTTCCTGGGGTTCCTTCTCCTCCTTCTTCCCTGGTCACGGTCACTGACCGATCTAGCTGCCCAGGTCCTTGATAGAACTCTCTCTGGGGCTGTGCTGTTCCTGAGGGCTCCTCAGTCTGTGCAGGGTGCGCCGGTCTAATCGGCTCGCCAGGGCTTAGGGTGACATCCAGGGTCAGAGGGGACGGTGTTCGCTCCTCTACCGTCCCCCCAGCGACCAGCTCCTCCCGCGTTCGAGCAGCTCCCTCGGAGAAGAAAACCCTCAATGCGTGTCTGGAAGGGGTCCATTTCAGGTAAGCCAGATAATGCTCCCCTTACTTGCCCCTTCCTCTTAGTATGAGGCATTTTTTTTTCGTAAGAAAAATGAAATTAAAGGAAATCGCCGAGAGCCCCTTTCCTCCGCTGCCTATTGGGCGGCCATCTTGTCCCCTTGGAATACATATTTTTAAATAAATAAAATAAATGTTCAATATGTTATCATTTGTCTTGTCCTTCCTTTGTTCTACTGACTTCCTTGTAGCTGTAAGTGAATAATTTTTCATTTTGGCCAACAGTGTCTGTACATCAGGATTCAGCGTGGTTAAATATAATGTGCTTAGTTTTTCAGAGTTTAGTTGCTTAACTTTGGAGGTTTGGCTCCTAACTTGGCACTTTTGAAAACTAACTAGGGCTGAGCATCTAAACCTGGTGCTGAAAAAGTGCCGAAAAGGTGGGCAGGGTCTAAGTGGTGGTGGGGGGAAGTAAGTTGGGTGCCTAGCGCTGGTTTTCAGCCTAAACGTAGGCAAACAAGTAGCAGGGCCTAAATTCGGGAGCCTCAGTTTTCCGTACCTGAAGTCTGGTGCATTCTCGGCCCCAATCTTAGTCTTCTAAGTCTGGATGAAAATTCGCCTGGCTTTAGGGGCCTATACCAGGCGATCAGTTTTCTTTGACTATCAGCATCAACGTAAATGCCAGAGCTTGGCAATCGCTGCCAAAATAAAGTCACAGCTCATTTTCCGAACAATTTAGAGATAAGCCTGTTTTCTTTTATCTGCAGCCAAGTTCTTCCAGTTTCAAAAAGGAAGACACGTTTTGTTCGTTAACCTTCTACGGCACGTTACACGTTAGTCGAAATGTTAATTTGTGGCAAGGACCCCCCCCCCCCCCCCTCCCCTGCACAACGTCCGGCCTGGCCCATTTGGAAAAGCCATTCAGTTTTTCTTTTCTACTTTTGTCAAGGGAATGAAAGCTCTCCGTTGTGAAATCATAGCAAGCACAATGAGCATTTGTACTTATATTGCTCTGACCTGCTTTAGCAAAAGCATTACATTCTGTTCCTTTTGTGGTAATAAGTATTATGAAAGAAGGAGAAAGAAGGGAGAATGCAATTTCTAATTGAGAGCTGAACTTTAGAAAACTTAAGCCCTTGCTGCCTGGGGCTGGGACTGTAAAAATGAACTGATCCCTGAGTGAACTTAATACAGAGCACAGTAACCGCTTACATAGTCACATGGTGAATGTCAGCAGAAAAAGGCCCAAGTGGTCCATCCTGTCTGGCCAGCACATTTTTTTTTTTTAATATTTTTTTAGGGTAGTAATTGCCATTCCGTGCAGGATACCCAAGTTAACACAGGTTGCCCCCTTTTCCACATTTTGCCTCCTGTAGCCGCCGGAGATCCTCTGCGCTTATCCCATGCCCCTTTGAATTCCATTGCTATTCTTGTCTTCACCACCTCTTCCGGAAGGGCGTTCCAGGCGTCCAGCACCCTTTCCGTGAAAAAAAAAATAAAAATGTCACAATGCTGAGTCTGCCCCCTTGATGCTTCATGTCATGACCGGGCCTAGATCTACAGCTTTCTTTCCATTGGAAAAGGTTTGATACCTTTCAGGTATTTAAAAGTCTGAATCATTTCTCCCCCTTCCTCTCCTCTCCTCCAGGGTACACACATTCAGATCCTTCAGCCTCATCTTTTGATGCAAGACTCCCACGCCATTTTTGGTCGCCCTTCTCTGGATCGCCTCCATCCTGTCTCTGTCCCTTTTGAGGTAAGGGCTCCAGAACTGAACGCAGTACTCCAGGTGAGGCCTCACCAAGGACCTGTACAGAGACATTATCACCGTGTCTGGGTATCATAATGGCAGAGAGTCAGGTTAAATATCTCAACGGTAACTAATTAAAGATGTAGCCAAACGCGCTTCTCCACCTACATTATTCTCAGTGGTTAGCAGGTGTTTGTCAGGACATCAGATACATGCAGTATATATTTGTTACTTATGACTGATTAATGCACAATCAAGCATTTGCTGTTTTGAAAATCCATTTGGAGAAAGTTAAATTATTTTTTTAAACCCATGCCACAAAATGTAGAAGTTCCAAAAAAAAACAAAACAAAAAACCCATACATACATTATAATCATTTTGCATTTTAAAAGTCAGATACAGAAAGTCTGTAAGAACAGGAATCTGCTTAAAAGGCATTTTGCTCTCATTTAATTAACTCACTGACATCTGGCCCCAGTGGAGGCAGCCTGTGGTATAATAAAAAGAAAAAATGATATTAGACAGGATCCTTGGGGGTTTGGGGGAGAGAAACACATTGTTGTGTTGTGAAATTCTAGAGATTACTGTGCATCCTCCTACGTGTAGTCGTGTTAGGGTTTACAGCACACTGTGGCTTTTATTCCCATGGAAAATGCATGAGGAAAAAATGGCAAGAGATTGAACGATTTGAAATGCCCAGGCTGCCTGTATTATTAAGAATATTTTAACCTAGACCATGCTTTGTGTGTGTGTGCATGTGTCATATTGATTGGAAGCAAATGCATGGCAAACTTGAAAAAAGAAGTTACACAATCATGTTTAATTCACCTTTTAGACTCTGATTTGAAATGCACATAGTGTATGTTCCCTACAAATTCAAGCTTTAGTCAACTTGAAAAGTCTAGCTAGAGGTTCTTGGCGTGTGGAGTACTCCATGGCATGACACAATTTAAATGATGCTGAACAGTATTTCCAAAGGGGGTCATTATATCTGTGAACGGGTGAAGGATTTGAAATGGTTTGGGGTTTCTATTTAATAATTGCCTACAGCAGCCTTCATTGACTTTGTATCTCTTTCTACGGATAAACAGGCTGCACTTACGCGACTCTTGTTAAGGTGCCAGAAGCGCGCCCCCTCAACGTCCCTTCCGGCAAATCAAGGACAGCGCTCTAGAAAATCTGGGCTAGGCAACAGGAGTGTAAACTTGCCCATGTTTAATAGCATGCATCCAGGTCCATGGAAGAGATCTGCACCCACGGGGGGAGCTTTGTCCCATTACGCTGACCGCTGCAGCTGGGGAAACCCAGAAATTCTCAGTTCAGAGGCAATGACTGCATCTTGTGAATGTGCATCTAAATGATCTATAAATAATTCAAATCTCGATAAGAAACTTTTAAGGAAAGAAGAAATGATTGAAATTATAACACTGCTAACTAGTAGCAGCAGTAGTAATATATATATTTAGCTTACATATATCGCTAGGTCCTTTTCAGTTCATCCCCCAAAGTAAGAACTCAGTCCTGCTATGACAATGGGCAGATTTTCTTACTTTACTGACTGATGCTCTAAATTCTTTCTTTTTTTAGGAGTTATGGGTATTTTCTTGCATCCAGAATGCATAAAGTTCAGATTTTGATATTGAGATAAATGTAATAAATGACTGCTTCATGGAGCAATTGGTTCAGGAACCAACAAAAGAGGGAGCTATTTTAGAATTAATTCTCAGTGGAACGCAGGATTTGGTGAGGGAGGTAATGGTGGTGGGGCCACTTGGCAATAGTGATCATAACAAGATCAAATTTAAACTAATAACTGGAAGGGGGAAATAAGTAAATCTACAGCTCTAACACTAAACTTTCAAAAGGGAAACTTTGATAAAATGAGGAAAATAGTTAGAAACAAACTGAAAGTTGCAGCTGCAAAGGTTAAGTGTTCAAAAGGCTTGGACATTGTTTAAAAATACAATCCTAGAGGCGCAGTCCAGATGTATTCCACACATTAAGAAAGGTAGAAGGAAGGCAAAACGATTACCGTCATGGTTAAAAGTTGATGTGAAAGAGGCTATTTTAGCCAAAAAAACATCCTTCAAAAATTGGAAGAAGGATCCATCTGAAGAAAATAGGATAAAGCGTAAGCATTGTCAAGTTAATTATTTGTTCTTATTGTTACTTGTTCCTTGTAAAGCCCGTTGCTAGTTTTGTTCTTTGTAAACCGACGAGATATTCCCAACGTACGTCGGTATATAAATGCCATCAAATAAATAAATAAATAAAAGTTAAGTGTAAAACATTGATAAGACAGGCGAAGAGAGAAATTAAAATGAAATTGGCCGTAGAGGCAAAAACTCATAATAAAAACTTTAAAAAATATATCCAAAGCAAGAAACCTATGAGGGAGTCAATTAGACTGTTAGATGACCGAGGGGTTAAAGGGGCTCTTAGGGAAGATACCATTGCAGAAAGACTAAATTAATTCTTGGCTTCGTGTTTTCTAATGAGGATGTTGGGGAGATACCAGTTCCGGAGATGGTTTTGAAGGGTGATAAGTCAGACGAACTGAACCAAATCACTGTGAACCTAGAAGATGTAGTAGTCCAGATTGACAAGCTAAAGAGTAGCAAATCACCTGGACTGGATGGTATGCATCCTAGGGTACTGAAGGAACTAAAAAATGAAATTTCTTATCTATTACTTAAAATTTGTAACCTATCATTAAAATCATCCATTGTACCTGAAGACTGGAGGATGGCCAATGTAACCCTGGGCTCCAGGGGTGATCCAGGAAACTATAGACCAGTGAGCCTGACTTCAGTGTCAGGAAAAATAGTGGAACACAATCAACATGGATTTACCCAAAGGAAGTCTTGCATCACAAATCTACTTCATTTTTTTAAAGAGGTTAATAAATATGTAGAAAAGGTGTACCAGTAGATGTAGTGTATGTTATGCTCAGGCTTGTGAACCCTTGGGCCGATGGGAGGATGGAATACCTTAGGAAGAGGATCCGTAGGTTCTCCTGTCGGGTGGTGAGGCAGGAACAGAAGACGTGACCAGCTGACCCTCGGCACTGGAGACAGAGGCGACTGTGGAGGCAGACGAGGAGTCGTGACGTCGAAGAAAGGAAGTGTGTCTTCGCCACTGGAAGTCCACGGTCCCCCCAGGAAGAGACCGTAGGGACCCGGACCGCTGGGACTTAGGTGGACCTTTGAAAGGTCAAGAAGTTCGGTGCAAGGGCTGACTGGAGCTTTACCCCTGGAAGCCCATGGTCCCCCTGGGAGGAGCCCGTAGGGACCCGGGCTGCTGGGACTTAGGCGGGCCCTTGGAGACGATGGTCAAGAAGGAGTCTGAAGTCAAGTGCCAGAGGGTTGTCGCTTACCAGTCCGAGGTCACACACCAAGGGATCACCACTCGCCAGTCCGAAGTCACACACCAGAGAATCACCGCTAGCCGATCCAAAGTCAATACCAGGAATCACTGCTAGCCGATCCAAAGTCAGGAACCAGGAACGCCAAGACAGAAACAAGGATCCAAAGTACAAGATCTCACCGAAGCAAGCAGACCTGACTAACCACGGAAGTTGCCAAGTCAAAGAATGAGCAGAGGAAGCCTCCCTTTATACTTCCTCTGCTCTGGATCATTGGAAGCAGCTGAAGGTAATTAAAGGGCTTAGGTACGTTTAATTCTATTGAGGAGGCGCGGCCTCGTGCCTAAGATGGCGACGGCCATCTTGGATCTTGGACTGCGGAGGAAAGCCGCTAGCTGCCGCAAGGGAGGAGCAGGGATGGCTCCTGACCCGGCGGCCAGCCAGGAGGCCCGCACCGAATTGCGGGGGCACCGGGCACATGCAGCAGGGTAGTCTGCCCTGACGCCGCAGCCGCGGCCGCCACGGCTCAGGTAGGGGGGCATGCCCGCGGATGGCCGCGGGCGCGGAACACAACAGTGTATTTGGGTTTTCAGAAGGCATTTGACAAAGTTTCTCATGAGAGGCTTCTAAGAAAAGTAAAAAGTCATGGGATAGGAGGCGATGTCCTTTCGTGGATTACAAGACAGGAAACAGAGAGTAGGATTAAATGGTCAATTTTCTCAGTGGAAAAGAGTAAATAATGGAGTCTCTCAGGGATCTGTACTTGGACCGGTGCTTTTCAATATATATATAAATGATCTGGAAAGGAATATGACGAGTGAGGATATTTATGTATTTTATTTATTTATTTTAACATTTTTCTATACCAAACTTCATGACAAGCTTCATATCAGGCCGGTTTACATCGAACTTAGGGGTTAACTGAACAAAACCATATAACAGGAAGGCCGAAGCGCAGATACAAATAACAGGGAGAAAGAACTTGGGGGCTAGAGTAGCCAGGAAATAAAGGACAGACAAATTTACTGGTCATACAAAATTATTCAGAGTAGTTAAATCACAAGCAGACTGTGATACATTACAGGAGGACCTTGCAAGACTGGAAGATTGGGCATCCAAATGGCAGATGAAATTTAATGTGGACAAGTGCAAGGTGTTGCATATAGGGAAAAATAACCCTTGCTGTAGTTACACAATGTTAGGTTCCATATTAGGAGCTACCACCCAGGAAAAAGATCAAGGCATCATAGTGGATAATACTTTGAAATTGTCGGCTCAGTGTGCTGCAGCAGTCAAAAAAGCAAACATAATGTTAGGAATTATTAGGAAGGGAATGGTTAATAAAACAGAAAATGTCATCCTTCCGCTCCATGAAGGTGGACACCTACCACTGGCCACTGGCATCCCGCTCCGTGAATGCCTCTGTGGCTACTGCCGCTCCGTGCAGTGTTTTGCTACCTGCTCTTTTATACGTGTCCTCTGGACCTGATGGATCCACAATGTTTATCCCATGCCCCTTTGAAGTGCTTCACAGTTTTGGACTTCACCACTTCCTCCGGAAGGGCATTCCAGGCATCCACCACTCTCTCCGTGAAGAAATTCTTCCTGACATTGGTTCTTAGTCTTCCTCCTTGGAGCCTCAGCTCGTGACCTCTGGTTCTGCTGATTTTTTTTCTGTTGGAAAAGGTTTGTCGTTGTCTTTGGATCGTTAAAGTTTTTCAAGTATCTGAAAGTTTGAATCATATCACCCCTGCTCCTCCTTTCCTCCAGGGTGTACATATTTAGATTCTTCAATCTCTCCTCGTATGTCAACCGATGAAGACCCTCCACCTTCCTGGTCGCCCTTCTCTGTACCGCTTCCAACTTGTCCTTGTCTCTTTGTAGATACGGTCTCCAGAATTGAACACAGTACTCCAGGTGAGGCCTCACCAAGGACCTGTACAAGGGGATTATCACTTCCCTTTTCTTACTCGATATTCCTCTCTCTATGCATCCCAGCATTCTTCTGGCTTTTGCAATCGCCTTGTCGCATTGTTTCGCCGACTGAAGTCGGCGAAACAATGCGATCTGGCTTTTGCAATCGATCTGGCTTTTGCAATGCGATCTGGCTTTTGCAATCGCCTTGTCGCATTGTTTCGCCGACTTCAGTCGGTGAAACAATGCGACAAGGCGATTGCAAAAGCCAGAAGAATGCTGGGATGCATAGAGAGAGGAATATCGAGTAAGAAAAGGGAAGTGATAATCCCCTTGTACAGGTCCTTGGTGAGGCCTCACCTGGAGTACTGTGTTCAATTCTGGAGACCGTATCTACAAAGAGACAAGGACAAGTTGGAAGCGGTACAGAGAAGGGCGACCAGGAAGGTGGAGGGTCTTCATCGGTTGACATACGAGGAGAGATTGAAGAATCTAAATATGTACACCCTGGAGGAAAGGAGGAGCAGGGGTGATATGATTCAAACTTTCAGATACTTGAAAAACTTTAACGATCCAAAGACAACGACAAACCTTTTCCAACAGAAAAAAATCAGCAGAACCAGAGGTCACGAGCTGAGGCTCCAAGGAGGAAGACTAAGAACCAATGTCAGGAAGAATTTCTTCACGGAGAGAGTGGTGGATGCCTGGAATGCCCTTCCGGAGGAAGTGGTGAAGTCCAAAACTGTGAAGCACTTCAAAGGGACATGGGATAAACATTGTGGATCCATCAGGTCCAGAGGACACGTATAAAAGAGCAGGTAGCAAAACACTGCACGGAGCGGCAGTAGCCACAGAGGCATTCACGGAGCGGGATGCCAGTGGCCAGTGGTAGGTGTCCACCTTCATGGAGCGGAAGGATGTAGGGCTGTCATCTCCCAATTAAATAAAAAAAAACAAAAAACAAAACAGGGATGGGATCCATCAGGTCTAGAGGACACATATAAAGAGCACGTAGTAAAATACTGCACGGAGCAGCAGTAGCCACAGAGGCATTCACGGAGCGGGATGCCAGTGGCCAGTGGTAGGTGTCCATATAAAGAGCAGGTAGTAAAATACTGCACGGAGCGGCAGTAGCCACAGAGGCATTCACGGAGCGGGATGCCAGTGGCCAGTGGTAGGTGTCCACCTTCACGGAGCGGAAGGATGGAGGGCTGTCATCTCCCAATTAAATAAATAATAAAAAAAAAACCAGGGATGGGATCCATCAGTTCTAGAGGACGCATATAAAGAGCAGGTAGTAAAACATTGCATGGAGCGGCAGTAGCCACAGAGGCATTAACGGAGCGGGATGCCAGTGGCCAGTGGTAGGTGTCCACCTTCACAGAGTAGAAGGATGAAGGGCATCCATCTCCCAATTAAAAAAAAAAAAAGAAAAAAACAGGGATGGGTTCATGGGCTATAGGTATTACCAATTATTAGGCTTTTCAATATTTGATGATAGTTAATGTGACTTTCAAGGCATGCTTCACTTTCGGTGCATGTCCGGCATGACTCCCTGCTTCAATGACAGGGGAAAAGAAAAACTGATACTTAACACATTTCCAGCATTGTCCTCTGCTTCATGGCAGAGAGCTATGCTGCCGCTTACCCAACTAATCAAACTTAATATTTCACTTGGAAGCAGCTCCATCACTGCTCTCTACATTAATAGTGGGGGTGAAAAGGGAATTAGAACATAAGGTTACTAAGAGCCAAGAGAAACAGTTAAGTATGAGAAAAAATAAGTGTAAGGCTTGCTGGGCAGACTGGATGGACCGGTTGGTCTTCTTCTGCCGTCATTTCTATGTTTCTATGTTAATGCCTCTGTATCGCTCCATGGTGAAACCGCACCTTGAATTCTGTGTACAATTCTGGTCGCCGCATCTCAAAAGAGATATAGTTGTGATGGAGAAGGTACAAAGAAGGGCAACCAAAATGATAAAGGGGATGGAACAGCTCCCCTATGATGAAAGGATGAAGAGGCTAGAGTTCAGTTTGGAGAAGAGACGGCTGAGGGGACTTATGATAGCGGTCTTTAAAATCATGAGAGACCTTGAATGAGTAGATGCAAATCGGTTATTTACACTTTCGGATAATAGAAAGACTAGGGGGCACACCATGAAGTTAGCATATGGCACATTTAAAACTAATCAGAGAAAATTATTTTTCACTCAATGCACAATGAAGCTCTGGAATTTGTTGCCAGAGGATGTGGTTAGTGCAGTTAGTGTAGCTAGGTTTAAAAAAGGACTGGATAAGTTCTTGGAGGAGAAGTCCATTAACCTCTATTAATCAAGTTGACTTAGGGAATAGCCACTGCTATTAATTGCATCAGTAGCATGGAACAGACTTAGTTTTTGGGTACTTGCCATATTTTTGTGGTCTGGTTTGGCCTCTGTTGAAAACAGGATGCTGGGCTTGATGGACCCTTGGTCTGACCCAGCATGACAATTTCTTATGTTCTTATGAGAGCTTGCTGCACTATGCTATTTTTGTCTCCATAGACATAGACTGGGTGAAAAAGCCTTTAGTGAATCAGAGTCTTAAAGTGGAAATAATTGAATTGTATACAATTCTGTCCCAGTACATAGATAACATGAATAGGAGTTTCTGAATGACTGAGACATGGTCTGCGGTTTCTACCGATTCCCCTCCTTTCCCCAAGCTTTAATAGCAATGTTTCTTATTTAATATAAATATACCCTGCAATTATAACCTCAATTAAAAATAGTAATAAATCAAAAACGATTTGGCTAGGGCATTTTATTCTCAGAGAGATGAAAAACGGAGTCGATCTTGATCATTATAATTTCAGCTTTTCCATGGGAGCCTGATTAGGGCGCTTGACAGTAGAGGGAGCACAGTGTGGTGTTTCAAGGTGAGAATGCCAAGAAGGGACGACGGAAGGGGCATACGACAGAGACCAGGGAAATCGGGAAACGGTTACGTACTCTTTCAAATAACACTAACAGGTGGCAGATTTTAACCAAATTAGAGGAAGCGTTTTTTTCACTTACAGGTGAAACTTCAAAGGCGTTACACATGTAAATGTGACATACCGTCGTAGCAATTTTCAAAAGCCACTTACTCTGGCTACGTGCACGTAACTCAGGTAACGCCTATTTACAATTCAGTGCCATATACTGAAGCGTAGTCATTTTCAAAAGCCTGCTTACATAGCTTTAAGTGTGCAAATGCTTTTGAAAATCAGACCCGGGGATGGTAACTTTAAAAGCGGCGTGCAGGTGCATATTGGCGCTTGTGTACTGGCATGCGCCCAGGGACAAGGCCATTGCATAACATGCGCGCAACGTTATAAAACAGCCTGGGTGCACGCACGTGTGCACCCAATTTTAAATAGGCCCGCACAGGGGGCGCACAAATCCTGCTTCCACGGCGTACGTCCGGGGATTTTAAAAGGGGCATGTGCCCGCGCCATTGCCAGTTTCACCAGTTCGTCCAGCAGTTCACCCAGTTAAGAGCTAGGACCTCCAAACCCCACCTCCCCCAGTTTAAAAGCCTACACTCCCCCCCCCCCCCCCCCCCCCCCACAGTTACCCCAGATCCTTTAAACCCCTCACGGATGTTTTGTTGTTTTTTTTGTTTTAACCTACACCTTCTCCATAGCAGAAATAAACGTCCGCGACACTTGACCTGGGTCCGTGCCCATCTCCTGGCCATGCCTCGAAATGCCCGCGGCCCCACCTAGGCCCTGCCCCTTTATCAATTTGAGTGAGATGCGCGCGCTGCCGGAGATAATGCGTGCGTCTCGACGACTTTGAAAAGTCGATGGGCGCGCGCCAGCCTGACTTGTGCGCGCATCCCCTGACTGATGTGCGCGTTGGGCTTTTAGAATTCACCTTTTAATGCACCAACTGTGAAATCTATTGACACAGCATGCGGTAAGGCCAACCAGCACAGCTGGGTTTGCAGGGAGTTTGGACAAATTCCTGGAGGAAAAGTCCATCAGCAGGTGACCGCAGGAAGCCCACTGCTTGCCACTGGGCATGAGCAACAAGAAACTGAAACCTACATTTTGAGATTGGCCACCGTTGGAGCCAGGATGCCGGGCTCAGTGGACCTTTGGTCTGACACGGCATGACATTTCTTGACAGATTTAATACTGTAATACATTGCACAGCAGTGCTATCCCTTCGGCAGGAAACGTGCCATGCGGAACAGCAGTAAGGACTAGTAGTGCAAAGCCAGCAATGTAACATCAGAGTTTCCTGAGAGATATGGGCGGTAGGATAGATGTATCTGGAATCCTGCTCTTGTGTTCAATGCATGTGTTCAAAAGGATTTATGCACGTCAATGGGCTTTTGGAAGTTGGTACGTTTCCACCCGAAACGCCTTTGAAACTTCACTCCATAGGGCTGAATTTTCAAAGGGTTTTATGTTTGCAAATGGACTTTTTTGAAAATTGCTGGGCAATCTGCTCCTTTTATGCCTGCAGCTCCTTTGAAAATCCGCTCCATTGCTTAGATTTTCCCATAGTGGATTTTCAGCATTACTAGGAAGCACATTTCCATCAGACTCTCACTAAGATGCACAGAAATACTCTTTCTACAAGAAGAAATAGTGTAGCAGATGTACCAGACAGGCAAGACCCGGGAGCCCTCTTTCCTTGCAAGAAAACTTAGCAGAGGCACTGGATAGAGTTTGCCATTATTGCTTGTAAATTGGGGCACTTAAACACTTTTAATCACCTCATGGGAAAATGAATAATGTGGAACTGTTTATTGCAAACCAAAGCTGTGTTGTTTAACAGGCGATCTCAGAAGAATTAAGATTATACGCAAGCTGTTTGCTGGCATGGTTTGAGTGTCCGCTGTCAGATTCCCGGAAAGTCAAGTCCAAATCTGAACGTGAAGGTTCCAATATCCTTCTTTCTTCAAAATGTTTCCATTTATTTTGTCCGTTGCCCTTGGCATCTCGCCCCTCTCCTGCCCCCTGTCTGCTTGGTAGTGGCTTATTCCATAGGGAACCCTTGGTTTCCCTATCTAAGAGGAGCTGTGGCACTCGAGCGGTCAAGGACCTGGACACAGCCAGAGGAATTGCACTCGGACTCTGCTGTAACTTCAGTGCCTTTATTTACAGTGCCACAGAAGCACAAGGTCAGAACGGCAAACACAAATACAAACATGTAACACTTTTCTAGTCTCAGCAACTCAAAGTAACTAGGCCATCTTAGGCCCTTCCCAGAAGTCTGCCTCCCTTCACAGTATCTCTTAGGCCCTTCTCAGAACTCTGCCTCCCTTCACAGTATCTCTTAGGCCCTTCCCAGAAGTCTGCCTGTCCTTCACAGTATCTCTTAGGCCCTTCCCAGAAGTCTGCCTGTCCTTCACAGTATCTCTTAGGCCCTTCCCAGAAGTCTGCCTCCCTTCACAGTATCTCTTAGGTACTTCCCAGAAGTCTGCCTCCCTTCACAGTATCTCTTAGGCCCTTCTCAGAACTCTGCCTCCCTTCACAGTATCTCTTAGGCCCTTCCCAGAAGTCTGCCTGTCCTTCACAGTATCTCTTAGGCCCTTCTCAGAACTCTGCCTCCCTTCACAGTATCTCTTGGGCACTTCCCAGAAGTCTGCCTGTCCTTCACAGTATCTCTTAGGCACTTCCCAGAAGTCTGCCCACCTTCACAGTATCTCTTAGGTACTTCCCAGAAGTCTGCCTGTCCTTCACAGTATCTCTTAGGCCCTTCCCAGAAGTCTGCCTGTCCTTCACAGTATCTCTTAGGTACTTCCCAGAAGTCTGCCCACCTTCACAGTATCTCTTGGGCACTTCCCAGAAGTCTGCCTCCCTTCACAGTATCTCTTAGGTACTTCCCAGAAGTCTGCCCACCTTCACAGTATCTCTTAGGCCCTTCCCAGAAGTCTGCCCACCTTCACAGTATCTCTTGGGCACTTCCCAGAAGTCTGCCTCCCTTCACAGTATCTCTTAGGTACTTCCCAGAAGTCTGCCCACCTTCACAGTATCTCTTAGGCCCTTCCCAGAAGTCTGCCTGTCCTTCACAGTATCTCTTAGGCCCTTCCCAGAAGTCTTCCTGTCCTTCACAGTATCTCTTAGGCCCTTCCCAGAAGTCTGCCTGTCCTTCACAGTATCTCTTAGGTACTTCCCAGAAGTCTGCCTCCCTTCACAGTATCTCTTAGTTACTTCCCAGAAGTCTGCCCACCTTCACAGTATCTCTTAGGCCCTTCCCAGAAAGACTTCCCACCTTCACAGTATCTCTTTGGCCCTTCCCAGAAGTCTGCTTCCCTTCACAGTATCTCTTAGGTAATTCCCAGAAGTCTGCCTGTCCTTCACAGGCACTTCCCAGAAGTCTGCCTGTCCTTCACAGTATCTCTTAAGCATTTCCCAGAAGTCGGCCTGTCCTTCACAGTATCTCTTGGGCACTTCCCAGAAGTCTGCCTCCCTTCACAGTATCTCTTAAGCATTTCCCAGAAGTCGGCCTGTCCTTCACAGTATCTCTTGGGCACTTCCCAGAAGTCTGCCTGTCCTTCACAGTATCTCTTAGGTACTTCCCAGAAGTCTTCCCACCTTCACAGTATCTCTTGGGCACTTCCCAGAAGTCTGCCTCCCTTCACAGTATCTCTTAGGTACTTCCCAGAAGTCTTCCCATCTTCACAGTATCTCTTAGGTACTTCCCAGAAGTCTTCCCACCTTCACAGTATCTCTTAGGCACTTCCCAGAAGTCTTCCCATCTTCACAGTATCTCTTAGGTACTTCCCAGAAGTCTTCCCACCTTCACAGTATCTCTTAGGTACTTCCCAGAATTCTTCCCACCTTCACAGTATCTCTTAGGCACTTCCCAGTAGTCTTCCCACCTTCACACTATCTCTTAGGCCCTTCCCAGAAGTCTGCCCACCTTCACATTATCTCTTAGGCCCTTCCCAGAAGTCTGCCTGTCCTTCACAGTATCTCTTAGGCCCTTCCCATAAGTCTGCCTGTCCACAGATGTTCACCATCTAGGGGATTTAAAGGGAACCGGGCTCCTAGCCTGGTTTTGCACATGCTCACAAGGGGACACTAGGAGTGCTGCCTCACAGGAGCGTACTAACTTATTGGGGAGGTTGTGTGCCTAAATGAGTGGGAGGGGTTTGGGTCTTGCTCCCCCACGTGGGAACATGCAAATGGTGTGAGCTAGTTGCTTATCATCCCAAAGCACCTGTCATCGTCGTGAACCTTTAGTTAGACTTTCAAGCAGTCAGGAGCTTGCTGCTTCCTGCTGGGTAATATTTCCTTCTAATTTATGGGAAAGGAGAAAAGAAGTTTCCGTTTAGGGTCAGCTTCCCGTTGACTCATCTACTTGCCTTTATAGATTGTTTGGACTCTTTTAAGCCAATTTTTGAGATTTCCCTGTGAGAGCCCATCCTCCATCTTGCAGTGGATCGGGGCATCCCTGTATTCAAGGCTGGATGTGGGGTAAGAAAGACCTGCTCGTGCTACGTCTCCTAATGAGCAAACACAGTGACAGTGATCTGCTGCAGAGGAAGAAGAGTTTTGAGCTGTGTTTTGAGCTATCTCATGTTGGGGCACAGATGTTTTATTCCACCTTGCCTGTTTCAACTAATATTTTTTTCCACTTGATAACCCGTGGTACCTGGGAGTCAGCATACCAAACCTTTGGAAGAATCATAGAAACAGAAATGATGGGAGAAAAAGACCAATCGGCCCATCCAGTCTGCCCAGCAAGCTCCCTCACTTATTTTCCCATACTTATCTGTTTCACCAGCCACCAAGTTCAGGGCCCTTGTTAGTAACTGTTTGATTCAAATTTCCTGCCACCCCCTGCCATTGATGCAGAGAGTAATGTTGGAGTTGCATCAAAGGTGAGCATAAGGCTTAATGAAGGGCTACCAAAATGATAAGGGGAATGGAACAGCTCCCCATGAGGAAAGACTAAAGAGGTTAGGACTTTTCAGCTTGGAGAAGAGACGGCTGAGGGGGGATATGATAGAGGTGTTTAAAATCATGAGAGGTCTAGAACGGGTAGATGTGACTCGGTTATTTTCTCTTTCGGATAGTAGAAAGACTAGGGGGCACTCCATGAAGTTAGCATGGGGCACATTTAAAACTAATTGGAGAAAGTTATTTTTTACTCAACGCACAATTAAACTCTGGAATTTGTTGCCAGAGGATGTGGTTAGTGCAGTTAGTAAAGCTGTGTTTAAAAAAGGATTGGATAAGTTCTTGGAGGAGAAGTCCATTACCTGCTATTAAGTTGACTTAGAAAATAGCCACTGCCATTAGCAATGGTTACATGGAATAGACTTAGTTTTTGGGTACTTGCCAGGTTCTTATGGCCTGGATTGGCCACTGTTGGAAACAGGATGCTGGGCTTGATGGACCCTTGGTCTGACCCAGTATGGCATGTTCTTATGTTCTTATGTTCTTATTAAGGGTAGTAACCGCCGCATCAAGCAAATTACCCCGATGCTTGTTTACCCAAGAGGGAAGTCTTCATCCAGAAAGATACAAAGAAGTCACAATTTTCATCTCAAGCAAGGGATCCTGGTGAAATGCACTACCAAGAGATCACAGAGAAAATACATCATAAAGGTTACAAGAGCTTTACATGTAGGGGTGAGAAATGCGCACCAGGCGCTGTCTAAGGAGTGGAAAGTATTCAGTAAAATACAAGGTAGAGTAAAGTACCCTTCAGGTGCTGGATAAGGAGTTAAAAGTATTCAAAGAGGATTTCTGGAAGAGTATTAAATATTGGGACTGTGTGTATATTCTAACTACCTCTTATGGGAAGGGACGAGAAAATAAACTAGGGAAGTGAAGGAAGATGAAACCAACTTTAATGTCTATAATCTGAGGTATTTAAGCAAGGGGATACAAGAAGGAATTCTGAGAAAATATAAAGGGCCGGATTTTAATATCTACGCGCGGGCATAGATTTGTGCGTGCAACCCGGCGCGCACAAATCTACGCCAGATTTTATAACATGCGCGCGCAGTCGCGTGCATGTTATAAAATCCGGGGTCGGCGCGTGCAAGGGGGTGCACACTTGTGCGCATCGAGCCCTAGGGGAGCCCCAATGGCTTTCCCCGTTCCCTCTGAGGCCACTCCAAAATCAGAGCAGCCTCGGAGGGAACTTTCCTTCCACCCCCCACCTTCCCCTCCCTTCCCCTATCTAACCCGCCCCCAGCCCAACCTTTGTTATGTTATTTATGCCTGCCTCTGGCTAGGCGTAGGTTGCGCCCGCTGGCCAAGTGCCGGCGCGCGATCCCCGGGCCCAGTGGGAGTGGAGAGGCCTCTAGCCACGCCCTCGCCCCACCCCTGGACTGCCCCTCTTCGCCCATGCCCCACCCATTTGTTCAAGCCCCGGGACTTACACTCATCTCGGGGCTTGCGCACATTGCCGGGCCTATGCAAAATAGGCTCGGCGCACGCAGGAGCGGGTTTTCGGGGTTACGTACGTAACCCTTTAAAAATCCGCCCCAAAGTTTCCATTAGAAGTAGAGACTTTACCAAGAAGTGGAGTCACAAGTTTATTCTGTCTATCTGCTTTCTTATAATTTCTTGCTGCTAATCAATTAAATACGAAAAGTGTAAATATTATTCAGTCATCTAACCAAACTATCAGTAAAGAAGTTGGAAACCACCAATCATCTCCTGCATGTTTATTGGATGTTGAGAATGTATAATTATGGATGCTTGGAAGTAAAGAACGGAAACAGGGTTTGATTTTTATTTTATTTAATTTAATTTATTTTAATTTTATTTAATTTTTTTTGTTTTTATCTTTTATTTTATCTTTTAAGTTGTTTACATATTTCCTTATATTATTTAAATTGTTGTACTTTATTGAATTATCTTATTATGTAGCAAATAATTTTGTGTTTTAATGTGATTATTTTTTATAAACTTGTTTTATTGTATTATTATATAGATTTTCTATATAATTGAGTGTACACAGTCGAGATTGTTTCAGATTGACGGTATATAAAACAAACAAATAAATAAATAAATTGCAAAGGAGCAGGGTATAAGAGCTATTGTTCATTCCCACACATTGGAACTTTTGGCCAAAGATGACAACCAGAGGGAGAAGAAGAAGGAGTTGAATAGAGACTAAGAGGGGTTGTTTAGAAAGAGTCCATCTCTACATTTTCTTTCTTTGTGCCCCTGGGTGCCAAGTAGAGGATCTGTCCCACCCAGGGTTTACATATATAAACTTCTGTGTTTATTTTCTGCCACTCCAGTGCAAAGTCAGCAAGAGCTACTTATGGATTTCCCACTCCCTACGTTTCCCTTTTCTTCAGAGTGCCACTGAAAACTGAAGTGCTTTCCCCCTCTCCCCGCCTGCCTTCTCAATGTGCCTCAGCTCTGCTCGGGAGGAGCCCTCCAGGAGTGAGAGAGCAATTTGGCAGCAATGCCTCTACAATTTGATTGCCTCCTTGTTGACTTTGTCTGCAGTGATGGTAATTGGGCGCTGGTCCTCTGGGAATGGGACTCGCCATCAGCTTAGTTCATGTAGGCCAGATTGGAACTCATGGGCTCCCGAAACCGGTGTCAATTCCCTTCAGCCCCCCTTTCCTTGTCAATTTATGTATTGATGTGTGCTTGCTTTAAGGGTTAGTTACTCAATTCATTTCCACTCCAGAGCTCTCTCCCGATATCTGCTTCGCTTCAGATAAAAGGCAGTCAATTGCAAGATCAAAGTTTTTAAATGGATTTTACTTTTTATGAATCAGATTCAGAGGTTGTCAATGTTCATTCACAAAAAAACCTGCATCAGTATTTGTTGGCCAAATAGCTGAAGTGGCATAATTTAATTAAACAAAATTAGCGCTCCCTAGCTCTGTGAAAGCGCTGTCAATTTTAACAGCACAATATTTAAATATATGTCCTGCATTAATTAGTTTGTTCTAAGGTGAGCCACAATTTCTGAATGTGTTCCCTTCATCCGAAAAACATGAAAAAAAAAGAGAATCATAGGTTATGCAATTGTAACCTTCACAACAGCTCAGGATCTCATCATGGCTTTAGGAGGCCATCAAGAACGCTTTTCACATTATGGATGAAATATTTTGGAGGGAAAATAGTTCAAATTCTAATAGGGTATTATTTTTGGTTCCCATATTTTCTGTTAATCTATAACTGCCCTATATTGTTCTTTGGGGATTATAGTGTATAATAATGTTGATGATGACTTTTCTTCTTATTTGATTACAGATATTTTATCATGGGGCTTGCGTACTGGGGGGATCCAGTCTTGTGATCTGGTTCATGCATGGGAGCTTAGAAATTAGTTGTGATGGTGGACAGTAGATGCAGTTAAAGGTCTGCAACTTCTGTAGGCCAAACATATTAAAAGGGTTTCTCCCAGTGTGTGTCGCAGGGCAGTCGCTGAAGAAAACTGCTGCCCATGGTGCGAGGGTTGCTTTCATCAGCCCCCTTCTCTTTCGGGCTTCTTTGCTTGCAGGCTCATAGACTGAGTCTAAAGGGTGACATGGTGCTCCCTTGGCTTGGGGCCCTTGGCGGTTGCCCCTTTTTTTTTGCCAAACCCTGGCAATGGCCAAGTTGGGCCCTAGTTTCAAAAGAAGATTGTCATGCAAGATGATGGAAACCCTGTTGGAAGTGACTGACTTATTGCCCCCTTTCATATCACCTCTGACAGAGGGCTCCTTCTCTGCACCGTGCGACGTGGCCCTGGGGTTACAGCACTCTCCCGGCACTCGTTCTGCTGCCCGTGTGCACTGAATCTCTTAGGCCTTTTCCCGAAGCTTGGAATGGAGGCTTCCACGACAAGGTCCATTACAACCCAGTTCAAGACCTCCAAACCCATTTCACTGCAAACCTTCAAGAAGGATCGTAAAACGGGACTCTGAATGATGCCACTGCTGAACCACCTGGTCCCTTATGTTCTCCCTGGAAAAGAAAATACCTTGCAGAGTGATGTCTTGGCAGAAAACCAATTGTTTCTCTGACTCCTGCACCCTACTACCCTTTAGACGGTAGGAAGTAACACATTTTTTAAATCAAACTTAATCTTCTAAGTAAAACTATGGCAACTGCATATTAATTACCTAAGAGGATCACACTTTTAATTGATTTCTGATAAGTCAGAAGCTTATTACATTTTGCCTTTTTTTTTTTTTTATCACAGAGGTTTAAAGGGAGTTGTGAAGGGAATGGAATTATGTTACTGCTGGAGCACAGCATTAGTTCGTTTGACTATCATTTTGAGCCGGGTAAAGGATGTTTTACACAACATCATTCAGTGAAGTCGCTGAACCATTGTCTGCTGATCCTCTGGTGCTAAGTATACAGTCAAGCACGTTAACATAAAATCGCTCAGAGCCAAAAGTAAAAAGGACTGGCAGGGTGATGTAGTCAGCCACTGCGGCAACCAAAGGTTCTTTGCTGCAGAATGGTGCTGCAGTTTTTTGTTCGGGTTGACCACTGTGTGAGGATACAGGGAGACCTCCACTAGTAATAATCATAGCAGCAGCAGCACTAGGAACAATGTCCGAGGAAGCAGCAATATTAATAGGCGCAATGGTCCGTCTGAATAGTAGTTGGAGTTGTCCCTGGGAGAAGATGTTAAAGGAGGCTTCAATCTCTGATGAGCGGTGTCCTCAGCACCTTGGAAGTATCCTTGGATATGTATTTATTTTGTTCAATTTGATATTTTCTCTTCTTCTACAAATATAGTTCAGGGAAAATTGCATAATAAAAAATGGATTGTAATCTGCTCCGATGGGTCTGAAAAGTGGAATCTCCTGTAAATCAAAATAAATAATGTTACAGAAACAAATGAAATAAAGAACTTGGCAGATAAAGACGATATGGCCCATTCCAGGTTTGCCCATCCACACCACCTGCTTAGCTTTACAGTACCCTGCCTCTCCCTCGGAGATCCCGTGTGCCTGTCCCAGGCTTTCTTGGACTCTGACACTATCCCCCATCTCCATCGCCTCCACTTGGAAGCCTTTCCAAGCGTCCACCACCCTCTCCATGAAGAAATATTTCCTTAGATTACTCCTGACTGCATCCTCTTTCACCCCATACACGAGCCAGGTCCCAAGGCCTTTCACATCAACAGATGTGCTGTAGATGAGCAGTAGCCACGCTGGATACGTTTTGTTGGTGCCATTTGAGAGTGTGCCAGGATAGGTTGAGCCTTTTCCAGTTGCTCCCAGTATATTCTGCTGCCTTTCTTATGCTCTTCTTCCCAGCTGTACTGACAATCTACTCAAGATGCTGCATAAAATACATAAAATTCTATTTTGTTGCGCTCGGGGGTGGACCCTTGTCCTGGAGCAGTGGAGAACGGCTCCCTGGTAGGGACCAGGAAGCACCTGCCCCCAGAACAGCGTAGGCAATGACAAGGCAAGGGACAGAACCAGAATCAGGAGACGAAGTCAATCAGGCAGAGGTCAGAATCCGAGGGTCAGTCCGAGGAGTGGTCAACAAAGCAGGGGTCAGGTTCTGGAGGTCAGATGAGGTCACAGGCAGGCCGAGGTCAGAAGGCAGGCAGCAGGCAGAGTGGTCAAAGAGCATGCTGAGGTCAGAAGGCAGGCAGCAGGCAGGAAGGTCAAGGAACAAGCCGAGGTCAGTACCAGTGAGACAGTCCGGAGGTACTACCTGGGGAGACGACAGACGAACACAGGAACAAGAGGACACTGGAACGGAAGGATGCAGGAACAAGGCTGGAACAAGGCTGGAACAGAAGGATCCTGGAACGAGACTAGAACAAGGCTCAGAACGCAGTGACAATCTAGCACAATACTAATCCAATTGCCAAGGCAAGGAAGTGCAGGCAGGGACTTCCTTATATCAGGCAGTCAATCAGGGCACGCCGCGGAGCTAGGTCCCGCCCCTGGCCCTACAAGAGACCGGGCGGTCCGCGCGCGTGCGTGGGGGCTTGGCCAATGCCATGAAAGGCGCCGAACTCCGACGTGAGTCTTGGTGCGTGGTGGAAGGCCCGGCGACCGCCGCCACGGGACGCCGAGGCCTGGAAGAGCTTGCAGCTGCCGCTAGGGAGGCCGACCCGGGACCTGCCATGGAACCAGAGAGGTGAGCAGGCCCGGGCGCGGGCCGGACGCGGAAGGGGTGCGCAACAATTTTGATCTCTTGGCCCCTATAACCCAAACCCAATCGAAGCGTCACCCTCTTACTTTCCTAAATTCTACTTATTTTAGGGTTTCAAATGCTGGCCAGTAAGAACCTAGAATTTCTGTTGTTTTGGGGGGTGGAGGATATGATAGAAATATTCATATACCGCACAAATATAAATAATGCAGAAGAAACAAGCATTTCTCAGTGGAAAGGAAGTTCGCAGACAAGGTTGTGATATGAGGGGGCAGACTAAAACATAAGACACATAAGGAAATAGCTCTTTATAGCAAAGATGGTGAAACAGCCTCCCAGTGGAAGGAGTGAAGGCAAAGTCATCAGAATTTAAGAAAGCCTGGGATAGGCCCGCAGCATCATTAGTTGTGGGAAAGCAGAGTTTGCATAATAAAACTAGAAGTGAAAATGAGCTTTGTGATGCACATCTCCCACCATATTCTGTGCTTCTCTCTGCAGGGGCTGTCTCCTAGGAAGGCCAGGAATTCAGTAAGTGTGGATTGAACTAAAAGTGTGAAGAGTCTCATAGCTAGATGTGTCCTGGGAAGGAGATTGCACAGACTCTCCTACACAATAATAATGCTAAAACAAAATAATGCATATACCATACATGGTGAAGGTAACTTTCAAACGACTCCGTGTGGCTCCATATACGCGCGTCTATGGCCACGCGGATATGTAGGGCAGTATTTTATAACCTGCGCGTATGAGGTACGTGCAGATTATAAAATACACATATGTGGTTATGTATGAATACCTGCAATGCACTGAATGCGCACATTTCAATGCATGGACAGCAAGCATTTTTCCTACCTATTTAAAAAATATATATATATACTTTTATATTTTAAATACAAAACAATCGCAGCATGCTCGCGTAAAACCCTGTTTATATTTTTAAAATGAGTGCGTATTTGAAATCACCAGTTTGCTGAAATCTCCACCACTTCACCCAGTCTTCAAGACTCTCCAGATTCTTCCCTCTGGACTCTCCCCGGTTCATCCTGACCTCCTACCTGACCAATAGTAAACAACAGACGAGTCTGATAGCAATTGCGCAAGGCAACTAACAGGTATAAAATTACGGGAATAAGTTGACAAATGCACATGCGTAATCCTCTTCTAAAATAGCAACTTGCACACGTAACCTTTGATCCCACCCTAGAACAACCTTAAACTGCGCCTTTTTTTCACACATAAATGAACGAGACTGAAAATACGCACGCACTTTTGGTGTTTTTAAAACAGCATGTTCGTGATCATATGCCAATTTTATGCATGTAAATGTTTTGGAAATTCACCCCACTATGTTTTAGCTGGCATAGACTTGCCAGGGGCTGGGTAGTGGCCAGGCATTCACTCTTTCGGGAAATGATTATCTGACATCCTCTCTGCTCTTCTCTCAAACTCCTGTGTTAGTGTTTTCTTGTTAACTCCCATTCTCAAGGACATCTTGTAAACAAGAGTATCGGACTTAATTAACTTTTATTTTATCAGGGGAACACACTGTGGTTATTATTAACAACTATGCAGATCTTAGCAATGGAGGCATGGGATCAAAGTTTTCACAGCTTCTAGAAACTCAGGGCCAGACATAGAAATAACCCATATCTTGAACAATGGGACCTCCTGAATTTCCTAGGCTTATCTGGTCTGCAGCCATCACAATAACACGGTGAATTCACCTTTGTGCCATCTGTTCCTGGTTCTCATGGACAGATGATTTTGTTATTGTTTTCCTGTAGAAAATGCACTTGCTAAGCTATGCTAAAAGTGATTTTAGCAGAATGCAAAAAATGACAGAATTCTAAACATAGCGATGATTGGAAACATAATGTTTAAAACATCTTCCATTTCAGCTTTGTGAGAGCTCACGTCCTCCTGTGCATGCCAGCAAGTTTGTCCTTTAGTTTCTGCAATCCTGCCATGAGTTCAATTGTATTTTATATATCTGGAAATCTTGACTTGAGGCACAAAAGGGTGTGAGGCACCGGTGAATTTGGAACCTGCAAGCACGACCTACATTGATCACATCTTGACATGATGAAAGAATTTAAAGAGTACTCTTGACACTTATGAAGCCATCTGTATGGAAATCCCTCAGCACACTAGTGGAACCTCCACACCCAGCCTGTGGTTTACTAAAGCCGTTGCTACAGCTGACAGTAGAGCTAGGACCCAATGGAAATATGGTCCAAGGTCCACCTTGGCTCTAACAAATGAGAAAAAAAAAGAAGCATAGCCTGTAGGATAAATGGTTTTCAATTCTAAGTTATTGCGGCCCCCACCCATAGCTGATCTTCAGAATATCCACCATGGACATGCATAAGATGTAGTGGCGTTGACTTGGCCCTAAGAACCTCCTCAGTTTGCATGTTCTGGTTTATGCTGAAAAGCAAACGTGCTTGGGGGACTGGACTGTAAGGACTGGTGTTGTCAACCGTGGCAGCAGTGGGGTGGGGGGTGGACAGTGCTAACTGCTCCTGCGGTTCTCTTACCAGTAGACGGAAGCGGAACACAGTTATCGCACGGTGTGCAGTGCAATGGATTTATTCTCCATACGGCCAGTGCTGGGTGGGTCACATCTGGACTGGTAGAGTGGAGCTGCGGAAGGCGCTTATTATCATTAATGGCCCACTCCTCAGCAGATTCTGCTATCAGCTGAGTCTGACTCGATAGTTCCTGTAATTATGAGTAGGGAAGTCTTTAGCTTGTATCTATTTCCGAAAGGTCAGGCCCATGAAGGCCTGTGGAAAATAATTTTGTTACTGCAAGAACGTCATGTCTCGGACTTAATTTCTGCTGTAGGAGATTTAACGGAAACCACTACTGAAAAAAAAAACATTAAAATGTTGCTGTTTATACCATGCAGGACTCTGATCAATACATTCATATTGTTTTATGGGAAAACTCACGGTGCAATTATCCTTTAAGCAATTAATCTTCCGATTCAGAAGGCTAATCAATTGTAATCTAAAATATATGAAAGATTTTTTTTAGAAAACTGGGTTAGCATCAGTCATTAGTCTTGTCATATAATTTACACTTTAACGCGGTAAAGTTTTATTAGCATCCCTGGAAAGGATCATTATTTTGCTGTCGGCCTATCAGGTCTCGCCAAGTCTCAGGATTATTCTGTGCGTTCCTGAATGTTTCGGCGAGTGCAGAATCTCACGTGGGGAAACCACAGCCCTCCTACCAGAGGCGGAGGGACTTCTTGCTGTCACGGTCACTGATACCAGCTCTCCTAGGGTTTGTTCCATA
Source organism: Rhinatrema bivittatum (assembly GCF_901001135.1). Lineage (NCBI taxonomy): Eukaryota > Metazoa > Chordata > Amphibia > Gymnophiona > Rhinatrematidae > Rhinatrema > Rhinatrema bivittatum. The sequence goes on from NC_042622.1 coordinate 20,604,543, forward strand.
CAGGGGAAGCCGCAGCTTCAGCAGTGGCTCCAGACGTTTTCCGTGGGGAGGTGGCGGGGGGGGGGGGGGGGCCATAGAGGAGTCACTGTGAATTTCAGGGCGGGCAAGCACCAAATGTCTTTACCCTCCAAGCAAAGTGCACCAGCCAGACTGTGGGGGCCAGCTGCGGACGTGGGGGGGGGGGGGGGGAGGGGGAAGACAGGGGCCTCGCCCTCCCCTGCACAACTTCTCTTCAGTTTGTCAGTCTGCCCTACCCCATCTTCCAGGTTCACCATGATTTGTTTCAGTTCATATGAATTGTCACCCATGAAAACTATCTCCAGTACTCATATCTCCCCAACATCCTCTTCAGTAAACATTGAAGCAAAGAAATTGTTTAATCTTTCCGCGATGGCCTTATCTTCCCTCTTTAACCCCTTGATCATCTAACAGTCTAACCGACTCCCTCACAGGCTTTCTGCTTCAAATATATTTTTAAAAGATTTTATTGTGAGCTTTTGCCTCTACAGCCAACTTCTTCTCAAATTCTCTCTTAGCCTGTCTTATCAATGTCTTACATTTAACTTGCCAATGTTTATGCTTTATCCTATTTTCTTCTGATGGATCCTTCTTCCAATTTTTGAATGAAGATCTTTTAGCTAAAATATCCTCTTTCACCTCACTTTTTAGTGATGCTGATAATTGTTTGTCCTTCCTTCCACCTGCGTGGAATACATCTGGACTGTGCTTCTAGGATAGTATTTTTTAACAATGACCACGCCTCTTGCACACTTTTTATCTTTGTAGCTGCTCCTTTCAATTTTTTTAAAACTATTTTTCTCATTTTATCAAAGTTTCCCTTTTGAAAGTTTAGCACGAGAGCCGTGGATTTGCTTACTGTCCCCCTTCCAGTCATTAATTCAAATTTGATCATATTATGATCACTATTGCCAAGTGGCCCCACCACTGTTACCTCTCTCACCAAATCCTGTGCTCCACTGAGAATTAGATCTAAAATTGCTCCCTCTCTCGTCGGTTCCTGAACTAATTCCTCCATAAAACTGTCATTTATTCCACCCAGGAACTTTATCTTTCTAACATGTCCCGATGATACATTTACGTAGTCAATATTTGGTAGGGATGTGCAGAGCAAAAGTTTAAGTTCATATGTCCATATGTCCAAAGGGGGTCCCATTTGCGGTCAATATGGACATAAACAGAATTCATTGAGTTGAGTATATGTCCATATGTGCAAATAAAAATTTAAACCCCTCACCCTCCTTAATCCCCCCCCCCAAGACTTACCACAACTCCCTGGTGGTCCAGTGAGGTCAGGACGCCATTTCTGACCACTTTGCAAGGAGCACGTGACGTCGGCCCAAAAGGAACTTTTGGCCAGCTTGGGGGGGCCTCCTGACCCCCCCAAGCTGGCCAAAAGTTCCTTTTGGGCCGAACGAGTGTTCCGGCGCGAACCCGCGGGGAATCACGTGACGCCGCGTCACTCCGACGTGGCGCTGACGTCACGTGCTCCTCAGAAAGGCTTTCAGAAATGGCGTCCTCACTCCTCGCTGGATCACCAGGGAGTTGTGGTAAGTCTTTGGGGGGGATTAAGGAAGGTGAGGGGTTTAAATTTTTATTTTGGATCAACAATCGCGATTTCCAACTTATTCAACATAGCTATGTTGAATAAGTTGGAAATCCGATCGTTTATGTCTTATCACTTTTTTAAGTTAAAAAAAAAAAAAAAGTAGCGTTTTACATTTATGTTCAATACGAATGCACACCCCTAATATTTGGGTAATTGAAATCTTGTAACAAATACGTTGCATCCAAATCTTACAATTTATATAGCATTACCACTGTATAATACTATTTTAACATATCATTTTTATGTAGAATTAGGACCTTCACACTACCCGCAGTTTGCAAGTATACAACTTGTAATTTTTACCGCTACGGGTCTTTTTAATCATCGGTCCACTAAGCCTAGATCACTTTGGTTTTCAATTTTGCATATTTTTTCTTTGGTTTTTAAATAATATATTATTAAAATTGTGGAGAATAGGTACTTCCCTTAACTTGCGCTGCCGCGCCTCAAAGTTCAAAAACCGGAGTCCAAACGTCCAAGTCCGACGTGTCCACGTGTCGCGAGCTTGCTGCTTCGGGGACTTCTCAATATGGATCACTGCAGAAAGAATTCTCCGGGTATCGATTAACAGGAATCACCCAAATTTCCATCCACAAGAAACTCTTAAACTTTATTGGAGGTCCATTTCATCTTTTCTATAAATTGAAACTGTTTTAATTACTATTATAATAAATGCGTTCAGCAATAGAATTTCAAGAACCTATTAGAATTGCATTCTCCAGGGGGGGTCGTAATATTAAAGTCTAGGTGATCCATTCAAGTATTCATAACCCCTCCCCCCCCCCCCATGATGTCAGAGACTACAAAGCCTTGTTCCAAATGCTTGTGCTGTCCATTGAAATCCACACAGACCTCAATCAAACTTACGTCTGGACCTGTAGTTCCATTGCCTGAATCTTCTTGCAACACGACACATGTAGTGTATGCAACATTTTGCCCATGCACATTAGTGTATGTGGATACAACAAAGCGCCAAATACGCATCAGACTCACTGAAAATAGAGGCTGCCTTAAGACGGGCAGAGTAGAGGAGCCGCTTGTCGCTCACTTCAAGGAGCTTAATCATGAATTTAATGACATTAAATGGACGATGTTAGAAATTACACACGCACATTGGAGAGGGGGAGTTAGAGTAAAACAGCTCAGTGAGTGTGAACAGAAATGGATTTTTTCAACTTCAGACAGTAGCTCGGTATAGGCTTAACAAAGAAATTGAGTGGACCCGCTTTATGTGAGTGACAGCTCATTACTACACATTAGCTGTCAGGTGAGACATGCAAAGTGCATATAACCCAGGCTCGTTCTCGTTCTCCAGCTCACCAAAATGCTGGAAAAACAAAATGGTGGCAGGGTCCGGCAAGCAAAAAGCGCCCCGACTCTTTGTTAGTTCTTTCTCAGGATGTGCATTCTATTCTAATGCTGAACACATGTATTATAATAGTAATTAAAACAGTTTTAATTTATAGAAAAGATGAAATGGACCTCCAATAAAGTTTAAGAGTTTCTTGTGGATGGAAATTTGGGAGATTCCTGTTAATCGATACCCGGAGAATTCTTTCTGCAGTGATCCATATTGAGAAGTCCCCTAAGCAGCAAGCTCGTGACACGTGGACACGTCGGACTTGGATGTTTGGACTCCGGTTTTTGAACTTTGAGGCGCGGCAGCGCAAGTTAAGGGAAGTACCTATTCTCCACAATTTTAATAATATATTATTTAAAAACCAAAGAAAAAATATGCAAAATTGAAAACCAAAGTGATCTAGGCTTAGTGGACCGATGATTAAAAAGACCCGTAGCGGTAAAAATTACAAGTTGTATACTTGCAAACTGCGGGTAGTGTGAAGGTCCTAATTCTACATAAAAATGATATGTTAAAATAGTATTATACAGTGGTAATGCTATATAAATTGTAAGATTTGGATGCAATGTATTCATTACAAGTTACCTCTTCATTGTACAATGGACAAATAGATACGTGTGTATTGGGTAATTGAAATCTCCCATTATTACTGCACTACCAGTTTAGTTAACTTCCCTAATTTCTCTTATCATTTCTGTCAGTCTCACCATCTTGACCAGGTGGACGGTAGTATACTCCGATCACTTCCTGTACACTTCCCCAACACACATGGGATTTCTACCCATAAAGATTCAATTGCACATTTAGTCTCATGCAGGATGGTTATCCTGTTGAACTCTATGTCATCCCGGACATAAAGCGCCACACCACCTCCCGGGTGCTCCTCTCTGTCATTGCAATATAATTTGAGCCCCGTTATAGAAGTATCCCATTGGTTATCCTCTTTCCACTGTGTCTCTGAGATGCCAATTAAGTCTATGTCATCATCCACTGCTATACATTCTAATTCTCCCATCTTACTTCTTAGACTTCTGGCATTAGCATACAAACATTTCAAAGTGTGTTTTTTGTTTGTATTTATTTCTGCTTTTCATTTGACAGGGATAAACTGGAATCTTTTAGCTCAGGTGAGTTTTTAATTATAGGCACTTGGACTACTTTTCTTATTATTGGAACCTCACAGTCGGGATGCCCTAATTCTAATGCATCATTAGTATCCTTTAAAGATACATCTCTCCGAACCATGCGCTGCTGAGCGACTGTCGGCTTTCCCCTTTGTTCTAGTTTAAAAGCTGCTCTATCTCCTTTTTAAAGGTTAGCACCAGCAGTCTGGTTCCACCCTGGTTAAGGTGGAGCCCCCTCCCTTCGGAAGAGACTTCCCCTTCCCCAAAAGGTTCCCCAGTTCCTAACAAAACTGAATCCCTCTTCCTTGCACCATCGTCTCATCCACGCATTGAGACTCCGGAGCTCTGCCTGCCTCTGGTGACCTGCGCGTGGAACAGGGAGCATTTCAGAGAATGCTACCCTGGAGATTAACAGCCTAAATTTGGCTTCCAGAGCCTCCCTCCCACATTTTCCTATGTCGTTGGAGCCCACATGTACCACGACAGCCGGCTCCTCCCCAGCACTGTCTAAAGTCCTATCTAGGCGATGCATGAGGTCCGCCACCTGTATCTTGACTTTTCCAAAATGGATGTGAAGTTGTGTTAGAGGCACTGGTCAGGTGGTCTCTTCCTGGGAAGGTGGGTACTGGTCAGGTGGTCTCTTCCTGGGAAGGTGGCTGAGGCTGAAGTGTGGGGTTCACAGGCCCCCAGCATAGGTGCCAGCTCTGTGGTGCTTGAACACCCCCCGTACCGTCTCCTGTACTTCCGTGGATCAGGAGCTGAGAGCTCCGTGCTGCAGGGATACCTGGGAAGGTAGTAAGGAAGTTATTCTGTTTCCTAGCTTCTGCTCTTGCCTCCCCCTGCAGCCTATTGGCTGACTGTGGAATGTCTGATCAATGGAGGACCAGAGAGAAGCAGCAGGCTAGACAGACAAGCTTCTTATGGTGCGGTGGAGAAGGGGAGAGCTGCTTCTAGAAGGGCTAGAAAGGGAAAGAGGGACAGAAGAGTTATAAGTAGGGTGAGAGAACTGCTGGGAGTTGGTTGTAAATGTTGCGAACTGCAGCCTTCGGCTGATGTTGAGAGCATGGAGGCGTGGTCACTAGCTCATAGGAGAGCGTGAGCCCCTGGACCACGGCATGACTCAGGGAGGAGCCCCAAGGCACACCGTAGGAGGTGAGAGCATGCAAGCATGGGCGGAGCAAGAACAAAGCAGGACTGGAACCAAGGCAAGGAACTTCAGAGCAGGAACAAAGCAGAATCAGCCCTCCGCTGGACCTACATGCACCAGTGTGACCCAGCAACACAATGCTGGTCACAAGAGTAGCCCTCCGGCCCCTTCGGACTCGCTGCTTGGGAACGACGAGTGCATGAGGCCAGTTGGAGGCTGAGGGCAGGAACAAGACAAGACAGGAACTCAGGAACTAGGAAGACTCGGACAAAGACTCAGGTTACTCGGAAGACTCAGGCGAAGACTTGGATACTCAGGTGACTCGGACAAAGACTCGGATACCTAGGAGACTTGGACAAGGATTCAGGTTACTCAGAAGACTCGGACAAGGATTCAGGTTACTCAGAAGGTTTCAGGCAAGGATTCAGGATTCAGACGAAAGTACTGGGTGAGAACTGCATCGCAGCGCGCCCTACACAGCCGCCCATGGCTGGTTGCAGACCACGTTGAACGCGAAGCAGACTCCAGGCAAGGAAGTGGAACTTGAGACTAGAACATGATGAAGATTCAGTAGAGGCCTGCACCGGGGCGCGCCCTACACAGCTGCCTGTGGCTGGTCGAGGACCACGCTGAAGCAGAGCAGGTTCTGGAAGAGTCTTAGGCATGGATGGAAGCAGGCGCAAGGGACTCCAAAGACCGGGACAGGATTCCTCAGAAGCAAGGCATTAAAAATAAAAGTCTCTTGGATGCTTGCGCTGCAGATGAGAAGGTGGCCTTGTACCACGAAGCGTCCTACACAGCCCCCCCATGGGCTGGTCGCAGACTACGACGGTGGCACGCCAGGAAAAGTGGACGCAGGGAATCTGGGAACTGGTTGCAGAGGCGAAGGCGAAGACATCAGGACCAGGGCATCAGGATCACGGAACATCTGGAACATCAGGACTTTCAGGAATGGAACCACGGAACATCAGGACATCTGGAACATCAGGACTTGGAACAGGCGACGAAGGAGCTCTGACGGAGAACAAGACCAGGAACATCAGGACAAGGAGACCAGGAACACAGAACAAAGAGCCATCTAGACAAGTGAAGACCATGGAGGACCTTGATCCGGTGAGGAAAAACATGGACGACCATGGAACCCGGATCCAAAGGCCCTGAAGAACAGGAACTGAGCCCTTTTATAGGGCTGAAGCAGGAAGTGAACTGAAGAGGACTTCCGGTTGGGCCGCGGGCTTTTCCCACTGTTGGCCCTTTAAATACAGTGAATAGGTGCGTGCTGGCGCCTAGAGGAGGGCCCAGGGAGGAGCAGGACCATGGACAGCGGCATCCCTGCCGCAAAGAACACAGAAGCAGGCAGGCATCAGGAGTGGCCTCCAGGCCGCAGGATGGCATCAGCAGTGGACCTCCGAGCAGCACAGGCCATGAAGAGAATCTCTGGAGGCGGCTGTGGGCCATGAAGATGAGAAACGACGGCAGCTCCAGCCGCAGAGGTGGATAGCAGCGACAGTGGCACTCCAGGCCGCAAGGAGGGAGTAGGCCCAGCGGCAGCCAGGCCGCAAAGACGAAGAGCTACGGCCCCTCCCACCGCGAAGGGAATCCCGGCAGCAGCGCAGAGCAAGGCCCCGAAGTCGGTGGCATTGGGCAGGCAGTGGAGGTGAGTGAGAGGCCCGCGAGCAGGATCGTAACAGTAAAGGGGATACTGGTTGGGAGAGGAACTGAAAGAAAGAAGTCTGGCAGAGGGAGGTGAGGGGAGGAGCTGAGAGGGGAAGAGGGACTGGGAGAAGAGCATTGGGAGAGGGAGGGGAGTAGACTCAGGCTGTGAGGGTGAGAGGGGCTGGAAGAATAGCAGAGAAGACTGAGAGAGTGGGGATATGGGCTGTGAGAAGGGGGCAGGGGTTACAAGCTGGGGAGAGGACATGGGCTGTGATAAGAAGAGGAGTAGAGTGAGGGGTTAGGTGAAGGTGACTTTAAAAGGAAGAGAGAGGTGAAGAGGACTGGGAAAGGAGCTCTGTGGGTGTGAATGGGGGACTGATAGGGGAAGTAAACCAAAGATAAGGGCTGTTAGCTCGCGTTTGGCCGTGCGTTTTCAACGCGCTATTTTTTACCCCTTATACAGTTAGTGGTAACAGCGCGTGGAAAATGCGCGGCCAAACACCCACCCAAACTAATAGCGCCCACAACATGCGAATGTGGGCAGAAAAGCGAACCTGCATTTCTGTTCACCCTCTGACTTAATGTCATAGCGATAGTAAGTCGGAGGCCCCAAAAGTAAACAAAAATTTTAAATCTGCCCGTGGCCCGCGGGTTGGAAGATGGACGCTCAATTTTGCCATGGCTGTCAGCGGGTTCGAGAACCGACGCCAGAAAAATTGAGCGTCGGCTGTCAAACCCGCTGACCGCCGCCACTTCTGTCAAAAAGGAGGCGCTAGGGACGCGCTAGTGTCTCTATCGCCTCCTTTTACCGCGGGCCCTCATTTACATATTTTTTTTTTACTGAATCGCGCGCCCAGGAAAGTAGCTGGGCAGAATGGGGGGGGGGGGGGGGGGGGAGGCAATTGATATCAGCCCTTTCCTTCCAGCCCCGCAGTCCTCAGGGTAAATGGGGTATTTTACCGGAAGGAAGGGAAAGGGGGTGGAGGGGATGGTGGCCTCTGGCCTCAGTATTGAGAGGGGCTGCAGTCGGGTCCTGAACTGAAGTGAGCTTTGCTCCCCGTGCTACAAAAGGAAATAAAACATTCCCCTGTTATATCCTACAGGAGACAGCCGTTGTCTCTAGGACGCACCACCTGTAGTTTTGGCCCTGGAGCTGGGGAGATATTAACTGCTGAGGCTGCTAGGCTTCAGGACATGCAAGTAGTGGCATTGCCTACTGTGGACTCTGCAGGTATCGGACTCGCTCTGAACTGGAGGAGGCAGGGATAGTTCCAGAAAAAAATAGCGCCTGGGCACAGGGAGTGCAGAGCAGGGTGAGGGACGTGATGCAAGCTTGAAGAGAAGGGGAATCAAAAACCGAAAGGCAAGCCTGCCAATGAAGGGAAGCCTAACCTGCTGATAAGGGATGGGAATCAGTGACGGGATGGGTGAACCAAGCCTGCAGCGGCTAAGGAGGGGTGAGAGGAACCTGCTGGGGGAGTGCAGGGATGGGAAGAAGAACTGGGAGGTGAGTGGAAAATGAGGAGCAGAGCATTCTAAGGGGATAGAGGGAGTGGAGCTAGATATAAAATTCAGAGCAGGCCCAAGCAGGAGGGCGAGAATCAAGTGAGTAGCATGAGTAAGGAGGGGAGGGGGAAGAGATTAGGGGAATGAGAGAAAAGGAAGGTTGAGAAAGTGTGGTGGTGGCTGGAGAGGGTAGGGGGAAATCAAATGTTGCTTACCTGTAACAGGTGTTCTCACAGGACAGCAGGATGTTAGTCCTCACATATGGGTGACATCACAGGATGGAGCCCAATCACGGAACACTTTTGTCAAAGTTTCTAGAACTTTGACTGGTACCTACTGGGCATGCCCAGGATGGCACTAACCCTGCAGCCAGCAGGGGTCCCCCTTCAGTCTTGTTCAAAAGCGAAAGTAAGTGCCAAAAATAAAATAAGAAAACGTAACGAACCCAACACCGAGGGGTGGCGGGCGGGTTTCATGAGGACTACCATCCTGCTGTCCTGTGATAACACCTGTTACAGGTAAGCAACATTTGCTTTCTCACAGGACAAGCAGGATGGTAGTCCTCACATACGAATGAGTACCGAGCTGAGGATGTCCGAACTTGCACCAAATGTACCCAAAGACGTGCAACAGGCACAACTGGGGTGGAATTTGGTAGAGGGCATCGTGAACCCTAACGGGCAGGTGGAAGGGTGTTGATACATCAAGTTACAAAAAGGTTGCACAAGACAGATTGGCCGAAGATGGAATCTTGTCTTCCAGCCTTATCTAGACAATAATGGGCTGTAAAGGTATGGACAGAACTCCAGATAGCAGCCCTACAAATATCAGGAAACGGCACCGACCGTAGGTGCGCTACAGAAGTTGCCATGGCCCTGACCGAGTGTGCTTTAACACAGTCTTGCAGTGCCTGCATGCTGATAGCAAAAGGATATGCAGTCCGCTAACCAGGAGGAGAGAGTCTGCTTACCCACCGGTTGACCGAAACTGATGGTAGCAAAGGAAACAAACAATTGAGTACTTTGCCTGTGGGCAGCTGTACGGTCTAGGTAGAATGCGAGAGCCCGTTTGCAGTCGAGGGTATGCAAAGTCTGCTCTCCTGGATTGGAGTGGGGCCTGGGAAAGAAGGTAGGTAGTATAATGGATTGATTAATGTGAAATTCCAATACTACCTTAGGCAAGAACTTCGGGTGAGTGCGGAGCACTGCCCGGTCATGCAGAAGTTTTGTGTAAGGCAGGTAGGTAACTAGGGCCTGTAACTCACTAACTCTGCGAGCTGATGTGATCGCCAAAAGAAAAATCACTTTCCATGTGAGATAGCGAAGATCACAGGATTGGAGAGGCTCGAATGGTGGTTTCATGAGCTGACCCAAAACCAGATTGAGGTCCCAAGAAGGGGCCGGAGGGCGTAGTGGAGGCTTGAGGTGAAGCAAGCCTTTCAGAAAACGTGTTATGAGGGGTTGTACTGAAATAGGAACATCCCCGACACCTTTATGGAAGGCGGCTACCGCACTGACATGCATTCTGATGGAAGACGTTTTGAGACCTGACTCTGACAAGTACCAGAGATAGTCTAAAAATTTTATGGTAGAACAGGTAAAAGGATCAAGTGACAGTGAGGAACACCATGATTTAAACCTGTTCCATTTGTAAAGATAAGATTTTCTCGTAGAAGGCTTCCGTGAAGCAATCAGGACACAGGAAACTGGCTCCGAAAGGTTGAGAGGTTGCAGGATTAACCTTTCAACATCCAGGCAGTCAGGGACAAGACCTGAAGATTGGGGTGGTGTAGGCTCCCGTTGTTCTGCATAATCAGAAGCGGGTCCTTCCCCAGGGGAATGTGCCTGCGAATGGAGAGGTCTTGAAGAATTGGAAACCACACTTGAAGTGGCCAGTAAGGTGCTATCAGGATCATGCTTCCCCTGTCCTCACGTAGCTTCAAAAGAGTCTTCAAGAGAAGTGGAAGTGGAGGGAATGCATATAGGAGACCGGTTGCCCATGAGAGGGAGAACGCATCTCTTGTCTGTGAGTGTTGGCTGCGAGTGAGAGAGCAATAGTTCTCTACTTTACGGTTTTGAGGTGATGCAAAGAGGTCTATGTGAGGGTAGCCCCAACGTTGGAATATTGAGTCCGCTACTGTGGGGTTGAGAGACCACTTGTGAGGTCGAAAAGTGCGACTCAGCTTGTCTGCCAACACATTGTCCACTCCCGGCAAGTAGGTGGCCCTGAGGTACATTGAGTGGGAGAGGGCCTCCGCCCATATCTGTGCAGCTTCCTGACACAGGAAGTGGGAGCCCGTTCCTCCTTGTTTGTTGATGTACCACATGGCCACCTGGTTGTCCGTTTGAATCAGGATGACCTGGTTGGAGAGGCGATCCTGAAATACTCTGACAGCATATCTGATTGCTCGTAGCTCCAGAAAATTGATCTGGTGTTTGGCTTCCTCTGGAGACCAGGACCCTTGAGTTTGTAAATTGGCAACATGTGCTCCCCAGCCGATGTTGGAGGCATCTGTTGATTGGTAGGCATATCCATGACTACCAATTTAATGCAAATACCTTATTCACTTATGTCGCAGAACTTACCAACCCTAATACAACTACTCTCAACGAAACCATCTCCAACAATAGATGCGAAGAACTAGCTATCTATTTCAAAAACAAAATCGACAATATTCTACTTCGCTTCCCTGCCAACACCACCCCCCTCGCCCCCATTCCCAATGACAAAAAGATCATTCTTAGAGCCTTCGACATCACCACCAACATAGAAGTAGAAGCTATCCTAAAGAAGATGAAACCCGCCACACACTCCTCTGACACCATTCCCTCAAAAACACTCCTCTCCATTACACCCGCCATCACCAAACCTATTAAGGACCTTATCAACTGCTCTATTACCGCAGGCAGTGTCCCAGACCCACTCAAGCTGGCCATAGTTAAGCCCCTCCTAAAGAAACCCACCCTTGATCCCACCGATCCTGCCAATTACCGCCCGATTTCCAATCTCCCTTTCTTATCCAAAGTCCTAGAAAGGGTTATTAACAAACAATTGACGGACTTTTTAGAAGACCACAATATCCTCCACACTCTACAGTTCGGTTTCCGTAAAGCCCGTAGTACCGAAACCCTACTACTAGCCATGACAGATACCATTCTCAAAGGTATGGACCATGGAAACTCATACCTTCTCGCCCTACTAGACATTTCAGCTGCCTATGATACAGTCAACCATCAAATACTAATGACCCGCCTAGCAGAAATAGGTATCGCCGGTACAGCCCTCTCATGGCTCTCTTCCTACCTCACACACAGAGAATACATAGTAAAACTCGACAAGCACGAATCCTCACGCATACCCATCTCGCAAGGTGTACCCCAAGGCTCATCTCTATCCTCCACCCTCTTTAATATTTACCTCCTACCCCTATGCCACCTCCTCTCCGACCTAGGCCTAAAATTCTTCCTTTATGCGGATGACGTGCAGATCCTCATCCCGTTTCAAGGGTCCATAAACGAACCTTTGCAACGCTGGGAATCCTGCCTCACCACTATAAGCGCCCTGCTATCCAAGCTCCATCTAGCTCTAAATACTTCCAAAACAGAAGTACTCGTCATCTCTAATCAGCCTGAACGTTTCACTATCCCCTTGCAACAGGACACCCCCCATACTTCTACTACAGCCCTCTCGCAGACCCAGTTTGTAAGAGACCTGGGCGTCTTCATAGACCAACACTTGAGTTTTAAACCCCACATCAAATCTCTCCTAAAGGGGGGTTTCTATAAACTCAACATCTTAAAAAAACTCAAACCCCTCCTCCACACCAGCGATTTCCGTACAGTCGTACAGACCACCATGCTCACGAAACTAGACTACTGTAACTCCCTGCTACTAGGACTTCCTGCATCCACCATCAAACCCCTTCAGATTCTACAAAACTCCATGGCTAGAATCATAACCGGTACATGCAAAAGGGATCACATCACCCCCATACTAAAGGACCTACATTGGTTGCCAATATCCTACCGCTCTCAATACAAAACACTCACCATCCTTCACAACTCCCTACACAAACACAATCACATCTGGCTCGATGAAATGCCTCGTTACCGCTCCTCCGATCGCCCCACAAGAACAACCCAGACAGGCACCCTCCACATCCCACCCCTCAAAGCAGCGCACTCTACTCACACCAGAGGGAGAGCTTTCTCCGTTGCTGGTCCTACCCTCTGGAACTCCCTCCCCCCCCTCTTACGCCAAGAGACATCTTTTCACAATTTCAAGAAAGGAGTCAAGACATGGCTCTTCCGACAGGCCTACCCCGACACAAACCAAACCTAACTTCCCCCCCCTCAGCTCCCCCTGCTCGACCTTTTCCCCCCCTGCCCCCCTTCTCAACTCCTCCCTACTCGGCCTCCCTCCTTTCACCCTACCCCTCCGCCCGACTTTTCTCTTTTCTCCTCCCCCTCAGCCTCTCCCCTATTCCTTGTCACCTAGCCGACTCTCCACCCTTAGCAGTCCCGCCCTCCGCTACTCCCTTTATATCATCTAAAAACGTATTTCCTTGTGATTCCCAGTGATTACCGACTCTCTACCCCTACGTATCTCTACGTAGTTAAAGAGATCCTTGTATAGTTTAAACCACTACCCCCCTTTGCTAACCCTTTTGACCCCGTTTCCCTTCTATGCCGCCCATCAATTCCTCCCAACCCCCATCTTATTTCATATTTAAGTGAATACTTTTAAGTAAATGTCCCCCAATACCTCCTTAGCTCTACAATTTGATAGTGACTGTACCTATCATCAACTGTATATAGTTGCATCTATTCATGTTCTCTCACTCCTATCAGTCCAACCTTTGCCCTTCCCCTTAGCCCCCCCCTCTCCCACTCTTCCGTTTTCCTCCCTTCCCACTCCCCTCCCCTGTACTATTTCTCTATTGTTCTATTGTTTTATCTATTTATCATTTTTACTGTTTTATTGTTATATTGTAACTTTCCTCCTTTGAGTTTTTTGTAAACCGGCATGATGTGTTTCACGAATGTCGGTAAATAAAAGTTAATAAATAAATAATAAATAAATAAATCTGTTGTAAGGGTTATTTGAGGATCTGGAGCTTGAAAAGGAAGGCCTTGAAGAAGATTGGCCTGATTCTTCCACCAAGCTAGAGATAGACGAAGTGGGTCGGTTATGTGGACAACAGCTGATAGTGGTTGAGATGATTGAATCCACTGTGACCTTACAGTCCACTGTAGGATCCTCATGGGGAACGAGCCATGGGAGTGACATGTACTGAGGATGCCATGTGTCCTAGCAGGACTAGAAAGTGACGTGCAATGGAGCATTGTCGAAACTGCAGCTGATAGGCGAGAGAGGAGATGATGAGAGCTCATTCTCGAGGAAGAAATGCCTACGCTTTGAAGGTGTCCAAGGCTGCTCCTATGAACGACAGGGTTTGCAATGGCACCAAGCTGGACTTTGAATAATTGATGAGAAACCCCTGAGAGAACAGGGTGTGCAAGGTGAGACGTAATGACGTCAGAACAGCTTGCTGTGTGGGAGCCCTGATCAACCAATCGTTGAGGTAGGGGTAGACGTGGACACCTTGAGTTCTGAGGAACGCTGCTACTACTACGAGGCACTTGGTGAAGACTCGTGGAGCAGAGGCTAGGCCGAATGGTAGCACTCGATATTGGTAGTGCTTTGGGCCTACAAGGAATCGCAGAAATTTGCGATGAGATGGAGTTATTGCGATGTGAGTGTAAGCGTCCTGGAGGTCTAGAGAGCAAAGCCAGTCTCCCCTTTGTAGAAGGGGAGGAGGGAACCCAAGGTCACCATCTTGAACTTTTCTCTTTATAGGAACTTGTTTAAGGCCCGAAGATCTAGTATCGGGCGAACGCCACCTGACTTTTTTGGGATTAGAAAATACAGAGAGTAGAATCCGAGACCCTGTTGGGAGTAGGGCACTGGTTCTATTGCTCTGGACTGGAAGAGGAGGGAAATCTCCTGTTCCAGGAGTGGTGAATGGTCTGATGTTCCCACGTCAGCCGAGTTGGGGAGTGCGGTGGAATGGTAAGAAAGTTGAGATGATAACCTTGAGTTATTATGGCGAGAACCCACTGATCTGTGGTGACTGAGTGCCAGATGTGACTGAAGTGGCACAAACGGCCTCCCACTAGTACATGTCTTAGTGGAGTCTGAATGCTGCTCTCTAGAAAAAAGTCAAAAACCAGATGCTGGACCTGGTTGAGGAGTTGTTTGCGGCTTTTGCCTGCAAGGTTGCCTGGACTGGCCTTTCTGGTAAGGCTTAGTAGAGCGACCTTTGGACGGAGGAGGATAAGATTTCCTTTGGCGGTAAAAGGATTTCTTGGGCTCCTTTCTGAATGTTTGCTTAGCAGGATAATTTGCTAATGTCTATCTCCGCTTAAGATGAGACCAGAAATTCGTATTATATGTGTATCCCAAAATGATTGTAATCTCACCTTTTTAATGTTCTTGTGAACTATCCACTTGAATTATAAATGATTAATAAATAATCTGAAGAGAGACGAGGTAAGTTTCATATGTATAGATGCATGCCTCCACGGCCTTGCGTCTTATTTTCCAATATAATCATTAACTTACCTCCCTCCCACTCTCTTTATTTGTACATATTTTTTGAAACAAATTTTTTATTCAATATTTTATATGGTTTGTTTTCTTTAAAACTTATACAATCTCCGCCATGTTTTTTTTTTTTGTAAAAAGACTTTACTTCAATATAAGCCTTTGAAGTAAAGTCTTTTTACAAAAAAAATCGGGTAGCCCTAACAAACATGGCGGAGATTGTATAAGTTTTAAAGAAAACAAACCATATAAAATATTGAATAAAAAATTTGTTTCAAAAAATATGTACAAAATAAAGAGAGTGGGAGGGAGATAAGTTAATGATTATATTGAAAAATAAGATGCAAGGCCGTGGAGGCATGCATCTATACATATGAAACTTACCTCGTCTCTCTTCAAATTATTTATTAATCATTTATAATTCAAGTGCTTAGCAGGATATTCAGAAGGTATCAAGGAGAGTTGGCGAAGAGTCTCATGGTGATCCTTGAGTTGTGCCACTGCCTTTTGTATTTGCTCACCAAAAAGATTATCTCCAGTGCAAGGCAAATCAGATAATCTATCCTGGACTTCAGGCCGTAGGTCCGACGACTTTAGCCAGGCCCACCGCCTTGCAGAAATGGCTGTTGCCGAAACCCTGGAAGCGGTGTCAAAAACATCATAGGCAGATCATATTTCATGCTTGCCCGCTTCTAAACCCTTTTGAGCCAGGGCGTGTAATTGGTCTTGAGACTGTTGAGGTAGGGACTCAGCAAAGTCCTGTATTTGTTTAAGGAGGACCCTGTTGTACTGGGTCATATAAAGCTGATAAGAGGCGATGTGGGATATAAGCATTGCCCCTTGAAAGATACGGCGACCTATAGCATCCAGGAATTTTTGTTCCTTTCCTGGAGGATAGGATGAGGCTTGGATCTTTGGGCTTTCTTTTGGGCTGACTCAACAACCACTGAATGGTGGTCCAATTGGGACTTCTGGAAACCAAGAGTTGACTGGACTAGGTATGTGGTGTCAGCTTTCCGATTGACTGGTGCCACAGAACCAGGATGTTCCCAATTTCTTTTCAGAAGATCCAGGAGGACATCATGGATGGGAATAGATGTTAGTTCTTTTGGAGCATCTAAGAATTGAAGAAGCTCCATCATCTGATGTCTATCATCTTGTTCTGTCTGAAGTGAAAAGGAACCACTTCAGACATTTCCTTTACAAAATTAATGAAGGACAAGTCCTCTGGCAGAGAATGCTTCCTGCTTTCAGCAGGAGAGGGTGGCAATGGCAAGTCATTGGTATCCTGGGATGAATCATCAGTCCAGGTATCGTAGGGATCATCTCCAGCACCCCCAGTATCCTTGGAGGGATGAAAAGCTGGTATACCTGAAGGTCCCAGGCGAGGCCCCGAAGGCATCGAAGGTGGCACCGGTGGCACCGATGGAATCGATGGACGGGTCGGTGGTACCGATGGAAACAAAGATGCAATCGGTGAAACTGATGATCTAGGCATCAGAAGGACTCCCGATGACGGAAGGAACAATGGTTCACCTTCTTCTGTCGATGAAAGAGGAATCGGAGAGGAAGGCACTGTGTCCATCGGTGTTGTAGGATCCAACGGAGGAAAAGCAGTGATCAGCGCTTCCATTCTCGTGAGTAACGGTGCTAGTGCTGCAGGAATGGGATCAGTTACCGGTTTAGGCATCGGTACCGGTATCAGCGTCGATGGAATCTTGAAACCTTGCATCACTCTGCCGATGGCCTCCTGAATCATCTGATCCAGTTCCTCCTGGAAACCTGGAGCATGGAGCCCCGATGCTGGAGGAGGAGGAGGTGGAGGCGTAGCCGGAGGGACCACCGTTGGAGGTGGAATCACGGCTCCTATCACTGGTCCCGGTGAAGGTTGCCTCGGTGACCCTGAACCAGATAGGGACAGTGCCTTTTCTGGACGGGCTTTCTTCAATGGCGGTTCAGACGATGACAACTTCGAGGCCTTGCCTGCATCAATGGTCTGAGACCTGCGATGTTGATGCTGATGCTTTTCTCGATGCTCTCCTCTGTCCTTTTCATGAGGGGGTACAGAGGGTGTCGATGGCCGTGGAGTCGTCGATGCTGGTTGGACACCAGCCGGTGCCCGATGATGATGCGACGTAGACGGTGTCGGTTCAGACAATGTCGATGCTATAGACGGCGTCAGGGTTTTTGATCTAAAGAGAAGTTCCATTTTCTCCATTCTAGCCTTGTGACCTTTAGGTGTCATAATGGCACATTTCGTGCAAGTAAGGACATCATGCTCGCTACCCAGACACATTACACATACCTGGTGAGGGTCAGTAATGGACATTGTGCAGGTGCAGTCCGGGCATCGACAAAACCCCGACACCATGGCCTGTGAAAAAATTTAGCCACGGTGCGGTAGACGGCCAGAAGGCCGTGGTGGCCAAATTCGACGGGAATCGACTGGAATTGGGTAAAAAACTTACCAGACCACCGCGGGCATAAAAATGAAAGAGGGGGACCCCTGTGAGGTAGAAAGTTGAATAGTAATTCCGTGAGGAAATTTCCTGTCAGGAATCTCTGTGGAGCTCCTTAACCCGCGTGGCTTCTGCTGCGCGGAAAAAATAAGACTGAAGGGGGACCTCTGCTGGGCATGCCCAGTAGGTGCCAGTCAAAGTTCTAGAAACTTTGACAAAAGTGTTCCGTGATTGGGCTCCATCCTGTGATGTCACCCATATGTGAGGACTACCATCCTGCTTGTCCTGTGAGAAAGACGGTGATGTGGATGGGGGGATGGAGCAGGAGGAAGGAGACTGGTGAGGATGAGCTGGAATTGGGGAGAAGAATGGATTGTAGGATTTTGAGTGCTTCCCTGAGCCTTTCCCATGGTGGCCTTATCTGCTTCTCTCTGGTCATTTAAATACAGGCTGCTCAGTGATATTTACAACCCACTGTCTTCTGTTTTGTTTTGTTTTGTTTTGTTTTGTTTTTTTGCTGGGGTGCTATAATTTGTGTTAAGTTCACCACTCCCCAATTATTTTCCAATCGTTGGCTCCTATGGCCTCCAGGATTAGGGAGGTCTGGTCTTGAAGGGATTCGAGAGGAGATTCCATGATATTTTGAAGAAAAGAGGAAGATTTCTCTAAGAAGAGAGGCGTAAAGCTCCTTACTCCTTATCTTGTCCACCAGAGATTTCTTCAGAGGATGGCGAGAGAGGATATTGCCTTGATGAAAGTCAGAAGGAAGACTGCTTAACAGGAGAAGTTCCCAAGAGTGTTGTGTCCGTCGGTGCTAGACGGCTTCATCCCATTTGCCTCACCTTAATTACGGCTCCTCCCGCTTACCTAGGAAAGATGGCTCCCCGGAACGGCTATGGTGCAGCCTCCCGCCATTGCTCCTCCCAGGTATCTGCTAGGGTGCGCGCGCACAACCCACGTTGGTGCGAACCTCGAGGGCATTCCCTCATGATGACATCACGCCATCCGGGTATATTACCTTCACTAATTTGCTAGTTCGTTGAGTTAGCAAGGACTCAAATCCGTTCTTGTCTACACTATTCTGCCGCTGGAAGCTCTCCCTCTGCCCTTCGGGGTAACTGCTAACTTGGGTACCCGCTCCTTACAGGGAACAGGTACTCGCTCCTCGAGGGTCTGCTCTCCCTGCCTCGGTGCCTGTACCTTCTTCAACATACCTGGTAGAATCCAATACCAAAAGCAAACACCTAGTGAGTACTCTAACTCTCAGTCTATCTCATCTTCAGTATCTCCTACCTGGGAAACCTGCTGCAGAACCTCCTTTCACCATCAAGGAGAGAAGGACTCCCTCTGCCGAGGTCCCCGAGACTGCAACTATCAGACTGCCTCACTACTGCCACCTCTGGTGGCTTTCTTCAAGCTGTCTAATAAAGAACTGTGCTTTGTGCATTACGAGTCTAGCCCAGTGCTGTGGCTCCTCACGGGGCTCCTCCCCATGGGCGTGGTCATCTCCCACAGCACCCAATGATCCACCAAAACACACTTAACCATAACAAAGAGTTGCTGCCTGAGGAAAGCATCAGCCAGAGACTCATCTGTTTCTGTCTTACTGGATTTAAGAGTGCTGCATTCAGTGAAGCAGGTACCGGGGGAAGTGCCCAGGGAGGATGTTCCCAGGGACGTGCAGCATTGCAGGATTTTATTTTCAGTACAGATTGCGCACTGTAAATTACGGTGCACTTCTTGTGGTATATGTTTCCTGCAATCAAGTTTACATGTAAAGGATTTCATTTTTTGAACAACAGCCACAGCGTGGAGCGTGCTTTGGTCTTTTGCTGGACTGGTTACAGAGGGACTGCCAGAAGAAAAAAACTCTTCAAGGGCCTTGAAAGACTGATTCATTCGCTCACTGTGTGGGAGGAACCCAGGAACATTTCCTGTGAGCCTCTGCATAGTAGGAGACATTGGGATGAGAGGGCTACACATCCAAAAATGATTTACCTAGATAACAATACAGCCCCTCTTGCTGTCTTAACTGCAGAGGCACACACATTCATGCCTTCTTTCAAAATCTCTGATTTCCTTAGCTCCAGAGCTTGAATTGCTTACCTGGGTAGCCGTGCACAAAATTCCCTGCAAATGTTGTACCTCCTTTTTGGCGGGGGAGGGGAAGGGAAGGGGGGAAGGAAAAGGGTATAAATACGTTTCCATATTTGAAAATGTAATTTTGCATATGTACTTTTCTCCCTCACCTTAAACACACTCCTGGGAGGAAAGATCCTTTTTAAAATTCAACCAAAAGCATGTGCTTTGTGAACCCCACAGGTGCTCTTTAGTGGCTCTAAGGAAGGTGGTTTTCAGACAGGCCAATTTCCCAGATAAATGGCTTTGAAAGTTGCCCTCCTTGTGACCATTCTGGCAAAGGGATTTTTTTTTGTTTGCTGTTGGAGAAACGATGCTGATAGAAGAAAAAGAAAATGTTTTAATCATGAAAACCAGAAATCGGCCACGCATTGCAGTAAATTACCAAATCATCAGTTAGGTGGCTCAGTCTACATTCAGAGGGGTCTAATTAGAGGTCATTAATTTGCTTATTGCATGGACTTTTCTGCCTGTCTGTGCCAGTTGCACTTTAAGATCCCTGCTGAGGGCAGGGATGATGCCAGTGTTTTCAGAAGTGCCTAGGTGGAATCTGAAAGGTGCTTAAACACTTCGGCGTTTCCTTGCTATTAAAACAAAAGCAGTGGATTTCTCATTTTCCGACTCGGTACTGATTGCCGTTCGTTTAGGTGATACCCCGGCGGAACCGAAAGGAGAGAGCTATTTAAATAATTAGGTCAGGGCCGAGCAGCAGGAGCTGCAGACTGGCTCTTCTATTACCAGCGTCATATGGCTGTCGGCATTGCTTAGACACAAGTAATAGAGGATGTCTGATTCTTTCAGACAAGCGTATAAACAACCATTTGACATTTCCGAGCAGTCTCGGGAGATAATAAACTGTGTCAGACAATAATTTTAATCGAGGGAAATAAATGAGCCCGTCCTTTGTCTGCTGTTTGTGTAGATATCTTATTCTGGATAGTTCCATCTAGTTAATGACTGCAGCGCTGGGGGGGGGGGGGGGAAGAAACGAGGATGGCTCTGTTGAAAAGTTCAAGGGCGACTCCTGGACCGTGGTTCTCGATAACACAAACTCAGCTTTTGTGTTCAGTTTTTCTGGGTCGGAGCAACCGCGGCAAAGCTCCGGCTCGTGGAGACACTGCGGAAAGGCTGCTGCAGGCTGCGTATTTTTTTTTTTTTTTTTTTTAGACAATTCAGTGCATCTGTCTAGACAGACCTGAGATGCAGACAGCTCTCCCCCCTCCCTCCCCCTTCATTTCTCACCAGGCAGCCTGTCTGCTAATTAAACGGGAACTTTGCAGCCCCCTGCCCCCTCCCCCCACGCTAGGGTTTTCTTTCCTGGAAAATGTAGCTCCTTTGACGGATCCGCAGATTCTTCCTGAAACGGGGGAGCGCTGTGACCGGGGCTAGCGCAGGCTGGAGGGCGTCTTGCTCCCGCGCGCTGGGAGGCCCCTCCTGCTATGATCGGGGGGGGGGGGTCGGGGGCATTCTCTGGGTTACACCGCAAAGTTGCATTTCCTGCCCAATGTCATTTGAAAAGAAAAAAAAAAGACACAGCTGTTGGATTTCTACATTGCCATGTTCAGTTCCAATATTCCTTCTCTCTCTTTTTACGAGGGGTGTGCACTGCACATTTATTATTTTTTTTTTAATCTCATTTTTTTTGTTTCATTTTTTTCACCTGTTTTGTTTATTTAAAACGAATGAAAATAAAGAAATGGAAAAAAAAATGCTGTTGGATCCCGGGGTTCCGCCCCTTTCCCCTGTCAACAAAATGGCATAAAACAAATCCCAGCTCCCCTCCGCCCCCTCATGGTCCCCTCTCTCTTGCATCTTATCCCGATCACACAGCGAGTGCTGCTGGTCTCAGGTCACGGCCCCATTTTTTTTAAATAGCAACCGGGAATTGCTCCTGCCTTTGGTATCAATAGATGGATTAAGATACTGGGGTGGGGGGGTGGAAGAGAGGCAGCGAGGGACCAGCCATATATATTTTTTTGTAAACAAAACCGAAAAGAGAAATTTCCTGTTTCATTTCCGACAAAAGCACAGCCCTGATTTTTACCGCTAGGAATAGGCCTTGGCTAATCTGGGTTAATTTCCACGTTTGTAGCGAGGCCTTGCTGTGGAGGGCGAGTTCAGTATTGGCCTAAGTAAAATCTACTACATAGCCTTGGTAGGAATTTGTTTTATATTTTAGGATGGTGATTTATGTGGTGGAGGAAGGTGGCCCTGGAGCCGGCTGCTACTACCTTTCTATCTATCTATCTTTAATGAAATGAAACAAAAAATGAATGAAACTTCATACACTGTTCTTTCCATTTCATTTCCAAAAGAAAATGAAATGAAACAGGAATGTTTGGTTTTTTTTTTAATTTTCTGTTTCATTTTCAATGAAAGTGCATCCCTAACAGGTAAATAAGGTCGGTGGCGTGACTGGAGGGGGATCTTCTGCCATCCAGCATCTGAGCTGCTCCGTCCCACTCTCCGGGTTTGCCACGGGCGGTAGGGTAGAGCTGTTCTGGAGCGGCGAGGTCTGCCTGCTTCCCAAGTCTTGCTTTGACACTGTGCCCGGCAGGCTTCACTCAGCCCTCTCTCCATTGCTGCTTGGGGGTGCAGAGAAGACAAAGCACCTTTGGAAGGCATGGCATGGACCCCTTTTGACAACGGTGGGGGAATCCTCACCTCAGAGCCAAAGGAAACCCCGCCGCTCCCGGGGGAGAAGAGGCCACTTATTCTCTCTATTATTTATTAATCACCTCTGTAAGATTACTGCAAGCGATTTGCAACGAAAAATATCAAATAAAATAACAGAAACTTAAACATAACATAATAAATACAATACAATCATCATAGCATGAATAATTATAATAAAATGACAATAAAATGATAAAGCCCATGCCTCCTTCCTACCTTCATTACTGCTGCCTATAATACTGTTCAGGTTAGATTAATTTAAACATCTGGAATGCCAAACCAAATACTCAGGTTTTAACCAGCTTATTTAAATCAGGTCACGAAACCCAAAATGATCCCTTTGTCTGCTTTTCCAGCCACCACTGAAAATGCTCTCGATCTTGCTTCTGGTTGCCCCCTCTCCCCTCCCCCAGAGCACTACTGCACCATTCTTCTGCTGCGGGCTTTATAAAAATGTCTGTTGGACCCACTACAGGAATCAAAGGTACAGAGCAAATGGCCTTGATGTTTTCCTTCCTCTTACCCATGGCAGGACTCTGAAAAATCAAACCGGAGGCAACAATTTAAAAAAAAACAAAACCCCCAAAAACCCAAAAGACAAACTCCTCAAGAACTCAACTACTATCAGGCTGCCACCATCTTGCGTCTCTGCTGCACTGTTGTGGATTCTTAACAAAAAGTTAGCTGCCCATGTGGAGGTAGCTTGGGAGCCATTAAACAGGTACCCTGAGCAATCGTACACAAAGGTGTGTGTATCCAGCTGCACCCAGAACATCTGTAATGGCTTCACAGTATGAACCTGGGGCCACAGACGCAAAGGCAAGATCCTGGGACTGGCAGCCGTCTCTCCTGGTTTCCCACGCGTTGATCTGCTTTTGAATTTGTGCTTCTTTCACTTCCTTTCATGGATACATCCTGCTCATGTGTTCTTCATCAGGCCTAATTGCTCGTTGCCCTTTTCATCTTGTCATTGTATTTCTCAAACTATCATTAACTCTAATTTTTTGGAGGCACGCAGCTTTGCTTCACTTGTAACTCATCCATATGTTTCAGCATCCTTCAAAGTTTTCCTGCCATTTTTTTTTTTTTGCTACGTTATCCGATGCGACAAGCTAAAAATACATTTTTTTGTGGTCTCTTTGCTGTGGTTTTTTTTGGTGATTTATTGCTTTGGAATATTGGAGATTAAAAAATGTGTTTAGTATTGTGGCTAGTGGCTCCATGTGTGATCTCTTTACAGACCATGCTTGGCAGGCTCTTGGTTAGCTACATTATCAGGTTTAATGAAGAACACATCATACACACATGACAATGATAGTAATATGGATTTGTGTACTTATTTTCTTTAAACCCATCGTAACTGTGCTGTTTGTTCACTAACCTGACAAAGGGAGCGCAGGTCTCAGCAGTCACAAATGCATTGTTAGGTTTAATAAAAAGGTCTCGCCTTCTGCATTTCTGCTGGCCCACTATTTCTACATATTCTTTCATTCAAGACTGGGTCGGTCCTAATGAATTTTACTATTAAGTCTTTGAAGCAACTTGTGACACTGCCTAAGCATGGGAGCCGGTTTCTGCTTCAGAATGGGAAAAGGGGAGAAAAGGTCATTAATTCTCTTCCTGAGAATACGAGCTACTGAATGCACGGCCATCTGACAGGTCGAGGGAATAAGATGTGCGTAAAAAAAAAAAATGTGCGCCGAAATTCAGTGCTGCTCGGCCCTGACCTAATTATTTAAATTTACGGCCGCAGTAAAGGAAAAAAAAAAAAAAAAGTACACTGGATGCAGTCAACTGCAGGCCTGCAAATTACCTCAGCATTAAAAAAAAAAAAAAGTACAGTAACACAAAAAAATATGTGCAACAGTTGTATAAAATACGATTTATGCACATAAAACAACTGAAAAGACACATTAGACAAGTGTAAAGTGAAAACATGCTGACTTTTAGCACGTTTTGCGCCATTATGCTGAACATTGCATGCGACGCTGCCTACGGTTAGGAACTCTCTCTGGGACAAGCACTTATCGTGGCAGCGCTCTCGCCATCCTGCAGCGTCGCGCAGAGCGGTCTTCCTACAGAGTCTGCCTCTAGTGCACAGCTAGGCAGGGGAGGAGGCATCCCAGGGGGTACAGTGTGGATAATGCAGTTTCCCCAAGTCTGGGAGACAGCAGCAGCAATGTCCCTGTTTTGTTCATCGTGGACTTCATAGTCAATTTGCTACTGTCTCTTATTAGGGGGGAATATTAGGTCAGCACAGAGCTCCTTAATCCCGAATTTCACAGCTCTATCTACCGACCCTTCTTACAGCCATTATCTGTGTGCAGCCACCATGATGGAGACGGGAATGGAGTCTGCCTGCGTTCCCTCCAGATGTTTTCTGCGAGAACAATTGTAACCAAATATTGATTAAATACAGTTTAATGAACAAAAGCAAGTGATTCAAGTAAAGAAGGAGCTTTAAATTGTGGTAGCAGAAACGTGAAATACGCTGTGTATTATTTATCCATTTCCTCACTTATAAATTATGTATTATTAATAAGAACTGCTCCATTATTCGGTGGGTATTTTATGTCCCAACGGAAGCCTTCACCCTTTTTTATTTATGGCATAGCCCTTAAAACTGCATATATTTGCAAGCCTTGCCGAAGCGCTCTTAAGCTTGGTTCTCTGCTTTTCTTTTATTCTGGGGATAAAATGCATTTGGAATGTACTTTTGTTTGGCACAACTGCGGTGAAAAATGTGGGATAATCTTAGAGCAACGGTACTTACCACACACACCCTGGATACAATATCAGTCTCAAAACGTCAGTGCGCTTCATCTCTTCCTCCTTCTGCCTGCTTTCTTTCTGTTCTCCTCTCTCACTGCTCGCAGACCATGTTGTGGTTTTGTTTTGCACCACAGTCATGCCATGGATGTGGCAAGGTGACACTATTTATTGCCTGCTGTTGATGATATCATTGTAGGTATTCTTGCAAGCAGCGCTGTAAATAAATAAATAAATAAATAAATAAATAAATAGATAGACGGTAACTTTGAAACAATCGCCCAGACTATTTTATAACATGCACGCGTATATGCGCGCATGTCATAGAACAGGCCGAACGCGCATACACGTGCACATAATTTTCAATGGAAGCGCGCACGTGCGCTCAAATCCAGCGTCTACCAATTAACAGGCTGTTTGCAATACGCTGCGCTCAGTGTACTGGTTAAGCCGTGGTTGGAAGCGCGTTTTGGGACACGCGTCCACAACCCCTTATGCTATAAGAGGATTAGCACTTCCAAAGCGCGCATCCAAGCCCCCCCCTCCCCCCCCCCGCAAAGCTAATAGCCTCATCACTTGTAAATTCATGTCGACAAGTCTATCAGCTGTTCTCCCCTGGAGCAGGCGTTAATATTGCCATCCCTTTTGGGATGCTCAAAAATTAAGCCGGAGGAACAAAAAGGAGGAGAATGGTTAAAAAAAAAAAAAAAGAAAGGCACCGGCGGTCATATTAGGAAAAGGGACGCGAGTAAAATTAAGCAACTGTTTTCCTAACCCGCCGACAGCCGACCTCTCCTGGGCGCCCGCTAGGAGAGCGCACCATTTCTTACCGTGGCAGCTGATATAAATATTAAATCGCGTGCCCCGGAGAAGCCGATCAGCGCGAGTTAGGAGAGCGGGCCCTCAGTCATGAGTGCATTGGCCTGTAAGACATGGAAATTTTACGAGCCACAGGTAGTTTAGCCACAGTTTAGGGATAGGACTTGCAAATCCCCCATAATTTCATAGCCACCCTCTAACCCTGAAAACCCCGCTGCCTGGCCTAAACTTTTGTATTTCACTCCTTACGCCCCCTCCAAAGCAGAAATCCATTTACCTGGCGGGGGTACCGCGGTGCGCACCTGCACGTATTTCCGTGCACGGTTTTTTGGCCCAGACCACGCCCGTGCTCTGCTCCTGTTCAGAAACCTTTCACTTGCGTGCGCGCAGCGGGAGATACGCGCATCGATGGGCAGCTTAGAAAAATCCGCCCGGCGCACTCCTACCCAACCTGCGCGTGCATCTCCCGCTGTTGGCTCACACGGGGGCTTTTAAAATCTACTTTACAACGAGGTCACCAGGCAGCTTCTGCTAGCTCGCCATTCAGATATATTGTGGTTGCCATCTTAATAGCAGCGGTGCTGCTGCATCGGCAGGCCGGGGGGGTGACGTGCACAGAGGGACCCCGGTTAAAAGCAGGTTGTTGTTTTTTTTCAGAGGGAACTTGCTGGGTACCGACCGAGTTCCTCCGTTTGCTTGATTTGCACCTGTGGTTCCCTAAACAAAACCACGCATCCTGCAAACGAGTACAGAAAAAGGTGGCACCGGTTAAATGAGAAACGTCAAGGAATATGGGGAGGCGAGATGCTTTTGTAAAACAGCCGCCCTGATTTTGGTGGGGAAATTTGGCAGTAAGACTTTGAAGGGGTCCTGGGGGTGTTGGATGACGTAGTGGTCCTTCAAGAATCCCACTTGGAGATGACAAGGGCTGAAACGGCCTCCCAGTGGAAGCGGTGAAGGCCAGAGGTAACAGATTTGGGGCACGCTTGGGACAGAAGTGGAGAGAGGCGCTGGGAGGTCAGGTGCGTGGATGGGCCACACCGGTGTTGTGTTGCATGGGGGGGGGATTTATGTGCTTACCTACCCAAAGAGGAAGATCGCAAGTGGGCCAATTTGGGTTTTTTTTCTGCAGTCCCATGACGGTAAAGGGTCCTGGACTTCTTTTCTCTCTCCTCCATGAAAAGTGCTGGAAATGTGTCTCTTTAGAGTTCAGCTGAATAAGGTTTGTGTTCCCCTGTGCTTGTGAATGCATAATATTGAGGCTTGGGCATCAGCTTGTAAAAAGTATATTTTATGACCACCTGCTTGGACAAGGTGCTTTTTATTTTCTAGAGCTTTGTGCTCACCCTCCCTGCAGATGTAGAGGTGAGTTTTCAAAGACTTACATGTGTAAAAGTTAGCATACGTGCATGGAAGTAGCATCTACTCGTCTACATGCTGCCTTATAAATCCTCAAACACAGACACTCACTTTTGCTTCCGCGTGCACATATATACGCATAAAAAGGGGGAGGTCTGGGAGCGTTCCAGGGTAGAGCCAACATTTCTATTAAAAGACATTTATGCACACAGATTTGCTAACTTACTCACGTAATTTTATACCTGCTAATTATCTGGAGTAAGTGCTATTAAATGCGTTTAATGTGTACTATCGGCTGGGTGACCCGAGGGGCCTCAAGGACCTGGAGAAGGACTGAGCTGAGTAATTGGTAAAACCGGTCATTTCAGTTACGTATTCATGTTTTAAAATGTACCAACTTGACGCGCGTAAATCCTGAGAAGATTATTTCTTAATCCAAAATGTATACACATTTTAAAAGGCTTCCATGGGGGGGAATATGCTTTGTTGCGTGCTCGTGTTGGCAGACGCGATTTGCTGACGCCCTGTCCACCTGTCTGTGACCTCTGTTCCCCCTCTTAAACTGAGAAGCTTATGATAAGAACTGAGTAATATGAGTGTTATCAGATGAACTACCAATGCGTTCCAGAAGAACAGGCAATACAAGTGAGCAGCGGATCACAGAGGATTTCCTGTGCCCGGGAGGACTCCTGATCGCGGGGCACAGAGAGGTGTGTGGGAGCAGGGCCGAGGAGATTCAAGGCTGCTTGTGCTGTCGGAGATTAAAGATATGAGCGCTGAATTTAGTAAGGAGCTGTCAGTGATGCAAAGTATGATTGCTGAGCTTGTTAAGAAATTTGCTATTTTAAGCCCTCGGGTCGATGAGTTGGAGCGGAGGCTCTCAAAAACTGAGGCCTTGGCAGCTTAACTGTCTCACTGGCCTGCAACATAAGATTACTGATCCGAAGGGACAGGTTGCGGTGAACAAACGTTCGCATAATTGGGGTGCCTGAGAAAACGGAGGGCAGCGGGTCCACTGGCCTTTGTAGAGATGGTGTTTCAGTAACTCCCAGATCCTGGTAATGATGATCCAAAATTAGAGACTGACTGAGCGCATCGTGTTCCTGGGCAAATGTGCAGCGCCTCAGATAGACCTCGTGCCTTTTTGGTAAAATACCATAAATGTAAAAGCTAAAGAGTGGGTGCTGAGTGAAGCTCGTGGCAGGGCTACTTTTGATTACAAGGGTCACAAGGTGACAGCAGTCTGTAAAATGGGTTGACTTTTAGACAGTGAATTCAGGCTACATACAAAAGAGCTAGGGCTGGTGGAATAATGGTATCCTCTCAATTTAAGTGTCTGAGGCAAAGGAAGGTGAAGTGACCTGACCAAGATCATAGAAACATGACAGCAGAAAAAGACCTTATGGCCCATCTAGTCTGCCCTTCCATCCAATGTATCTACCCTTACAATTCCCATCATGCCCTCAGAGATCCCCAGCATTTATCCCATGCGTTCTTGAATTCAGATACCATTTTTGTCTCCACCACCTCTACTGGGAAGCCCCTTCTATGCATCTGTGTAAGAAATATTTCCTAAGATTATTCCTGTCTACCCCCTTTCACCCTCATCCCATGACTCTTTGTTCTAGCCAAATCTGCATGAAAACATTTGAGATATTTGAATGTTTCTATCGATATCTCCCCTATCTCGCCTTTCCTCTAGGGTGCACATGTTTAGATCTTTAAGTCTCTCCCCATATGCTTTAGAAGGAAGACCACTAAATGCATAGGTGGGTCCCTGCGACTTCATGCCCGGATGCTAATTTCCAGTATGTCTCCTCGACACTTACCTGGCAGCTGTGCTAAGGCCCGTTTTGAGAGGGTTGCTGTTTTGATGGCCTGTCGCACGATCCTGGCTGGCTGGACAGAGCCGTTGCTTGCGCCTACCCTGGCCGCCTGGTTTGGAAGAATGGCCTCTTTGGCGCAATTGGAACGCCTGGACTACTTGGCGGGCAAGAGGCGACCTGACTCCATGTATTGTGCTTGTTGGGATAATTGTTTTACTACTTTCCCCAAATCGTTGCAGGAGGAACTATGTCGCAATGGGTATACTCTAAATTGGTCCTCTAAGGTGCAGGGGCAGGGGAGGGGGGGCAGTAAGGTGTGAATGTTGGATGAATGAGTGGGGTGTGGGGCAGGGGGGTTCGGGTTCTGGGAGGGGGTCCTAGGGGGAGGGGGAAAACGAAAAATTGGGCTGGGCAGTGCCTTGAGTTTTGCTGGTTCTACCATGTTTGTATTGTTCTACTCATGCACTTACGTATTGTGTTTTACAAGTTGTATGGTGTTTTTGCTGGTTGTCTCTGCCACCCTGGCTAATAAAAACTATTTTGACAAAAAAAAAAAAAGAATGAAGACCACTGACCATTTTAGTAGCCTCCCTCTGGAGCGACTCCATCCTGTTTATATCCTTTTGAAGGTGTGGTCTCCAGAACTGGACTCGGTATTGCAAGTGAGGTCTCACCAAGGACCTATACAGGGGCAATATCACCTCCCTTTTTCTGCTGATCATTCCTCTCCCTATGCAGCCAAGCAGCTTTCTGGCTTCTGCCATCACTTTAGCAACCTGTTTTGGCCACCTTAACATCAACAGATGCAATCACACCCAGATCCTGCCCACTCCTCTTTTGTGCATAGAAGAATTTTGCCTCCAAAACTGGACCTCTCCCTTGGGTTTTTGCAGCCAAAATGCATTGTTCTACATTTTTTTTTTTAATTTTTAATTTATCATTTTACAATTTAACATTTAGTTCTCCTTCCATAAATATTTTTACATACATAATAAACCAATTTTGTTTTTGTCATTAATAATTTCTAAATAATTGTTTACATAATCCAAAGAAAAAAAAACATTTTAACTTCTTATAATATCATACAATGGTAAGGATATTTAAATTTTAACTTTCAGACAAAACCTAGAAGAATATTTATCAGGAGTATAATAAGAAAACCAGCGTGGTATGGGCTTTACATATATCTGCAGTGATATCTTTCAAATAGACCTTCTACCTTTCAGTAATTGGGAGATGACATTCCAGGCCTATGGGTTTCAATAAACTGCTGGAGCTGATCAATTTGAAAAAATACAAAAGTTTCCTCACCTTTCTTTATAATGCAACGACAAGGATATCTTACAGAGAATGAGAAACCTAGGGAGGTAACATTTTGCCTTAGTAATAGAAATTCTTTTCTTCGATATTGTGTTATTGGAGCCATATCGGGATATATCTTAATCTCTTGGTCACAAAAATTTACAGGAAATTTCCTGAAATAACTCCGCATAACAGTTGTAACATCCTGAGTTGAGATGAAAGAAACTAAGAGAACTTTCTGTTCTATAACCTCAAAATTGGAAGCCTCTAGAAAACTCGTTAAGTTAGTTGGAATTTCAACATTTCTAACTGTTGCCCGGTTTGAAAGGAATCTACAAGAATTTATTGAGGGCATGTTTTGATCTGAAAAACCCAGGCATTCAATCAGAAATCTTTTTAAGGTAGTGTAGGGAATTTCTCCCGTAATTTTAGGGAAATTTAATATTCTCATATTCAGTTGTCTAAGTCCATTTTCTAGTATTTCCAGCCGTTTTGAAGACCCACACACACACTTTCTCTGTACCTCTCTCACACACACACTTCCTCTGTCTCTCTCTCACACACAGACAAGGTTCCTCCATCTCTCTCTCACACGCTAACACACACGCACACGCTTCCTCTCTCTCTCTCTGTCTCACACGCATACATGCAGATAAAAGCTGAACTGGAAACCACAAGCCAGATTCTGTATGCAGTGCAACAATGGAAAAGCAGAAAATCCCTATTCCTCAAAACAATACAATCAAGAAATATAAATCAATCAGAATAGTAAAACCATACTAAAAAATATACATTTCAAAACAGCTGATGAATAGACTAATATTAAATAATTAGAAGCTCCTGTACAAATTTTTAAAAAATTTCCTAAACATCAAGAAAATATTTCAAAACTGCAGACATCAAATAACACCCAATAATTAAAACTAATTAGGATTTAAAAAATCCCCCACTCTCCAAACCTGTCACCCTGAGATTGTCGTGAACTGGGGGTACACACACATACACTCACACACAGACACAAGCAAAATATGCTCCCTTTGTCTCTCACACACATACACGCTTGGTGAGAGACAGAGGGTGCTTGAGTGTGTGTGTGTGTGTGTGTGAGTGAAAGAGACAGACACACATGATTCCTCCGTCTCTCTCTCTCAAACATACACACACACACACTTCCTCTGTATCCCTCACGCACGTTTCCTGTCTCACCACATAACCACCCACACACAAATGCTTCCTCTCTCTCGCCTCACTCCCGCACACAGGCACCCTCTCTTACACACACACAGGCACCCTCTCATATATATACACAGGCACATACAACACACACTCACTCATCTATACACTCACATCTCATCATACATACACACACACACCCTCATGCACACACACATACACACACCCACACCCTCTCATACATACACACAGCCATGCACCCCTCTCATACACACACCCCTCTCATACACTGACACTTACGCTCACAGGGCCAGTCTCTCGCTTCTTCAGCCACTGGCTGCAGGCCCTCTTCTTCTGCCGTCGGCTCTAGGAGTCACCGGCGGCACCGCTGGGCCTCTTCTTCTTCCGCTGGCCTCTTCCACAGGTCCTTGCTT
Organism: Rhinatrema bivittatum; assembly: GCF_901001135.1. Taxonomy (NCBI): domain Eukaryota; kingdom Metazoa; phylum Chordata; class Amphibia; order Gymnophiona; family Rhinatrematidae; genus Rhinatrema; species Rhinatrema bivittatum. The sequence continues at coordinate 20,636,525 of NC_042622.1, forward strand.
TTGCTGGCAGGTAGTGGAAACCCCGCCAGCATGTCACTGCTGCACGCCGCCGTAGGACCTGCCTGCTGGCGGCAATGGAACCCCTCCCCCTGTTGTCACCCGGGGCGGACCCCCCCCCTCTTAGTACGCCTCTGGTCACTCACAAAATGTTGAAAAGAACCGGTCCAAGGATTGATCAGTGAGGCATGCCACTAGTACCACCGCCTCCTCAGAGTAAACTCCATTTACCACTCCCCTTTGTTGCCTCCCACTTAGCCAGTTTGCAACCCAGTCAGTCACTCTAGGATCCATAAGAAGGAGGCTCAATTTATTTATAAATCTTCTGTGTGGAACCGTGTCAAAGGCTTTACTGAAATCCAAATGCACTATCTCCTAGCGCTCTCCCTTGATTAAACTCTCTGGTCACCAAATCAAAGAAAATGATCAGATTCATCTGACACGATTTACCTCTGGTAAAACCATGCTGCCTCGGATCTTGCAATCCATTGGATTTCAGCAACTGCACTCTCCTCTGGTTTAGCAGCAATTCCATTAATTTGCTCACCACAGAGTTCAGACTAACCGGCCTGTAGTTCCCAGTCTCCTCCTTTCTTCCACTTTTATAAATAGGAACCAAATCCGCTCTTTTCCAATCCTCTGGAACTACTCCAGACTCTAAAGAAGCATTGGAAAGATCAGCCAGCGGAGGACATCTCTAAGTTCACTTTGTACCCTCAGATGTATCCCTTCCAGCCCCATCACCTTATCTACTTTGGGGTAGAAATTCAAAGCTAGCCCTGTGAGTAACTGAGCCGGTTAGAACTAATCCGGATAAGTTATGATGTATGTTCTGTGGCACAGCAAAACTACTGAATATATGAGTATATGTGCATAGTTTGCCGGATCATTAATCATATATGCGTATATGTGCATAGTTTGCCGGATAAGCCTACCCAGCTAAGGTTAGACCTGCTCTATCGGGTGTCTAAACTTAGATGGCTAACTTGCTTCGCCTCCGATCTGCTCAGTACACGCCTATTTTTTGTGCGCGTGACTTTAAGCCGTATAAGTGATTTATATGGCTAAGTGTTGGTTGCTGAATGTGGTCGCATATTCAGTGTCCACTACTTAGCTGCATAAGTCCTGCTGAAAACTGGACACTTTGGGGTAGATTTTATAAGAAGTTTGCACGGCTTAGCGTGCGCACATGTAAGCCCCATTTTTTAACATGCGCGCAATTGTGCACCTTGCACACGCCGAGCTGCGCTGCCTTCCTCCGTTCCCCCTAACTTAACCTTCCCACCCCTTCCCCTAACTTTTCCCCCCCTGGCCCTACTCTAACCCCCCCACCCTGACTCGACTTACCTTTTGCACCTGTCTCTGGACCACCCCGCCGCCCCTTTTGTAAAGGCCCGGGGCTTTACGCGCGTCGCTGGGCCTTTTTAAAATAGGCCCGGCGTGTGCAGGACCGGTTACGCGCGTAACCTTTTTAAAATCCGGCCCTTTAAGTTTAGTTAGCTTCTCACGAATGTACTATTCTAAAAATCGATTGAGTTTTACCTCCCTTCCAAACTTATTTGTGTTCGTTTTATGTAGTCCTGCTCTAATCCCTTCCACAGTGAACATCAAACAGAAATATTTGTTAAGCAATTTTCTTTTCCTCATCAGCCTCTACATATCCCTTCCCTTTACCTCTGAGTCTCACGATATGCCACTTGTGCACTTCCTACTATTATTAATATATCTAAAAAAAAAAGTTGTCTCCCCTGTTTTACCGTATTTGCTATTTTTAATTTCATTTGCATTTTGGCATTCCTGACTACTTTCCTAGCTTTTCCAGATATTGTCGCCTTTTCCTTTTCAGCTGCGTTGGAAAGCCATAGTGGCCTCTTTTTTCCTTTTCCTTGATTTAGTTTCCTAACAGAAAGTTTAGTTACCCTTATATCTCCTTTTAGTTTTGCCCACTGCTAATCTATTTCCCCTAGATTTTCCCAGCCAGCTAACGACTCCTTGAGATACTCCCTCATTTTAACAAAATTAGTTTTCCGGAAGTCTAGGATGCTTGCCTTTGAATGAACCTTCATCTCTTGTGCTGTGATACTTCACCACACCATCCAGTGATCACTGGATCCCAGATGATCGTCCACTACAACATCTGAGATACTGTCCCCGTTGTTAAGCACCAGGTCAAGTATTTGCCCCTTCCCACGTGCGGTTCCCGTTACCAGCTGACAGAACAAGATTCCTTGCAGAGCATCCAGGATCTCCCTGCTTCTAGAAGATACTGCAGATGGGATGTGCCAATCAACATCTGGCAGATTGAAATCCCTTAGCAGTAGCACCTTCCCTTTCATAGCAATTTTGTGAATATCCCCCATTAAATCTTTGTCTATTTCTTCTGTCATATTGCACCAAGATAAATAGATGATCCATTCCCACTTTCCAAATTAATCCACAGTGCCTCCTACTCCTTTCTTTTTAAGCAAGCTTATTTCTGCTAGTTGCCACTAGCATGTTTTATCCAGTCAGCTATTTTACGTTATTTTATGCAGGGATACAACAGTATGAGGATAACGATGAACAGTTATTTCAGGTGTATCTTTTATTATTTTACATGTCAACATCCTTGTTTGATTTTTGTTTTAACTAAATTACGAAAGCTTTCATTTTGGTCATTGCCTAGTGCCTAGCGTATAGGTGATTAAGGAGTTGTTTATAAAGATAAAGCAAGCCCTGCAATTCTGTTGCTTTAATATTATTTTTCATATATAATGCCCCGCCTCCTCCTTTCCTTCCTACCCGGTCCTTCCTGAATAGATTGTAGTCTGGTATATAACTATATATACATGTACCAAGCCTCCAGGACACCCGGTACATCTAAATCAGCTTCTTCACAAGGAGCGTCAGCAGAATTTGAACCCTGGGTGGCGGTCTCCTGCTCTAACCAGTAGGCTACTCCTCCACTGAGCCAAAAAAAACCCAACTTCACAAAAAGAAACAAAACAAAAACATTTGAAGTGCGCACCTCTAATATAGAGAAAAGTAGCTATAAAAAGTAAAAAAAATTTTAATTTTATTTTTATTGCATTTTAACACTTTAACAAGAAATTTCTTGCTTAAGCAAAAATGGGGTATACAGCATCAATATACAGGAAAACATATAATAAATGCATAACCAAGGAAACAATTTCCACCCCCAAATATATAAGAAATTGTGGGAGATATATGAATATACAGAGCGACAACTAAGTAATTACTAAACAAAGAAAACACTGAAATCCCCAATTATTAATTTTTGCCGGATGCTCAATTTGTAATGCCTAAGAGCCTTTTAAGTTGTTCCGGATCTGTAAACGAGTAATTTTCATTATTATAATTAATCTGACATCTAAATGGATATTTCAGCAAAAAATATCCCCCCTTAGACACCACCTCTTGTCTTAGGGCAAGACATCTTTTTCTACGTATCTGAGTGTTTCTGGCCAAATCTGGGTAAACCCATTCTTTTTGCCCATAAAATGTTAGTAATCGTGAACGGAAAAAGAATCTCAAAACATTGTCTCTGTCCGAAGTAAAGGCAAAGTTAACTAACAATGTCCCTCTCAATTTAACTTCAAGATCTTGAGAGTTTTGAAGTAAATAAAAAATATTGACGTTAGTAGGCGTTTCCAATGGGGCTCTTTCTTCTTCATGATTTTCCCCGTGCTGAATATATTCTTTCTTTTGCAAAATATAGTTTGCTTTAACAATTACTGGCATACACTCTGTTGGAATTTTCAAAACCTGAGAAATATAATTTTTAAAGAGCTCAACAGGGTTCAGTTGTTTGATAATTGGAAAATTCAATATTCTCAGGTTCAATACACGAGTCGCATTTTCGATGTTTTCAATTTTTTTTTAGACTTCCCCCTCGTTCAGAATTTGGTGTTGCTGTATCTTTTCTATTTGCTTAACACGAATATCCAAAATCTCGATTTTTTCTTCCTGAGTCTTCAAAGTATTAGTATTTAATTTGAGGGCATTACTTGTTTCTGTCACCACTTCAGTCAAAGAGGAAACTGAAGATTCTAGTCTTAGAATAAGACTCCATAGTGTGTCCAAGGTAATTACAGGCGGTTTTAAAATTACTTTTTTATCGACCTTAGCTCCAAGGTTTGTCCCCCAAGTCATGCACGATGTCCTGTTCAAAGTTCTCTGGCAACGGCGTATTCACCTCCACGGGGGTCGGAGAGAAAACTCCAGAGGCCCCGCAAATGAGCATCTCTGCTAGTGCCTGAAAACCAGGGGCATTTCTCGATAACAAAACCAACTCTCCCGGTATATTCCGCAAGTTCTCTGAAAGATTTGCATTTCCTCGGGTTTCCCCCAGTTCCTCTGGCCTCATCCCACCAGTACCGGAGGAGAGAAGGTGTTTCCAGCGCTCCCGGACTCAATGAGATCTCCTCGACCTGGGACGTAGGACCCCGCTCCAGGTCCTCTCAACAGGAGTAACTGGGGACACTCCGAACCACTCAGGTATGCTCCTTTGCAATGTTTCCGTATTAGAAGGAACTGAAGGAACTGATAATAAATGCGTATGTTGTATGTAAACCTTCAGTTTAGCCTTTCTCTTAGTGTGAGGCATATTTGTTATTATAGGAAATCTGGAATCAAGAGAAACGGCACAGGTAACAGGAGCAGAGCGTTCGCGTGGCTTTCAGTGGGCAGCCATCTTGTCTCTCCCTATAAAAAGTAATTTTTAAAAATTTCTTAATAGCACTAGCTGTTGTGAGACTTTGAATCTAGTAGAATTGGAGTCCCAGTTACTGCTGACAATAAAGGTATGCGATAAATTCCGATGGCAGGTTTAAATATCTGAACGTGTTCTTGTGCTGTGTCGGATTTAATTGAACTCTGCTGGGATTACTTACAATATTTTGGAGGGTCCAGCTTTCAAAGGCTTTTCTCCTGTGCTGTGTCTACTGTAAAATACTTCTGAAAGTAGCCCCTGGAGTGATTTTAATAGCTATTCAATAACGTGTTGTGCCTGTAATTCATATCAGTGATCCTGGGAGACTTCTGTGGTTTAGAGTATTTTCATAGGTATGTGAACACGCACACACTTCTCATCATAACCAAACCTCTCTGCTCTGGGAATAAGGAACACCAGGATCCTTTCAAACAAAAAAACACATTGCATTTAGAAAAATAAGTCATTAAAAAAAAATGTAAATGACATCTGACCTTTGTAGGTTTCATTCCCCAAATGCTCTTAGTGCGGTGTGAAATGCCCAGTGCTAGGGAGTCCACTCATATTTATGATACAGAAAAGCCATTTCCCAGTCTGCTCTGGTTTCCCTAAATACCATTATGCAGTCACACACGGCATCTACAGACCCTTTTACAATCAGGCGGTCTATAAATCTTCCTGCTGGGTTTCACCGGCTGGCGGTCTGAGGAAGGGGCCTCTGTGGGCTCCGAAGGTCACCTGCAACAATAGGCTTGGATAATTTGTACACTGGTACAATGCAAAGAATCCAGTTTACTCCTGGACTGAGATGGCCACGGGGACCTTGTGCCACCTGCGTTGTACCAGTAGTGTGGCTGAGACTCTTTCAGCTCTTTCCACTGAAGGCTGTGAAACTGGACACAGCTTAATAGGTTATGGCTTTCTTTGAAACCAAGTCATATTACCCTAGTTTGATTCAAACATCTTTTACCTGGCCCCTGTGTGGCGTGATTGGGCACTCTCCTCCATCTTACCAAACTGATGTTTATTTAGTCATCAAAACCATAAGTCCACACCATAGATTTAATCCAGCAACAAAGAAAGGAGCGACCTCTAAGTTTTGGTATCATATAATATGCCAAATATTGTCAAAGATGGAAACTGCAACATTTTTTTTTATGCATTTATTAATATTCTGCTTTCTTGGCACATCAAAGAGGGTTACATTCAGGTACTGTAGGATTTCCCGTCCCCAGAGAGCTTATAATCAGGGACAGTAACTTTAAAACAGGCGCGCGTGCACCCACATGCGCTGGAATTTTAAATCATCTGTGATTTAAAATACACCTAACACACATAAGCATGCGCCTAATTTTAAGTGGTTACGTGAGGAAACATTATTCACGTTATCTTCCTTAGGAATTCGTTGGCTTTGATGCGTGCAGCCAGGCAGATTTTAAAACATGCGCGCGTGAAGGAAATAGCCAGTTTGACTCATTAGTCCACCAGTTTGCCCAGTCTGTTTCTAGGTCATCCGGACCCCCTCACCCACGCGTTTTAGGCCTAAAACGAGTTTTCTTCAGGCCTACACCTCATCAAGAGCAGAGATAAATAAGGGCAGGTGATGGCTTGATGCGCGCTGCGGGCGTGGGATTTAACATCCAAATTTACATGCGTAGATGCTGGCCCTGCCCCAGAACGCCCTTTACACGCCCTAACTCCTCCCCTTTTTCCCACGTTAGGTTGCTGATGCATGCACATATATATGCACATAATTGGGCCGTGTTAAAATGAGTTGCTCACACTCGGCCCAGATATTTGCGAGTATGGAACCTTTAACGCGTATGTATGTATGTATGTATGTATGTATGGGCGTGTATGGGCCCTTTAACGCGAGCAACTCTTTTAAAATTCACCCCTATGTTTGTACCTGGGGCAACGTGACTTGCCTGGGGTCATAATTAGTGGCAGTGGGATTTGATTTGAACTCTGGTTTCTCTGGTTCGTAGCCCGCCGCCCTAACCACTAGGCACCATTATAATCATCAGGCTTAGACTGATTCTTCTCTTTATGTACTTTCAAATGTGCTATTAATTGTTATTTTCTTCCGATCCATATCAAAGACATTAAAAAGTACTTCGTTGCGTAACATCGCTGAGCAGCGAGGCGACCCCTGAGGCAGACGTCTTGTCGAAACATCAGGTTTATTGTTGGGAGGCCCGCAATGCGTGCAGCTTTAATGAGTTCAAGAGGAAGCATTTTCGAGGGCGTGTTTTGAATGGGATGAGAAAACGACATGCGTATTTTCAAATTTGCACCTGCTGTTTTCCAAAGAAAATTCCCCTGCAGAAAAAAATAGGTGCAAACGTTGTACACCCGGCGGCACATTTTTTAAGGGAATGTAGAAACCCATCTTCCCATTTCACAGCTTGCAGTAACAGCCTGTGCAAAGCATGTGGACCATTGCTCTGTGCCTTTCTTGCAGGCAATTTTCAAGTCTGCTTTGAAAATTAGCTCTCGGGTCCTCGAGTACTGAAGTACCTGCATATTTCGCACCAGAATGGGCTACTGAAAATTGTTCTGTCTGTGTTCCTGGAAAAGGGCCTTGAGGGAATCAGACCCATGGAAATAAGGAAAATAAACATCAAGATGAGGGCGCTACCTTTGTATAACACTAAAGCAAGTGAGTGGAGTGAAAGCTGATATCGATTCACACCAATGGACTGAAGCTATCATTCGTTCCCTCCATCAAACGAAGAGGAAGAATCAGATTCTAGTTGCCTATTTAACTTTCCAGAAGAGTTCTGGTAGCTGATTTATCAGGCTAGAGGGTCCTTTCGCTTGGTGACTGTGGCCAAAGTTTGTGGGAGGAAAAACGACAATTGGAAATCACGCAGCATCAGAAAACGTATGAGGAGTGGGTGTAGGCAAACCACTGTCTCACTGTATCATTGCTCATTGCTTGCTCAATGCTCTACCGTGTGTCATTCTGCACAAGCTGAGGGCACATTTATAGGCTGCTATGGTTTCATATCATTGTAATGATATAAAAATGTAATACACTTCCTCAGCCCTACAGCCCACTAATGCTGAGGGGAGCATGACAGAAACTCTGGCTTCCAGTTTCTTATTACCTTATTAGAAGCTGCTCAACATTTGTGCTAATTAGTCTAATAAAAAAGTCATGATTATATATCAGCTACCGTATGTATGTGCGAAACAGTTTGAGTCATACAACAAACCAGATGGATTTCGGCGTTTTAAGTGAAAAAAAAAAAAATCCATCAGACGTTTTGCTGTGGACCTTGGGGCAATCTGCAGAAATCCATGAAAATCCATGGTGGATTTGCCTTTAACCTGCCGGTGGATTTTGGCCAGTGCCTCGTCTCTTTGGGAAAAAAAAGGATTGCAAACCGATTCAGTGAAAATACACAGGCTTTCTGCTGGTCCACCAAATGAATTTGTAAACCCTTTTCAAAGACGTTTACTTATCCTGCGAATATCAACCTGGTGATTCATAAAACAAGTTATATTTTTTCTACAGTCCTTGAGTCACTATAATGAATTCAGGCTATGAAATGTTTAATTTTTATTTTTTTTGCAGTCTTTTTATTTGGAAAAGGTTTACGTTCTTTCCAAATTAGTTCTCCAACAAAGCAGCATTTGTTGCATCAGTTGTAGAGTATAAATTGCTATAAACAGTCCGGTTTTCCAACGTTTTCCATTGTGCAGGGTCTGGAATGTTTAAATGTTTGCAATACATGTCATCTAGACATCTAAATGCTTACAGAGCAGCTATGACTCCAATAAAACAGCAAATAAGATAAAGGGAGATTTCTTCCCCACAGGGATGGAAGTTTAGACAACTGGAGGCCCTAATCAAACACAGAACCCTGCCCATAAATTCTTCCACTGCTCCCCCCTAAAAGTAAAGTTATTCCAGCTGTTTTCCAATGTTTTATCATGTAAAAGGAAAGCACGCTGGGAAACGTGAATTTGTTTGGTGTGCAAGCTTTTTTATTTGAAAGCAGCAGGGGTCTTTTTTTTTGGTTTTTTTTTGTGGTAGTGTGGAGATGAGAGCCCGGTTGTAATTCTCTTGAAGTTTGTCACTCACAGTCCCTTTGCTGCTTTTTTCAATTCCTTCTGGATTTTTTCTCCTTGTAACTTTTACTCCCTAGTCAGAGTAGTTGACTTGTTTCTGCTAGCTTTCTGGGTCACTCCTCAAGACGCGTTACGGCCTCATCATCGTGATAAACAGGGTCTAACGCACGATAGGCGCGCGATGTTTATCGCAAAGCACGTTAGTGTTTAAATATGATAATGAGTTTGCAAAATCTAGAAAATTATGCAAATGAAAGACTCCTACCACATTTCACGATATAATATTGCGTACTAACGCTGGATTTAATGTCAGAAATAACAACACTTCTTTGATTTTCGATAGGTGGTAAAAAACGTTTTTATCGTGCCATAATGGCCATCATCTCGGGATAGCGGTAATTATTAAGCGCAATAAAATGAGGCCTTCTCTCAGACACACCTACACAGCCTTGGTGAGCCAATAAAAACACCTTTTCTTACCTGCCCTGTCTTCCTAAAAATACAAACGACCACCACCACAATCACAACCATAACAGGGAAGGGAGTTTCAAATGCCTCCTATCTGAGCTCCAAGCCCTGCTGGTGGAGCGGGATGGCTCCCGTCATGGCTTGCCATGCAGGCGGTATCGGGAGCGCATCTTTCATCCCCTCACAATATTTCTGGGGATGCCTTATGGAACACATGGTTAAGAGGTATCGCCTGAGATCTCATGCTATCATGGAATTATATCAAGAACTCAGAGGGGATCTGGATCCAGTCGCAGAAAGGTCCCATGCTATGCTAGGGCTCACCAAGCTATTGTGTGTCCTGCATTTTATGGCATCTGGCTCATTCCAAACAACCATCGGGGGAATGTCACAAACAACTTTTTCCTTTAAGGCTCATATCAAGCTTTAGTTTAGCTTCTAGTGTGTAATAGCATGCTGTGGGTTGGTAGTGATACAACAAAGTCACGGTGGTGTGATTCATTCTGTCTTTGCTGCAGGAGATTTGGGATATGGTTCCAGGACCTGGCTTCTCACACCTGTCGCTATTCCCAACATACCAGCAGAGATGAGGTACAACAACCCGCTGTGTCAGAGTTCTCCAAAGCAGATTTTGCTGTTTGGACAGAAAGGAGGTGCTTTCATGTATGCCCCACGCAGAGTAGCAGAGAAAGAGCTTGCATGCTGTGTCTCTCATCTTCTTGCTCTATGTTATGGCATCCCAGTTGACCTTGTTCCAGATCTATCTGAAGATCCCCCATGTCCCCCTGCACATGCTGGGGAGACCACACAGACTGGGCAAAGTAGTCATACAATGCTACTTTACTTGTTAGCCATCATCTAGTCCTTCCCATTGCATGGAAGACAGCCCAACAGAGTGGTTCCGGCTTCAGACATCTGTATCTTTCTTTTACTCACTGGTCCTCTGTCTGGGTCAATGTGTAACAGAAACCACTTAGGCCTAGTTAGGCAACATAGTGATAATAGATCAATAGGTACAACTTACAGTACTACACAAAGTAAACATAAAATACAAACAAAATAAACATAACTGCAAAGAGATTGTTGCTTTCCTAATGTATTTTTGATTGTCAGTCAAAAAGAGTCAAGTCTTGCCATAGCATTCATGTAGGACTGCCAACACAGTATACCTAGCTTGGCATAGCTAATGCCTTTTTGATAGCCTCGGCTACACCATGGACCCTGTCCTAGCCCTCACATGTTGTCAAGATAGTTGCAGAGCTATGATGGAACTCCAGCAGAGCCTATGACATGGAACCCAAATGCTCTATAAGTGAAATAATTCATAAGTAGCTCAGCTTCTTAAAGGCACAGCCTGAAGCTACAAGTTGACAGCTACAATCATCAATCACAGGCTCTCATTTTCTGAGGCAGTGCTGACATCTGAGTGCTTACATAGCAGTCCTTCACTTATTTGGAAGCACATGTCCAATATCATGGCAATCCCAAACTTCTAGCAAAAATAAATGTGTGGCAAATAGTATATACTGGTCAGTACACGTTAGCAAAAACAATCTTTAATTGTAAATACACACACATAAGTGGTACATGTTCAAAAGCAAAATCATCACATATATTCTGAAAACAGGGACCCCATCAGAATATATGTGATGATTTTGCTTTTGAACATGTACCACTTATGTGTGTGTATTTACAATTAAAGATTGTTTTTGCTAACGTGTACTGACCAGTATATACTATTTGCCACACATTTATTTTTGTTGGATTTCCTCTATATGTGTGTGTGCTGTTTACTCCGCCCTTTTCTGTGTGCTCTAATCCCAAACTTCTCCCAGGCCATTGCAAACTAGCTTATCTCTACGCTGACGATATTCAGATCCTGATCCCCATCGAAGAATCGCTCGCAAAAACAATGTTGCACTGGGAATCCTGCCTCCAAAACATCAAACAACTTCTTACAAGTCTCAACCTGATACTAAATTCATCAAAAACGGAACTTCTACTCATCACTCCAGAAAACAGCTCCATCACATACACTCATCCTACCGTACCAAGCACTACACAAGTGAGAGATCTAGGAGTTCAAATTGACAATCACCTAAATCTGAAAGCTAACATCAACAAAACCACCAGAGACTGCTTTTACAAGCTCCAAGTGCTGAAAAGAATACGACCTCTCTTCCACACACATGACTTCAGAACGATCCTACAATCAATCATTTTCGCAAAGCTGGACTATTGCAACACCATCATGCTTGGTCTCCCTTCATCACACACCAAACCATTACAAATGGTACAAAATGCCTCCGCCCGTATACTCACCAACACCAGGAGAAGAGAACACATAACACCTATCTTGATGGACCTCCATTGGCTGCCCATCCACTTCAGAATAATCTACAAGGCCATTCTCACCATTTTCAAAAACATCCATCAATTAGCCCCAATCGATCTCCATATTCCCCTCCGATTACACCATTCCACAAGACCGACAAGAGATGCTTATAAAGGATCACTTCAAGTACCTCCAGCCAAGACTACCAGACACATCACGCTTAGAGATCGGGCATTCTCCACAGCCGGTCCAACATTATGGAACTCCATTCCCCCAGATCTTAGAATGGAACCCAACATTTCAACATTCAAGATAAGACTCAAAACGTGGCTGTTCACGCAGGCCTTTCCTAACTCCAACCCCATCTAATCTCCCTTCACACAACAAGCTCCGCTAGTATTAGCGTTAACAGCCACCTTTCAAAATGTTATTTATACTTATATTTTACTATCTAATCTTCATTTCCCTTCTCATTCCAAGTTATTGTTTTCCCTTGTTTTATGTAACTGCTTTTCTGCACTTTTGTTAAATGGTAAAGTTTCACCCCTGTTTCTTGTGAACCAGCATGATGGGACCACCGTCTTGAATGTTGGTATATAAAAAACTTAAATAAATAAATAAATAAAAAAATAAATCTCATAGGGGTTGTACACAACCATGCATAGCTGGGCTCCTCTACGCCTGCATAACCTAGGCCTTTGTTAGGTGTTCAGCACTCACTCTACTCTGTTTTATTCTCTTCTTTCTCTCTCTCTCTTGCTTGCATAACTTAGCTACAGCTACCATCACTATTGTCCTGGATTACTGTCTGCTACTGGCTCAGCAGACGCCACATGGACACTCAGGACTCAAGCAATCAGACATAATTGAAACAAATCAATTTTGGCTCATTCTGAAATGAGGACGTTCTATGCGATGACCCTGTTAATGGCTGTATACGTGTTTGTCCGTCCCCTATTAATAATTGTGTTGTTCATTTTCCTATTGGCACCAGATTTTTAGAGCATGTTAGGGGGCCAAGAGGAGTTATATATGTATCTTTTTTCTCTCTAATCCAAATATTCCACGAAGAAGAGCGCACGTGTATTTTCTCCTAATAACATCTTGGTTTTGCATCTGTTCTACATCTAATCCACACTCAATTTGTATGACATGTTAGGGAGTCCACGAGGATCAGGAAAAGGATATTTTGGGGGAAGGGGGGGTGAATCCATGTATTCCATGAATATACACACACAGTTATGCCTCTTAATAATAATTTTCCATCCAAGTCACACCAATTTCAGTCCGTCAGGGAAGGGGGAAGGACTGACAGGGCATTTTTTGGCATCTACATATTCTTTGAATACATGCATGTAATTATGTCACCTAATAGCTTTTTGGTTTTCCATCCAACTGATATCACATTATCAGCGCAAGTCACTGAGGATCATGATAGGGGTATTTTATGGAGGAATCCATGTATTGCATGAATACACACATGCAATTATATGACCTAATAACCTTTTTGGTTTTGCATCTGACCCACATCAGATTATCGAGAGATGTCAAGGAGGGGTATTTTTTTTTTGTGTATATGTGTGTGGGGGGGAGAATCCATGATTTCACGAAAACATGCTACACTGCCTAATAACTTTTTGGTTTTGCATCCAAGGCACACCAGTTTTTCAGGAGAGCTAAGAGGAGTCGGACATGGCTATTTTTCCCTGGATCTATGTCAACACGTGCAAAGATTGTGGAAAGTTGACTCTCACAGGTCTATGTCGAACTTCTAGTCTGATGACGATCTGAGGACAATTTTCAAAGTCATGTACTAGTAGATATCGTCCACCTGAAAATTACCATCGGCTAAGAGTATGCCACATGCACTTTTAATTGCGTTTAGGGGAGATGTTCTGGAGGGAGGGATGTTTTGGGTGGGATTTGAAATAATGTGCTTAGATTGCAGTTTTAAATCTACGCACAATTTTTATTTTGTAATAATTGTATTTTTTTATCAAACAGTTCACCACCTCGGGCAGTTCTTGTAGCTGGTGAAGCAGGATATACAAAAGAAAAGAGATGAAAATGCCTTACAAATTCTACCTGCACAGAAAAGCAGGTGCAACCCATGGGACGTTTGAAAGGAAGGTGTGCTTGCACGTCCCCGTAGATACGCGGTGCAAAATCAGTGGGTAAAAAGTACCCGTGGACAGTGCCCCATAGTGAACCGTTTGGCAATAACCCTCTTTATGGGGGGTTTTTTTTTTGTTGCCTTCTCTAACAGAATAATATACAATCGAATAAGAAACTGACTTCTTTCAGTTTTGTCTGATTGGGTTGAATGTCCCTTTCAGAAAGATGAAGGCACAGTGAACACACAGTGAAACATTGTACAGTGTGAACAGTGAAACTGTGACCTTTACTGAGAACTCATTCCAACTAGGGAGGGTCAACGTTTCTTACTGGAGGGGGGGGAGAGAGAGAGAGAGAGTTCAGATTAGATCCATACTTTGTCCTCGGCTTAGGGAAGGGGGTTAGGAAAGGACCAACATTTGGGTTGTATCGGGGCCTAACAACTCCACAAATGATGGCGATGCAATGAACACCCTACAGTGAAAGCCATCACAACAAAAATAACCCAGCAATTCCTCCCTTTCCCCCCACAGAGGAGAAGACCTTCAGGCGGGATTTTTTTTTTGTCACCGTTCTTACTGTAAAGCAGAAATCACCTTACTCAGCTGTTTGTGAGGTAACAAAGAAAAAAAATCCCTTCCTAAAAAAAAAACCAACTGATTAGGGATATGCAAGCCAATGAAATTTGTTTCAGTTCATTTTTTTGTCTGAAGATTGAAGTTTGTTTTTTTTACGGGGGGTGTTCAGTTTGTTTAATGTTTATTTAGGTTTGGTTCATTTCCTGAACCAAAGTAAACATTAACCCCCCCCCCCCTGAAAAATTAAAAAAAAAACCCTCAAAATAAGGCTCTCCAACCCCCCTTCTGCCTCCCAAGAAAGCAGCTGAGCCAAGCCCAGCCAAAGCCTCCCCAGGCTTCTCAGATCCCCCCTCTTATCACCCAAAAGAAGTTGCAGGACTGAAGCCTACACAGTTAGACTGAGCCAAGCTCAGCCAGGCATCCCTAGGCAATTCTGATCCCCTTCCTGCCCCCCCAAAATTTGCTGGGGCAGAGTCATGCATTTGGGTTGTAAAAATCCAAGGGGGTGATTCAGGATGGGGTTTGAAGTTCTGGGGCTGAATATATCTGCTGATCTTAAAGGTGGCCAAACTGGTAGATTAGGCAACAGCAAAAGCCAGAAGGATGCATGGGTGCCAGCAGGAAAAAGGAGGGGATATTGCCTGTGTATAGATCTCTGGTGAGACCTCATTTGAAGTACTGGGTACAGTTCTGAAGACCCCAATTTCCAAAGGATTTATTTATTTATATATAAACTTTGGCTTTTCCACCTTTTTCGAGGAAGGGCCTCAAGGCAGATTACAATTAAATGTAAATTAATCAACAGCTTACAGTCACATATAAGTCAGATAGTTACATTAACATTAGCCCCCACAGTCACTTGCAATCCCAATTCAATGATTTACAGCCACAGTTGTTTCGAATCCCGGCCGCGGGACTCCATGGCCGGGCTCTCACCTCCTCTGCTGCCGGCTCCCGCAGATTCATGGCGTCCTCCACCCTTCCCTGGGCCGCGGCTGGGCCTCTCCGCGGCGGCTTCTCCACGAGGGAGACGCCGCCGAGCTCTTCCGGCAAACCCCGCCCATTAGGCATGCCCGCGCACAAGGGCTCAGTATTTAAAGGGGCGGCGGCGGGAAACCTCGGCGCGGCTCCTAGAATGACGACAGACGCCGGTGGGTATTTAAATCCAGCATCTACTTCCATGCTTTGCCTTTGCAACAGGGTTCACTCTCTGGAGTTGCTAGTTGCTGTTCATCTGTTCATGAGTTCCTGCCTTCGTGTTCCTGATCAAGTTCCTGCTCTGTCCCAGCTCTCCTGCTCCAGCTCCTGCTTCCACCTCGGCTTGTCTTCTTGGTTCTTGACTTCAGCTTGGCTCCTGGTAATTCCTTTCTGCTGCCTGTCCTGATCCTTGGTTTGTCTCCGTGTTGCGTCCATCGCTGCTCGACGCCCTCACTCCGCCCTCCTTACCACAGTGGCGACTCCCTCCAGGCCTGATGGACAGTTTGCTGCCGCGGCATCTTCTTGCCGTCTTCCTCCGGCATCCCCGGAGCGGCATGACACTGTGGATCCGCCATGTTCTTGATGACATAGAGCGCGCGCGCGCTCCAAATAATGTACCAGCAAGGGCGCGAACCTCGGGGGCATCCCCCTGAACTGACACCATCCGCTTCCAATATAAAAGGTCTCAGTATTTGCTAACGAATTGAGTTAGCAAGGATTCGTCCAAGCTACTCTGCCTCCTCGGACTTACCAGGGGTACCCGCTCCTCGGGGGCCTCGCTCTCTTTTCTCTATTTCAGATTGCCGATAGGAACCGGTACTCGCTCCTCGAGGGCCCATGTTCCTGAACACTCTGAAGATTCTCTACTGCCTGGAAGCCATCGCAGATACAGACATTTGTGAGTTACCATCGCTCTCTCAGAGCTTTCCCTGGAACCAGGTATTCGCTCCTCGAGGGCCTAACCCTTTCCAGCTACTGAGCTTTCTAAAGACCTTATGTGAGATCTGTCATCCAGTTCTGGCTATGAACACAGCACACCCTGTCTACTCACTATCTATAGTTTCTCTACAGCTCAGCAACCCTGGGTTCGCTATTCCAGTACCTGAGGGACTTCAGCCCTGCCAGGCATATCAGCTCACTACTGCCACCTCTGGTGGTTCTACTAACCTGTCTAATAAAAGGATTATCTGTGTCTGTCTCCGTACTCAAACCTAGCCGGTGGTCCCTCTCAGGATATCCTCCTGGGGGTGCAGTCATCTGCCATCGGCCCAAGGATTCACCTATCTACATTCCTCTACAGCTGAATGTCCTCTCCAAGCACTCCGCTGGTAATAGATGGCTACTCCTTCCCCACCAGGAGTCTTCAGCAACAGATTCATTACAGTTTGTTACTACTCCCTCTACAGGAGCTGAGCATATCAGTATACTAACTTCTCCTTCCTCAGGAGTAGATTATAACAGATTGCTAACTCCGTACGGAGATTCATAACAGATTGTTAACTCCCCCTCTAGAGGTGTCATTCACAACCAGCTTGCTCACTCCTCCCCTTTATAGGAGTTTAACCAGAGGAGCTTGCTCATAACAAGATCGCTAACTCCTCCTATCACAGGAGCAGATTCCTAACAGAATGCTAACTCCCTAGAGGTTCCTAACACTCTGGTCTCCGCTAGTCTGCTGCCTGCCCCGACATCCGGTCCGTATCTTCGACTTGCATCGCTGCTGCCTGCCATGACCTCTGGATTTCTTCTGGCTCCGCTCCACCTCCGCCTGCCTCAGACAGTTCTTCAGACTCTCTTCGCCAGGAGACCCCACTTAGTCCTGCTGATCTCCGAGCCCTGATCCGCCTCCTGGCTATGGGTTCCGCTGTGGGCCTTCCTTCAGCGGTCTGTCTTCATCTCCTAGCCAGCTCAAGGGTTCACTACCATAACAGTTACAGTTTGCAAAGGCCATGGACCCGGCGGACCTTTTGGGCCTCCAGGCCTTTTGGCCTCCCCGGTATAGCTCAAAGGCTACAGCAGCAATAACACTGCTTGGATGTATTGGCAGCTACTGTTGAAAGACTGGCAACCCGTCTGGACTCAACACCGCCAGTGGTAACTCCGCCTCCGGTACCTGTTCCCACTCCAGGTCCGACTACATCGATGCATCTACTGGCTCCACCCCGTTATTCAGGGGAAGCTAAGCAGTGTCGGGGCTTCCTCAATCATTGCTTCATGCGATTTGCTCTCCAGCCATCTCAGTTTCCATCCATCCAGGTGAAAACCACCTACATATTATCCTTGTTGGATGGGAGGGCCCTGGCTTGGGCCTCTCCATTATGGGAACGAAATGATCCACTGCTGGGAAGTCTTCAACAGTTTGTACAAAGCTTTAAACAAGTTTTTGATCACCAGTCCACTGCAGCCGTGGAGCTTCTGCACCTGCACCAAGGTTCTCGACCACTGGCTGACTACGCCGTCGAGTTTTGCACTCTGTCGACTGAGCTAGGTTGGCGCAAGGACAGCCTATGCAGTATTTTCTTGGAAGGACTGTCCTCTCGCATAAAGATGAACTTGCGGCAAAAGATCTTCCTGATGACCTCGAAAGCCTGATTGATCTGTCTGGAAGGATTGATCACAGGCTCCAACAACGGGCTCGAGAAGTTAAACCAGCTCGTAGACCGGTCACACTGGCTCCGGCCTTCTCACATCCGGCTCACCCGAACAGTCAGGGTGACGAACCCATGCAACTGGGGCGCAGCCCTCTTACTCCTGAAGAGAGGAAATGCCGCCGATCACTAGGCCTCTGTTTGTGTTGCGGAGGTAAGGGCCATTTACTGCTCAGTGTGGTGAGTGGCCGGAAAACTCCAGGGCCTAGGCGTCATCGGGGAGCTGTCCCTAGGCTGTGTCAATCCTGCTCCTTAATGTACAGTACCTGTGACTCTCGAGTACCCAGGAGGGATGTTCTCCACTCTTGCTTTCGTAGACTCCGGAGCAGGAGGGAACTTTATCCTTGCAGATTTGGTACAACAGTTGCAACTTTCTGTACTTCCCCGCAAACCTCCACTACGAATTTCATCAATCTGTGGTACAATACTCCCAGGGTGTGTCTCTGCTACCACAACACCCTTGATTCTTCGCACTGGAGTGCTCCACATGGAAGAGATCTCGTTTCTGATCTTAGAGAAAGCCATCCATCCAATTGTTTTGGGCTTACCGTGGCTTCAAAAGCATTCTCCTATCATCCACTGGGATACAATGCAGATAGCGGCTTGGAGTCCACACTGCTTTTTGTCCTGTTTACCAACAGTACCATGGCCCTGCATAAATCTAATGGCCACCCCACTCGCACTACAACCACAGTATGTTGACTATATGGACTTATTTTCTAAAGAGATGGCTGAAATTCTACCAGAGCATCGACCATTTGATTGCGCTATAGATTTACTGCCTGGCACAACTCCACTTCGGGGGCAAGTATACCCCTTGTCTCTTCCGGAGACACAGGCCATTGCCAGCTACATCAAAGAAAACTTATATCGAGGATTCATTCGCCCTTCTAATTCTCCAGCTGGGGCTGGCTTCTTTTTCGTTGCTAAGAAAGACGGCTCCTTCAGGTCTTGCATCAACTAGAGGGCTCAATGCCATCACACATCAAGACAGGTATCCATTATCACTCATCCCAGAACTGCTGGACCGACTACAAGGAGCCAAGGTCTTCACCAAACTCGAACTCCATGGGGCCTACAACCTTGTACGAATCCTCCCAAGAGACGAATGGAAGACTGCTTTCAATACTCGTGACGGACACTACGAGTACCTCGTCATGCCGTTCGGGCTATGCAATGCTCCTGCAGTTTTCCAAAACCTGATGAATGAGGTACTATGGGACATGCTCCTTCATCCGTCATTGTTTATTTGGATGATGTCTTAATCTACTCAAAAGATATTACTACGCACCGCCAACAAGTGAAGCAGGTCCTACAGCGACTCAGGGACAATCGTCTGTTTGCCAAGTTGGAGAAATGCTTGTTTGAGCAGGAGTCATTACCCTTCTTGGAGTATATATCTTCAACTGGATTTCATCTGGACCCGGATAAAGTATCTGCTATTAGAGATTGACCCCGACCTGTGGGAGTTAAGGCCCTCCAGTGATTCCTCGTCTTCACTAATTTCTACAGGCAATTTATACCTCACTATTCTCAGAGGGTGGCTCCCCTCACGGCCCTTACAAAGAAGGGAGCCAATGCCAAAGATTGGCCCTTAACAGCACTTCAAGCTTTCGAAGACCTAAAGAAAGCCTTTTTACTGGACACTTGCCTTCATCATCCGGACCCCCAACGACCCTTCATAGTGGAGGTGGACGCATCAGACCTAGCAGTTGGAGCAGTACTCAGTCAGATCTCCAACAAGGGCAAGCGATTCCCCTGTTCATACTTCTCTCTGAAGTTCTCTGCCGCAGAAAAAAAATATGGTATCAGCGATAAGGAGCTTCTGGCTATCAAACTAGCCTTCGAGGAGTGGCGACAATGGTTGGAGGGGGCCCAACATTCGATACTGGTATACACGGACCACAAGAATTTGGAATTTCTGTGCCGTGCACAGCGTCTGAATCCAAGACAAGCTCGCTGGTCCCTGTTCTTCAGCCGTTTTCACTTCTCACTACGTAACAGACCAGCATAAAAGAATATATGTGCTGATGCTCTATCCCGCACTACTGACACCGAGGATACTCCTAATCCACCTCAATATATTTTGGATCCTGCAAAGGTCATGGTGGCAGCCACGGAAGTAGCTCCTCCCGGTAAGACAGTAGTGCCAACTCGTCTAAGAAAGAAAGTTCTTTCGTGGGCCCATGATTCTCTGACTGCAGGGCATCTGGGTAGAGCACGGACTTTGGAGCTGCTCACTCGGTATTACTGGTGGCCTCACATTGGAAGGGACGTTCAGCTCTATGTCAGCTCCTGTCCTAACTGTGCCAAACAGAAGCCTTTGCCAGGTCGTCCTTGGGGCCTTCTTCAGCCACTCCCCATTCTTGCTGAACCGTGGACCCATCTGTCCACAGACTTTATAGTGGATCTGCCGCCATCCGAAGGAAAAACTGTCATCTGGGTTACAGTGGACAGGTTTTCTAAAATGGTCCACTTTGTCCCATTACCCAAACTTCCTTCAGCACCTGAGTTGGCCCAGCTGTTTACGCAACATATCTTTCGCCCTCATGGACTGCCCCTCCACATTGCTTCCGATAGAGGCCCTCAATTCACGGCAAGGTTTTGGAGGGCTCTCTGTAAAAAGTTTGGAGTTCGTCTAGATTTCACTTCTGCATTCCATCCCCAGAGTAATGGACAAGTGGAGCGAACCAATCGCTCACTAAAGACTTTTCTCCGAGCTTTCGTAGGAGACAAGCAGGATGATTGGGTGTCTATATTACCATGGGCTGAATTTTCTTACAATCATCATGTCCACTCAGCCACAGGGATGTCTCCCTTTCAGCTTGTCTATGGGAGGCAACCCAAACCACCTTTAACTCTCCTGCTATCTGTGCCATCTCCTGCAGCTCAAGTATCTGCTCAGCAGCTTCATTCTCTCTGGGAATCCATACAACTCAAACTGCAGCAAACAGCTGCCATCGCTAAAAAGAACGCTGATAAACATCATCCATCCCAAGTTTATTTTCCTTGTTTTTTGTAACTTTCCCTCTCCCTTTTTCTGATTCACTGTATTTAAAGTTCAAGGTTCTTATTGAAAATATTGTTTTTTACGTTACGTTATGCTTTACACTCCTTGTTATTTGTAAACCGGGTTGATGTGATGCCTATCATGAAACTCGGTATAACAAAAACAATAAATAAATAAATAAATAAATCACCGTCCAGCTCCCTTGTTTCACCCTGCAGGCAGAGTATGGTTAAGTACAAAGCATATTCATCTGTGCATTCCCACGATGCGCCTAGCTCCTAAATACATTGGCCCATTCGTGGTCTCAGAGAGGATCGGTACTGTTTCCTACCATCTACGTCTTCCTAGCACATTGAGGATTTACAATGTGTTTCACGTATCACTGCTCAAAACTTTGGTTCTCTCAATCTTCCATCTAAGATCTCCTTTCCCCTCCGAAACAGCTGCTGAAGATGAAACTATCTATCAAGTACAAGAGGTCTTAGATGTACGCTTCCACCATCGTAGATGGGAATACTTATTGTCTTGGGAAGAATGTGGCCCTGAAGACAACACTTGGGAACCTGCTGTCAACATCCTGGACAAATCCCTCCTTTCCCAATTTCATCAAGACCATCCGGACCAACCAGACCCCCAAGGAGGGGGCATAAGAGGGGGGTACTGTTACGAATCCTGGCCGTGGGACTCCATGGCCGGGCTCTCACCTCCTCTGCTGCCAGCTCCCGCCAATTCGTGGTATCCTCCGCCCTTCCCTGGGCCTTGGCTGGGCTTCTCCACTGTGGCTTCTCCACAAGGGAGATGCCTCCAAACTCTTCCGGCAAACCCCGCCCATTAGGCATGCCCGCACGCAAGGGCTCGGTATTTAAAGGGGCTGCGGCAGGAAACCTCGGCCTGGCCCCTAGAATGACGACAGACGCCGGTGGGTATTTAAATCCAGTGTCTACTTCCATGCTTTGCCTTTGCAACAGGGTTCACTCTCTGGAGTTGCTAGTTGCTGTTCATCTGCTCCTGAGTTCCTGCCTTCGTGTTCCTGATCCAGTTCCTGCTCCGTTCCAGCTCTCCTGCTCCAGCTCCTGCTTCCACCTCGGCTTGTCTTCTTGGTTCTTGACTTCGGCTTGGCTCCTGGTAATTTCTTTCTGCTGCCCGTCCTGATCCTTGGTTTGTCTCCCGTCTCCGCTAGTCTGCTGCCTGCCCCGACATCCGGTCCGTATCTTCGACTTGCATCGCTGCTGCCTGCCACGACCTCTGGACTTCTGGCTCCGCTCCACCTCCGCCTGTGGGCCTTCCTTCAGCGGTCTCTCTTCATCTCCTAGCCGGCTCAAGGGTCCACTACCATAACAGTAACAACAGTAGCATTAAAAGATATAAACCGGATGGAATTGATCCAGAAGGCAGTCACCAAAATAGTCAATGATTTTCATCATAAAGCGTATGGGGAAAGACTTAAAGACTTAAACATGTATACCCTGGAGGAAAGGGGAAATATGATGGACACATTTAAATACCACTAAGGTCTCCATGAATAGGAGATGGGACTTTTTAACAATGGGTCATTGGATGAAGGTGAAAATGAGTAAAATCAGGACTAATTTAAGGAACTATTTCCTTATGGAGAGGGCATATGGGGTGGCTTTGCAGTGCAGACGGGGGCTGTTCTGGAGTTCCAGGAAAGCACGGGGCAAGCACACAGGATCTCTGAGGCTGAGGAAGGGGATATAAAGCTGAGCAGGAAATACAAACAGGCAGACTGGACGGGCTGGTATGGTCTTTTTCAGCCATCATCTGTGTTTTAGAAAAGAAGCTGAAGATATCTTTTTAAGCAGGTTTTTGATTAATTGTAAGTTTTATCATTTTAACATGTTATTATGACTTGAATGTTGTTTTAATGTTGTTTTTATTTTTTATTTTATTTAGCTCACACCTTTTCATTTGTAGCCCAAGGCGAGTTACATTCAGCTACTGTAGGTATTTCCCTATCCCCAGAGGGCTTACAATTTAAAGGATCCGTTGGCTAAAGTTTTTCCCCTGTTCTGTATATATGGGAGAAACGCTTAGCAACTCATGTCCTCAGTTTGTAAACGAGACAATGACGTGACTTGCCCAGGGTCACAAGGCACGTCAGTGGGATTTTAACTCTGGCTTCCCTAGTACTCCGGCCACTGTGCTAACCACGAGCCTGCTCTAGCTTGTACTCTGTCCTGAACACTGGGTTTATGGAAGTTTGCGTTAGCTAAGAACTTACACATAAATAGAGAAATAAATCATGTTCCATGTTTCTATGAGGGCATAAAAAGGCCATCTGGTGCGATCAGTCTGTGCAGTTATTCTGTCCACACTGCTAAGCAGGTAGAAGTAGCCGGGAACTCATTGATTATGATTTGAAGGAGACGAGAAGCATACTAATTAAACATGGTGCGATCTAAATGTGAATAACTGAATTAGTGCTGGGGAGACCGGACGGGTCTGCATGAGAGGCACCAGACGTTCCCTCCTGCTCTTGGGGGGGGGGGGGGGGTGTCACAATTTTGATACAAGAAAGCAACCGCTGCATTCTCCCTTACAGAGTTAATATAAAGTTTTCACAGTCGATTGTTTCCTCTTGAATATATGTAAGCCTGTTACTTCTGACTGATTCTCCATAGACATTTCTGGTGGTCATTTAGTTTAAATGTTACAGTTTTTGTAAGCAAGTGCCATAGAAAAGGCAAAGTTGTTATTATTATTATCCAAAATGCGTAGAACTGGCTTTCTATCAAGTGTAAAATTAATAAACAAGTTTAAAAAACTCGACTTAAACCCTCCCTTTCCCAGTAATTTAGAAAATGGGAGACTGCAGTTCTAGTTTAGACTCCCTAAGGTCAAATACATTTGAAAGAAGGAAATGCTATTTTCTGGAGTAAGGAATGCCTCCTGCCTATGATTGATTGAAGCCAGAAGATGTACTTGGGGTAGAGATCCAGGGATAGTCCATTTCACCATGGAGGCAGTAGCACATTTAAAACAAATCGGAGAAAATTCCTTTTCACTCAATGCACAATTAAGCTCTGGAATTCATTGCCAGAGGATGCGGTAAAGGCAGCTAGTGTAGCTGGGTTTGAAAAAGGTTTGGATAAGTTCCATAAACTGCCATTAATCAATAAGGAATAGCCACTGTGTGTTGTCGGCATTAGCAGCTTGGGATCTATCTAATGTTTGGGTAATTACCAGGTACTTGTGACTTGGATTGGCCACTGTTGGAAGCAGGATGCTGGGCTTGATGGACCCTTGGTCCGACCCAGTATGGCATGTTCTTATGTTCTTAAGTTTATAGCACAGCGAAAGGTGGGTGAGTGTCTAATACAGCGTCCTGTCATCAAAGGGAGAGCTGCGAGGGTCACCCCAGATCTCCCTGTACTCAGAAAGTCTTCTCCCACTCTGTGATCTTGGCAAAGCCCTTCTGAGGACAGGCTTCTTTCTTCTTTTATTCTCGTTCCCTCTTTTGCTTAGCAAAAGAAGGCAGGAAAGGGCCAGAATGGCCCAACCATCTTGTTTCAGCTGTGGAGGGGAAGAAAACTGCTGAGCATTATGATTGCTGAAGGGAAGTGGTGCTGAGAGCAGTGATTTTTAAGCAGGTGAGATATTTTTTTGTTGCAATACATTTTATATGTTTAGCTTTGGGAAGGCGGAGCCAGAATTCAACGCCAGGTTAACTAGTTGTGCAAATGTGGACCAAAGAAGTGGAGCTGTCATTTTTAACCATGTTTCCTGCAAGTTTGCTAAAATGTACTTTCATTATTAAATTGGTAAGAAAAAAAAATCTGGGTTATCACATTTTAGGGAAAATATGGTCCAGCCAGTAAGCCCAAATTATTTGGCTTGACATTGGAGATTATATTTAGTCAGGCATTTGATAAAATTCCTTATGAGAGGCTTCTAGGAAAAGTAAAAAGTCATAGGATAGGGGGTGATGTCCTTTCATGGAGCCATACAGAGGCATTATGACATTTTCCGTTCTATTAACCATTCCCTTCCTAATAATTCCTAACATTCTATTTGCTTTTTTGACTGCCGCAGCACACTGAACCGATGATTTTAAAGTAAACTGAATAACCTATTATGATGTACTTTATGTTTACATTGTAATCTCCTTAGTTCAATATGTTTGCTATAAGTGCCCTAGAAATATTTTAAATAAATAAAACTCCCATACCAAAACAGCACCAAATGCTTGCACTCAAGCATTAACAACCCTACCTTTGAAAAGACAACACTACAAATATGACACCAGGGTCTAAAACACCAATACACCTCCTATGAGGAAAACAAAATAAGTCAGGCTGCTGTATCCCTACACAGAAACTACATGCCAGCAGAATATGTGTAGAACACAGACGGATCGACACCAAATATAGAATAAAATATAAACAGAAATGTGCAGACAAAAACTGTACTGGAAACTGCATGAAGCCAGATCTGCATGCAGTGCAACGATGGAAAAATAGAAACACCATCATTCCTCATAAAACAATAATAAATCAAGTAATATAACAATCAAAAAAGTAAAGCTATACTAACAGAAAGAATAAATATTTCAAAATGGCTGATGAACAGGACATCAACATTTTTTTTAATGTTCTCAAAAAAACAATAAAATATTTCAAAACAAGACACATAAATAACATTCATCAGTTAAATCTAATAAGAATACAAAAAATTCCCCACTCTCCATACCTGATATCTTTTGATTTCCATTTACCCTAAAATTGTTGTGGATGGGGGGGGGGGGGGGGGGAGGGCACACAAACGTTATCCTCTCTCTCACACATATACCGCATGTCCATTCTCTCTCACATATACACTGTCACGTACACACACCCCCACAACATCTGTCTCTCACAGACATTGACTCAAACACAAGCTCGTACTCTCCTGGATTCCCTCATACACACACACACCCAGGCATGCACACATTCATTCTCTCTCACACACACACACACACACAAAGGCAGGCACCCATTCTCACACAGACAGACCCCAGGAAGGCACCCATTCATTCACACATAACCCCCCCCCCCCCCAGGCAGACTCCCATTCATACACCTGCACTCACTGAAGGCAGGCCCCCCTCTCTCTATTTTCCCAGCAACCTCGGAGCCTCTCTCATTTCTCTGCTGCTGCTGTCACTGCTGCCACGTGGCTATTGGGGAGGCGCTGAAGCCCGTTCTGCTGCCTCCTCTGTGCAGGCCCCGTGGAACAAAAGATTTGTGGGGCTTCCAGGTCCTCCATGCTGATCTCATACATGGCGAGATCAGCTTAGAGAAAGTGCTACTCTTGCACATTCCCAAAAATTACATGTGCCAATCAGTAAAAAGTAATTTATGTTTTTTTACATTTGCTGTTTGATCTTAGTTTTCTAATCGGTTGGTTCAGGCTTTTTTTTTTCCACCTTCCCTTTCTTGATCTTTTGCCAATTCCTTTCACAGGGTCTCTTTTTTTCTGTTTCTTTTCTCTCCACCTGTCTTCTTCCCTTAAACACACACTCAGGTTCTCAATCTCACACGCTGTCTCTCACACACACACACACACACTCAGGCTCTCATTCGCACATGCTGTCTGTAATACACACACACACTCAGGCTCTCATTGTCACACGCTGTCTCTCTCACACACACACAGTCAGGCTCTCATTCGCACATACTGTCTGTAACATATACACACACTCAGGCTCTCATTCGCACATGCTGTCTGTAATACACACACACACTCAGGCTCTCATTGTCACACGCTGTCTCTCTCACACACACACAGTCAGGCTCTCATTCTCACATGCTGTCGCTCAACTCAATCTTTCAACTCACTCTCATACACACACACACACTCTACAGGGCCTCAGCCTCTCTCTCACCTCTAGGCCTCCTCTTCTTGGGCTGCCGCGAGATGGGATCCACAGCGGCTGTGCCACAAACGCAGGATGCAGCTCCTCTTCTGCACGCAGCGGATGCTCCTCCTCCTTCCTGCCTATGCGGCTCTGGCAACGTTTTTCTTCCGGGGCCGCACAGGCAGGAGGGAGGAGGAGCATCTGAAAGTGACTTTTTCTTCGGGCCATGATGGCACCACGGTCCCGCTAATCTTCCTGCTGTGCGCTGCCCCCGCCCCCTTGGTATGCCATTAGGACAGTGTGAGGTGGACGCCACAGTGGTATTCTGAGAGGGGCATTTTTTGCCTCCTCGAAATTCTGCCGCCTGAAGCTGCCGCCTCACCCTGCCTCATTCTAGAACTGCCCTTGGCGGCGGAAGCTCAGTCGGCTCTGGGCCTGACATGGCGCTTTCCGGCACTGGGGGAGGTCTCCTGCTCCAGGGCGCCTGGTGTGCTGGGTGCCACTGGCGTCAGCTGTTCCTGCTGAAACAGACAGCCTTCCTTCACTCTGCTCCCTGGGCTTTCCCTAGACATGCATGTGGGCTGACTGAGCTGTCTTAAAGGGCCAGTGGCGGGAATCCTGCAGAGGCGCCTCCTTATGACATCAAGGTGCCTCTGGTATATAAAGCCTGCCTTCCTCGGATGCTACAGCAATACATCTAACTCTTTGGAGTACCTGCTTGCCATGATGTTCCTGGTTCTGTCTTCGTTCCAGTGCCTTGTCTTCATGTTCCTGCTTCCTCCCTGCATCTTCGGCATTCCTGTGTTCTTGTCCTGTGGTCTTCGTTCGTCTTCTGTGTCTTCCTGCTGTTCCGCCTTGCCTCCTGTTCCTGGATTGACTTTTCGGCTTGACCTCGGCTCGTGTTCATCTGGATTCCTGGCTTGACCTCGAACTGCTTCTTGACCATGTTGTCTGCTGCCTGCCCTGACCTCAGCATGGACTGACTTTGTCTTCTTCCTGCAGGCCTTCGACCTCTTCAGCAACAGATTCTTCTCTCCACAGAGGCCTGTGCCTAAGTCCAGCTGTGAGGACCTGCAGGGCTCCTCCCTGTGGGTAACGCCAACCTTACCTCGGTCCAAGGGTCCACTTCCGCAACACTCCTGCAATTTATCACAATCTGCTTGTGATTTAACTACTCTGAACAATTTTGTATCATCTGCAAATTTGATTATCTCACTCATCATATTCCTTTCCAGATCATTTATAAATATATTGAAAAGTAAGGGTCCCAATACAGATACCTGAGGCACTCCACTGTCCACTCCCTTCCACTGAGAAAATTGTCCATTTAGTCCTACTCTCTGTTTCCTGTCTTTTAGCCAGTTTGTAATCCACGAAAATGTATCGCTACCAATCCCATGACTTTTTACTTTTCCTAGAAGCCTCTCATGAGGAACATTGTCAAACGCCTTCTGAAAATCCAAGTACACTACATCTACCGGTTCATCTTTATCCACATGTTTATTAACTCCTTCAAAAAAGTGAAGCAGATTTGTGAGGCAAGACTTGCCCTGGGTAAAGCCATGCTGACTTTGTTCCATTAAACCATGTCTTTCTATATGTTCTGTGATTTTGATCTTGAGAATAGTTTCCACTATTTTTCCTGGCACTGAAGTCAGGCTCACCAGTCTATAGTTACCCGGATCATCCCAGAGCCCTTTTTAGATATTGGGGTTACATTGGCCACCCTCCAGTCTTCAGGTACAATGGATGATTTTAATGATAGGTTACAAATTTTTACTAATAGATCTTAAATTCCTTCACGATTCCCCTTCACTTCCATTATTCTCCCATGGTCCCTCCCCTCCCTAGTTAGTCCCCCTATCCCTTTGCTTACTTAAGTACCTCTTACCCCTCAATTGTATATAAACCATCGTATATAATCCATTGTATATAAACCATATATATAACTATTGAACTAACAGTTGACTCCCTTTTGCCTTTCCAGTTAGTCTAATCATGTCCTAGCTTGTCACCCCTGACCTCTTTACTACTTAATCTCCTTTTACTCCGACTCCTCATACTTCCAAGTTATTTTCCCCTGTTCATTGTAACTTTGCCTCCTTTCCGTGTTATGCTACCCGAGTTACATGTAAACCAATGTGATATTTATATGAATGTCGGTATAGAAAAGTTTTTAAATAAATAAATACATTTCTACTACTTTTAGTTTGTCTGACCTACTATATCTTCAGGTTCATAATTTGGTTCACTTCATCTGACTCATCATCCTTAAAAACCATCTCCAGGACCAATATCTCAACAACATCCTCATTAGTAAACACAGAAGCAAATAATTCATATAGTCTTCCCTCGATGGCCTTATCTTCCCTAAGAGCCCCTTTAACCCATCGGTCATCTAACGGTCCAGCAGACGTCTTTGCAGGTTGCTTGCTTCGGATATATTTTAAAAAGTTTTTATTATGAGTTTTTGCCTCTACGGCCAACTTCATTTCAAATTTTCTCTTCGCCTGTCTTATCAATGTCTTACACTTAACTTGACAATGCTTAAGCTTATGTGCAGCTCCCGGAATGCCTTCCTTGTGCAGATACATTTTGTGCCCACCATTAGTGGATGTTAACATCAAGGGAACCCTGTCTTTAAGACGCCTGCTCCAGACTCATGTAAGTCCTGTCCTGAGAGCTGCTGCAGGGACGCAACTCCCGTTACTGCCTGGGGGAGTGAGTCTGACCATTTAAAATCTTGTCATGCTTGGTAGCTCGATCATGCTAGGTCCTGTATTTGCTGTTTGTGATACTCCTCTGATACATTACGACAGGTGGAGTGCAGACTGAATCTACGGAGTGGTGGAAAGCTTGATGTTTTATTTGAGAATTCATTTCATGAGAACTATAGATGATCAAGTCAGTGAAAGTTCAGGCAGATCTTTTCAAAACGTTTTCTGTGGATATCAGATGAGCCTTCCTTACCTTATATACACAGCATTCTCTGTAAGTAGCCTGTAATTATGGAACTATTTTTTACCATAATACATGTCTGATTTTTATATTCCATTGCTTTATCATTTTTTTCCCCCCAAGCCCTTTGGAGAGAGTCGGGCCATGTAAGTGGCAATGGGGCACTGGGGTGACTGAAGTGTGGCCAGGTGCTCTTAACGTCTTGCCGACTATCGCAAATGGCAACGGCAGGCCTAGGCTGCCTCCGTTGTAAACTGTTGCTGCCCAAATAGAGTAGAAGCCTACGAATGTGTTTCTTAAAACAAGGGCTTGTTATAGGAGGCCCAATACTGTACAAAATTTACTGAAGTGACAGACCTGTTCGGTCTAACCAAACAAGTGTTCTCAAGAAGTTTATTATCATGATGGACTACCGTGCTTGGATATGCATTCCCTGCAACTCTCATTATTGGAGCTCCTTGGAGAGGGAAACATTGGCACCTTCTAGGAACAGTTTGATTAATGTCTACATAGTTATGAAATGGATTTTCACGGGATATTCTGTTTCATCTTGACAGTATACTTACATAGTAACCCTGCCCAAGGCCAGTTATACAAACATTTTTCACCAAATATGACAATACAGAGCTTTCTAAAACATCAGCAAACAGTTACTCTGAAAGGTTTTATGATGAGTTGATTGTCGACATTGTTATGGGGGGATGATTGGGATGACAGTTAGTAGGCAATAGGGGGCGTCTGAAAAAAGTTGCTCCTGAATTAAATTCTACATAATAATGCTGCTTTCCATAACAAACATATTCAGTGGAGAGCATCAGGGGCCTTGTCTTCCAGGGAAGTCTCAGACCTTCAAAAAAGAAAAAAGGATGGGAGACTCTAAAAACTACATGAAAGCAAGTGAGACAGTGTAAAGCACCCGAAAGCTCCTTTACTCTATGTAAAGTTACTATAGAGCGTAGCCTGAGAACCTCTGCACCATGCCAGTGCTTAAAGCTATATTCATGGATTAAGTGCAATTTATGAAACCAGACAATGGATTAACTAATTATTGCTGCCCTAGCCAGAGGTCATTAAATGACTTTTTAGGACACTGCCAGTTTTTTTACAGTTGTAATCCCTAATCTTTTTTTTTTTTTTTACCATATAAAATGGCAGGAGCCATGCCCAGACCCAGGCCAGCGCCATATTGTACATAAGAAATTAACAATGGCACCAGCCTCGTTCTGCCAGCGAGCAAGAGCAAGAGCAAGAGCGAGCAGGAATGGATCTGCCCTGTGAGGAAACCTGAGCATGGTGAGAGGGTTCCAGGGCTATCAGGGCTTTGTGGTTTTTAATTCTCCGACTGGGCCCGGCATTTTTATTTATTTTTTTTCTTTTTTTGAAAATATAATTTCTTGTTTGTTTTGTGTTTTTTCCATATTTTATTTTTATTTATTGCATTTTAAGATAATAATTACAAGCATCCACTTGTTGCTGTAATCTCTTAAGTACAGAAACAGAAAAATATCACCAAGAAAATATATTATTATCGAATATAACATTGACTTCACTTAATAAAAAAAAACCAGAGGAAATACGGGAGAGCTATGGAAATTGTTCGCTAAATGTATCTGGAAAACCTGAACAGATCCAGCACTAATAACTTCAAACGCACCAAACAGCGGGTCTAGCTAGGAGTGGAGTGAGTATCCAAGAATGACCTAAGCTGTAATGGCTCAAAGAACACACATCTTTGCTCCTGATAAAACACACAACACTTACAAGGAAATTGTAGTTTAAATGTTGCTCCTAATTGTAGCACTTTCCCCCCTCATATTCAGAAATAATTTTCTTCTCAATTGTGTTTGTTCACCAAGTACGAGTAACATCATATTTTCTGACCAAAAAAGAGAGCCTGATTGTTCCCGAAGTAATGCTTAAAGATGTTATTTGTGTCCATTACAAAGGCGAAAGAAACTAAGAACGGTCTTCGTTGGGATACCACCATTTCTTGAGAGGATTCAAGTAAAGTGGTCATATCGGGTATTAATGGATCCTGAACATTTTCTTGATTTACTTCACTAGGATACAGGTAGTACGCCTTAGTAATCACCGGCTTTATTTCTTCTGGTATTCTTAATACTTGAGATACGGGCAGCTTAAACAGGTCTAAAGGAGAAACATTTCTAGAAACAGGAACATTTAGGAACCTTAAATTCTGCGCTCTCAGACTGTTTTCCGTTTTTTCCAACCTCTGGCTCATTTCGCCATCATTCTGCATGATAACAGTCTGCATCCTGTCCACTTCAGTTATCCGACTTTCCATTTTTGTAGTCTGTGGAACTATTTCAGTTGCATTTAGCTTTACCTGGTTTTTAACTTCAAGCACCTTTTTCGTAAGGCCCAGAATAGCCTTTTCAAGAGATTGAAGGGCGACCCGTATTGTTGAGAGAGAGTTGTTTCAGCTGAGGGTTGTAGTAATTGAACTTGCTTTGGAGATTCTTGATCCCCGTCTCCTCCTCCTCCACCCTCAGCTGCGCCGACGCCATTGCCAACGCCCAGAGATCCAAGCATTCCTGCGACGTCCAGCCCCTCTCCTCCCATCGCCCCCGCGGGGCGTTACCTTCGGTTGTTGCTCCAGATCAGTAAGTCCAAAAGATGGTATCCTCCGTCCAGCCGCTCCCGCCTCACCTCGGAGTTCCTCCGGTGGGCCCAACGGCTTCCTGCTGTCCTCGTCCCGGCGGCGCCGGGGCTCAGAGATATCTCGGTCAGAGGGGACGGCTCACGCCCCTCGGCCAGCCCTTCAGCGACCCGGTCTCCCGGCGTCAGTGAAGGTACCGCTGCGAAAAAGCTTCCTCTCCGGGGTTGAGTGGATTCCAGCGGAGTGGAGGAGCTTTCTCCGCACCGTACCCTGGCCTGCCTTTTTGTGTGGGGGCATAGTCAGCAATAGAAAAATAGGAAATGCCGGCAGCCTCTCACCAGCGCGACCGTTCGGGTCGCCATCTTGAAAGCTCTCCAGGGTTTTTTTTTCCCCGTTTTAAATAAATGAAAACAAAACCCAATAAATAAAATGAGAAAAAAGATGATACAAAACCCAGAATGAAAGGAAAGGAAACCATCTGCGCATACCCCTAATAGTTTCTGCTCACAGCTGCACCCCCAGAGACACAGATCCACGAAGGTGAGGAAAGCTGTTATTAAATAAAGGTAAATAGGCAGATCGGCGGGGTTTTAAGGGTCGGGGATAACGGGGGGGAGGGGAGTGAAGGCTATTAAACCAGGGGGGGGGGGGGGTTTGCAAGACCTATCTCTTAACTGGACAAACTGGTAAAACTGGAAATGGCGTCGGCGCGCCCCTTTTAAATTCCCCCAATTTACGCGGCAGAAGTGGCGTTTGTGTGCACTTGTGCATGTCCACATAAAATCTGGCGCACGTGTGTGCACGGCCAGGCTATTTTATAACATGCGGGCATGTACGTGCGCAGGTTATAAAGTAGCCGCACCCCTGGATGCGGGCCAACGAATGTGGGCACCTGCGCGCCGGTTTGAAGGTTACGGTTTTATTGCATTCAGAAAGGTGAACTTTGTCAACAGACAACCAGTGGAATGGATTCTGCATACCTGAAAGGACAAAGTTTGCCTACCGAATACTTGAAGATTAATTTTATACTCTGGCTAGATTAAAGAGTTTGACAAAAGCATTTCATCCTAAGCATGGTTTTGTTTTGTTTTTGACACAATGTGCTTTACCCACAAGAGCGTTTTAGTAGAGCTGTCAGTGACTTTCTGTGATTGACAGCGCTATGAAACCATGAAAGAGGAGAACAGCTGGGAAAATCTGAAAAAGGCACCAAGGGATGGAGCTGTGCATTCTGTTTCTGGCTAAAGTCAGTTTCCGGCTAAGCGGTGACTTTCCTGCTGGCTGTCATCGTCCGCCATCCACTGTCCAGAACAGGTGAGCGCGCAGAGAGGGCTGGAAGCTGCCGCTTGTGGCCTCCACTGCTTCCTGTGCGCCACAGATGGGACGCGGCGCACCAGGCAGGTACTCCCAGGGATTTTAGCCCTTCCGTCTTTGCTCTCTTCTGTTGTGCACAGCAGCAGTTTCCAGCCCAGGAGACTACCAGTAGGGTCGTGAAAAGGAAGAGACAGCCCTTTAGGAAAATCAGATTAAAACACGGGAACCTGCTGAAACTTTGTACACGTAAATAAACTTGTCTGAAACCTGGAGACATAGGTGACCATAATGTCCTTTTACGGAAGAAATGGCACGGTTTCAAAACGAAAGTGAAATTAAACGCCATGAGCGTTGCGTGGGTCATTATGGGATTCCGGAGGAAGGCAGAATATATGGATATCATTGGGTTCTGTGCATAAGAATGCCTTGAAAGGTTTGTGGGCACGTGACCAAGGTGCACACGCAGATTCGTTGCACTTCCTCTTCGGCGGGTGTCGCTTGTGTGTGAACACTTATGTGCCCCAGCTCCACACCCCCAGCACGCCCCTGCTGATCTCGCATACAGAGTTATGTATGCACTCCTAGGCAAGCTGAGTTCCCGCCTGTTACGTGTATAATGCCAGTTTGTACATGCACGAGCGGCTTTCCAACAGCCCTGCCTAGGTGCATAACACCTAAATAGCACAGGCCCCAATACCCTATATTCAGAGCTCTCTGCTAGTCATTGCCTTTGACTACAGCCTACATGGAGAGTCAATAATATTTATTGAGCACATACAAAACCTATCCTATGAATATACACACATATGCACACATGAAATCTGTCACCCATACAAAGTTTATCATACATAGAAGCACATGTCACATCGGTTTTAGAAACACAATTAAACATATATGAGGACATTTTCAAATAGATCTCCCGTTTGGGTACATGCTATTTTATAAACATTTCGGTTTTTGCACGCACGTTTCCCTGCATAAAACCGGGGTGTTCTTGGGCGGGAACAAGAGGTACGCATGCAAGCTGCTATTTTATGAGAGATTTAAACAAATATATCAGGCGACTTATTTACGCAGTTTCACGCTTGCTAATTAACTAGCGCAATGGGCATCAGACTCAGCTGTCGTCTGCTGTTGTTGGGTGGGGAAGTTCAACGTGAAGGACTAGGAGGGTCTTGGTGAACTGGAGATGGACTGGGTGAACTGGAGGCAGTATCGGTAAACTGGTGATTTCAAGTATGCGAGCACCTTTTAGAAATATACAACTTCCGAATATAGATCAGGGTTTTACACGTACATGCTATATTTTTTTCATGCGTAAAATATGCGTGTAGCTTTATGAAATAGGTAAAAGAAAAAACCTATGCGCTTTCAATGCGCTGCTGATGTTTGTGCGTATTGAAACACTGAAAGCCTTTGAGAATTGCTACAATCCATGCCACTGAATTGTCAATAGGTTTTACCTGCATTGAGCGTACCTAACGTGGGTTATATTTATTCTACCTGCCTCTATCTTCCTTCCAGCTTGTCTTTAAGCCTCCAAGTTTTCCATACCTTGTTGATTGTAACTTTGACTTATTCCTTTTCCTTTGTTATCTATTATTTACCAGAATTGTTACCTCAGTTTTACCCTTTGTTAAAATGTAAACCGATCCGATATGGTTATCTACTATGAAGGTCGGTATAAAAAACTGCTAAATAAATAAATAAATAAATGGACTTTTAAAATTGCTACACCAGTATGTTATATTTACATTTCCGTTTTCCTTTGAAAATTACCCTGTGTGGGGAAAAACACCGCGGGGGCATCACAAGCTGTGGACGCCGCATGCCACGTTCCCCTGCGGGGAAAATAAGAGAAAATTGGGCAATAGCAGCGCCCTTGGCCCAAAATAGACCCCTCCCCAAATGTGATTCCCCCCCCCGGGGGGGCCTGGCGACACCTCCTTCCAACTCCCGCCTGCTCTAGAGGAGGCCAGCAGTTGAAAAAGTTTAAAAATAGAAATTAAAAGTCATGTGGTGATGCCCTGCCCCCCCATCCGACCCCCCCGGCCATCCTAGCCCACTGCTTAGGCACACCTGGTGGTGTAGTGAGGCCTGGTGGTCTAGTGGAGACCAACGCACCCCCTGGACTCCATGCCGGCCAGTCTCTTAAGTCAAAATGGCTTTGGCCAGCCCTCATACTAGGGGTATCCCTATCACGTATTTAAAAATATTGCACGATATTGCCACCAATAAGTATTTTATGCGTCGTAAGCGTATATTGCGGCTTAGTAAATATTTCCCTTAGATTGCAGACTTTCTGGGTTAGGGAAATGCCTCCAGGATCTGAATGTAATCCACCCTGAAGTTTCACAAAAGGCAGGATATAAATAAATTATTTGCAGGATGGTAAATGTATGGCTTTAACAACCTCCTTAACATAAGAACATAAGAACATGCCTATACTGGGTCAGACCAAGGGTCCATCAAGCCCAGCATCCTGTTTCCAACAGTGGCCAATCCAGGCCATAAGAACCTGGCACGTACCCAAAAATAAGTCTATTCCATGTTACTGATGCCAGTAATAGCAGTGGCTATTCTGTAAGTCAACTTAATTAATAGCAGGTAATGGACTTCTTCATCAACTTATCTAAACCTTTTTTAAACCCTGCTACACTAACTGCACCAACCACATCCTCTGGCAACAAATTCCAGAGCTTTATTGTGCCTTGAGTGAAAGAATTTTCTTCGATTAGTTTTAGGATGATCCTAAAATCTATGAGCAACAATTAACACCCATTCATATACTGCAGAGAGAGAGAGAGAGACAAAGAAATCAGCACCAAGGTCCATAGCAGAAAACTTGGGCCTGTCCCCATGGGAGTGAATAGTGACCAACATGAGAATTTATTTCCTGAAGCTGTAGGCTGAGGAATTTCTCTAGGTCCATATTCCCTCCTTCAGGACCAATACATTTTCCATCCTTGTGCCAGACTCTCAGTCTGTATTTGCTAAGAGCATGGATTCCCATCCTTTTGGGGGGCGTAGACCCTTTCTGAACCTCCAAAAATTTAGCGGACCCCCCACATGCTTCTCGTTAATTTTTACATGCAGTTAAAAACCATAGGGAAAACTGATTAATGTAATAACAAATAATAATATGCACTCCAGATTAATCTGTTATGTATAAATCTTAGTATTAAATAATGGATGCTTTCTGATACAAATTGCGCTTTCCCTTCTGCCCTCCCCCTGCAGCTCCTGCACGAGTGCCCAACATGGTGCCTTCCCTTCCCTCCTGCTCTGCTTCCCTCCACTCAATGCCCCTTCCTCATACCCTCCCCCACCCCGTGACCCCTTTTCTGGTTCTCTCCCTTCTGCCCTCCCTCCGTTCCTGCCCTCTCCCCTTCCCAAGAGCCTACCCTCCTGCTTCCCCCTCCCCATGGCCCCTTCCATAATAATGCCTTCCTCCTGTCCTCTCCCTCATATGGCCCCCTTCTCCGGCTCTCCTCCTCCAGGCTCCTTCCCTTCTTGTGCGCCTCCCTCCCTCTCGCCCTTCCTT
Organism: Rhinatrema bivittatum; assembly: GCF_901001135.1. NCBI lineage: Eukaryota > Metazoa > Chordata > Amphibia > Gymnophiona > Rhinatrematidae > Rhinatrema > Rhinatrema bivittatum. Next base: position 20,673,738 of record NC_042622.1, read on the forward strand.
ACAGCCCCCTTTCCCTGCCATCTCTCCTTCTGGAGTCTCTGCGATCTTCCCTCTCCTCCTCTTGGCATGGGATGAGGGGACTGGGCAGCAGAAGCCTGAGAGCCGAGGTCAGCCTGCTCCGTCTCTCAGCCCTTGCACCTTGGTGGTCGGTCTGTGGTGGCTCTCACGGATCCCAGGCTGGGAGGCAGTGGCTTAAGATACTGTGGATTCATTTTCAGTTTTGCTCCAGTCCTCCCTTCTGTCTGAACCGATGGGACGTGCTGTCAAGAGAGTGCCAGCGCCATGAACAACAAGGGGGCCTGGCCTAGCCCTGGATGGGAATTTATGTGCTGGTTCCACAGACTGAAGCATTTTTGGAACAAGCAGGCTACCACGTTTTACCTCTGGGTTGTTTTTTTTTTTTTCTTTCTTACGGCTTAGACGTGCCTAAAATATAATGAGCGCAGAGATTTGTCAGCCCTGATTTAATTACTACAATCCAGATAACTCTGTCAATCAATTTTTTTTTTCCCCTCCGTGTGACTCCTGGCAGGGTGAGAAATGGCTCCATTATGAGGACTGATTGTTAGTGGCTGCGACGTGGAGGAGCTGACGGAGGCGAGTGGCTGGCTCTCTGGCAGGGGATTGACCCGTCAGTGTCGTTTACCAGAAACCGCTGCAAGCCCCCTGGGCTCCCCAGGGGGGGGGCAAATCGTCGCGAGCCCCGGGCCTCAGAGGCCGCCGGCCTGTCCACCCCGGAATCCCTGGGAAACGTGCACCCATGCAGCTCTCGGCAAGTAGCCGGCAGTAACCGATTCCAGCCTGCCTTTCCTACAAAAGCAACGCGGTTTTTAAGGCGCCGTAGATTGCCTTCCTCTTTCATGTGACAGCTTAAATAGCGCTCAGCTTCCCTTCTGTCCGCTTTCTTGCCCAGCTCAAGGTTTCAGCAGTTTGGCTTGGAGCGGCTGCGGGCCCCTGGCACCCGGCACTGCGTTCTGGAAAACTCTGGCCTGGTTTAGCAAAGGTTTACTCCTATTCTCTGTGCAAAAAAAAAGAGGCTTGATAAATCACGCCTGAAACTGTTCGGGGGTTTTTTTTTTTCCTTCCAGCTACTAGCAGTAAATTGTACACACTCTTTCTCTCTCTTTGACATCCTGTGATAAATTAGAAACCTGCTCAAGCACTCTTAGTAAATTATGCTTTTAATTGCAAATGGTATTTGATGTAGCATTGACTACTAAATCTTTATTTTCTAGCTGACATGGAAGATACCAGAAAAGATAAGCATAAAACTTGAGTGTGAAATAAGACTGTGCCAGTACTTTTTTTTTTTTTTTATTAACAGAGAAAATGTAGGCAATATTCTCACCTTATCGCCTTTGCTCATGCCTTGCAGACGGACTCCCAAACCAGCTTGCAATAATAAAATCAGTGGTTCCCAGGCTATGGTTTTTTTTTTGGTTTTTTTTTTTTAATTTTATTTTTATTGAATTTTAAACAATGATTACATTTATTATAATGTCTCCGGAAAAATACAGAGATTAGAAAAGAAAGAAAAATAAACCATTTACTTCTGGTACTAATACATTCAAGAAAAACAATTACTTTTCTCCTCTGGTTATCATAGGTAAAAAGAGGGAGATCCAAGATGTTAAGAAGCAGATATACAAGTAGTAAACCATTTAACAAAAAAATTGCATTGCATAAGATAACCCATTACTATCTTTCATATAACCTATACTCCCCTGGAGACAAATTTAGGAGTGTGTATCCAGATAATCCCGAAGATGTACAGGATCTGTAAAAACATATTTAACATTTTGAAACAGAAGTATACATTTACACGGAAACCGTAAACTAAACTTTGCTCCTCTAGTTACCACCTCATTTCTCATGAGAAGAAATTTTTTCCTTTTCTCTTGGGTAGATTTTATAATGTCAGGAAAGACTCGCACTTGCTGTCCATGAAATTGTTGATCTAAGTTTCGAAAGAAAAGTCTCAATATAGAATCTCTTTCTCAGATATAAGTAAACGTCACAAGTAAAGTTGCTCTGGATGTTATAAGAGTCTCAGTAGATTTTTCCAGTAATTCTGTTAGATTTAATGACGATATTTCCTCATTTGTTTGTATTTCCTTCTCTTTTTGATCCTTAGATAAGGGTATATAAAAAGCTTTTGATATAGTTGGAATATCCTTTTCTTGTAACTTTAAGACCTTCAAGAAATAATTTTTAAGCATTTCTTTAGGTGGAATAATACGAGACTTGGGAAAGTTCAAAAACCTCAAGTTGGATCTCCTCATTGTATTTTCAATCACTTCCATTTTGTTTAACTGCATGGTTTCTGACTTAATTTGATTACCTTGAATTTCCTTAATCTTCTTTATTTCTTGTTCCATTCCTGATATAGAGATTTCCATGTTATTTGTCTTATCTTCAACCAGGCTATGGTTTTAGGACTCCTGGGGGGGGGGTCCTCCATGGATTATATGGCGATTCTTCCTTTGTAAATTGTTAGACTCCTGCCTTGGATGAAGCTCTGCCTGCCTGATGCTGAGAAGGAACTCGGAAACCACAGCTGGCAAAGCAGCAGCTGTTTGCCACTGGTTAGATCAAAGGCACTGCAGAAGTACCCCTGCTTAAGCCCTATAACATGCAAATTTTCTCTCATGCATATTCATTGTGGATATCCTGAAAACCCGACTGGCTTGGGGGGGTCCCCAGGACAGGGTTGAGAACCACTAAGGGATGCAAGTTGGCTGCTGCCATTCATAGGCATGGGGGATAGTGGGGGAGATGTTGCTCCAGTTCCTGAGGCCTGGTGAGGGTTCCCATGTACCACCTGAGCATGAAGTCTGGGGTGGGGAGGTTGAAAAATGAGGGGAAAATGGCAGTGGGAATAGCTCAAGGCAGAGAAAAACAAAACAAACCTAGGATTCCCTTTATTTAGGATCCTTAGTTCATACAGACAGCAACACAGCAAGACTGGCAGGCACAATGGTGGAAGAAGTGCATTGAGGCTGTCTGTCATTCCAGTCCTAGTTTTGATGTCTGTATGAAATTGAAACCTTAAAATAAAGATATTCCTGTTTACTAGCTCTGCCTTGAGCCTCTTCCGAGTTTATCCTGTTGCTTGTGGATAGACATCTCTTTTCTCTCTGAGGTACCTTCTTGAAGGTATATTAACATACTACAGACTACTTAAAAATGTCATCTGATTTGATGGTTTATCAATTTAATTTTGCTATGAAATGTTCACCTGGGGACCTCTGATCTTTCCTCCTCTCATCTCTGCTAAAAGTCAGGCACCCCAGTAGCCTCCTGTGTACAAGAGGGCAGGAATTTCCTCTTTTGACCTACTAAACAGGCCTTGTTTGATAGACTCTGGGCTTGCCTCGGCAGGTAAACTACAGAAGTTCATTCCGGTTTTTCGCTTCCTGCAAGTCTGGGATTTCTGATGCGGTATTTCCTCTAAAATGCAGTACCAAACTTCTCAAAAGCTCCAGCTCCAGCTCTGGCCTAATACTCCCTAAAAAGTCTGTATCTAATTACGCAGACGTTGAATTCTTATGTTCTTATTCAGCACAACTGCAGATAACACATGAGATCCATAGCCAATAGAAGACTTGAGAAAGAAAAATAAACTAGAGCAGGTAAAATAAAAAATAAATTTGAAAAGATAGAGCAGGTAACGATAAATGCTGGATGGGTGAAGTGCTCTGTCCCAGCAAGATGGTACCTGCCAGTATCACTAAGGTTTTAGGGATTAGAAGTCTTGGCTTCATAATCCTTAAAGAAAGAGGCATGTGAACAGTGGGTCAAGGTTGTAAAGGCCAGAGTAGAACTGAGTGACTGTCTTGGCCAATTTTTATCTGACTATATTAAGGAGGCACATAAAACAGAGCATCAGAAATGCAAGTAAAAACATTATGCATCTGTCTGTCCTCTGCAGAGTAATCAGGCACATGGGCCTACTCAGTCTCTTTAGTTTCTGCTGTCTAAGAAGATGTTACAGACTCGCTGCACTTTTGCAGTGGTTTACCTCCTTTTGGAAACTTGATATTGCTGCATCGCCTCTTCATACGTGGGTGGATTTTATCTTCTCTCTTTTTCTGGAGCCTCTCATGTTCCATGTGACAGAGCATACAGAGATCCGCGTTGAGTAGGACAGCGAGTTATCTGGGGTCAACTTTATGCAGCTTACCCGCAGATAACTTTAACTGGATATGCAGCAGACCCTACTCATATAAAGTTATCCGGATAACTTTCAGTCCAGCGACTGTTGGGCCAGGCTCAGCCGGTGACTTTGTCTGGTCAGCAGCACATTTTTGTGCTGACCGGGCAAAGTGAAACCATGCCCTGGGAAGACCTCAGCGCTTCCTCTTTTTGCCCCAGCAAATTCTGCCCAGAGGAAATTTGGCGAGCAAGGAGAAATATCCGTATCCTGGGTTATGTTTGCCCAACTCCAAACGTTACCCCAAAAAACCCCTTTGAATATTGACCTCATAGGGTTCAGTAACTAGTCCAACACATCACTTTTACATACTTAATTTATCCCTTTTCTCAGGCAGGAAACCAGTGGTCTAAAAGTGCAAATGCAGGTCAAATGCAACAGTCACTGGGCCCTTCTCAAAAAGGACCTTTCCCCATTTTGTGCCTACGGAAAAAAGTCTTTATTGCAAAAGGCCAATTGTATCAGTGGAAGACGCCAGTGTCAAACTTATTTTAGATATACTAAAGGAAATGGAGGTCTTTAATTCTAAAAGTTTTGGGAGCTGATCCCTAGAAGCTGACCATAAACATGCAGTTACGCTGAGAACAGTCCAAGTGCAGCTGGGCCAAATGCAACTCATTCAAACGCCTTTCCCTGGCTGGACGAGCGATTTGTCACAAACCAGACTCGGTAGAAGTTCTTTCACAGATCTGTTGAAGTTTTATGTAAAAAGTAATAAAGTTAGGATGTTGTTATAATAGTAATGTTCTATAGTGCACTATAGGGAGCTTTCACATGCACAGTCAAGAATATTAGTGAGGGCCAGCAATGACTGGAAAGTAGGCAAATAAGAGCAAATAAAAGGTTATTTTCCTTCTGAATCTGAATGTGCTGTGTACCTGATAGATCCGAACACGTGTCGAAACTATGTGGATGCATGCATTTTTCCAGTAACATCTGCCTTTCAGTGGCGTTAGATCCCCAGTGTTGTTTAAAATGTCATTATTTTCTTTCTGTCTAAGTCAATTTGCTTGCACAATTTTTATGCATGTTGTGCTCATAGATTGAATTACCTGCAACTTCTAGAAGAGAAAACAAATTACACAGAGTGAAAAAAATCATGTAAGCAAATCGATGGGCAAGCTTTATTTTTTTGTCATCTTTTATTTGGAGTTACCAGTGCCCAAAACGTAAAGCGTTCTATGATTACGTTGCCTTTTTTTTTTCAGACTTAAAGAATCGTTTCCTTAATGCTGCTGATCTTTCAGAGCAGAAAATGAACAGAGACGTATTTGGAAGCTGAAATAATTCAGTTGGGGTGGGGGGGGGTCTTAAAAATTACAAATTGAATGAGCAGATTGGCGCCAGCCAAACACACGTTATCAGCAGTGATTTCACAGGCGAGAATCGCAGTCTTCAAGGCCTAAAGGCCTGGACGCTTACTAAGTTTTAGACATTTTGCAGACCACTTCTACTGGCTCTTTCCATGTTTCCAAATGAGATTGTTAAAGGTGGGTAGCAAGGCCAGGATAAATTTTAAAATGCAAGGCGACCTCCTCTCCCTCTGTGTGTGGCATCAGCTTCTAAGCAGCGGTGAAAATGACAGGGAGGTTAGTGAGGTCTCTGCCTGAGTAATGCCTTCTTTCCCCATGTGAATTTCTTCCTGTTATGGTTTTATTCACCTTTTCTTCCCTTAGATTATGATATAGATGAGAGGTGAACTGGCACTAAAGTAGCTTCTGATTGATTTTTTTTTTACAGCGGCAGCCTCACCAGCCCTTGCTTCTCACTTACACGATACCAACCAGTTGTCTGCTGGGCTCCGAACTGTACCTTGTTACCCTTTTTAGGCAGCTTGATCAGGTATAGCTCCTCTATGTGTTGGATCCATCTGCCCCCACCACCAGCACCACTGTGGCCCAAACGTTCTCCCTCTGACACTGCCAGTCTTTCACCCTCTCTCCAATCCATCCATGCTCCACTAGCATGTTTGAAGCCCTTACTCTTTCTCCAGTTTGGCTCGTAAGCAGGGAATATTCACATGTAGTCTCCAGTGCTTTCTATTTTTCTCCCGCACCCCAATCTCATAATTCAATCTACAGGCCAAGACCTAGAGTATCTTTTGGAAATAGGTTATGTAATGTATGCGTGCGTCCAGGAGTCCCCTATTGCAGATCATGATGAGTCAGGTACACGCATGCATCAACACATTTCATAAACACAGGAAAATTATTTGCCAAGCTCATGTAGGTGAAGCTGCTCAGAGTTTGCTATAATCCACCTTTTCTTTAGGGTTGAGATCTTACTGCGGGTGCAACAATATCAAAAGGGCATTCATGTTATCGAGCTTCAACTGAAATTGGTGATTTGAACAGAAAGCAGTGGTTCATGGCTCCAGTCCTTGTGGTCCTCTTTCCTTTCAGGCATGACCATACCTGGGAACTCTCCGGATTTGGCTCGGAGACTCTGGAATTCTGAATGATTTGCCGGGTGTCCGGGCCAACACCTGAAAACTCTGGGTGCCCTGCTGCAGAAGGCTGGAAGAACAAGGGTCTGGAGCAGCAAGGGCTGGAGGAAGGAGGAGCGTCAACATCCGTGCCTCCGGAAAACGACATGAACAGCAAGACGAGCAAGAGCGTTGCCCTCCCCCACCGGAAATAAGAAACTGCAGACGCAAGAAGAGGAGCAACAGCGTCAGGCTGCGCGCCGAAAATAAAACAAGGGCAGAGTGGCCAACGCTGCAGGAGGAAGTGGAGTGCATGTCCCGCCGGCCTGGGGAAAGAGGAGGCTCCTGGGGCTAATGAGAATTGAGGTGAGAAGAGAGAATGAGAGTGCATGTGTGTTTGGAAGAGGGAGAGAAATGAAAGAATGTGTATGAGTGTATGCATTTATGGGAGTGTGTGGAAAAGGGAGAGGAGTGAGTATGCATTTATATGTATGGAAGATGAAGAGAAGAGAGAATTAGGGATGTGAATCGTGTCCTCGATCGTCTTAACGATCGATTTCGGCTGGGAGGGGGAGGGAATCGTATTGTTGCCGTTTGGGGGGGTAAAATATCGTGAAAAATCGTGAAAAATCAAAAAAACGTAAAATCGCAAAACCGGCACATTAAAACCCCCTAAAACCCACCCCCGACCCTTTAAATTAAATCCCCCACCCAAATGACTTAAATAACCTGCGGGTCCAGCGGCGGTCCGGAACGGCAGCGGTCCGGAACGGGCTCCTGCTACTGAATCTTGTTGTCTTCAGCCGGCGCCATTTTCCAAAATGGCGCCGAAAAATGGCGGCGGCCATAGACGAACACGATTGGACGGCAGGAGGTCCTTCCGGACCCCCGCTGGACTTTTGGCAAGTCTTGTGGGGGTCAGGAGGCCCCCCCCCAAGCTGGCCAAAAGTTCCTGGAGGTCCAGCGGGGGTCAGGGAGCGATTTCCCGCCGCGAATCGTTTTCGTACGGAAAATGGCGCCGGCAGGAGATCGACTGCAGGAGGTCGTTCAGCGAGGCGCCGGAACCCTCGCTGAACGACCTGCAGTCGATCTCCTGCCGGCGCCATTTTCCGTACGAAAACGATTCGCGGCGGGAAATCGCTCCCTGACCCCCGCTGGACCTCCAGGAACTTTTGGCCAGCTTGGGGGGGGCCTCCTGACCCCCACAAGACTTGCCAAAAGTCCAGCGGGGGTCCGGAAGGACCTCCTGCCGTCCAATCGTGTTCGTCTATGGCCGCCGCCATTTTTCGGCGCCATTTTGGAAAATGGCGCCGGCTGAAGACAACAAAATTCAGTAGCAGGAGCCCGTTCCGGACCGCTGCCGTTCCGGACCGCCGCTGGACCCGCAGGTTATTTAAGTCATTGGGGTGGGGGATTTAATTTAAAGGGTCGGGGGTGGGTTTTAGGGGGTTTTAGTGTGCCGGCTCACGATTCTAACGATTTATAACGATAAATCGTTAGAATCTCTATTGTATTGTGTTCCATAACGGTTTAAGACGATATTAAAATTATCGGACGATAATTTTAATCGTCCTAAAACGATTCACATCCCTAGAGAGAATATGTAAAACAGGAGTGAGTGCAGGTACATGTTTGGAAGAGAGTAAGTGTGTGTGGAAGGAGAGAAGTGAGTGCATATGTGTGTAAAACGAGAGTGCATGTACATGTTTGGAAGAGAGTGAGTGTGTGTGAAAGAAGGAGAGAAGTGAGTGCATATGTGTGTAAAACGAGTGAGTGCATGTACGTGTATGGAAGAGAGTGAGTGTGTGAAAGAAGGAGAGAAGTGAGTGCATATGTGTGTAAAACGAGTGAGTGCATGTACGTGTATGGAAGAGAGTGAGTGTGTGAAAGAAGGAGAGAAGTGAGTGCATATGTGTGTAAAACGAGTGCATGTACGTGTATGGAAGAGAGTGAGTGTGTGTGAAAGAAGGAGAGAAGTGAGTGCATATGTGTGTAAAATGTGTGAGTGCATGTACGTGTATGGAAGAGAGTGAGTGTGTGGAAGAGAAATGGGTGCATATGTGTGTAAAATGAGTGAGTGCATGTACGTGTTTGGAAGAGAGTGAGTGTGTGTAAAAGAAGGAGAGAAGTGAGTGCATATGTGTGTAAAACAGTAGTGAGTGCATGTACGTGTATGGAAGAGAGTGAGTGTGTTTGGAAGGAGAGAAATGAGTGTGCATATGTGTGTAAAACGAGTGAGTGCATGTACGTGTATGGAAGAGAGTGAGTGTGTGTGGAAGGAGAGAAGTGAGTGTGCATATGTGTGTAAAACGAGTGAGTGCATGTACGTGTATGGAAGAGAGCGAGTGTGTGTGGAAGGAGAGAAATGAGTGTGCATATGTGTGTAAAACGAGTGAGTGCATGTATGTGTATGGAAGAGAGTGAGTGTGTGTGGAAGAAGGAGAGAAGTGAGTGTGCATATGTGTGTAAAACGAGTGAGTGCATGTACGTGTATGGAAGAGAGTGAGTGTGTGTGGAAGAAGGAGAGAAGTGAGTGTGCATATGTGTGTGGACAAGGGAGAGAAGTGAGGGAGTATGTGAGAATGAGCATGTTTGTGTGTGAGTGCACACTACTGCCCCCCCCCTCCCCGTGACAATCTCAGGGCGACAGGAAATCAAAGGTTCCTAGGAATGGGCATGACTGACATATGCAAATTAACTTAGTTCTTAGCTTATAAGCATGCAAAACTCTCCCCTATAGTGTCTGCGGATATCCTGAAAGAAAAGTCTTCAGGACTAAATTAGTTCAGGTCCACCCATGTTGTCTCTTCCTTGTGTCTTGAGTGGACATTTTCCCTAAGCAGAAACTCTGAGGGTAAAAAAGATTTTATTTATAAAACCAAAAGGGTTATGTTTTCATGTTTAAAATGTTCCCCATTTTGTTTTCTTTCATTTCCAGCTGCTCCTCCGTCCCCTCCCCCTCCATCTTACCTGATCGATCCCCAGGGTTCATTTCAGGTGCCTCCTGCCCCGCTGGCGTCATTGCTTCAAAACAGCGCCGGCCAAATGAGTTAGCAATGGAGGAGAAGGGATCCCGACAGCCAAGGGAAAACCAAAAGTCAGTGAAACTCCACCACAGATATTTGGTTTGCTTTACCAGTTCCTACTCTCCCCAAGAAACAGGGGGGCAATAAATATGGGAAAGCAAATTCCGCCGTCCCCTTTGGCAAGGCTGTGGGGGCGCGGAAGCAGAACACGGGCTGTCGGGGCTCGTAGACGCGTGACGCGTTCCTGCTCCCCGCGCAAGGTGAGTTCTGTGCTTTCCTCAGGATTAATGCAATCACAGGCCGAGCCTTGGGAATTAGCGGTTTCACTCACGCCACTGACTCGCCGCAGTAATATTGTGGCTCATGCGATGAGGAAGGCTTTTCCTTCATCTTGTCAGTCGGCGTAGGGTTCTGTGACTGTGCCATCGAGCCCGGAGGCCCGCTGTACCGGCATGGGATGCATGTGGGGGTCAGGGGTTCCCAGACCACTGGTGAACCCCACAGCCAGTGGGGATAGCCACACTGAAGATGCAGGAGATACATTTGCATATGTTGGAAACCCAATATACAGTGGGCACGTTTACCTCCTGCACACTCATTGCGACGTGGCTTTGAGAAGCCCTGTAGTAGAGGAAAAATAATTTTCAAGTAATTAAATTTAAAATGTTAAAAAAAAAAAAAAAAGCCAATTGACCGTAGGATCCAGTGAACAGAGGCCTGCAGTGGAGCTGCAAGTGAAGCAGCAGACAAAAAGTTACAGATAAAAAGTGTAAATCGAGCTTTTCAGATTTAATTTCGCTTTCTAAACGTGATACGCTCTCTAGGCACTGCTTTAACTAATTATTTTCTTTAGCTCTTTTCAGCCGGTTTACTCAAGTTACTCCACCACCCAAGCGCAGGCTTCTACTTTCCTGTCCAACGTCCCCGGTCTTCCATGCTTACACCGGCTGAAACTAGGAGGGTGCACAGAAAAACATTGGGCCGGATTTTCAAAAGGTTCCGCGCGCCGGGCCTATTTTCAAAAGGCCCAGCGACGCGCGTAAAGCCCCGGGGCTTGCAAAAAGGGGCAGGGAGGGGGCAGGGTGCGGCAAATGGCCGCTGTGCCGGAGATCGCGCAACTTACTTCAGCCCCAGAGGATGTGGTGAAAGATTTCAATGTAGCTGTGTTTAAAAAAGGTCTGGACAAGTTCCTGGAGGAAAAGTTCATAAACCATTATTAAGGTAGAGTTTGGGAAATCCACTTTTTATCCCTGGGATAAGCAGCTTGGAAGTGATCTACCCCTTGGGATCCTGCCAGGTACTTGTGACCTGGATTGAACACGGTTGGAAACAGGATACTGGGCTTGATGGACCTTTGGTCTGATTCAGTATGGCAAGTCTTATGTTCTCTTTCTCTTAAAACATGCTCGCTCACTCTCTTACATACATGCTCATTCACTCACTAATACAATCACATGCTCATTCACTCACTAATACAATCACATGCTCATTCACTCACTTCTCTCTCTCTCCCACTCACATTCTAATACAATCACATGCTCATTCACTCACTTCTCTCTCTCCCACTCACATTCTAATACAATCACATGCTCATTCACTCACTTCTCTCTCTCTCCCACACACATTCTAATACAATCACATGCTCATTTACTCTCTTCTCTCTCTCCCACTCACATTCTAATACAATCACATGCTCATTCACTCACTTCTCTCTCTCCCACTCACATTCTAATACAATCACATGCTCATTCACTCACTTCTCTCTCTCTCCCACACACATTCTAATACAATCACATGCTCATTTACTCTCTTCTCTCTCTCCCACTCACATTCTAATACAATCACATGCTCATTCACCCACTTCTCTCTCTCTCCCACACACATTCTAATACAATCACATGCTCATTTACTCTCTTCTCTCTCTCCCACTCACATTCTAATACAATCACATGCTCATTTACTCTCTTCTCTCTCTCCCACACACATTCTAATACAATCACATGCTCATTTACTCTCTTCTCTCTCTCTCCCACACACATTCTAATACAATCACATGCTCATTTACTCTCTTCTCTCTCTCCCACTCACATTCTAATACAATCACATGCTCATTCACTCACTTCTCTCTCTCTCCCACACACATTCTAATACAATCACATGCTCATTTACTCTCTTCTCTCTCTCCCACTCACATTCTAATACAATCACATGCTCATTCACCCACTTCTCTCTCTCTTCCCACACACATTCTAATACAATCACATGCTCATTTACTCTCTTCTCTCTCTCCCACTCACATTCTAATACAATCACATGCTCATTTACTCTCTTCTCTCTCTCCCACACACATTCTAATACAATCACATGCTCATTTACTCTCTTCTCTCTCTCCCACACACATTCTAATACAATCACATGCTCATTCACTCACTTCTCTCTCTCTCCCACACACATTCTAATACAATCACATGCTCATTCACTCACTAATACAATCACATGCTCATTCACTCACTTCTCTCTCTCTCCCACACACATTCTAATACAATCACATGCTCATTTACTCTCTTCTCTCTCTCCCACACACATTCTAATACAATCACATGCTCATTCACTCACTTCTCTCTCTCTCCCACACACATTCTAATACAATCACATGCTCATTCACTCACTTCTCTCTCTCTCCCCCACACATTCTAATACAATCACATGCTCATTCACTCACTTCTCTCTCTCTCCCACACACATTCTAATACAATCACATGCTCATTTACTCTCTTCTCTCTCTCCCACACACATTCTAATACAATCACATGCTCATTCACTCACTTCTCTCTCTCTCCCACACACATTCTAATACAATCACATGCTCATTTACTCTCTTCTCTCTCTCCCACTCACATTCTAATACAATCACATGCTCATTCACTCACTAATACAATCACATGCTCATTCACTCACTTCTCTCTCTCCCACACACATTCTAATACAATCACATGCTCATTCACTCACTAATACAATCACATGCTCATTCACTCACTTCTCTCTCTCCCACACACATTCTAATACAATCACATGCTCATTCACTCACTAATACAATCACATGCTCATTCACTCACTTCTCTCTCTCCCACACACATTCTAATACAATCACATGCTCATTCACTCACTTCTCTCTCTCCCACTCACATTCTAATACAATCACATGCTCATTCTGTTGCGACCCCAGTCGCTTACGCAGCGCCCAGGGCCCTTACCTTCCCCGCGGGTCTCTTTCCTGCACCGCGAGCCGCGCGATTCCGGGCCGGCCTGGCCGCATGGCAGCGGCGTCCTCCTCGTGGGGACGCCGGCAAAGCCCGAGGATAGCTCCGCCCCCTGCAGGGGAACGCGCGCGCGCGCGAGGGCTGTCCTTTTGAGCTCCCAGCACCCGGATGTGCCAATCCGCCCTCCTTCTGACGTCAGCCCCGGAGGGGGATTTAAACCCGCAGCTTTCTTCTTTGCTTTGCCTTGCAACGTGGTCACTCCTTGGAGAGAGTTAGTTGCTGCGATCCTGCGTTTCTTGATCCTGGTTTGTCTCACGATTCTGCCTGCCTGCTGCCTGTCTTGATCCTGGTTTGTCTCACGTTTCTGCCTGCCTGCTGCCTGTCTTGATCCTGGTTTTGCTTCACGTCTCTGCCTGCTCGCTGCCTGCCCCGACTCTGGTTCGCTTCTCGGATCCACTGCTTGCTGCATACCCAGACTCCGGTACGCCTCCTCGTTCCTGTCTTCAGCTGCCAGCCCAGACTTCAGTCCGCCCTCGGTTTCCCTTCACGCCTGTGACTCTCCTAAGTCCCAGCGGTCCGGGTCCCTACGGGCTCCTCCTGGGGGGACCTCGGACTTCCAGGGCGAAGCCACCTAAGTCCTAGCGACCCGGGCCCTAACAGCTCGTCTGGTGGGGTCACGGGTTTCCAGGTGAAGATCCATCCCTCACTGAGTGTGTCTGCCTTCCGACCGTCCCATCTTGCCGGTTGGCCCAAGGATCCACACCCGGAGCACAACAGTTTGCAAGGCCATGGATCCGGCAGACCTAGCTGGTCTACAGGCCATTCCCGGACTGGCTCAACGTTTGGTTCAACAGCAACAGGTACTGGACACCCTGGCGGCCACCGTGGAACGGTTGGCTACCCGCATGGACGTTGAACCCGCGGCACCAGTTCCGGTAGCCATACCTGCCCCAGTGGTGACGCTTCATACTCCCACACAGCTTCCAGCTCCCACACGTTTTGCTGGGGACTCTAAGGCTTGTGCGGGCTTCCTGAATCAGTGTTTTGTACGGTTCGCCCTGCTACCCAATCAGTTTCCCTCAGATGGAATCAAGGTGGCTTACATCTTTTCATTACTTGATGGTCGAGCCTTAAATTGGGCGTCTCCCATGTGGGATAAAAACGATCCCGCCCTGAGTGATCTGAGTTTGTTCGTGGAGGAATTTCGAGCAGCATTCGACGAACCAGCACGTCAGGCCTCCGCAACTTCTGAACTACTCCAACTTCGGCAGGGGACACGAACCCTAGCCGACTACGCTCTGGAATTCCGCACCCTTGCCCAAGAAGTGGGTTGGGCCGATAACGCCCTTCGCGGGGTTTTTCTTGAGGGCCTGGCGGCTAGAATAAAGGACGAGCTTGCTGCTCGGGACCTTCCAGAGGACCTGAATTCACTTATTAACGTGGCTGGGCGCATCGACCGACGCCTGCAGCAAAGAGCGAAGGAAGGGCGCTTTCCTCGCCGTCTGGTACCCGTACCGTCAGCTACCGCTAGATCTTCGAACTCCGGATCTCGGACCACCGGCACCTCAGCAGAGTCTTCTCTGGAAGAGCCTATGCACCTAGGAAGATCCGCTCTGACCCCCGAAGAGAGGCAACGCCGCCGAGACTTGCATTTATGTTTATACTGCGGTGGTAAGGGCCATTTCCTGGCCCAATGCAAGGAGCGTCCGGGAAACTCCCGCACCTAGGGGTAAGTGAGGAGGTCCCCCTAGGTTGTCTGAATGCAACTCCTCATTGTACCGTACCCGTAACCCTCAAGTATCCGGGGGGTTCTTTCAACACAAAGGCCCTCATAGATTCCGGCGCAGGAGGGAACTTTATCACTCAGGATCTGGTACGACACCTTCAGCTCTCCACGCAGCGTCAGGAACCTCCCTTACAGGTCACCTCCATTCAGGGTACACCGCTCTCCGGCAGTATAACTACTAGTACCAAGCCCATCATCCTTCAGACTGGTCTGCTTCACACAGAGAGGATTTCGTTCCTGGTTTTGGAGAGATCGGTATATCCCGTGGTCCTGGGGTTACCCTGGCTCCAACTGCATTCCCCGGAGATTCGATGGGACGATTTCCAGATTGTCCGCTGGGGTGCACACTGCTCCCATTCTTGCATCCAGCCCTGGAGGGGCCCGCAAACGCCTCTGGCGCAGACTGATGTCGGGTTTCAGCTTCCGTCCCCCTACCAGGATTTTGCTGACGTATTCTCTAAGGAAAAAGCGGAGTTGCTTCCACAGCATCGTCCATTTGATTGCGCGATTGACTTGCTTCCTGGCTCCACTCCCCCCCGTGGGAGAGTATATCCACTTTCTCAGCCTGAAACCCGAGCCATGTCAGAGTACATTTCCGAGAATCTCGCCAAGGGGTTTATTCGCCCCTCTAAGTCGCCCGCAGGAGCGGGTTTCTTTTTTGTGGCAAAGAAAGATGGGTCTTTGCGGCCCTGTATAGACTACCGTGGACTTAATGCCATAACCAAGAAGAATCGCTACCCACTGCCGTTAATCCCGGAGCTGTTGGACAAACTCCAGGGGGCACAAGTATTCACGAAGCTGGACTTGCGAGGGGCCTACAATTTGGTTCGTATCCGTCCCGGGGATGAATGGAAGACCGCTTTCAACACCCGGGATGGACATTACGAATACCTAGTGATGCCATTTGGCCTATGCAATGCTCCTGCGGTGTTCCAGCACTTAATGAATGAGATTCTCCGGGACTTTCTACAATCATGCGTTATATTATATTTAGATGACGTTCTTATCTACTCCTCGGATCTAGCCTCTCACCGAAGACATGTTCGACAGGTACTCCAGAATCTGCGGGATCATCGGTTATATGCGAAATTAGAAAAATGTCTCTTTGAGCAGAATTCCTTGCCCTTTTTAGGGTATATCGTTTCTGCAACTGGTTTTCGCATGGATCCTAGCAAAGTATCTGCCATCCGAAATTGGCCCCGGCCGGTGGGCCTGAAGGCTTTGCAACGTTTTTTGGGCTTTGCAAATTTCTACCGCCACTTTATTCCACGGTATTCCCAGCTGGTGGCACCTCTCACCACCCTAACCAAGAAGGGTGCGGACACTCGAATCTGGCCTTCCGAGGCTTGCAAAGCTTTTGAGGACTTAAAGGAGGCTTTCCTCCATGACACTTGTTTGCGACATCCGGATCCTACTCAGCCGTTCTTCGTGGAGGTAGATGCCTCTAGTGTTGCGGTAGGGGCGGTCCTCTCACAAAAGTCCTCTTCTGGCCATTTGTTCCCTTGCTCCTATTTTTCCAAGAAATTCACTTCCGCCGAAAACAACTATGGGATTGGCGATAAGGAGCTATTGGCAATCAAGTTGGCACTAGAAGAGTGGAGGCAATGGTTGGAGGAGGTGACTCATCCTGTGACGGTCTACACCGATCACAAGAATTTGGAATTCCTGAACCAAGCCCAGCGGCTGAACCCCAGACAAGCACGGTGGTCGCTGTTTTTCAGTCGGTTTGACTTTCTCCTCAAGTATCGACCTGCCGCGAAGAACTTCCGGGCGGACGCCCTCTCGAGGAATGATATTCCGGAGGAGAAGGAGGAGATCCCTCAGTATATTATTGATCCAGCCAAGCTCCAGTTAGCCAATACTATCGTATCCGCTGTAGAACGTGTTGTAGTCCCTCGCAGGGACCGCAAAAGAGTTCTTGCCTGGGCTCATGATTCCCTCTCTGGTGGTCACGCCGGTAGGGAGAGGACCCTCAATCTTCTCAACCGCTATTACTGGTGGCCTAAGGTGCGCCAGGATGTACGCCTGTACGTGGATTCTTGCCCAGTTTGCGCCCGGCAGAAACCTCTAAGCGGTCGCCCATGGGGGCTTCTGCAGCCTCTTCCTATTCCCACGGAACCCTGGACCCATATCGCCACTGATTTTGTGGTGGATTTACCCCCTTCCGAGGGCAATACGGTGATATGGGTAACAGTAGACCGCTTCTCCAAGATGGTTCATCTCGTACCATTACCCAAGTTGCCTTCAGCACCAGAGTTAGCCCATCTGTTCACACAGCATATCTTCAGAGCTCATGGACTTCCGCAAAGTATCGTTTCTGACCGGGGCCCACAGTTCACGGCTCGATTTTGGCGGGCCATCTGCCGGAAATTTGGGATACAGTTGAATCTATCTACAGCCTTCCACCCACAAAGCAATGGGCAGACCGAACGCATGAATAGCTCCTTGAAGACGTTCCTTCGAAGTTTTATCTCCGAAAGAGGAGACAATTGGGTGTCCCTCCTTCCCTGGGCCGAGTTTGCCTACAACAACCACACCCACTCGGTAACAGGACAATCACCTTTCCAGACCGTTTTCGGTCGCCACCTGAAACCTCCGGTGCCCATTCCTGTTACCGTGCCTTCACCGGCAGCGCTAACGGTGGCCCAGCACATTCATCATCTATGGAGGTCGGTCCAACGCCGACTCACTTCCTCTGCCGAAAAGACGCAAAGATATGCCAATCGCCACCGTCGACCAGCACCCATATTCTTACCCAGTACTAAGGTATGGCTAAGCACCAGAAACCTCCATTTGCCGGGCCGCTCCAAGAAATTGGCATCAAGATACTGTGGCCCTTTCACTATCGCTGAACGAATAGGGTTGGTCTCTTATAGACTCCGTCTACCCTCATCTTTACGTGTCCACAACGTGTTCCATGTCTCTCTACTGAAGCCAGTGGTACTCTCCCGTTTCCATCAACCCTCGACTGATGCTGTATCTTCCTCCTCTAATGAAGAACCTACCTATCAGGTACGCGAAGTACTAGAGGTCCGTTTCCGGGCTCGTCGCTGGGAATACCTGTTGGCATGGGAGGGTTGCGGTCCTGAAGAGGATTCCTGGGAGCCAGCCCGGAATATTCTGGACAAATCGCTGTTAGCCCGCTTCCATCAGGACAATCCCGGTAAGCCGGGTCCCCTGAGGAGGGGGCGTAAGAAGGGGGGTACTGTTGCGACCCCAGTCGCTTACGCAGCGACCAGGGCCCTTACCTTCCCCGCGGGTCTCCTTCCTGCGCCGCGAGCCGCGCGATTCCGGGCCGGCCTGGCCGCATGGCAGCGGCGTCCTCCTCGTGGGGACGCCGGCAAAGCCCGAGGATAGCTCCGCCCCCTGCAGGGGAACGCGCGCGCGCGCGCGAGGGCTGTCCTTTTGAGCTCCCAGCACCCGGATGTGCCGATCCGCCCTCCTTCTGACGTCAGCCCCGGAAGGGGATTTAAACCCGCAGCTTTCTTCTTTGCTTTGCCTTGCAACGTGGTCACTCCTTGGAGAGAGTTAGTTGCTGCGATCCTGCGTTTCTTGATCCTGGTTTGTCTCACGATTCTGCCTGCCTGCTGCCTGTCTTGATCCTGGTTTGTCTCACGATTCTGCCTGCCTGCTGCCTGTCTTGATCCTGGTTTGTCTCACGTTTCTGCCTGCCTGCTGCCTGTCTTGATCCTGGTTTTGCTTCACGACTCTGCCTGCTCGCTGCCTGCCCCGACTCTGGTTCGCTTCTCGGATCCACTGCTTGCTGCATACCCAGACTCCGGTACGCCTCCTCGTTCCTGTCTTCAGCTGCCAGCCCAGACTTCAGTCCGCCCTCGGTTTCCCTTCACGCCTGTGACTCTCCTAAGTCCCAGCGGTCCGGGTCCCTACGGGCTCCTCCTGGGGGGACCTCGGACTTCCAGGGCAAAGCCACCTAAGTCCTAGCGACCCGGGCCCTAACAGCTCCTCTGGTGGGGTCACGGGTTTCCAGGTGAAGATCCATCCCTCACTGAGTGTGTCTGCCTTCCGACCGTCCCATCTTGCCGGTCGGCCCAAGGATCCACACCCGGAGCACAACACATTCACTCACTTCTCTCTCTCCCACACACATTCTAATACAATCACATGCTCATTCACTCACTTCTCTCTCTCCCACACACATTCTAATACAATCACATGCTCATTCACTCACTAATACAATCACATGCTCATTCACTCACTTCTCTCTCTCCCACACACATTCTAATACAATCACATGCTCATTCACTCACTTCTCTCTCTCCCACTCACATTCTAATACAATCACATGCTCATTCACTCACTTCTCTCTCTCCCACTCACATTCTAATACAATCACATGCTCATTCACTCACTTCTCTCTCTCCCACTCACATTCTAATACAATCACATGCTCATTCACTCACTTCTCTCTCTCCCACACACATTCTAATACAATCACATGCTCATTCACTCACTTCTCTCTCTCCCACTCACATTCTAATACAATCACATGCTCATTCACTCACTTCTCTCTCTCCCACTCACATTCTAATACAATCACATGCTCATTCACTCACTTCTCTCTCTCCCACTCACATTCTAATACAATCACATGCTCATTCACTCACTTCTCTCTCTCCCACTCACATTCTAATACAATCACATGCTCATTCACTCTCTTCTCTCTCTCCCACTCACA
Source organism: Rhinatrema bivittatum (assembly GCF_901001135.1). Taxonomy (NCBI): domain Eukaryota; kingdom Metazoa; phylum Chordata; class Amphibia; order Gymnophiona; family Rhinatrematidae; genus Rhinatrema; species Rhinatrema bivittatum. The sequence goes on from NC_042622.1 coordinate 20,693,144, forward strand.
TTCTAATACAATCACATGCTCATTCACTCACTTCTCTCTCTCCCACACACATTCTAATACAATCACATGCTCATTTACTCTCTTCTCTCTCTCCCACTCACATTCTAATACAATCACATGCTCATTCACTCACTAATACAATCACATGCTCATTCACTCACTTCTCTCTCTCCCACACACATTCTAATACAATCACATGCTCATTTACTCTCTTCTCTCTCTCCCACACACATTCTAATACAATCACATGCTCATTCACTCTCTTCTCTCTCTCCCACACACATTCTAATACAATCACATGCTCATTCACTCACTAATACAATCACATGCTCATTCACTCACTTCTCTCTCTCTCCCACACACATTCTAATACAATCACATGCTCATTCACTCACTAATACAATCACATGCTCATTCACTCACTTCTCTCTCTCTCCCACACACATTCTAATACAATCACATGCTCATTCACTCACTTCGCTCTCTCCCACACACATTCTAATACAATCATGTTCATTCACTCTTACACACACGTTCACTGTCTCTCACGCTTACACATACTCACTCACCCCTCTGTCCCACATACTCACTCTCTCTAACCCTTTCACATGCTTACTCTCACACACACATTCTCATTCACACTCACTGTATCATAATTTCTCACACACACACACATTTCCTCCCCTTCCCCATTCCCCCAGCGTCAGCAGCTCCTTCCATCTGGTGGGCACAACAAGATGCTACTGTAGCGCCTTTGGCCAGACCTAGGATGACTCCTCCTTACTGCCACTTCCACTGCCGTGGCCCTAAACGAACACAGCCACCTGCTTCTCCTCCTGCCTGCCCGCGCAGGCCCAGACTGACATGACGATCTCTTCCGGGGGCTCGCGGGGGGCTCTTCAGCTGTAGCCTGGAGTTTTCTGCTGTTTGCCCGGAGACCCAACAATTCATTTAGCATTTTGGAGTCTCTGGGTGACACCCGGAGAGTTCTGGCGCGTGCTCTGCGTCGATCTGCTTATGTTGCCTTGAACTGTCTGCAGTTTGTTTCATGTTATGTCAGATTTTATGGTGTAGATCCAGGGGCCTCCCTCTCCACCACCATTTAAAAATAATTCTGTTGGGTCTGAGGGGTGGGGGGGGGGGGGGTGCAGGGGGTGTCTCCTTACCGATCTCCCTCGTGCCAAAACTTTAAAAAAAATGTGGTTGATCTTGGCTGCCCCCTCCTTCCCCACTTAATCTGCATAGAGGAAAAATTGATTCCAGGCTTCCAACTCCCCTCCCCCTCTAATGCTTAAAAGTCCCCACCCCAAGCCAGAAGCAGGACTCCCCCCTTCCCTGCATGATCTAACAAAGCCAGGCTGGTACCTGGTAAGGCGCTGTCTTGATGTCAGAGGAATGCTAGACAGTATGCAGAGTTAGGGATGGAGGGGAAGAGCTGGGGGGTGGGGATTGGGCTGGTTGGAGGCCATTGGCTCGGATCCCCTTTTTCTACTCAGATTGGGCGGGAGAGAGTGAGATGGGTGGGGCTCAAAATTGAGGGTTTTTTTAGGGCAGACGTTTGGTGATGGGCTGGTGTTATTTTGGATGCAAATCAATGCAGATGGGAGGGGGCTCTGCACGGGGACGGTAACTTTAAAACGAGTGCGCACGCGTGCACATACGCAGGAGTTGTAAATCATCCATGCAAATGCACGTGTGCTGTTTAAAATACACCTAGCATGCGTATGTTGCTCCTACTTTTACGTGGTCACATGAGCAAACGTTATTCCCGATTCTACCATAGGGACTTGCCAGCTTTAACGCAAAGAGTTAAGCAGATATTTAAAACATGCGCGCGCATGAAGGAAATAGCCAGTATGACCACTTTGTCTACCAGTTTGCCCAGTCTGTCTCTAGGTCATCCAGACTCCTCTGGTTCTTTCAGCCTGCACCCCCCCTCCCCCCCAGTTTACCCAGACCCCCTCACCCAGGCTTTTTAGGCCTAAAACGAGTTTTCTTCAGACCAACACCTCATCAAGGGCAGAGATAAATAAGGGCAGGTAACGGCTTGATGCGCGCTGCGGGCGTGGGATTTAACATCCAAATTTAGGCACCTAAGGGTCGGCCCCTTCTCAGAACACCCCTGACACGCACTAGCTCCGCCCCTTTTTTCCGCACCCGAACATACGCACATAATTGGGCCATTTTGAAATCTGAGGTGCTCATGGTCAGCCCTTTTACCCGCCTCTGTCAGCCTTTTAATGCGAGCAACGCCTTTAAAATCCCCCCCTAAGAGTTTTCCCTTTTCTTGCACCGGGAGGGGGGTGTTGCAGCTTTGAAACCCCCCCTCCTTTTAGCTATCCCCTTTTTGGGACGGGCTCGGTGAGCATACGTATTCTCTCTTGAGCTTGCTCAATGTGGGACCCTTCCAGGTTGGGGGCAAGAGAGGAGGTTTATGCTGGGCCTTTGGGAGATTTTGAAAGACTGGAAGTTTTTACATTTGTGACCTGACGTAAGGGCCAGGTTTTTTTTTCATTTCTGGCAGGGCTCGAGGTTAACGGTGGTCACAGTCCCGTGACCGGTCAACAGTGGGCTGAAACTGCTGGAAACCGTTTTGTTTTCTTTTGGAAGAAGTTTTGCATCGTCTGGAGAGAGAGGGAGGGATTTGGGGATTTCTGTTCCCTTCTAGCTCCCGCTAGTGGACGAGAAGATTTTTCCCACCCTTCTCAGGGAAGGTTTTTTTTTGCGAGGGCACCGATTCACAGGAAAGCAGAGGAGCTGTCAGACCATGCACCCTGGATAAAGAGATGGAGGGATGACGTTTGTGTTGCTATGCATGAGCTTTGCCATATTAGCTTGGATTTTTGTTTTTCCAACCTAAGTACATTTTTTTGAGCTGAACACCACAGCTGACTACTTTCCGTGTTTTGGGGGGGGGGGGGGGGACTTCATTCACGCAGAGGACTCCTTTACCAGTGAATACAAACTGGTAAAAGCGAATGACTGTGCTACAGATCCCCACTAGTGCGCCAGGGGCCCCGGTGGTCCACGCCTCCTCCATGCCGGCGAACCCTGGTATCTCCCTCAGCAGCTCCTGGGAACTGTGTGGCCCCCCTAGTTCAGTTCGTGTGTCTGTGGACCCTTGGGCTGAGGTAAGATTGGCTCTACCTGCAGGAGGCGTTCTCGCTGTCAGCAGGCGGGTCCAGGTGAAGCAGAGCCCGGTCTGGAGCTTCACCTTTACCAGCCCATGTTCCCCTTGGGTTGAGCCTTTGGGTGCCGGGGCCGGCAGGGTTAAGGCGAGGGTCTCTGGTGGTGACTGGAAAGCGGTCTGAGGCCAGGCAAAGGTTATAGGCAGGCGATGAACAGGCATAGCCGGGGTCCAGGCAATGGTCAAACCCAGGTATCCATCTGAGGGAGAAGAGGAGGAGCGGATGGGGATGAGGCAGACAGGTCGGGCGGATGAGGACTGGAGCAGGCTGAAGATGAAAACTGAAAACAGGCTATGGAAGCAACACGCACTATACTCAGCAGTTGGACCTGTTCCTGAGGCAGAGAGCAAGAGACAGAGAGGGGCTCTTTATAGGGCTGAGCGTGTGAGGTCATCAGGAGGCGCTGCGGGGCTTTTCACGCTGTGGGCCCTCTAAATAGGATGAAGGGCGCGCGCGCCTACGGAGGAGCGCAGCTGTTTGGGGCTGGCGGCGTCCAGCCGCGTCAGGAGGCAGAATGGCCAGCCCAGCCAAAGAGTTAAGGGCAGTGGTTGGCGGGAGCAGCCTGCGTCCTGGCGAACGCAACATCAGTCTATACAGGGGGGTTACATAAACAGTGAAAATAACGTTTGCCAACAAAAGCACATCCCTGTCAGAAATTCACCAGTTTTTGGAGGCCTAAGGATCCTTCAGATCATTACCCTAGTAAAATGTGTATGCGATTAAGAGGATGAGTTGTCCCTTTTGTTTGTCATTTGTCACGATCATTTAGGCATAAACCATCAGAACAAAGAGTAGATCTGCCTACAGTGAAATAGCTAACAGCTTCCCAATTTTGCTTCTGTTCCCTACAATAGAATTAAGTGATATCTGTTCAGGAAACTGCCAGATGTGATAAGGACTTTCTTTTTTTGTGTTTAGGTTTACAGCCCTAGAGATAATGCCAGAGCTTTCTTGTTTGATCTGATCACCAGTCTTCCCTGTACAAACTGCACCTTGTCTTTCTACCCTTCATATTTAGACAGTGCTGAAAATGCAAACCAGATTCAGGATTGTGGGCCTGCGAAGGTGTGAGACTTTTATTGCACTTAACAAAAGCTAAGGCGAATATAACTCATGCAAATTCGCTTCTTCCTTAGCAGTGTCACATCTTATGCAGCAAAATGCTGATTATGTGGGCTTCAGCCAAGAACAAGACATACTCAATGCTGAGCACAGTTTAGAAAAAGGAGAGGCACAATATGCATTGGTGTTCCATGTAAACTCAATTTGTAGGGTTTTCTCCCTCCTCAAGGCATCCAAAAAAGAAGGGTGAAAGTATCTAACGGACAAACAAGAATTGGACTGTTAATTATTTGACTTCCGAAAGCATGAAAATACTTCCATATGAGGATACATGGTATTTTTTTCAACTTCTAAACATTGGGGATAATTTTTAGAAGCGCTTGTACACGTAAAACACGCTTTTGGAAAGTTACCCCAGGGGGAGGAGGTTGCATGCCCGAAAGTACGTGTGGAAGTCTTCCCTTGGAAAGTGCACGCCTAACTGCTCACTCTCTAGCACGTGTAAATGTGTGTGCCTGTGCCACACTGTGGTGTGCATGGTCCTGCTAATTTACAGGAAGCTAACTTACAGGTTGATTTTAAAAGCAATGCTCGCGCAAAAATGACCACATACGCGTGTATGTGGGCCTGCATTCCTTATTCACGGGAGGAATAAGGGAAGGGCATGGGCATTCCGGTGCAGGACCAAGACTTACACGCGTACCTCGGCAGTATAAAACCGAAAGCCGCAGCACGCGTACACTAGATATCCCTGTAACTTTATTGCTGCTTCTGATAAGGAGCAAGTCCGTAAGGCTTATAGGACAGGGTGATGGGTCCGGGTCAATTGGGCTGCATGTAGGATGAAGAACCAGAAAGACCCCCGCTATTAACTGGACAAACTGGTGGACTAATTGGAAAAACTGGGACTGTGCCTCGCACAAGCATATTTTAAAATCCACTGACATATGTGCGTAAAAGCCGACAAAGTCCGATGGAAGACACACGCGAGCTAGCTGCGCACGAGTAGCCTCTTAAAATTAGAAGCATACTTATGTGCGGTTGGTGCATTTTATGATATACGCGCGTTAAGTGCGCGCATGATTCCAAATTCCAGGGTATCTTCATCGCCTATTACGGCTATGGCTGCTGTGCAACCGCCTCACCACCAAGGGTCCTTCTAGAGCTGGCTCTCCTGACGGGCCCAGTCCATCTCCCTTGTTCACTCTATGTTCTGGACTTCCCTTTATATCCCTGCCTGGCAATTCCCTCGGTGCTTCGGCATCGAGCTCGCCTGGGCTCCCTGCTCTAGCCTTCCTTGCTTTGCTGTGCGTGTGGTCTTTGGGCCCTGCTTTGCCTTGCCTTGCGCTGTGTGTGGCCTTCGGGCCTTCTACCCTGCTTTGCCTTGCCTTGCGCTGTGTGTGGCCTTCGGGCCTTCTACCCTGCTTTGCCTTGCCTTGCGCTTTGTGTGGCCTTCGGGCCTTCTACCCTGCTTTGCCTTGCCTTGCGCTGTGTGTGGCCTTCGGGCCTTCTACCCTGCTTTGCCTTGCCTTGCGCTGTGTGTGGCCTTCGGGCCTTCTACCCTGCTTTGCCTTGCCTTGCGCAGTGTGTGGCCTTCGGGCCTTCTACCCTGCTTTGCCTTGCCTTGCGCTTTGTGTGGCCTTCGGGCCTTCTACCCTGCTTTGCCTTGCCTTGCGCTGTGTGCGGCCTTCGGGCCTCTGCCCTGCTGTGAGTGTGTGGCCTTCGGGCTCCCAGCCCTGTCGTATGTGCGTGGCCTTCGGGCCCTCTGCCCTGCCGTGTGAGTGTGGCTTTCGGGCCCTCTGCTCTGCCGTGTGAGTGAGGCCTTCGGGTCCACTGTCCTACTGTGTGCGTGTGTGGCCTTCGGGCCCTCTGCCCTGCCGTGTGTGTGGCCTTCGGGCTCTCTGCCTTGCCGTGTGTGTGTGTGTGGCCTTCGGGCCCTCTGCCCTGCCGTATGTGTGTGGCCTTCGGGCTCTCTGCCTTACTACTAGGTACCTTGACCCAGCCTGGACTCTGACTCTGTTGCCTGCCGCCTGCCCTGACCCAGCCTGGACTCTGACTCTGTTACCTGCCGCCTGCCCTGACCCAGCCTGGACTCTGACTCTGTTGCCTGCCGCCTGCCCTGACCCAGCCTGGACTCTGACTCTGTTGCCTGCCGCCTGCCCTGACCCAGCCTGGACTCTGACACTGTTGCCTACCGTCTGCCCTGACCCAGCCTGGAATTTGACACTGCTTCCAGCCTTACTCTGCTCCACTGTCACCATCATCAGAGACTTTCCAGCCATCCCTATCTCTCTCTACCTGGAGTCACTCCAGAAGGTGGTGTTCACAACACCAGAATACAGCCCGAGCGTAACATCGCCTGCCAAAACGTGTGTGTGTATGGGCACATGAGCTCCCATTTGTTTTAATTACCGTCTATCGTTGTACAGGTGAACTTGAATTCTACGCAGGCTGTCATAAAATTGCAAATTCCTTTGTTTCATTTTAGTTGCACTAAACAAAAAAAAAAAAATGTGCTTGATTTTGTGTCATTTTCATTTTAGAAATGAAAAATATCCTTGAAGCATCTTATATAATTTGAAACGAACGTGCATCCCTAATGCAAAGCTGCAAGACCCAGTTTGATTTCCTGCCTTGAAGGAGTAGAAAAGTCACTGTCCCTTCTTGGACCCGAGAAAAACACCCTTCCAGGTTGGTGGCTGCTCATATGAAATTCCTGTTTGCATGCAGACGAAGTTGGGAGGGGTGGCTGGGGGTGGTTAGAAATGCAGGGCTCAGAACGAAAACGCTCTCGGATTATCGACAGCACTCCACATGTTTCTGAAGCTCTTGGAAAATATCCTGATGTGAAGCTTTTGGAAGATCATCTTGCGAATTGTTCAGCTGTAAACAGATGAATCCCATAATAAGTCCTGTGTCGCTCTTCTTTTGCTGCAGGAGGTCTGGCGGATGAGAAATATTTCCTAATTCTGAATGCCAAGCCAAACAGATGAATTTAAGACACATCTGCTTTACATTAAGCATTTGGGGATGGCGGGACAAAAAGTATTTTATAAATATTTGTACCACAACATCATGATGGTAATAAACTAGAGTATAGATTTACAGATGTTTACTTCTATGCATGTGTATACAGGATACTGTATATTAAGTACTTAGGGTGTCACTTGATAGCAGTTTGTTATGATTAACCGTTCAAGGCAACTCAGTGGTCGGGCTGAGACTGGGAATATGTGTGACAGGGCGCCTAAACTGAAAGATAGAAAAATATTATAACCTAGGACCCCAGATATTTGAGGATGTTAGGTGCATATCTCTGGTGGGGGAAGTCAGAGGAAGCCAAAGGTTTGGTCTTCCGATTTTTTTTTTTTTGAGGGAATAATAAGTCCAAGATCATGAGGTCAGACAGAGCTGCCCTGACAGTTTGGAGGTTGCACCTGAGAGAGTCCCGCTGTGCTACGACAGCGGGAAGTTACAGTCAGCCTTTTCGTTAAAGATCTGCTGGGGGAACCGAGAACTGGCAGCGGATCCAGAGTGAAACTAGAAAGAACCAATTGACTGGCAAGAGGGCCCGAACTACAAGGCTAAAAAGGGACGTGCATTCGTTTCTAAACAAAATAAAGAGCGTGATGAAACGCCTATTTTGTTTTTATTTGTTTCATTTAAAAATGAAACGAAACGCTCTCGAAATCCGGGGGTTTTATTCTGTTGACTTTATCTACCTCGGAGTAAAACAAGCACCTAAGAAACAGCCAGGCATTGTGTGGAAATTCAGTTAATTATCTACCTTGGTTGAAGATGCCCTCGATACTGCACTCCCAAGTGTTATAGTCCCTGATATAGAAAAAACATTTATGTTGACTTGTTAGGCTTTGATCCCAGTGTTGGAGAAACCTGGCTTGGCTGCATGCGCGTTCTATGTGGGTAGCGCTATTATGAAGGAAGAGGTCCGTCCACACCCCGTTACCAGTTCTGAAAAGGTAGGATGGTTGCTTGCTAAAGATCCTGGAGAGATTTCTGAAACCTTTGCTCCATTTGAAAAATTGCTCCAGATTTGGCACTGAAAATCTGTCTCTTCAATGATTAAAAATAAAACAAAACAAAAAACACTGGTGCAAAACTGGAACATTTTTTCCCTAGAGTAAAACTTTCAATCTCTTCCATTTTTTTCTGTTGAGCATAAGAACATAGGAGGTGCCATGTTGGGCCAGAGCAAAGTCCATCCAGCCTAGCATCTTGTCTCGACAGTGGCCAGTCCAGGTTGCAAGTATCTGGCGGATCCCAGATTCCTGTTACTCGCAGTGATAGAAATCACTTCTTTTAGTCTGCCTGGCTAAGAATGCGTTCTGGACTTTTCCTCCAGGAACTTGTCCAAACCTCTTTTAAACCCCGCTGTGCTCGTCGCCTCGACCACGTCCTCTGGCAACAGATCCCACAGCTTGATCGTGCGCTGAGTGAAAAACTACTTTCCATGATCTGTTTTACGTCTGCTGGGTGTCGGTTTCACGGAGCGTCCCCTTGTTTTAGTTTTATTCGAAAGGATAAATAACCCTCCTTTCTTTACCTGATCCACCCCACTCATGATTTTATGAACCTCTGTTATAATCCCCTCTCTTTTATCTCTTTTCCAAGCTGAAGAGCTCTAACCTGCATAGTTTTCTCATCATATGAGAGCCATTCCATTCATGATTTTTTTTCGCCCTCTTCTGTACCTTTTCTACTTCTGCTATGACTTTTTTGAGATGGGGGTAACCAGAACTGCACACAGTACTTAGAGTATGATTGCACCGTGGCTGGATACAAGGGCAATACGATATTTTCTGTTTTATTCTCCGTTCCTTTTCAGATCATTCCTAACAGTCTATTCGTATTTTTGATTTCCATCGCTCACTGAGATGAGGATTCTAATATTGTTCACAGGGACTCCAGGGTCCTTTTCCTGGGTGGTGACTCCCAACACAGAACCCAGCATCGTGCACCTGTAGTGGGGGTTATTTGTGCATCACTTTGCACTTTTCCACATTAAATTTCGTCTGCCATTCAGTTGCCCGGTCTCCTAGCCTCACAAGGTCCCTTTGCATTATCTCACAATCTGCTGCTGTTTTATCAGCTTTGAATATTTTTTTGCCACCTACAGATGTGATGACCTCACTCATTGTTCCCTTTTTTTTTTAGATCGTTAATGAATATGTTGAACAGCACAGTTGCCAGTACCGATCCCTGTGATACTCCACTACCACTAATAATTTTTCTACATTTAGAAAACCGATCGTATAGGAGCTGATGTAATAAGGCCCATACTGAAATTGGTGCTGTTTATCTGTGCATATTTTCTTTCAGTGCGCACATTAAAATAGGTGGCTGGGCGGGGATGTAATAACAGAGGAGTATGCTAATGAGATACGCGTAGAAATTCTGCGCAGAAACAATTATACGTGCCATTATGCATGTAAAACCTCATGCTTAAGGCCCCCTGTAGCAACCTGCGCAGACATCCTCACAGAAACCCGCGCGGAAAACCCGTCGGTGTGTGGAGACCCGTGACTGATGATTATCGGGGCAAAAGCCTTTTCCCTTTCAAGCCAGTCAGTGGTCTGGGAGCGGGAATCCTCTCAGGACCTCCTTGAAACTGTCATCTCTCCGCTGGTTCTCTCTCTGAACGTCTGCCTCACTGCACTTCTGTGAGGCTTCAGGCGCTGTTCGGCTGACCCGCAAAATGTACCATAGCTTCAGAAAAACACGAACGTAATCCATGATTGTACCGGAGCTGCACGGACACACACACCCTGCCACCAGTGCCAGCAATGAGAAAAATGATCTGTCAGACAGGCGTTTTAACTTAACTCCTGCCCCGACCCAGGCACTAAAAAAAATCTGCATTAACCCTTCTCCCTGCTAGCCCCGGCGCTAGCGGGTGGGCATGCCATGAGATTGCACAGGGCAGCACGCCCGGAGGGGCGCTGGAAGAAGCAGCCCATGAGGCCGCCAACGGTCCTGTATGTTGTTCAAAACACGTGCAGGTAGCACATTTTCTATGCTGATCTCACGATGCACGAGATCAGCATAGAGGAAGTGCTAGACTTGCATGGTTTGATTAGTGTAGGGGCCGTACATGAGCAGAATGGTTCCCGCTGGTATGTACGTGTGTGTGTGTGTATGAATGAGAGCCTTACTGGGGTGTGTGTGTGTGTGTGTGTGTGTGAATGAGAGCCTGACCTGGGAGGGTGGTGTGTGTGAATGTGAGCTTAACTGGGGGAGTTTATGAGAATGGGAGCCTGAATGAGGCTGGGCATGTGAATGGGAGCCTGTCTGGGGGGGGGGGGGTTATGTGTGAATGCGAACCTGTCTGCTGTGTGTTTGTGTGCGTGAGTGTGAATGTGAACTTGTCTGGTGTTGTTTATGTGTGTGAATGGGAGCCCGCCTGGGTGTATGTGTGTGTGTGTGTGTGTGTGCATGTATGTGCGAAGAAAATGTGTGCTGCCTCACTAATCCATGCCTTACTCAGGATGACTGGAAATAAAAAGTTTCCAGGTATGGAGAGCGGTGAATTTTCCATCCTTATTAGTTTTACTTATTGGATGTCTGTGTCTGCCATTTTGCAATAATTTATTGTTGTTTGGGAAATTTTTAAAATTTTGTATGAGCTCTTAATCATTGGAAGTTATTGTCTTCATTAGATCATTGGAAATATTATTTTTATAAGTATGGTTTTACTAATATGAATGATTTATATTCCTTGATTTTATTGTTTGATGAATGATTTATGAGGACTGGGGATTTTCTGTTTCTCCATTGCTGCACTGCATACAGAGTCTGGCTTGTTGCGGTTTGCGGTCAGTTTCTGTTTATAGTTTATAGTCTCTTTATTCTGAATTTGGTGAGGGTGAGCTTGTGTTCTGCATGTTTCATTGAGTTGGGGTATGCTGTGTTAAAAAAAACAAAAACCCAGGTGGAGGGCGGCACAGTAATTGTTTGCACAGGGCAGTAAAAATGCTAGCACCAGCCCTGCTGCTAGCAAGGCTCCTGCAAAGCCCGTGAATGGATAACTGCTTCTTTTATAAACCATTTGCATGCACTCACGCAAAACCTGCCATGGGTTTTTAGCGAGGGGTTGTGCGTGTGTTTTCCCTATGTCCTCCCCTCTGTTTCCGGCCTTTTAACCAGTTACGAATCTATAACAGAACTCTGCGTCCTATCCCATAACTCTGTAATTTCCTGAGGAGTCTGTCATGGGGAAGTCTTTCAAATGCCTTCTGAAAATCCAAATACAATATATCAACCAGCTTACCTTTATCTCATGTTTATTTACATCTTCAAAAAAATCTAAAGGGTTGGTAAGGCAGGACTTCCCTTTGCTAAAACCATGTTGACTCTTCTTCATAAAGCAATGTCTATCTATAAGGCCAGTGATTTTGGTTTTAAGAATTGCTTCTACCATTTTGCCCAGCACTGACATTAGGCTCACCAGTATGACGTTTGCCAGATAACCCTAGAGCACGTTTTAAAACTTGGTGTCACATTGGCCACCTTCCTGTCTTCAGGTATCATGGCTGTTTTAAATGATAGGTTACAGATTACTCGTAACTGGTTAGAAATTTCATACTTTAGTTCTTTTAAAACTCTGGGGTAAATGCCATCTGATCTCGGTGATTTGTTACTTTTTAGTTTGTCAATCTGATCTATTATATCCTCTATTGTCACAGATTTTTTTTTTAAATTGCCCAGAGTCTTTACCATTAAAGGGTATGTTCTAACATTCAGTCGGGCCGATACAGTACAGTGCGCCGATACAGTCCGCGTTTGGCCGCGCATTTTTGATGCGCTATTTTTACCTCTTATACAGAAAGGGGTAATAGCGCATCAAAAACACACGGCCAACCCCCCTGAAACTAATAGTGCCCGCAACATGCAAATGCATGTTGATGGCCCTATTAGTTATTCCCGTGCGATTCAGAAAGTAAAATGTGCAGCCAAGCCACACATTTTACTTTCAGAAAATAACTCGTGTCAAAGGCTGGCGTTAATTTCTGCCAGCACCGGAAAAGTGTACAGAAAAGCAGAAAAAAGTAAAAAAAAATTAAAAAAAAAAATTAAAAATTAAAAATCGGCCCATGGCCCGCGGGTCGGAAGACGGAAGCTTAATTATGCCGGCGTCCATTTTCCAAACCCGGGATGCACTAGTGTCCCTAGCACCTCTTTTTACCGTGTGCCCTCATTTGCATGCGGCTCTCCCGCACTTTTTTCTATATTGGCCCGAGTGGGAGCACTGAGAGGAGAGGATCATCTTGCTGGTGCCTGAAAGGAATCAGTAAGTTTTTGTTTGGGAAATTTTCTTTGTGAATATTATTGTGTGTATTTGTGCTTTTAATAGTAAGGCAGGGAATAAACTGAAGTTAGACTGTATTTTTCAATAGTCAGTAAGGCAACTAATAAGCAGTAGTTAGTGTGTTTATTTTTAATAGTCTGTAAGGCAGCAAAAGTTAGAGTGTTTGTATATATAAAAAAAAAAAAAAGTAGCCAGAAGCTAGAAATAAGCTAGGAGCAGTGTATACCTAAGTAAAAAGGTTGAAAAGTTCAGTTTAGTTACTTACCTTGGAAAGGTGTTAAGGTACTGTGATTTGGTTTGATTAGGTACCAACATTTGATAATCAAGAGAGCAGTGAGTCACTCTGGCTGACTAACAGCCCTGGGGCTGAAGTAAGTTGCGCGCGCCGGCCAACTGCCAGCGCGTGATCCCTGACCCAGCAACCGTGCAGAGGCCTCTGGCCATGCCCCCGCCCCACCCCCAGACCACCCCTTTTGTAAAGCCCCGGGATTTACAAGCGTCGTGGGGCTTTACGAGCGTCGCTGGGCCTTCTGAAAATATGCCCGGTGCGCGTAACCTTTTGAAAATCCGGCCCTATTCTACTCATAGTTCCCTCCTTAACACCCCTCCTCACGCCCCCCCCCCTACACATAAAAACAGACCTACAGGCCCCATGACAGGACAGAGCTTAAGAAAACGAGGACTGGATCAGCTTTTCAAGGTTGACTTGGGTCAGATCAAGCGGCCGAGCTTTCAACAGGAAGTGGCAGTAAAATGGACGTATCAAGTTGTCCAAGGAATGGAAGCTTCTTTTTTTGATTACCCTTTCACACATATAGCAGTACTGGACCTTTCCACTCAGGCACGCCATCAGAAAAAGTGTTTAAGCTGAAATCCTGAAGCTCCTGCACAAAACTAAACAGTTCATGACCTTTTTCCCTACCAATTTCTTTATAGACAAGCACAAAGTTTTCTGTCTCCGACACATACGTCAGAATCATGTAGGGCGTGCCTACATAAAAATGTTTTCTTATGCTAGGCAAGGAAATATTTATTTTGGAGATGAACCAACAGATAGGATTATGTGCTTGACAACATGTGGCTCAAGCTTTTCATTGCTCGCTTACATGGTACAGAGCTGGGCTGTCGCATGTTTCAGACGCCAGTGCAAATAAAACTTCTTGGACTATTATTTTTCAGCCAGGGCACAATCAGACGTCCAGCGTCTCTAAAGCAGGGGCTTTCAACACCAATTTGTATTGTTCATCTCGCCCCCATTCTTTAACTGGGAAACAAAGAATATCTACTCCTAGAGGAATTAGATGGGAAATCATTATTAGCTTGGTTATAGATCTGCTTCACTAGAACAGGGCTGCTGAAAGGACATTTTTTTCCCTCTGGACTAAAAAGTGTCCACTTTTATTTATTTAAAAAATTTTATGTGCTGCACTATTCCAAATCCTAGGCGGAGTATATCTAAAAAGAATCCTTAAAAACAAAATACAGCCCACCCGACCCAAAACAATCAGAAGATAATCTGCTAGCAGTAAAAATGCAACGCTGCTCTTGTTGCCTCTCTGTTTCAGTGGAGCAGTGTTCAAATGTTGAAATAATTGCGTAGGGGAATGGATCCTCACTACTTCAGTCAGGTTTTCTGCTCCTTTATATGCAAATGAGAATTCAAATGTGCATGGCAGAGAACAAAGGGAGAATTCCAAGGTACACGTGGTCCATTCTTATTGCTTAACGTTCAGGTTACTTTTAGCACCTCTAGTTCCACGGCATTCGTGGTTTAAAAAAAAAAAATAGCGACTCCTACTTTTTTTTTTTTTTTTTAACTTTTTATTTGTAACAGGAACCAAGCAGCATGGTAAATATGAACCTATACATATCAGTGTAGAAATATGCAAAGCCTCTCTCATCGCATTACACGATCAGTAAGTACAGACTAAGCATCTCCACGCTATCACGTTACATCGCCCCTCTTTTTAGGAACGGTGCAAGACCCAATATGGACCCCAAATTCTGTCATGCAGTGAGGATTTATGGCAGAGTGAATAAGTCAGCCTTTCGAGTATGGCAATTTTTTTTTAAGCTGCTTGTGCCAATGCGAGAGCAGCGGATCGTCTTCCAGAAGGTTGCTGCTGTAGTCACATCAGCTTCATGCACCGCCTGCTCGCACCATTTTCTTTGTGACTTGTTGAGACTATAGACCTCTGCGTCTCCCAGAAAACACCCTGAATTTGGTGAGCTGAATTGGTACTGTCAAGTACCTGGAGGTTTTCCCTTCAAAATGTTTGAGTCTAGATGCATGCCCACCGCATAAGCAGGTATGTACCTTCCCAGTCGCAACCCTGCCAGCAGGTTCTTGGCAAGGAAGGCAAAAAACGGACGGAAAACGGTAGATATCTATGCATCCTGTGAAAGAGTTTATACATTAGCTCGACCCTACGACTGCACAGGGATATTTTAGATGCCCGGATCGGCCTTCCACTTTTCTACCAAGGGAAGAGGATCATCCCTATGGCCCTGCATGGCCTTGTGAAAGATCTTGACTACCCTTTCTGTTGGAGCCCTCATCCATCAGAGCTTTTTCTAAAGCAGAGGGGAGTCTTCTGTTCCAACCTGTACTCTCTCACAATCCTGTAATAAAGTGAATTGGTTATTTACTCTTTCGGATAATAGAAAGACTAGGGGGCACTCCATGAAGTTAGCATGGGGCACATTTAAAACTAATCAGAGAAAGTTCTTTTTTACTCAACGCACAATTAAACTCTGGAATTTGTTGCCAGAGGATGTGGTTAGTGCAGTTAGTATAGCTGTGTTTAAAAAAGGATTGGATAAGTTCTTGGAGGAGAAGTCCATTACCTGCTATTAAGTTCACTTAGAGAAGAGCCACTGCCATTAGCAATGGTTACATGGAATAGACTTAGTTTTTGGGTACTTGCCAGGTTCTTATGGCCTGGATTGGCCACTGTTGGAAACAGGATGCTGGGCTTGATGGACCCTTGGTCTGACCCAGTATGGCAGATTCTTATGTTCTTATGTTCTTAGATCTGAGGCTGACACAGTAATCCAGCCGGACGTGCTCGAAAGACATCCAGCCGTCCTCATCCCACAACTGTCCTATGGGTTTGAGTCCCAGTTCCCACCAGTTGGTCACGCCGGCACATAAACCTGTGGCTGGAAAGACTTGTGTCACAACTGAGTAAAGGCTCTGGCAACCGCACCCGCTCTGGGAGATGCAAACTCCTACAGACCTCTTTCCACACTCGCAGTGGGTGCGCTATAGCAGGGTGCCCCCTTCCGCACCCTGGCTATGGGTGGAGTGGGGACGGGTGGGGATAAAAAAGCAGGTCCTTACCCTCGATCATTCCGTTCTCCAGGGACAGCCGTGCTATGGATGGATCTCTACCCTGCCATCCTTTGAGACAGCTTAGTCCCGCTGCCCAGTCGTACCCCCGGAGATTAGGGAGCACCATTCCCCCCCCCCCCCCCCCCTCCACCTTAGGACGGCATAATCTTGCCAATTTGATCTGAGAAGGTTTCCCTTTCCAAATACATTTTGTTTATGCTGCTGTGTAGTACTGGAATAAAAAAAAAATAAATAAAAACCCTAGGCAGAGAACATGGAACATGGTGAAAAATATATACCAGTCGCGGCAGCTCATTCATTTTTAAGACCCCTATTCTATCTGCCCAGGAAAGAAGATCGGCTTGTATTTTGCTAACCACTGCTGCATAATTATATTCACGTAAGTCCCCCCCGAGAAGGCGGAATAAAAATGCCCAAGTATCAAAACCCGTTTCGTGCCTGCTGGAAGGGTATTAAGGATTTGACTCCACCCTCCGTCATCTCAGGATCAAACAAGAAAATGTCCGAGTTTTGGTAGTTAACTTTATATCCAGAGGCCCTGCCATATTCTGACAGGTCAGCAAGCAATCCTAGAGACCGATTTCTTGAGGTCTGCCAAAAATAACCAAACATTGTCCACGTACGGGATATTTTGTGAGTTTTACCTGCAAGCTTAAAACCTGCTGTTAGCGAATCCCTGTCGGATCACATGTGCCAACACCTCTATAGAGAAGGTGTGAGTGATGCCCTTTGCCTGGTATATGGAGACACCCGAGGCAGTACAGATGCCAGTTACTGCCTTACCCCACCCAATTCTTCCTCAGCCACCTGGCCATGAAGGAGCTGGTTCTTACCATGTTTTTAGATTTTTGTTTGTTTGTTTTAAGAAAGAAAAGGACTTCTCGACCTGTGCTGTTCTGGCTACTGTCCATCTCAGCTCTGTGTTTCTGCAGCTCTCTCTCTATGTGCCTGGAGCAGCTCCCCGTGTTGCCTGTCCAAGCTTAGTGAGAGCAGCTTCAGCCTCTGTCTAAGTGGCTGGCACACCCCACAATTGCCCCCCTGTAACACAGCCCTGAGCATTTTCCATAATAATACTGGACTACAATCCTGAAAAGAATGTACCGGGGAGAACTCCTGGAGGGTTTTAAGTATCAATTGCGAGAATTCCCCCCTACTCGGAAGGGACACATTTATTATTATTTGTTTATTTATTTTAAAGTTTTTTTTATACCGACATTCATTTGCACATCACATCGGTTTACATGGAACAGTTTTAACAAGAACATATGAGAATTACATGGAACGGATGAAGCTTCCATGTCCCTCCCACCACACCAGCCTTTAAAGGCAACCTAGCCGAAGAGGATATTGGAGCCCCTGAGCATGGACCCTAATCTGGCCAGAATAGCTTCCATCGAAACCTGGCAGCCCAACTAGTTGCTTTCTCAGATGCTGAAATTGTGGTGGTGGTGGTGGTGGTGGTGGTGAGGAGGGACTGGAATTCATCTCTGAACTCTAATCACAATAGGCTCGGGGGATGATCAACTGGCCCATGCAGACCAAAGAGAAGGTCTCCAATTTTTTAATGAAAACCCTGGGGCACGGGGACCGAAGGCAGCAGAAATATCCCTCTAGAAGGAATTATACACGTTTCTCCGCTACCCACCAAACATACAGCCAAATCGACTTTTTTCTCTGGAGGCAGTTCCGTTCCCCACCCACCCCATATCCCTAATCTCCCCAATATTAAACATAACCAAAACCCCCCCAAACCCCTAACCTCCCCCACCCCCTCATTATTTGTACTGAGTGATTTCAATGAGGCGGGCCCCTGCTCCTCCGTTGCATCGATCCATCCAGCGGCCTGGCAATGCCACGGTCAGCCCTAGGTTCCCTCGCCTCCGGAGGCTGGTAGGCCTCTTGCATATAGCTCAGTTTCAGCAGCCGAAGTCTAAAACTGTGTAAGGCATCCTGCCTAACCCATAGCATGGCTGAGTATAATAATGCATATTGGGTCCCTCTTAGGCAAAATAGCCGTTTGGCCTTGATGAAACTTTGGCGCTTTTTCTGCAGGCCCACTGAGAAGTCTTGGAGCATATAAATCCACTGGCCATTATGGTTCAGATCAGGAATGCTTCTGGCCACATCCAAGATCCAGGACTTGTCTGCATAATTATGGAGACGCACAATCAGCGCTCTTGGTTTCGCGCTTCCCAGGGTGCGGTGCGCTCAGTCCACCTTGAGGATCTACAATACTTGTGGGAGCCATTCTGCAAAGAACCCTGCCACATCAGAGCCTTTCATGCCTTTGGGAAGACTGACAATACATATATTGTTGTGGCGGCTCCTGCTTTCCACCTCATCCTGCTTCTCAGAAAGCTGCTGTGTTAACTTGTCCAGATGCCTTAAATGTGACCATCTTGACCACCTCTACACGTTCTCGTAAAGCATCTAGTCGAGCTGTGGTCTCTGTGACCATTGCCACCAAGCTAGTGATTTGGGTCACCACCGACTCAAGTCTGTCATCCAGACTGGACTCTATCTGGGCATCGATCTCCCCCAATTTTGCGCTGGAGGTGGACCCTTGAGCCGAGGTGAGGTTCACACAACCTGTAGGTAGGGACCTACAGGTCCCCACCGTCGGCAGGTGGAGTGGGATGATGTACGGAGGCCAGCTGGCGCTTCACCAATACCAGCCCTCGTTCCCCGCGGGTTGAGCCTTTGGGAGCCGGGGCCGGTTGGACTTAGGTGGGCCTCCGTATGTCATCGTCGATGGGGGGATCGAGGTCAGCCCAGAGACAGCAGTAGAGCGATGGTACAGTCTGGTACTGGATGAGGTAGTGTCCCGGAGACTCGGGCGCCAAAGGAACAAAGTCAGACAGGGGGCGCCCAAGCAAGAGCAGGCCGAAGCCTGAATAGGCCAAGTTCAGGACATAGGCTGAAGAGGCATCGTAGAGCAAGCTGGAGTCAGGGCTGGCGGCAATCTGGAAGCAGTGGCAAGCAAGGCTGAAGTCTGATCACGGAGAAAGTCAAATGTAGTCAGGCAAGGCAGAGGTCTGGGCTGGAGAGAGGCAATGGAGTAGTCAGGCGATGCAGAGGTCTGGGTCTGGAGAGAGTCAACGGCATGGTCAGGCAAAGCAGAGGTCCGGGCTTGGAGAGAGTCAACGACGTAGTCAGGCAAAGCAGAGTCAAAATCCGTGTAGGCAATCCAAGGAAGGGTGAAGTGCAGGAACGTAGGAGCAAAGGAATCAGGAACCAGGATCAATGAGGAACAGGAACACAGGAACGAGACGACTCTCTCAGGAGGCAACAAGTACTTGACCAGCGAGGAGACCTGTTGCAAAGGCAAAGCTAGGGAGTGGAGCCTGGGCTTAAGTACCAGTGCTCTGCTGATGTCATCATTCGGGGCCGCGGCTCGGTTCCCTCCGCGGGCCCTACTTAAGTTTCAGTGATGCATGGCGCTGAGTAGCAGCGTCTCTCCGCAGGCCACGTGGAGAGGTCCGGCGTGGAGCAGTAGCAGTGGTAGCTGGAATGGAGACACCAAGGTCTGTAGCTGAGCCGGAGGCACCAGGGGTGGCCCGAGGAAGGAGCCGGCGGCCTACTGCTGCCGGAGACGAGGGACCAGGCGCTGGGGTTACTGAAGAGAGGTGAGGGGGCCGTGCCGCGGGTCTGCTGCGGATGGCACGCGTAACACCCAACACCTCCCGTATCATGTTGAGCATGGCACCCAGGAGGCTTATCACTCATAAGGAAGCTTTCCCTGGGCTGATTTTGAGGGTTCTTTTGGGGCATGCACTCTGATCGCCCCACATCAACGGCAGCAGTCTTTTAGGAGTATCCCTGACCATCTTAAGGCCGTGGATGGCAGATTGATAACAGGATAAAACTGGTGAGGAGCGGGAACACACAGGAAAAGCAGCCACCTACCAAGCGGCCATCTTGGACCCCCGGAGACTCTACTTTGAGTTGCCACAAAACATTATAAAAAGAAAGGAAGACAATAAAGTCGGCTATACGGTTGGGGAAAATGCACATAGGACCATCTGATGGCATTGATGTAAATGTTAATTGAATTAAGTCATAACAAAGCGCTTCATTAAAAATGCTAGCATTCAACCACTCATTGCCTTCTTAAACATTAGCAGGGTCCTCTGTGCTAATACAGTTAGAAATATTGCATGTCATTAAGTTCAAATTAAAATTCATATTAGAAGAAAGGGACTTTTGTAGTCTTGGCAGCCCATGTGCTGCATTATTTTTTGTTGATCCTCTGAAGGGTCTCGTGGCCTCCTGTGATTCCAGTTTGGTTTTTTTTCCAGGATCCAAATGGGGCCACGAGCTCAAATTAAAAAAAATGAATTTTGGTTGACCAAGAGCATGGGATTCTGGTCCTGAATGCTTTGCAGGTTGGGATTATTTTTATGGTAAAGAATTATTCAAATGTGTATTCATGAGCTCCCCAGTCCACCTAGGTTCCCTTCTCCAGGCGTGCTCATCGCGGAAGGGTTTCTATGTCCTCGGTGTCTGTAGGCAAATTATACACCTTTGATATATATGAGATATCAAAAGAGAAAGAAGAGCCTCAAAGCAAAGACAATGTAATATGTAACTGAATTATGCCAAAGGATCACATCTGCTTAAAGGTTTTCTGATGTATCTTTTCAATATTAGTAAATCACACATTCACAAACATCCCTCTGTATGAAATTATTAATTGTGCTGTCAAGGCTTATAAATCAAACAGCAAAATTAAATATAACTTTTTTTTTTCACAAAGCGCTGTACTGGAAAATTATCCCTCGCATCTCTTCGTGTACTACTGAATTTACAGCAGGATGCCTTGATCCTTAACAATGACAGCTGGGAGTTATTGTCTATAGGCCTTAAGTACTGAAGCCTCAGCAGTCTTTAGATAATCTAATCGGGGACAAAATAGCACACCCTGCACCAGATAGCACTTCAGCAGGCTTGAAATGTTAATGTTTACTGTCACCAAATGCATGTTTTTATATACATATGATAATACATTTTTTTTTATACCCTTGGCCCATTCATTTTGTAATTTTTTTCTGCATTTATTTGATTTTATATTGTGCATCAACTATACCCAAAAGAGCAGGCATGTGGGAGTAGAGAGGTTCTCATCTACAATGAATATCCAGGAGATACACATTTCCATGTACTACCACCACTTTACAGAAATATAACTCATGTATATTCATTGTGGATATCCTGAAAGTCAAATGTCTGGGCAAGTCCTGAAATTTGGCTCGAGAACCACTTATATGGATTATATGAAATGCTATGGGATATATATATATATATATGCTATGATATACAAATGTATGAATTTTAGATTTTGATATGGGCATTCAGGGAGGATAAGACCATAGCAGAAAAACAAATGGAATTCTTTGCTATGGTCTTTACTGCAGAGGATCCATTGAGGTAGATTTTATGCACAGAACCATTGGGGTAGATATTAAAAGGTTGCGTGCAGGCGTACATGTGCGTGAGCTACCCGGCATGCGCACATGAACACCCGATTTTATAACTTGTGCTCGCAAGTTATAAAATCTGGGGTCAGCATGCGCAAGGGGGTGCACAATTGTGCATCTTGTGCGCGCCGAGCCGCACAGCCTTCCCCCGTTCCCTTCCCCCTAACTTGACCTTCCCACCCCTTCCCCTAACCTTTCCTCCCCAGCCCTACTCTAACCCCCCAAAAATTTTTGTTGTACCTTTTGCGCCTGCCGGCTGATGCTGGCACGCAATCTCTGACACAGCGGCAGAGATCGCTGACTCCACCCCCACCCAGCCCCTTTTTTCAAGCCCTGGGACGTGCATCCCAGGGCTTTATGCGTGCCGCCGGGCCTTTTGAAAATAGGCCCGGCGTGCGTAAGGCCGGTTACGCGTGTAAATCCTCTGGATTTACACGCGTAACCTTTTGAAAATCCAGCCCATTCTGTGTAAGTGATGAGTCAGAGGAATTGAAGGTAATCACTTTGAATTTTGTACAGATGCTGGAGCAAACTGACAAACTAAATAGTAGTAAATCACCAGGACTTGATGGTAATCAGTCCAGAGTTCTGAAAGGAAGTCAAATATGAAACTTCAGACTTGATACTGGAAAGCTGCATGCTATTATTAAAATCTGCTACTATATTTATTTTATTTATTATTTTTATTTTAAGTCTTTTCTATACCGTCGTTTGGTGGGGACCGTCACAACGGTTTACATTAAGGCACATAAAAGTAATGATACTACAATTTGTCCATTTACATAGGTGCCATAAGGTTCGGTAACATAGTTTGTTATCAATGTTAGTTGTTAAATGTGATTAATCACATTTAACAACCATCTGAGGAATGGAGGGTAGTCTATGTAACACCAGCTTTAAAAAGGGCTGCAGAGAGATCCAGGAAACTACAAACCAGGGGGCATGACATCAGTGCTAGGCAAAATGGCGAAAACTGTTGTTAAGAACGGAATTACTGGCCATATTGATAAACATTTATTTATTTTTATTTTATTTATTTAAAAAGCTTGTATTCCGCACATATCCACGTGTGGCTTCTGTGTGCCACAGAGAAGATTGCAGAGTGTATGATGGTGAGAATTTGTTGTGTCCTCCTAAGGGAAAAGCTGAAGGGGTAATGAAAGGGGAAGGGTCAAGCTAACACAAACTTATCTGTTGGTCAAGGGGTGGCCCTGAATTTCTTGACTGGGTTTTGGAAAGGGTATATATATAACCCTGCTTAGAGTAAGGGTGGGGGACTCCCCTAGAGTCACCAAGCCAAGAGAAGGTAGCAGCTGGGACCCGTCTCCTGGGTACCAGGAAACAGAGGAGAGAGCTGGCAGAGATAGTCCAACAGTGTCTCTGGAAGCCTGTGTGAAGTGATTGGAATTTGGATCCAAGAGTTAAAAAAATACATGAGAAAAAAAAAGAACTGTGAAGGGACCAGAAAAGAGAAACCTGTGCCCGGTTGGATCTTGGAAACAGGGTTGAGAGCCCCCCGTTTCCTCCTGCAAGAAGGGGAAGAGAGTAGCTTGAAGCCATCCGAGAGTTCCTGTACAGCGAGAACATTGAAATCTACTGATTTTGACCAGAGAATATGGACAATGTGGCCTAGAACAGGTTGAGAAGTGGTGGATATAGACTGTGACATAATTTGTCTGAGGCTTTCTGGAAGGCGGCTGAGAGAGAAAAGTCCTACTGGATTCGCTGTGAAGTTGCAAGTTATAATTTCCTGCAGTAAAGGGTGGATTTTCAAACCACGGCGCGCGTAAATCCCGGGGTTTACGCCCATGGTCCTGGGGCTTGAAAATGGGGTGGTCCAGGGGGTGGGGCGGTCCAGGGGCGGGGCAGGGCTAGAAGCGCCCGGCACAGCGGACATTTGCTGCGCTGCCGGGGGATTGTGCACCGGCCAGGTGCCGGCGCGCGCAACTTGCTCCTGCTCCTTGTTATAGAATCGCACGTCCATGTCTGCGTCCTCTGATTCGTAGACATAAAAAAAAAAGTATTGAGCAATCAGATATGAATGTTTCAAAACCAGTGCTGGGTTTTAATGTCCATGCTAAATCGGCTGATATGTAGACATCGAAATAGCATTAGTTAGTCAGAAATGAATCTTTGAAAAACAAAAATGATATGAAAAAGCCTCACAAAAGATCTATGAAAAATCGGCCTTCAGATCTGATTGTAATAAAATAACCTGTAAGAAACCAGAAAAAGGTGAAAGATAATGAAAAACTGTAAAAATCAGAATTTAGACCATGTGGGGTGAGAGTATTAAGAGTGTAAATCCAGCACCGTTCCAAGTGCAATAATATTAGCTCAGAATTGCCCCCTCTCCAATCTGATTTTGTTATCCTTCATTTGCTTTACTATTGCCCACGAAGCTGCAGCAAGCCTCCTGGTAACCTGATCACCCTCCCAAGAGACTCATTCCACCCTCGGCAGCCCGATCCCAAACCCCCCACCCATGTGAGCTGCCTAACTCCCTGAGCAGGAAGGAGATGTCCCGTACAGTACTTCCTCCTCACCCCTGCGCTGATTGGTGACGATGTCGGTGGGCGGAGCTATATCTGCCTTATTAGCAGTTAGCCTGGCAGGAAGGAGAATGGAAGAGATGCGTCCTCCTGCTCACATGAGGAAGGGGGAAGCAAGGAACTGGAGGCTGCAGGGAGATGGGAAGGTGGATCAAAGCTGTCAGGGGGGTGATCAGGTGAGGGGGCAGGCAGTCAGGCTGCCGGGAGGGCGTCACCCGTTAGAAAGAAAACAAAACAACAGATAAAATGAAAGTTAATTTTGTTTTGTGGGTTTGTTGGGATGGAAAATGAAACAACAACAACAAAAAAATGTTGTTGCATTTTCTACATTCATTTCCAACAGTTGCACATCGCTATTGGTTGGCCCCTTCGTCATCCTGTGCCCACATACACACACCAGAATTTTGCTCTCACCTACTCCAGCCCCTACCTCCGACGCTGGGTTTTTCTTCCTTTTGCACAGCCTTGCCAGCAGACCTCAGCGTGCAGAGTGGAGCGGTGCAGTGCTTTTCCCTGTTTACTGAACCTCCTCCAGTTACTGGGTAATTCCAGCAGTCTGCGGGCTGAATCACTTGATTCCCATAGATCTCCAATGTATGGGAGCTCAGAGGTTTAAACCACAGGCTGCTGGAGGGTTCACCATGTGTGGGAAAAACACCGGACTGCACCACACCGCAGTGCATTCTGTGGTCTGCTGGTAGGACTGTGGGGAAGGAAGCGATGAGGACCAGGACTGGGGAGGAGAAACAAGAAAAGTTGGCCCCACAGGCCCGGGCATGGTGGTGGTGGTGACAGCTGCAAGGGTCAGAGAGCAAGCCTTGAGCAGGAGAGGGAGACCATGGATGGGGTGTGCTTCTGAAAGCGCTCAGCTGAAGGCAATCACCCTAAATCACAGTTTTTTGCACCCCCCACTCCCCTCCCCAGGGACGGCCCGGTTGATGAACTGTTGGTCTGACCCAGCATGACACTTCTGATGTTCTTATGCAGAGTCACCTTGGTCTCCACTAGAAGGCCCTAGATCCCTACTTTTAGTTAGCAGCTAGAAGGAAAATACCATTCCCTAAGGGACCTCCCTTTGAGGCTTGCCTAGATGGTAGATTCCTTTTCTGGTAAGGGATGGTGCGCCTAGGGACAGCTGAGACAGTGTAGATTTGATTTCGATGACAGAGGAAGTGTTAGATGCTCAGTCTAGCATAATGATGGAGAGACCCAGCCTGGTACTAAAGACTGGCCAGGACTTTCCTTGCCCCCAGGACTGGAAGTTTAGATCTAAATCCAGATTAGATCTCCCCCCCTTGTCCCCCCCGAAAGGTCCTGTTTGACTCACAGTTTGGTGAGAACAACTGGAGACCTCCAACTGGAGTCTCTGCCCCGGGATGCAAGACCCGCTGGAGTTCAGGACATGCGACGTGGACCTCGTGTACCGTGTGCACCAGGGACCCTACACAAAGCTAGGACACCCTGGCCACGTTGGGTACCCACGCTTCCCAAATGGAGGATACAAATATTTCAACTTCCCACACTTGAGGGACATTTACACAGGAGAAAGACATTAAGCATCCCGTACTTTAAAGCTTCTACCGAACCTGGATACAAACAGACTTTAAGTCAGCTATGCATCTTGACTGCATTATTACAATGAACAGTAAAATATTATTTGAACACCTAATGTGTGAGTCCAGCCTGGTCTGCTCAGGTACCTGCACCAAGAGCAAGGGTAATACGCATACACGGAAGGTTTCCAGTGCCTTCGCCCAGAAGGTTGTCCTCCCTCCCACAGAGAAGCAGCTCCCTCTCCCCGGAGAAAGACAAGTTGAGGACAGGACCGAGGAGCTAGCCCACGCAAATAAATTCTTTTATGTACCCTTCGGAAACATGCCATCCACCAAGAAAGGTTACACGAAAGACGAAACGTTGGTCTGACCCGGCGTGACCCTTCTGATGTTCCCGTGACTTCTTCATGACCTGCCAGGCACATTGATTTGCCAGCTCCATTTTTAAATAAATAGCACGGTGTCATTATTTGTATTGATTTTTGAAAGTGTGATTTGATTTTAAAGGTTCCTGATATCATACCAGCGCTCGCCTAATGACTACTACAACACAAGCCTTATTAGTGAATCACACTGCGGCTTCTGCCCATCAACATTTGGGGCTATGATCATTGCGCTTGTCACAGTTTCGTGCGGGCTAACCGAGTGAAACATTCCATGGTGATGAGCTCATGTAAGTGCCCCTTATTTTCAGGCTGTGTAGAGAAATGGATTAGAGAAGCAAAAGTGATTAACGTGCTTGAAAAAAAAAAAATAGCACGCACCACTACTCAGTAAATTAACATCAATAATTATGAGCTGTAAACAGCGAGAGATACGATTAAGATTACCCAAGGGCGGTGTATTTCTGGCTGCTTCAGACATCATCAGACACCCCCCCCCGGGTGCTTACTGTGCACCCCCACCCCCATCCCCAAAGGAAACAGCCAAATTAACAGAATCACATGACAGTACTCCGAGAGGATGCCAAAACACAAATAGGCCAGATTTGTCAATGCAATGCTTTTCGAGCACGAGCTTATCATAACATGGATAAATCCTTAACAATCGACCTCTCTCAGCTGTCTCTTTGTCATTTGTGGCACGCAGTACATTTCAGTTTTGAGATGCAGAAAGGTAAAGAAATCGATGTGGCGGGTTGTGTCGTCTTCCGTCCAGCGGGGCCAAGTCTGAATACTGAAGTGGAAGAGAATTGCACTTTTTTTTTTTTTTTTGCAGGTTCTGATGCTTTTTTTTGTAGGACCAGCCCAGGGATTATTCAATCATGCCAAAGTCTGTGAGCTTTTGAGACCACAGAGGAGGCTTCTGCGGTCGTGCATGAGATTTTGAAACACAAGCAGCCTAGCTCCTCCGTGCCTTCCTATTCTTATTATCTCCCTCTTGCGGGTTCCATCCCACCAAATGCACCCTTCCTGGTTGCATCGCCCACTGGCCCCAAGCCGTCTCTTGTCTTCGAGCCTTTCCTATTGAAAAGGTTTCCACCAGCCATCGTCTGGCAGCACTGGAAAGCTTATCACAGATGTATTGACACTCCATTAAAATGTTGTTGCTTACAGCTTCTGTCTTAATTCTTATTTCTGGGGAAAGCTCAGCAAAAATTATCGTTTATTTTCTCATACTGTTTTGTGAGAATGCAATTTTGTTTTGTTTTGTTTTTTAATTTTTCACAGGGTTTTTTTTTTTCTTTTCATTTTGTTGTTTATTTCGGAAACTAGTTTGTGCTATTTGCAAATTAGCACTCATTGATTTCTGAAATGAAAAGCAAGAAAAAAACCCTGAGTGTCAGACCCTGGGGGTCTCCAGAGAAATGTCTTGGAAGTTGTCTATGTCATTTCAAACGACAGTACATCCCTAATTCCTATTCAAGTCAACTAACACGGCAACCACAATTCTTTGCTCAAAGCATTCTGCAAATTGTCCTTTATGAAAGCCATAAAAAAAAATCCAGGCTTAGAAGCATTCTGTTTTCTGGGAGTGGAAATATTTAATATTTTAGAGGTCCATATTCAGCTGCTGTCCAGCTGAGCACGTTAGATAAACAGCCAGTTTGCCCAGGATATTTAGTGGATTGGCCACAACACTGAATATACCTGGCAAGGTAAGTGTATTCGGATGACTTTAGACGATATCCAGTCTAAAGTGTATTCAGATGACTTTAGACGATATCCAGTCCATATTTGACTGGATATCGGCACTTATCTGGCTAAGATAACTGGATATGTAGCTCTGTCCCTGTCTTATCCCCCATTTAGCTGGATAAATAGTTATTCAGCTATGTGACAGATGTTGAGCAAGGGTAAATGTTGAAATGGCGCATTGAATATCAGCCTCTACAATTTTAAAAGGGGTCCCATGGAAAACTGATAATTTAGAGGTTATAATTTATTTCTTAGTAAAAAAAATAATAAAAAGAAACCAATATCACAACTTCCAAAGTATCTAATTTTTTAATAAAAAGAACAATTTTTGGAAATATGCTCATTCTATTAGAGGTTTTCAAATATAAATTATATTCTCAAATTAAAGTTGGCTGAGGGCCCATTAGCAGCTTTGATGATTCATAGTTGTAATTTTTACCTTCCTGATTAGAGACCTGTAAAATATTTAAGACTGGACTCGGATAAGGCGAGTTTTAGCTTGGTTCAAGTTTGATGGAATTTTTTAAAATATGCTCTAAATTTGCTGACGGAAAAGTATTTGATTCCACTTCCTTCCAGCAAATCTAGAGAGAATCTTTTTGCTATCTGATGTGGATTCGTACAAAACTGCACCGAATTTTCACAATAAGGTATTGTCAAACTAATTTGACAAGCATGCAACATTTTTGAAGCTTCATCATATTATTTCACAATGTTGTATTTTTTTTTTTTATTTGCATGTCTCTGCTTCTGAGATCTCCTTAGGCTCTAGCAAGATTAATTACATCAGGGTACTGCAGTTCCATCTACTGGGACATCATGTCCCAGTAAGTGATCAGCAAGATGGGCTGGGTATTATCACTTAAACAAGGCCAAATCAAGCAGCAAGTCTTGTGTGAATTCCCTGAACTCACCTTAGACTCAGCCAGTGTTAACTTAACCCCTTAATTAATGTCTGCTACTCTGTGTCCTGTGTACACACATGCATTGCTCTATCGTAAGAATGAACAACCCGTCCAATGAGAAAAGCAAAATATTCATAAATAAAAACGAATTGTAACAACTGCCACTTAATACCCCGTCCAAATGTGATTGTGAGTTGAACAGAAAAACAAATCATAATTTCTGCTGTGTGCAAATTTGGAAATACATTTTTAATAAATAATAAATGAAGTAATCCTCAATTACTTTTACCCAAGGGAAAAGTCCAGGCCAGAAACGACGCTGCAATATATTTCCCCTGCATTATGCATGAAAAGGAAATATGTCGAAAGCACTACTTGGATACCACTTTGCAAAATGTTTTGTTTGACAGGACATAATAAAAATGTTTTAATCTATGTCACCACTAGTAGGTGGGAAGGTCAGAAGTCTAAACGTTTTAAGGGAAAAATTTAATTAGTATGCAAATTTGACTTTCTACATTAAAATGTCATTTACTAAGTAAATGTTTCTGCACTGCAAGTTCAGGTATTTTATCATGTTCTGTCAAGGTTCCTTTGCAAATATCCTGGATGTAATAACAACATTTCAAAAACAAAATGAAATCCTTTCTTCCTGACAATGGATCGAGTTCTTCTCCTCCAAAGCAGATGTGATTGGAATACGTTAACCCATGCACTTCCTCCAGGAAGGAAACGTCATGCACGATATTCAGAGGTTTTGCATACTTTTCAAGTATTTTTCCCTCATTTGTTTAAGTGAAAGCACTGACGATTTGCACGCTCTCTTCCCGGTGGGCTCAGTCCTGACAAAAGCAGCTGGTTGCGCGTGGAGACTCGCCTGCGTTTGCTTCGGATTGGCCAGGCGGGGAGGCGGGGTCTAGAGGCTTCAGACACGAGTTCAAGGTTGCCTGCCTTCTGCCACTGTCTCTTTTTTTTTTATCTTAAGCAAGTCTCTTTGCCTCTCTGGGCCTCATTTTCCCAACGGCAATGAAGCACTGGCAATAATAATTAATGTCGTTCCATCTCACATCTTTGGAGGTTTCACGTGCTCCGGGAACCAGAACTGTGCAGCATGACTGCGGGTTTCCCCGAGTATTAAATCGAGGGGAGGGCAACTCTGGTCCTCAACAGCCACAGACAGGTCTGGTTTTCAGGACATCCATAAAGAATGTGCATGCACTGCTTCCTCTGTATGCAAATATATCTCATGCATATTCATTGTAGATATCCTGAAAACTAGACCTGCTTGAGGCTCTTGAGGACCAGAGTTGGCCATTGCCTTTTGTGTTGATTGAAGCCTCTTCTCATTGATGGAGATTTTTGGACAGTATTCCAATCATTAATTTTCTCTAGATTGGTCTACTGTAATTCTTTGTTTATAGGTCTTCCTGCTAACGCCTTGAGGGCTCTACAAAACATACAGAGCTCAGCTGCACAAATTTTGACTGGCTCAAGTTCAAGAACTCATATCGCACCAATTATCTTTTCATTACGCTGGCTTCCCATTCAGTAGCGGGTCAGATTTAAATTGTATTATAAATTACCTTATAATACAAAATCTCCTTGGATTGGCTCTATATTATGGATATATTTTCCATTCTGGACCTTGACATCCTCTAACCAAGATCTTAAAGTTGCCTCTCCTCACCTGGCTTATTTGTCTGAGGGTATTTTCAATTGCGGGACCAATATTTTGGAATTTGCTATCTGCTGCTTTGTGGATGACTACAGACACCCAGGCATTTAAGAAGGAACTAAAAACAGTTTTATTTAAGATGGCTTTTCAACAGAATGAATAGCGCACGTGTAGGAATACCTGGGCCTTTGAGTTTTTATGTAGAATCAGCAAACAGATCTCGAATTGTGTAATCCTCTTCACAATGCCTCTCTACTTCTCTTGGGATATGTACGGTGTCTCTGTTGTATTTAATGATGCCCATCAGTTCTTTTAGGTTGTGTTTTATGCGTATATATTCTAACATCAATGCTTGGTCGACCATGTCCTTGTTTTAAGCTTTTATGTGTGTTGCGATGTACCCCGTCCTGAACTTTGCAAGGTGCAGGTTATAAATAGTTTTGAATAAATAAAAATGAACTGTAAAGTATATTAGGATCCTGTTTGAATGAAAATTGCTAAATAAATGCAAATTGCTGAAAGAATTAGCATCAGTTCAGAACTTACTGTCAGGCCAGTACAATACCGTGCGCTCAGCTGAGCGCACTGTTTAACCTGCGGTTGGACGCGCGTTTTGGAAGTGCACGTCCACAACCCCTTATACCATAAGGGGAATAGCGCGACCAAAACTTGCGTCCAAACCCCCCCCCCCCTCCCGAAACTAATAGCGCTCATCAAATGCAAATGCATATTGATGAGGCTATTAGCTATTCGCCCCAGATACAAAAAAAAAAAATGTGCGCCTGATGTGCATATTTTAACGCCCAGAAATTAACGCCAGCCCAGAGCAGGCGTTAATTTCTGAGCAGCCCAAAGTGGGTACAGAAAAGCAGAAAATACTGTTTTTCTGTACATCCTCCAACTTAATATTGAGGTGATATTAAGTCAGAGGAACCAAAAGGTTAAAAAAAAAAAAAAAGGGGTGCTGGCGGTCAGCTTAGGGAAAAGAGATGCTCAATTAATGAGCGTCCGTTTTCCTAATCCTCTGACAGCCGCCTCTCCTGGGCTTCTGCTGTCAAGGAGGCGCTAGTGATGCCCAATTGTGCCTAGCTCCTCCTTTTTAACGCCACCCCTCATTTAAATATTGTATCGCACGCCCAAGAGAGGCGGCTGGGCGCGCGTTAGGAAAGCGGGCGCTGAACACTGAGCGCTGTTTTCCGCACGTCTTTTCTGTATCGGGCCTGTGCCTGGGTGGGTGTGGCAACCTAAGGATGCCAAATGCCGAGAGAGCCTTGACCGGACTTTGTAGAGGGGTAATTGAGATAGGGTCCTATGCAATCCAACGTTTTAAACAGGAAAAGATGGTAAAAATAAGCAGGTACAGGCCAGCCCCAGGGTTAGAGAGAGAGAATTATATAAACGTCTTAAGCCTGCACATGGAGAGATTTTGTCTGCCTTTTGTAAACCGTTGTGATGGCGAAACCGAACGACGGTATATAAAACTCGATAAATAAATAAATAGATTTGTATGTGCAAAACTACCCATAAAACCGGAACTCTCGTGGCAGCCGCTTAAGAGACCTCTGTAGAAGCTCCCCAACCAGTGTCTTCGGGTTTATTTTAAACATTTCTAGCCCGCTCATTTACAAAGCTCAGTGGGTAACCACTGAACATACACAGTTCTGACATACCCCAGTTCTGGTATTGTATATGACCTGATATTATTTAGTTCTGAGTTACTCATGCCTGTTTTATTGTAACTTTTCGCTATCTTTGTTTATGTTAACGTTATTGCCCCTTTGTTCCTTATAAACCGATATGATATGATCTGTATCATGAATGTCGGTATAAAAAAGTACTAAATAAAATAAAAATACAGTGGAAGCAGTACAAGAAAACCGAACAGAGAGCAATGAAGCAGACATCACGAATCAGGATTGTGTCAGAAAACCTGGGACAGGTGGCATCAGCGTTTGCAATGAGATCCTCCTAAGGTTCCAGCCAGGCTACAGTCACTTGCAGAAGTAAATGGCGCGCACTTTCTTGTGGCTTCTGGGTGACTTGCGCGATCTGACTGGTAACTTTCAAATCAGCGTGCGGGCGCACATTGACGCATGCGCGTCAGCGTGCACCCAGGGGCGTGGTGGTTTTAGGCGTGCATGTTATAAAGTAGCCTGAGCGCGCGCCTATGTGTTCCTAATTTTAAGTGGGCGTGCGCCTAGGCACGCAAATCCTGATTCTACCGCGCAAGTCAGGGAATTTTGTAACGGGCACACCTTCATGCCATTGCCAGTTTCACCAGCTTGTCCACCACGAGCCCAGGGTTGAGCTAGGTCCTCCAAATCTCCCTGGTTTGATATAGCCTGCACTCCCCTAGTTACTCCAGACCCTTTCAACTTTTCCAAAATGGCGGTTTTGTTTTTTTTTCCTGAGAACGGGTCTTGGCCACGCCCTGAAACACCCATGCCCTGCCCAGACCACACCCCTTTTTTGAAATCACGTGAGATGTGTGCGCAGTGGCAGATACGCCCTCAACTGGGTGGCTTTTAAAATTCAGCGGGCGCGCGCGAGCCCGACTTGTGCGAGCATCTCCCGATTTTGGTGCGTGCCGAACTTTTTAAATTCCCCTTTCAGTTAGCACGATGCTGAGGTAACACATTTGTCAGCGAAATGGCTTGCTGACTTGTTCATAAAATCATTTTTCCTTTTCAATAATTTCAAACTCCTTTACATACCGACCAGCGCAGCACATTTGTTATTTTTCTTTTTTTCCACTTTTTTTTTTTTTTTGGCGCCGCTAGCAACAAGCTCAAACAGTGAGGATGAGGCTCCCAACCTTCAGGTCCCCAGAGCTTCCTCGGTTTGCAGCTCTAACTGCTGGAGCATAGCAAAAGTCATTTGGCAAAATGGGCATCTTGGAATTATCCTGCCTTATCCTGCCTCAGTAGCTTCAAATCATGTTTGCTCATTTTACTGGGCAAACAGATTGCTATTTGCAAGTACAGATATTGGTTTAACAGGTTCTGCCTTTTTTTTTTTTTAAATCTGGTAATTTCTTTCTCACATGATCTCCATCATCAGCCAAGAAATACAAAGAAGATTTTCACCCCCCTCCCGGTTGGATAATCACCTATATAGTGTGATGCATGGGATGCAGGATGTCTGGACTGACATAGGGGCTGTTGACGCCTTATAGACCAACGGATTTATTAAGGCAGGAGCATTGGAGGAGGTGAGGCCTCGGCCCTGGATGCATGAATTGTAGTGTAGGAGTTGGGTATACGTAGTTGTTGAAGGAGTAGAGGCAGGTACGAGATGCAGGGGTAGTGCTGGGAGAGTACATCATTAGCACCGTTAAGTTAATTGAGGCTGCAACGGTACAGAGAATGGACAGCGCCTTGTACCCTTCCAACCTACTCCTTAAACTCATATCGATGTTAGGGATGTGCATTCGCTTTATAATGGAATGAAAAATGCAACAAAAAAACCCCTCATTTCATTAGAAAACAAAAAGAAAACAAATACCCTGTCAAAATGAGATTTATTTTTCATTCCCTTTTGTTTCAGAAATGAAAAACAAAATAAACCCCCCTGAGCAATGTGAACTTAAAAATAAATTAAATAACCCTCTCCCGCCCCCCCCCCCCCCCCCCTTGGGAATTCTCTATCTCATTCCCCCACCCTCCCTGGAGTTCTCTTACCCGATCCATGGATTCTCTCAAGGTGAAATGGGGCAAGAACGATCCACAGCTGCTCCTGCTCCATCTTTAAAATGGCGCCAGCTGGCCCTGAGTCCATTGGGCATACAACTGCACCACAAAATGGCACCGACCTCAGAACTGTCTGCCCGCTATTGAAGATGGGATATGGCGAAACAGGAGCGACTGAAGACTGCTTCTGCCCTGTCTTGCCTTGGGGGATGCCACTGATGTAGCACGAGGTCCCTGGGGAGGGTTTGGGGATACGGGAAGGCCATGGCGCTTCCAGCATAACTGCCCTATTGGCCGTAGAAGGGCCTGGCTCAGGGTCACGGGAGGCTGCTACCACAACCTGGGCTGAAGAACTCACGCATTTCGGGTACTGAGAGGGAGGGAGTGGGGGGAGGGGAGGAGCCCAGGAAGGCAAATTATAGTTGTGCTTACACAGGGCTGGGGAGTGGACGGGGGGAGAGTGTAGGCTGCCACTGGATAATATAAATAAATAAATTGCTAAATAAGTTTCAGAGGTTTGGGGAAGGGGCATTGCTGCAGGCTCGGGCCTGCATTTCGACATCGGGTGGAGGTCTGGGTAATAAGGCCACTGGGACCCCAATATTTTATTTTGTTCTTAAATCCTGCAGCTCCTCTTAACCCGCTATATTCTTTTGAACACAGCCAGGTAATAGTAAAATTATCAGACCTGTTCCCAGGCACATGTAGAGAGAGCCAAATAACTTATTCGGCTAACTCCGAATAGCTGGCTCAATTATTCGTCTAACTCAGTCCTGTCCTGGACAGCCCCCAGCACGCCCCTTTCTTATCCAGCTAACTTTTACCCGGATAAGCAAGGGAAATATTCCAAACCTGCCAGTTAAATGGATGACTTGTGACTTATCCGGCTAAACGGCTTTGAACGTGGGCCTCTTCGTGTCTAAGGTGCCGAGAGCCCCTGCGTCATTTTTGGAAGTACAGATTAGCACGGCTGGCCCTCCTGAAGTGAATATGTTTGTGCTGCTCGTTCTGTGAGCATTGCTGTACAGGCTTAGAGAGATGGATCGTTTTGCCGAATGATCAGCAGGAAGCTCCTCCTGTCGGGTTTACAATGCAAGCTAGATATTTTACGGTAGTTGTCGAGATGTGTTCGCAGGTGCCTCTCGTGCTGTAAGGAGAACATGTCTGCAACTCTCCTTTGCAGGTCTCCGCTGTGTTTTGATGCGCTGCTGCCCATGCACGTATTGACCCCGTTAGGCTATTAGAGGAAGCTAAAAGCCTCCTGCAATTGCATGAAATGATAAGAACGGTTAGTAAAAGCGTGGGGCTGGGATTAGGAAGTCCCATCCAAAATTGTGTCATGCACAGGCAAGCTTTAGGGGCACAGATGGATTTATAAGTGAGGGACGCTTGGCTGATCTTTTTGGGACAGGAAATCCCAAAATGGAGTCCGTTTGAGGACTGCCACCTTTTAGAGATTTTTCTTTCTGTAACGGGGCTTGTTGCCTCTTATAAATTATTTTCAAAATGTATATGGACATCATAGCCAATTAACAATTACTTTTAACAATTGTTAATTGTCATCATAGCCAATTAACAATTAACAAAACTGTTAATTTTCTCACAGCTTAACTAGTAGATTTTTGTTACTAGCTATCCGCACGGATCTCAGTCGATCTTTCAATTACACCATTTTGTCTCTCCCTATCCCCTTGTTCTCGTCCGTCTTCTTCCTCCCCTGTCATAAAAATTGCTCTTCCTTCTCAATTGCTGATCAACCCCTTTCGTTTGCATCCAAGTTTTACTTCCTTGTTCAATGTAATGCAGTTCTTTTGCAATGGTTATCGTTATTATGTAAACCGAGGTGATTTGTAACTTGTTACAGGAATATCGGTATATAAAATTGCTAAATAAATAAATAAATAAATAGCCAGGGGCCAGGCTATTTGGCGCCTAGGGCCCAAGTGAAAAAGTGCGCCTTCGCCCCATGTACAACACAACGAGCTGGGAAGACTCTTTATTTTTCTTTTTGTTTAAACCCAACACTATTACTATTATACTCTACAAGTAAACACAAAGTTAGCTTCCAAACATGCATTATGCATGCGATTTAGTTGCGTACCAACGAGGGCAGACCCAGTTTGAGAAGCCTGCTAGAGCATCAGCGTGCCACGGAAAGTTACCACTGCCTGATGCACAGGTTTAGATCAGCAGCTGGGCTCTGCCCTCACCAGCAACGGCTTCTTCACATATAGCAACTCATGTCTTGAGATCATACGTAATAATGCAGGCCTCATCTTCCTAGCTACAGAATGAGCTGTGAGGTAGGGGAATTAATGAGCAATGAAAAATTGTGCATTCATAATAGATTTTACATTAAAAAAAGGACAGTGAGGTAAAAATATTACTTGCAAATGCATATTACATTTACATAAACTATTGTGAAGATAACCAGACATTGTGCAAAAACAAAAAGACAAGACACGTGGAACCCATATGGTATTACGCCTACGATAACATGTTGAGTGTGGGCTTAGCCCTCAGAAAGCCATGCGTAAATGGAATTACAATCACAATGTAGTAAACCTCGGCTCCCATACCAAAAGAGCACTAACTGCCAGCACTTAAACAGTAACAACCCTACCTATGAGAAGGCAACACTGCAAATATTACACCAGGCTCTAAAACGGTAAACACCAATATACCTCCTGTTAGGAAAACAGACACAAGTTATAGATCCGTGCACAGAAGCTACATGCTAGCAGAATACCTCAACTCAGTTATAAATGCATAACGCAGGTAGCCCTTCACTCACCAAACAGAGAGTAAAGAGGACCTAACGTAAAGATAGAAACGTGCAGACAAAAACTGAACTGGAAACTGCAAGAAGCCGGACTCTCTATATGCACTTCAATAATGGAAATACAAAATCATCGCCATTCCTTAGAAAACAAAACAAAAAAACATTCTAATAAAAAGTGCATATTTCAAAACAGCTGACCAATATATTAATATCCAATAATTAAAAACTCATTTACATATTTTTAAAAATTTTTGCCTACACCAATAAAATATTTCAATACAGCAGATACCTCAAATACACAATAAGTAAAACCAATAAGGATTTTTTAAAAATGTCTCGTTCTCCATACCTGGGAACTTGTGGTTTCCAGTGTGTGTGTGTGTTGTGGCATGCACAAACTTTCTCCTCTCTAACACACATACAATGCTCGCTCTCTCTCACACCCGCACGCAAGCTCTCTCTCTCTCTCTCCCCCTCCCCATATACACACATGTTATCTTTCCCACACACATGCTTTCTGTCACGCATGTGTACACACTCAGGCTCTTACACCAGCCTCCCCCCAACCCACCAATGTCCCCTCTCTGTTTCTGCCTCCTCCCCAAGCAGTACCAGTATCCCTCTCTCTGTCTCCCCATTCCCTTCCAAGCCAGCACCAGCAGTAACTCCCGGTGCGTACATAAACATTTCTCTCACCAAAAGAGACGTGGCAGGGACATGGGCAGGCCTAGACAGCACCATTAAGTCTGCGCATAAGTAGTTACGTGCACAAACACGCACCGGGGTCCCCTACCGCGTTAACTTTACTTCTGCTATGGACGGCGTTAAGTCGTGTAACAAAAAATAATATGAGGCTAGTCAGCGGGGTTTTAAGGCACGGGGACTAATAGGGTAAAAGGGAGGCAAGTTAGCCAGCCTCATATTTGTTTTGTTACACGACACCACGGGATACTTGAGAGTAAAGTTACTTCTTCTATGGAGGAGGTGTAAGCTTCAATAAAACTATTTCCAGGCATCTCTGAAGTGTTTGAGGGGTCTGGGGGGTAAGTGGAGGGCATGCAAGCCAAAGGACCCAGCTCTAGACTGGGCAAAGTGTTGGACGAACTGGCGAAACTGGCCATGGCTGCACGTGCACACTTGTAAAATAAGGGGCACTCGCGCACGCGCGCACCGGGACTATTTTCTAACACGCACGCGCATGTGCGGACCTCGCCATCCAAAGCTCTGGGCGGCTTACAGAAATCACCTACATAAAGCAATTCAAATAAAGGTAAAGCAACCAAAAAGATGCGTTTACCAGTGCAAAACCCAATTTTAAGCGTGGAAATGCTTTTTTTAAGATTGCAAGCCCTCTGGGGGGATCAGGAAATGCCTGCAGTACCTGAATGTAATCCACTTTGAAAGTGACGAAAGCAGAATATAAGTGAAATAAATAATAAAAAGCATATATTTCCATAAGAAGCCTGTACTCGCTATTTTATAAAAGTCATAAGTGCATGCATACTTTACGTTTCACACGCAGATATACGCACATAGAACAAGGGTGTTTGGGAAGCGACCAGCAGTTATGCACATAAGTTGTTATTTTAAAAGACACACAAGTCCATTTGCTCTAACTTATTCGGTTAACTCTATCAGATAAGTCTGAATATCGGCACTTTTCTGATTAAGTTTACCAGATAGGTATTCCAGCCCCGATCCACCCATTTCCCATCACCAAGATAAATGGCTATCTGCTTTCCTTAAGCCTACCTGGCTGATAACAGTTTATGGACTTTCCCTAAAGGAACTTGTCCAAAATGTTTTGAAATCCAGCTACGCATCGCTAACTGTCTTTACTATATCTCCAAAATTACAAAAAATGGCACTCTAGTACAACATATCATATATAGTGACATATAAATTCATTAGAAAAATGTTTATTGTTGTATACAAAACATTTTATCAAAAACCTTCAAAAAACATTTCATTACTAGTCATCGTTGGATACATAGAGTAAATAAATATTCACCATAAAAGCACATTCACATAACATAACTCATCCTGGATCCATTTGTCTCTCTCTTGATTTCCACGATACTCGTGATTGCTAAGATAGCATACGTTGTAGGAGTATCCCAAATATCCACCCACCACCCTTCTTATATAATGTTCCTTATGAGATCAGTTGGTTAATTTCTTTCACCCTGGGTGGCCAGGCATGATCCATGACTCCTTTAAAAAAACTGGGGTAATAGGCATTGAGGTTAAACCCAGCTCCTGCACATCTGCCCAGCTACCTAAATTGTCTCCCTCTAGTGGAACTGCTAATACTGGAAGTCTGGTCAGGCTCTGGACTGGCAACAGACCAGCCTGGTGAAATGCTAGAAGTAGATGCATTCCCAATGCAAAATCTATATAATCCTGCAAGGTCTCCAACTGCGGCAGTCCTGTAAGACCCTGATTCAACAGTTAGCCACTGATGCAATCTCTACAGCCTGAGTACTTTGAGCCTCCCAAGCTTTTATCTTCTCTGCACGGGCTCCTTGGTTCTGGGTTGCAATGTCGCATCCAGCAGTTTTGCATATACCCTCATTAGGGCCTGTCCTCTACTCTGTCCTCAAATAGAGACCACCCCTTTGAGTGAGTTCACTCCCAACAAGGACTGCAACAGTCTGCAGGGCCACAGCCTTCTTTGGAATACTGGTCCCTCTCTGCTGATGGTTCTCTAGGTGGGCGCAGGCCATCACCCTCCAGATACTCCATCTTCACCACCATAGTGGCACTGGCCCCTTCTGCTCCACATTCCCATCCAGCAGTGAGATTTTCAGGGGTTGGGTCACCCCTTCCTCAGTAATCACCTCACTGCTTCAGGTGCCTTGGTTCCCTCTGCTGCCAGGTTCTGTTCCTGGCTCTAACTCCTTGCCAGATCCTGCTCCCGCTGCCACTTCTGACACCACACCAAGAACCTCAGGCAATACTGAACATAATTTAGCCACTGTCCAAATTCTGATGGAGGCAGCAGCCCTGATCAAACTTCTGGCTCATGCAGAACCTCCTGGCAATGCACGTTCTGAAGAACCATGTGACTGGGCTCCTGCACCCAATGGCATCCTGGACAATCCATACGTGGCAACATCACACCTGACTCAACAGAGAGCCAGACCTGCTTTCTCAACCAATAGGTCATCCTTCGAGTTAATTAACCCTTTGCTAACCTGCTATTCAGTTTCCTAGATTTATGCTCCTAAGTTAGGTGCTTAGTTCAGAAAATCAGTTCTAAGCCCCTAATTTTGTTTCCCTGCCCTAACTCTGCCTTTGGAGTCATGCACTTTTTAGGATTCTAAATTTGGGAGCTTAATGAAACCAGCAGCCTAAATTTAGGCATTTAGCCCTGGTAAATTTTCAAAAGGGCCAGTTTAGGTGCCTAATTCCAAAAGTTAAGAACTTAAACCTTTTGCAAATTGACCCCTCCATTTTCTTTTCAGTTTCCTCAATAGTTTGTCTATGGAAATGGGCTTATCTGGTCTTCCAGAGGATGACTTTAAAGGGAACTTCTGAAGGTAGAACAGTGTCAGGTTTTATATACCGTCGTTCGGTATCGCCATCACAACGGTTTACATGGTTCGAGCAGTATATGATAATTTACATATGAGGTGCATGAGTCATAAATAGATTAGGATACATGTGCAATTAGTTAATGGTATTTGTACAATCGGCGGTGGGAGTATATCAGGATTGTCAATGTTTGGTAATATTAGGTAATCTAATATAGATAATA
Organism: Rhinatrema bivittatum; assembly: GCF_901001135.1. NCBI lineage: Eukaryota > Metazoa > Chordata > Amphibia > Gymnophiona > Rhinatrematidae > Rhinatrema > Rhinatrema bivittatum. The sequence goes on from NC_042622.1 coordinate 20,733,606, forward strand.
CTACCCAGTTTAAACAAAAGCTCTACCACCCAAATGAGATCGCCGTTCTTTGTGATGCTCAACAGTAAAACCAGCTTTTTGTAAAAAAAAAAAAAAAAAGCATCCAGATCACAAAAACAATTTTAAAAAGATGGTAAAATCTACAAGTCAGCTGCATTACCAAACTTGACTTCCTTCCGCTTCAGTTTCCAAGCCTGCCCCTAGGATATTATTTAACTGCAGCTAAAATTATACGTGTATGTCATGTTGGTGAGTAAATTTATCCGGACTGATCTTATGTACATACTTTTGGATTTTGAAAAGTATGCAGGTACATTTATCCCCCCAAAACTTCTGCCCACATTTTAGCAGGTAGAAGTGTCTGTGGGTAGATTTGGAGGGGCAGTTTTCAAAGATAACCTATGATCATAAGTCCGCCTTGAAAATTGGTGAAATTTATGTGCGATGTTACAAACTTACTGGCCCCCGACTCCCACGTAATGTTTATGTATATTTAATTGTCAAGGGCTGGGGAGCTGTGATATTTATTGGGTTCATAGCGGCAGTGGCTAGAGCTGATACTGACATGGACTTGTAAATTACCCATAGCTACATTCCTAATTTAAGCCCATGGATTTTAGTAAAACCAAAGATTAATGTTAGTTGCTGCAGACAATGGAAGTGCCTTTGTTTTCATTCCCAAAACCCAAGAATATGAACAGAGGAGGCCTAATCCATATTTCCACCTTCTGCGATCTTGTCTCAGAAGCAAACACCTTTCAGAGCATAAAAACATAAGAACATGCCATAGTGGGTCAAACCAAGGGTCCATCAAGCCCAGCATCCTGTTTCCAACAGTGGTTAATCCAGGCCACAAGAACCTGGCAAGTACCCAAAAACTAAGTCTATTCCATGTTACCATTGCTAGTAATAGCAGTGGCTATTTTCTAAGTCAACTCAATTAATAGCAGGTAATGGACTTCTCCAAGAACTTATCCAATCCTTTTTTAAACACAGCTACACTAACTGCACTAACCACATCCTCTGGCAACAAATTCCAGAGTTTAATTGTGCATTGAGTGAAAAAGAACTTTCTCTAATTAGTTTTAAATGTGCCACATGCTAACTTCATGGAGTGCCCCCTAGTCTTTCTATTATCTGAAAGAGTAAATAACCGATTCACATCTACCTGTTCTAAACCTCTCATGATTTTAAACACCTCTATCATATCCCCCCTCAGCCGACTCTTCTCCAAGATGAAAAGTCCTAACCTCTTTAGTCTTTCCTCATATGGGAGCTGTTCCATTCCCCTTATCATTTTGGTCGCCCTTCTCTGTACCTTCTCCATCGCAACTATATTTTTTTTTAGATGCGGCAACCAGAATTGTACACAGTATTCAAGGTGTGGTCTCACCATGGAGTGATACAGAGGCATTATGACATTTTCCATTTTATTCACCATTCCCTTTCTAATAATTCCCAACATTCTGTTTGCTTTTTTGACTGCCACAGCACACTGAACCAATGATTTCAATGTGTTATCCACTATGACACCTATATTTCTTTCTTGGGTGGTAGTTCCTAATATGGAACCTAACATTGTGTAATTATAACATGGGTTATTTTTCCCTATATGCATCACCTTGCACTTATCCATATTAAATTTCATCTGCCATTTGGATGCCCAATTTTCCAGTCTCACAAGGTCTTCCTGCAATTTATCACAATCTGCTTGTGATTTAACTACTCTGAACAATTTTGTATCATCTGCAAATTTGATTACCTCACTTGTTGTATTTCTTTCCAGATCATTTATAAATATATTGAAAAGTAAGGGTCCCAATACAGATCCCTGAGGCACTGCACTGCCCACACCCTTCCACTGAGAAAATTGTCCATTTAATCTTACTCCTTGTTTACTGTCTTTTAGCCAGTTTGTGATCCACAAAAGGACATCGCCACCTATCCCATGACTTTTTACTTTTCCTAGAAGCCTCTCATGAGGAACTTTGTCAAACGCTTTCTGAAAATCCAAATATACTACATCTACTGGTTCACCTTTATCCACATGTTTATTAACTCCTTCAAAAAAGTGAAGCAGATTTGTGAGGCAAGACTTGCCTTGGGTAAAGCCATGCTGACTTTGTTCCATTAAACCATGTCTTTCTATATGTTCTGTGATTTTGATATTTTGAACACTTTCCACTATTTTTCCTGGCATTGAAGTCAGGCTAACTGGTCTGTAGTTTCCTGCATCGCCCCTGGAGCCCTTTTTAAATATTGGGGTTACATTAGCCACCCTCCAGTCTTCAGGTACAGTGGATGATTTTAATGATAGGTTACAAATATTTACTAATAGGCGTGAAATTTCATTTTTGAATTCCTTCAGAACCCTCGAGTGTATACCATCCGGTCCAGGTGATTTACTGCTCTTCAGTTTGTCAATCAGGCCTACGACATCTTCTAGGTTCACCGTGATTTGGTTCAGTCTATCTGAATCATTACCCAGGAATTCCTTCTCCAATACGGGTACCTCCCCAACATCCTCTTCAGTAAACACTGAAGCAAAAAATTAATTTAAACTTTCCGCGATGGCCTTATCTTATCTCGATCATCTAATGGTCTAATGGTCCAACTGACTCCCTCACAGGCCAACTTCTTTTCAAATTCTCTCTTAGCCTGTCTTATCAATGTCTTACATTTAACTTGCCAACGTTTATGCAAAATCCTATTTTCTTCTGTTGGATCCTTCTTCCAATTTTTGAATGAAGATCTTTTGGATAAAATAGCTTCTTTCACCTCCCCTTTTAACCATGCCGGTGATTGTTTTGCCTTCTTTCCACCTTTCTCAATGTGTGAAATACATCTGGACTATGCTTCTAGAATGGTATTTTTTAACAATGACCACGCCTCTTGCACACTTTTTGGAGCAGATTAGTCTTTGAATAGAGGGTTTCCTCTGTCTGCTAAGACGGGAAGAGAACACTGATTCAGAAATGGTCTGAAGGTTCGTCTGCTTTAACAAAGACATCCTGGTTAAGGAGTCAGGGAGAAAACACCTCAGAACTATTTTTCAGGATTTCTGAACGAGATAATTAGGGCCTGGTTCTTTTATCAGGAGGTAAAAGGCAGTCTCTTTTTTTGTGCCACTGACAGGGAGACTTTTAGCAATCGACTGTGAAAAAAGCAAACCTTTTAAGGGTAAATATTCAATAGTGGGGCCTAACTGTGGCAAGAGAGTGCGCACTATCAGCGGCAGGCCCGGCTCTTTGGAACATCCTACCTGTACAGCTAAGAATGGAACCCATGTCACAAACCTTCAAAAAAAACTTGAAGACATAGCTCTCTCAAAAAGCCTTTCCATCAGCTTCCTAATGCCAACCAACTTCCGACACTAAGAAAAAATAACTGCCCACCCAAAGAATGCCTTGGAAGACATTCCATTGATACTCGCTGATCATGACCATAGTAGCATCTTGTTACGTTAATTTCAATTATTGTTTACTCTAAATTACTCTGCAAGAAAGAACCTGAAGACTAGTTCCTCCCTAGCACCTTTGATTCTCGTTATGTTCATAGTAGCAAGTAATGTTAACGTTACATTAATCCAGTTAATGTTGATTCTAAGTTATACTGTAAGAAATAATAAGAGAGCAAGGGCCTCTTAGCTCCAGTTTTACTATAATCCGATGTGATATGTCAGATTGAATGCCGGCATATAAAAATAAATAAATAGATGCAAAACTAAGCCGTGCACATTACGGTCCGCACAAACCCAGCCTTCTGCTACATGTTCAAATGCTGGTTTGTTGTGTGGCCCTAAAAGTGCTTGCATATGATGTCATAAAGTATTGCGTTACTGGCACAACTACTGCATGCATCCATTTTTGAAAGTCAAGTGTCATTTCCAACCAGAGCCTGGAAAAGTCCCCCCCCCCCGACCCCTCACTCATACTGAAAATGTGGATTCAGCCGACCTACTGATCTCTGAAGGAGGTGTTGGGATTGCAGAGCTGAGGAGACCGAGATAGGCTGTATGGTCTTTTTCTGCTGGCACGTTTCTACCCACGTAACTCTGTGTATTACGCATGTAGATCTCACCCAGGCTCTTGGAAACATTCCTCCCCCGTAGTGCACAGTTAGCATCTGAATAGTTAGCTTGATTCCAAAGGCAAAGTTTAAGAAGGATATTCAGAGAAGACAGATATTGGATTATAAATGGGCAGAGCTATTTTCAAACCTATTTACGTGGGCAAACAGCTGTTTAGCCACATAAAGGGGCTCCTGAAAAAAAAGTACCCATTCCCTTCATTGTGGGTAAGAGTAAAAGCTGTGAGGGCTTTTATCTGTAGCAAAAAAGGGTCGGGACTGAGTCAGCTAAGGACCTGCCACACGCTGTCGGCCCCATTTTTAAAGGGAAACCTCACACAGCAGGGGAGGATGGGTTTCTTTTTTAAAATTAGCTTGCAGGCCCGGCGGGGTACAATGTAACCTCGGGCCTGCAACCCCCGTGAACAGTTTTCAAAGCCATTTATATGGGAAAAGAGTGAGTTACATAGTAAAATTGTATTTATTTTTAATTATTTTTATTTCAATTTTATACACGCTAGTTATTTTATTGTTTGTTTTGTATATTATTTTTTCTGCTTTGATTGATTTTTTTGGCCTGTAAGGCAGCATTTAAATGTTTTAAATAAATAAATAAATGAAATACAGTAACTGAGGTGAAAATCGATCCCCTTTTCCTAACTAAAGGCCCGATTTAAAAAACCCGGCGCGCATTACAACTGGGAGATACATGCATGGCCAGGCCGTGTGCGGGCCATGGGGATTTTCAAAGGCCCGCAGCCACACGCGTATCTCCCAATACGTGATGAACAACAGGTTAGTCAGAAAAGCATGGGCAGGAGGCAGGGACGTGGGTGGGCCGGGAGAGCACTATTAGGCACCGTCCTGCTGAAGCGCGCGCCGGGAACGCGCAACCTGCTACTGCACGGGAGAGCAGGTAAGTTGGAAAATAATAAAAATGTAGGTTAGTTAGCAGGGTTTTAGGGGTCCTTTATCGAAGCGGACTGAGAGGGAATTGGGAATAGGGCCTATTGCGTCGCCGCACGCTTATTATAAAATCCCCCCTCCCATTACGCGCAGGATTCGGCACTCACTGTGCGCACATCGACGCACTGATATAAAATTGGGCGCACGTGTGTGCACAGGTAGCGGATGTTATGTGCGTTGACGGGCGCATGTTCTAAAATTGCCGCGTCCACTGCGCGCACATGGACTACCGCATGCGGGTTTTAAAATTTCCCTTTAAAAGTACAGCATGCGTACGTTTTGCTGGGTTAAAGAGAGGCAGATTTTTTGGGGGGGCAGTGCCCGTGTACAATGCACATTGCGAACAACGTGGGCTATTCAAAATTCCCCCCCCCCCCCCCCAACCAGTTCCAAGTGGTGGATGGACCCTAAACCATGGCTCTCTGTCAATCATTGTACTCAAATGAGCTCACGTTCGTTTCCTCAGCAGGTCGTGTGAAACAGCTCCCAGGATGTGCATATTAATCGGAAGCCGCTCCTCGCGTGGCTCCTCTTCCATTAGGCTCTCCACATCTCTCATGGAGAAACAGCCTGGCTATTCTTTGTATAACAATGTGGGCCTTATTGTCACTAGAAGGAGATCTGAACCGTGCCTTTAATAACATGGATCTGAATGACAGCAAAATGGTTCATGTCGACCTAGGGCTTCGCTCTTCTTCCCGATGAAGATAGGATCTACGACATTGTGATCGCTGTGTGTGTGTACATTATCTTTTGCTATGTGCGTGACGGTCAGGCATCCATTGTCAGGATTTTTTTTTTTTCTTTTAATCAAATTTGCAAATTCTCCATTTGAAAACTAACTGTCCGACATCCAAGGGAAGAAAAGGAGGCACGTTAGAGACAGTTGCAGCTTCAGTAGACTGTGACGGGCTTTTCAGATTTTAGCAGTTTTTCAGAAAAGGCATGAAATATGCTGCTTTTTCTTTCTCTTTCTAAACCAACCAAACTCCTTTTAATTTTTTTAAATGTAGATAAGAAGTCTTCAACTTGAGGCATCCATATCCTGCAATAGCTAACATAATCACTGCTAAGTTATTTTTTTAAAGATTGAAATGTTATAATGTGCTGCCTCGTTTACTCAGTGATAAAAAAAATAGTTTTCTTTGCTTGCGCCTGTGGTAGATTTGCTTAGAATAGTATCCCATACTGCATGGACACATGTGGCTGCAGATGTTGCACCCGCTGGAGAAATGCAGCGGTTGGAAAGGAAGATACTGGTTGAACCATCACAGAGCGAAACACTTCAGAAGCTTGGAATAAACCCACGAATCCCGATTATTTCCTCAATAAATCAACATGCTTCGTTATGGCTGCTGCTCTGCAAGGTCTCGAACTGCCATTAAAACCAGGACATGCAATTTGAAAATATTCAGACTATACTGTTCTATGGAAGTGCTGCATGCTGGCCGGGCTGCTCGGCGGTTTGGTGTGTCGGAGGAGTCGTGGATAGTCAGCTAAGCCGGCGCCTGCTCCCTGCTTGTGTTCTCATATCACCAATTCTTGGCGAGGATTCGGCAGGTTCAGGAAATGGTCACAGAACCTCCATTAGAAAGAGTCTTCTATTATACATGTGGCAGCTAAGTTGGGGAGTCCGAGTCGGCTGCAGAAACAAATCTCTCTCCCGGCTCATGGAAGGAGGCGTGCGGCCTGCTTCCTGTATCTCTCCCCTCTCAGCCCGCGGGCTGCTTCTTAGATTCCCTTCTGTGCACCTTAAGCACAGGGGCCAGAGAGTTCTGAATCCACTCACTTCCCAGAACTCCGAAGCAGGAGGCTTCTCAAACCCCCAGGACCGCCTCTCCCCACCCTCCAGCCACTTGGGTTTTCAGGATAAACCCGATGAATATGCATGAGATATCTCTGCATGCGCTGCCATGGGTGGCTTATACGAGTGGCGTGCAAAACTGAGTCTCGACCCTGAAATTGCCTCAGGGGCCTTTTCACGTATTCGTTTATTTTATTAAAAATATCTGTTACCCACACCCCCCAGTCGTTCGGGACAGGGCACAACATTACAAACATAAAATCAATAAAAATTAAAAAGAAAGACAGAATTCAAACTCCAAACAAATATTGTCGGAAACAGACATGGAGCGCAACTCAGGCTCACTGCTGCAACTTGAAGCTACTGATAGGGGAGGGTATGGGTGGATGTGGGTGAAATAAAGACAGGGTCGGCAACTTTTACACCCGTGTGCAGGCGCCCATGTGTGCGCGTTCGTCGGCCTGCGCCCAGGGATGCGGCCAGTTTATGACATTTGCATGTATGCGTGCACATGAAATAAAAATAACCTAACTGTGTGCACATGTGCGTGTAATTTTAAGTGGGCGCGCGCCTATGCGCGCAAATTCCGCTTCTACCGCGTAAGTGGTGGGATTTTAAAAGACGCGCACGCCAACCCCATTGCCACTTTTCCCAGTTCGTTCCCAGTTCTCCCAGGTAAGGGAAAGGACTTCCAAACCCTCCCCCCCCCCCCCCAGTTTAAAAGCCTCCACTTCACCCCTTTTAACCCCGACCCTTAAAATCCCGCCGATCTATTTTATTACTTAAAGTTACGCGGCAGGGGATCCCGGCGCGCTGATTTGAAGTTTAAATGCAGGAACGTCCATGCCCCCCCAGTCCTTGTCCCTTTTTTTGGAACTTTTCATTTCTGCGTGCAGAATGGGAGACACGCATGTACTCGAGCGGCTCTTAAAACCCGCTCCGTGCGCGCCAGCCCGACCTGTTCGCCTATCTCCTGGTTTTGGTGCACGTCGGGCTTTTAAAATTTCAACTTTAAGGAGGGAATTTTAAAAGGAGTTACACATATAAATGTAACATACTATCGTAGCAATTTTTAAAAGCCATTTACGCGTGTAAAGCGCACTTACACGTGAATATCCTATGGGCAATTCAATGGCATAGGCTGTAGCAATTTTCAAAAGCGCAGTTACATGGGTAAAGTGCATTTACACGGGTAAAACACAATTTTAGGTGCGTAAATCCTTTTTAAAATTTCCTCCTTAGTGGGGGGTATCATATGCTTTTTAAAAAAAAAAAAAAAGATAGGTTTTGAGTGCTTGACTTAGAATCCTATATGCTGCGTACGTCATGGGGTAAAGAATTCCATAACGTAGGCCTTTTCACAGGTTTCTCTTACAGGAACAACCCATGGAGACGGAATATGCTTGTCGATTTGGTACTGTGCACTAATTCTGTATATAGTTTTGATGTAAATAGTTTTGATGTAAGGGCTCCCCCCTAATTTCAATTATATGTTTCCTAGTTCAGTATATTATCTGTTTTATGTAAGGGCCCCGCCCAATGGTTTTGTGTTCACTGTAAACCGATGCGATGTGCGAACGGTCATCGGTATAAAAGAAACGTTAAATAAATAAAATAAATAAATAAAATAAATATGAAGGAGGCTCAGACTTGATGAGCGACGTGCACATTCCGGAGTGTAAACTTTTAAGGCGGAGGTCACATTATGCAATAAGTTATGACTCATAACAGCCAATTTGTGTTGTCTGTGCCAATAAACAGGAAGCCAGTGTATGAAGCAGCGGATAGGGACAATGTGATTGCGTAGTCTGATGCCAGCGGGTACCCGAGAACCTGCTTCCTGAATCCTTTGGATGGTTCTTCTTAACGCATAAGCTGGGAGGCCGATATATAATGAATTGCAATAACCTAACCCTGGAAAAAATAAGTGATTGAGGAACAGCTCAGAAGTTATTTGGACTGAGAAGTGGTCTTAAATGCCATAGTATGCAAAGTTTAGCAAAGGAAATTTCAACTACTATCTTAATATGCGTTTGCACTGAGAGAGCAGGGTCAGTGATTACACTTATGAAAGACCCACAGAACTGCAGTCTGTTTTGTGGTCTTTCCTGCTTCGCCTGCATCCATCACTTTACTAGTATCAAGCCAAAGGCTAGTACATTTATTTAAATTATATCCTCAGCCACATATAACGCTCCCTAAATAAAGCCACAGCAGGGCATGGGTTAGCATTATATACATATTAATGACAGCCTAATAACATTTCATCTTTTACAATGTGTATTCAGACCCAAGAGGTTAGTGATGTTATGAAACGGTGTGAACAAATCACTGTATTTCATCAGACAGATGAAAAGATTCCTGACAGTTCAAAAAAGGATGGAATATTCCTTCATCAGACTGAAGAATCCTTTTAAAAAGGTCATCCAACCAAAACTGTCTGAAAAAAATAGCAAGGCTTCTCCAAGGGCATAGAGTCCCGTCTCTTCCAACAGCTTCCCATAAATATAAACTTAAAGTTAACTGAATGTACACAGCCTATAGGACTGAAGCAATGTCTTTCATGCAGAGATGAACTCATTCCATGTTGATTTATTTTCACTGAAAATTGTTTGGGAAAGATTTATATAGGGGATAAGACAACCTATGCTCCCATTTTCTTGCAATTATCTATGAAAATGACCAGTTTTACTAATGAAGTGTTCCTTGTACTTTCTGGTTTACAGACAATGGCTAACGTAATCCAAGAGGCTACAAGTTTATTATACACATGCCGAACTGACAACGTTTGCAAAATTCATGAAAGCTGATTAACGATGTCTTGGAAATGCATTCAGTTCTCCCGCTGACATTCTTCCTTTAAAAATCCCAAGAAGCTTCCATAAATACTCAGCCAATCTGGTTGACTTTAATGATGTTCCATTCCATTTGGGAATTCGACTGGGAACCAGTCCTGCCTCCTACGGGCTCCAGGACTTGGATAAGATGGGTAAAGGGGATGGGAGGGAGGAGCTGAGGCAGTGGAGGGTGCAGTTTAGAGGGGCAGTTTTAAGTGGCAGGGGGTGAGGCTGGCTATCAGCTATTAGCACTTGCTTTGTAACACTGCACAATAAAACGTTTCAGTGCATGCTATTTACACATAACGAGCGTTAAATGACAGCAGTGTCAGGACAACAAAACTTAATTCGCTTTTCTGTCATTTTGTTTACAAAACGAAACAAAAGAACATTTTTCCTATTTCATTTAAATGACAGCACATCCCTAGTGCAGAAATCCGAGGTAGTGACGCATGATTGGGGGGGGGGAGGGAAATACAGATGTCCCCACAGCAGGGAGCAAAACAGTACAAAACGGCAGTGGCTAGAGCTGGAGGGATGCATAGAGTGAGTTGGGAGAAGCATAACTAGTAGGAAAAGATTGTGCCATTGTACGGGTCATTGGTGAGACCTCACCTGGAGTATTGGGTCCAGGCCTGGAGGCTGTACTTCTGAAAGGAAGGACAGCAGAAAGGCAGTCCAGAGAAGAGCTACAAAAATGGTAGAGGTTCTGCACCAGGAGCCCTATGAGATGAGATCTAAATATTAATAATAATAATAATAATAATAATATATTTCCCACTTAGTTCACAGTGAGTCACAAAAAGCAGAAGAGAGAAGGCGATATATGATAAAGTCATTCAAAGACTGAATATTGAGTCAAAGGTGGACCCTTGGGCCGAGGTGGGATTGACGCAACCCATAGGTGAGGACCTACGGGTACTCACCGTCGGTAGGTGGAGTGGGCTGAAGGTAGAGGCCGCTGGAGCTTCACCTATACCAGCCCTCATTCCCCGCTGGTTGAGCCTTTGGGTGCCGGGGCCGGCAGGACTTAGGTGGGCCTCGAGGTTGGTTAACAAGAGAAGTTGGTTCAACCCAGAGACAGCAGACGATAGGTGGCAGAGTCTTATCTTGGACTGAGTACGGTACTGGAACTCGGGCGCCAATGGAACTTAGATTAGCTGGGGGCGCTCAAGCAAAGGTAGGCCGAAGCCTAATAAGTTCATGGCCAGGGAGTAGGCTAGAAGAGGCGTCAATGACAGGCTTGGATCAGGGCCGGCTGCAAAGCGGAGGTTGTGGCAAGCAATGCTGAGTTCTGATCATGGAGAAGTCAGTAGCATTAGTCAATCAAGGCAATGGTCTGATCACGGAGAAGTCAATAGCGTTAGTCAAGCATAGCAGAGGTCTGGGTCTGGAGATAGGCAGTAGCGTGGTCAGATGTAGCAGAGGTCTGGGTCTGGAGATAGGCTGAAGTGTAGTCAGGCGTAGCAGAGGTCTGGGTCTGGAGATAGGATGAAGCATATTCAAGCAAAGCAAAGTCGATATCCGTAGAGTCAGTCCAAAACATAGACAGGGCAGGAACGAAGAAGATAGGAACCAGGAACAATGGAGGTCAGGAACGAAGAGTAGAGAGGATTCTCTAGCAGCAACGAGTACTCGAGTAGCGAGGAGACCTGTTTCAAAGGCAACGCTATGGAGCGAGGCCTGAGCTTAAATACACTGAAGAGTTTGACGTCGTCATCTGGGGCTGAGGCCAGTTTCCCGCTGCGGGCCCGTCATAAGGATCAGAGATGCGCACACGCGTGCCTAGAGAGGGGCGCAGCACAGGCAGTGGCGTCTCTCCGCGGACCACGCGGAGAGGTCCAACCAGCAATGGCATCTTGAGCTGCAGTACTGGGGACCATGGCAGAGCCAGAGGCACCGGGGGCGGCCCGAGGTTGGAGCCGGCGGCCCACCATCGCTAGCGAGGAGGAACCAGGAGCTGGAGAGTGTATAAGAAGGTGAGGAGGCCGAGCCGCGGGTCTGCCGTGGACGGCATGTGTAACACCAAAAAGATATTGCTCAAGAAGAAAATCTTTTCCAATGAAAAGGAAGTCCTAGAATGAGGGGTCAGGACATGGGGCTCTGAGAGGATAGACCCAGGAGCACTGTCAGGAAATATTTTTCCATGGAAAAGGTAATGGATGCATGTGGTGAAGACAGAACGAGCTGACAGCTGGGTCTGTATGGCAGACTGCAAGCACAGCAAAAATCCAGAAGTCCCAGTGGAAACCGAGTCTGTGCGGTAGGTTACTCCTTCCTTGTGTCAGCAGGTAGGTGGTGGCAGGGAAAGGCCATAGGACCAGGAGGTTTCATGTTTGGGCAATGGTCACTCTGTTGTTGGTGGCTCTTGGATTATTGTGGGGGACTCATGCTTAGAAGTGGGAGGGGAGGAGGTACTGAGGGGGAACTAAACAGGGGATCTTGCATGCTCATCCTCGTGGGAGGCTGAAATACAAAGGAGGAATATGATAAATGCTGTCTTGGTTAAGGGGTGATAGCCTACAGAAAGTCATGTTCCAGGCCTGGCAACTAGGATGTAGCCTTGGCATTGTGGATAGGAATTAGTGGGCGGACCGGTTGGTCTTTGTCTGCGATCATCTACTATGTTAACTTGAAATCATGCACATACGCATGGATTTCTGTAGACTGGCAGGTTTCCTCCTATCTGCTTCAGACTTCCTTGGGTTTTCACAAGAGATTTGAAGGGGAAAAAAAAAATCCAACAGGTTTTCCCCACGTATCTATGGTAAATCTGTGCATTTTATCAAACTCAGACAGTCCAGGTTGAAATCCGGCTGCTTCGAGTACTCGTTCACGCATCCCTAGCATCGAAGGTTGACTATGTCGCAGCCTCTAGAATTATTCCTAAAGGAGGCAACGCTCAGTAACCCGCCTCGCTGCGGGGTATGTTGGTGCCTGCGCACCCTGTGGGCCATTTTCAAAAGCCTGTGGGCTTCCTTCCTGAAAATCGCCTGGAAGCTACGCGGGTACGCAGCGCTCATGCAATCTGCATTTTGTTCGTGCGCTGTTTCCTGCCCCCCCCCCCCCCGCCCCCATCCTAGACACTCGTCGTATCATAGCAAACGACAGCAGAAAAAAGACCGCCCGGCCCATCCAGCCCTGGCCACTTATTCCTGTCCACGCTGCTCAGGACACAACCCAGCTTCCAGCGTGCGCCGCTCAGGTCCGGTCTCTGCTCTCTTTTTCCTGGGTGCCCCAGCACCGTCCCGGGGAACGCCTGCCTCTAATTAGCTCAAGTTAAAATGACGCGTTGTCTCAGGAAAGCTGTTCTGCACTGTTTAGCCATAACAGGTGTACAATTTTTACCCAGGGGGAGTCTAGCCAGGAAACTAATACAGAGCCTGATTTACTGGGTCATTTATCCTGTTCCCTGTCTATGGGGGGGGGAAAAAAGCTTAGTAAATCTGACACATAACACAGCACCTGTTGTCCCATCCAGTCTGCACAGTTTCTACTTAGTTATACAGCAAAATCCCTTTGAAAATTGTCCTTTTAGTGGCCGCTGATCAGACTAAAAGCTTATTATAATAATATGTCTATGAACAGCAGTCTTATCAGTGATGAAAGCTCAGCTGCAGTTGCCTAGTTTTTTCTTCAGTAGATGAGTTATATAGGTTGTTTTTTTTTTATTTCCTCTGAATAAATTTCCTTTTGAAGATGAAAGATCAAAGATCTAGGGACAGTTTAGCGCTGTGTTTTTTATTTTTCTTTTCTTCATGGGTACACTACTTATGCAGAGCACAATAATAGCGACTTTCTCATGCCCACCCGTCCACGACTGTCTCTCGACCTGAGCAGTCGTGGATGGATGAACGAGAGTCACCGAGTGAAGGGGCAGCTGTCCTTGTCTGGACTTACGTTTATTAAAAAATTAATGTGAATATGCTTTACAATTTAGCGGGATGGGGGAGGCTAGGAGTGAGAGAGGGGACAGACCATGAGAAGAGGGGCAGAGAGGGAGCTAGGCAGAGGGACAGAGAAAAAGGTGGGAGGAAAGGAGCAGTGGATGAGGGGAAGAGAGGATCTCTGCATCTGTTTCTGTACCTTGTGTGTGTGTGGGGGTGGGGGGTTAACAGTTCTGTATATTTTTTGCAGTTTTCAATTATGTTTAGCTACAGCTTGGCACTCCTTCCCTTCCTGATATCTGCCGCATGCTCCTTGCACAAATATATTGACCCCATTATACAGTGGGCCTTTCACCTCTGTGGCATCCATGAAATGCACTCACAGAACATAATGGGCAATATTCATTTAAAGAGATTGTGTATCCTTTTAAAAAAAAGTAAGATAGCTCTTGGAGGCCTGTATGTTTAATTAATATGACCTTCCAAAGTTTTCTGCTGCATGTCTAAATGGGGTCCTCAACTGTCAGCTGGAGCTAGGAAATGGATAATCTCCCACACAGGGATAACCTGCACATAGTGGTTACAACCCTAAAGAAACCTGCACTGGGGTAACCTGCACAGAGTGGCAGTTACAACCCTAAATAGAATTTGCACTGGGGTAACCTGCACAGAGCGGCAGTTACAACCCTAAATAGAACCTGCACTGTGGTAACCTGCACAGAGTGGCAGTTATAACCCTAAATAAACCTGCACTGGGGTAACCTGCATAGAGCAGCAGTTACAACCCTAAATAGAATCTGCACTGGGGTAACCTGCACAGAGTGGCAGTTACAACCCTAAATAGAACCTGCACTGGGGTAACCTGCACAGAGTGGCAGTTACAACCCTAAATAGAACCTGCACTGGGGTAACCTGCATAGAGCGGCAGTTACAACCCTAAATAGAACCTGCACTAGGGTAACCTGCATAGAGTGGCAGTTACAACCCTAAATAGAATCTGCACTGGGGTAACCTGCACAGAGTGGCAGTTGCAACCCTAAATAGAACCTGCACTGGGGTAACCTGCACAGAGCGGCAGTTACAACCCTAAATAGAATCTGCACTGGGGTAACCTGCACAGAGTGGCAGTTATAACCCTAAATAAACCTACACTGGGGTAACCTGCACAGAGTGGCAGTTACAACCCTAAATAGAACCTGCACTGGGGTAACCTGCACAGAGTGGCAGTTACAACCCTAAATAGAACCTGCACTGAGGTAACCTGCACAGAGCAGCAGTTACAACCCTAAATAGAATCTGCACTGGGGTAACCTGCACAGAGTGGCAGTTATAACCCTAAATAAACCTACACTGGGGTAACCTGCACAGAGCGGCAGTTACAACCCTAAATAGAACCTGCACTGGGGTAACCTGCACAGAGTGGCAGTTACAACCCTAAATAGAACCTGCACAGAGCGGCAGTTACAACCCTAAGTGGAATCTGCACTGGGGTAACCTGCACAGAGCGGCGGTTACAATCCTAAGTGGAATCTGCACTGGGGTAACCTGCACAGAGCGGCGGTTACAATCCTAAATAGAACCTGCACTGGGGTAACCTGCACAGAGCGGCGGTTACAATCCTAAGTGGAATCTGCACTGGGGTAACCTGCACAGAGCGGCGGTTACAATCCTAAGTGGAATCTGCACTGGGGTAACCTGCACAGAGCGGCGGTTACAATCCTAAATAGAACCTGCACTGGGGTAACCTGCACAGAGCAGCAGCTACAACCCTAAGTAGAACCTGCAATGGGGTAACCTGCACAGAGCGGCAGTTACAACCCTAAGTAGAACCTGCACTGGGGTAACCTGCACAGAGCGGCAGTTACAACCCTAAGTAGAACCTGCACTGGGGTAACCTGCACAGAGCAGCAGTTACAAACCTAAGTAGGGCCTGCACTGGGGTAACCTGCACAGAGCAGCAGCTACAATGCTAAGTAGAACCTGCACTGGGGTAACCTGCACAGAGCGGCAGTTACAAACCTAAACGGAACCTGTATTGGGGTAACCTATACGGAGTGGCAGTTACAACCTTAAACATCTGCTGGGCAGGCTAGATGGACCATTTTGGTCCTTACCTGCCATCATTTACAGTGTTACTATGTTGTTATGTAAATTCACAGGCCCTGCAGAGGAAGCAGCCAGTCATGGTCATCACCTGAGGGTGAGGCCAAGTGGCCGGATTCAGGGCCCTTGACTTCTGCCGCCCCCCCCCAGCCCAGGATTGTGACCGCAGTGACCGACTAGATAGATACACTGGGGCAGGAGGGGAGAAAAATCCCCTGGGTGGTTGTAAATGCAGGCTCATGGTGCCAGATCACGGCCCGTGTTACCTTTGACTGGAAGTACAGACAGGCAGGAGGAAACTGCCGGGTCAAAAAACTAAGTGGTGTGAGTCTCTATGGATGAGCCTCCGACGTCCTGGGGTTGTATGAGAGGGACCTACATTAATATGAGCTGCTTGGCTCTGAAGAAAAAACATACATTTTGCTTTACTGGTAACTATGATAAAATAAGGCTTACAACATTCAGCCTCATCTAGTTAATATTTTATTAGCTGGTAAATGCACTGTAATTTTTCATTTACATTGTTGTGGCTTTGTTCCACAGGCCCTTGGGTCACATCACAGGAAAGCCTCCTTATGTACTGATGAATTAGTTATCCATTACGCTCTTAAATTATTTCTTTAATTGATGGTCCCAGATTCCCTACAAATTTAGTCCATGGTGCTCTTATCATGGCTCACACACGGCTGCCATGGAGAATATCATTGGCTTAGCAGAAAGAGCTCACTTTAAAATAGTCTTAGGAGTCGATAATTCAGGAGAAACACTCACTTCCCAGCTGAAAATTCTTCTAAATGTAGGCCTCTTAAAAAACATAGGGACCTAAACTCCGGCCGGCAATTCTTTCTCGTAACTTTTTCCCCCCGCCCTAACTCTACCCTCCTGCCCACTTTCTAGGCACCTACACCTCAACCTTAGGCCTATATTTTCTAAAACACCGCGGCGGCGTGAATCGCGCAGTGCAGGGGGGCGAAGCTGGGGGTGGGCCGGCTTTCGCTCCCAATAGCGCCATCATAAAAAAGTGGTGCTATTGGGCGCGAAATGGGCTCAGCGTCCACACCGACTCCGCCCCTTTTTAGCTATCGCACGCGAAAAGGGACTTTTCGCATGCGAAACATCCCTTTTAGCTTTAAAAATGACCCCCTCAGTCAGTTTTCTGAGAGAGCCAACCTAGGTGCCTAACTCCTTAGGTTAGGCAGGTAAACGGACTCCTACAGCCTGCGTCTTCATGTAACGAAAGCAGTGCCAAAGCACGCAAGTTGTGCTCTGTGCAAACCGTAACTTGTGCGGCTGAACTTACATGCATCCTTTCTAAAATCGTAAATACACCTGCAAATCCCAACTCCACCCCCAATCCCCTGCAGGCAGAATCGGGCAATGATTTCCCCCAGAGTGCCCCTTTACGTATGCGTAAAAATACATGCATAAGTGAGCTACGTGCAGGCATAAGTGAGCTATGTGCATGCTTAAGTGAGCTACGTGCAGGCATAAGTGAGCTATGTGCATGCTTAAGTGAGCTACGTGCATGCTTGTACTGATCATGCTTGTACCGGGCATGCTTTCACACACGTAAATCCTTTTGAAAGTCAGGCCCTGTATGTGTAAATGGATTTCAAAATGACCCCTTTAGGGGTGAAATTTCAGAATGTATACACACATTAAACTGTAAAGTTATGCACATGAATAGCAGCAGGTATGCTTGCACGTAATAATTTCCAAGAGCCTGAAGTAGGCACATACTAGCAGTGCCATGTGCAAATGTGAAAAGACAGAAGAGGGGCAGTTTAGGGGAATGGCATTCGTTACCAAACTTTTCTTTCACTTTTATGCCTTCTGATTACGTCTCAGAAGTGAAGTCGCCTTTGTCTGCAGTTTTTCAGTGGGAGGTCTGGGTTCAGTGGCGGGGTGGAGCGGGAGGGTCAGGGTGAAGAGCTGGAAGGGCTGGGTTAACGGCAAAGTGGTGATTGCCTGAACACCCACAAGGAAGTCTGTTCATAAGTGGAGTGTATGCATTCTTTATAAATGACCTGCCTCCACATATAGCTCAGTGTTTATTACACGCACGTTACAGTTATCACGCGTGTAAAATATATGCACCTGCTTTTATAAAATGGCTAGAGAAAGCACGTGCTTTCCTGCATTGCAAGCATGTGCATGTACTTTCAGGGCAGAGATACATGGTATTTTGTTACCTATGTGGCGCCCACCACACAGTTTATAAAAGACCACTGTTCACTTTAGACACCCTGACTAGGTGCACTGTTGAAAATAAACTACCCTCCCTATGTCCAGGAAGCAAAAGTGGAATTTCTCTGTGCCGTGGTACATTTAGCAGTGGTTTCCAAGCTAGTGAAAGGTGAGGATGAGGGGAATTAAATTGTCTGGGCACATGTGCTGCAGGAGCTGGGTGTTTCATCAATAATTTTCTCTCCAGCATTTCTCTTCCTTTGCTCCATTCTGGCTTCATTTCCTCATCTAACATGACTGATGAAAAAAATTATGAGGAGTAAAACCCAGGAGCAGATGAAACTATGAAGAAAACAGCGCTTTCTACAATCAACAGCTGAAAGGCAGTAAGGACAGAGGTAAACTTGATAGTTATTTTGTCTTCCATTCCAGACTTACGGGAAGCTCACTCAGCAGGGAGAAAACCTGTGCAACTCAATCTACCTTAAGTGCAGCTCCTTTGGCTGCAGACGGCACTGGGCGACTTGCTGTGCACCCACACCACCAAGATGTGTCCATATCACTGGCGCATTGCTCCCAGCACAACAAAAATACAAATGATTTCTATATTTCCATATTTTCTATTTCTGTTTTAAATGTGGACCCTGTGCTTTTGCACAAAAACTCAGAACAGCTTACAAGCATAACAATAATAGCAAAACAGTCCTGGTATACCATAAATTTACAAAATTTCCCCTCTACACACCGTGATTCTTTGTGCTTTGCTGGGGATGTAACTCCCTAGAGTTATTGAGCTGTTCCTTCTCTTGCTTGATGATCTTTCAAGCATTTTGGGCAGTGATTTCTTAAACTGGCGTGTACATAGTGTAGAAAGCTACAATAAACCAGGAGCAATTGAACCTGGCTTACTAGGCAGCCTTTGAAGCAGCAGGAAGCCGAAATGCCACTAACAAATTCTGATATAATGCCAATGTTAAGAATCGTGAACTGAGAGATGGGGATCGGGTACTGGTGAAAGCATTAGGTATCCCAGGAAAGCATAAGTTGGCCCAGTCGGTGACACCAAGAACTCATTTTCTCCAAGTCACCAAACCTACCTGTGTACTGAGGATGGCCAGAACATTGTCAAGGCCCTGAAAAACATTACACCGGAATCACCCTCTCCCCCTAGGGCAGATGGTGCGATTGCCCTCACATGACTCAGCTTCCTCGTCTGCACCCCAACAACAGAGACTCCGGCGACTGAGGGGCCAACAGGGTAGCACACCTGTGAGCACAAAGGATCCCACAGACAGTGAGGAATCTCAGTCAGATATGGGATATTCCCCTGCAGCCCACGAAGGAAGAGTGCTGGTCCCATCGAGCTGGTGAGGCTTTTCATCCAAATACCATCGGTGAAGCTGCTGAAGGCGCCGTGCCCTCAGACAGGTGAGGGTCCTGCTACCCCGGCTCTTGCATCAATTCAAGCACCTCCTCCTTTAATCTCATTGCTGCCTATGCCTGAATTTGTTAGGGGCACCCCTGATGAGCCGGGTGAACCTTCAGCATCAAGAATCCCCGAACCCCTGACCGAGCTAATGAGTGGGGAGGGCAGGGTTACGGGCAGTACAAAACACATGGGCATGCAGAACCCAGTGGGGCACCCCAGCTAACACTTGGCGCCCCTTGCTGTGGCAATGGTATGGAGGATTATCCCCAGTTGGAAAATGGTGGGAGAGAGGAAGAACCATTAGGAAAAAAAGGTGATTAAGCTGGTACAGAAGCTCAGGATGTGTTGGGAGTACCCTACCCTCAGTGATTCCTCAGCCTACAGCCTCCCGGTGGGTAGTGGCCAATAAAGAAAGAACCCTAGGTTTGAATTGATTTGATAAAGTGAAAGTTGATAATGTTGCTATTTCATTAGTTAGTGATTGAATTGTATTAGACTGAGGTTGTTTTAACCAGTTTCCTTTTCAGAGATGTGAAAACAATCTCCCTAATTAAGTGTGTGTGGGGGGGGGGGGGGGGAGTGTAGCAAGCTACTATAAAGCAGATTCCTGCCCTCACAAGCTTATCATGTGTTGGAGCCTTACAATGTGGACCAAGCTGCATCTGGATCTGAGTGATGTGCTTTGCACCTGTCAAAAAGGGGTTTTCTAACTTGCAGAGACAGCAAGTTGCCTCAGCCAAGGTGATGGAATATAAAAATATGTCAAAAACTCCTGTGTGCTCTCCTGTGAATGATAAATGTTTTGCAAGAATCAGCATCCAGCACTCACAGTGTTTACAAATTGGGAAAAGGGCTGTACTGCTTAGCCTTCCCAGAGAATAGCACTACAAAGCCAGCAGAGGAGGAAGAAAAGACACAAATTGTCTGGATCTGTTTGTGTCTGAGGGGTGGGGATGGCAGAAGTTGGAACCAGGAAGAGAGGAGTGCATCTGGCAGCCCTGCAATCAGTTCTTCTCCTGAAGAGCTAATTTTCAAGAGGGAGAGGCAGAAGCCTGCGCTCTGAGGAAATAGAGAGACAGACAGCTGTTCTTGCTTCATAGCTGAGCTACATGTAAAATCCCAACAAGGGACAGAGGAGCCAGGAGCTGAGAAACTTCCTTTCCAGAGATATCCAGGCCTAGGAGCACATAGCTGGATCACCCTCCTAAGAGACTGAGTTAAGTAATCTAAACTTTGCAGAAAGAGTGTCTCAGCAGAGGAGGAAGAAAATTTATTTCCTTGCCTTTTGTCACAAATTCATTATCTCATCTTAACTGTTTGGTACTGGACTTACTGCAAAAACTGGTCACAAAAATCTCTAAATCACTATTTTCACTTCCAAAGACTATGCCTTGCAGTTGTTGAGCAGAAGCAAAAACCCCAGATCAACTCCAGGTCTTCTACAGAGGGGGTAATTAGCCTTCCTAGCAGGCCCGGACAAAAATATCTCTCAAAACTCTTCAACAAACTCTTTCCAAAAACTCCCAACTCTTAAACACCTCTGGATCAATCCACCGGAGAGCAGAAAGACAGAACAGAGCAGAACAGACATCTGCACATATGACAAGTCATACCCCTCAGACCCAGCCCAAAAACGGGAAGGCTGAAAACAAAGGGCACAGCCCAAAAATGCAAAAATCCCATGCTAGCTATGTAGATAGAAATGTTATTAATGGCAGTGGTAGAATATGTAAACCTAAAACTACAATTATTATATTTAAAATAGCTATTGGCAAGGGATGCAATCATGCCACCTTTGCCTTGGGCCTTTGGGGAGTGGCGAATAATATATCTAAATAAATGCATAGACACATAATCTTAATCTCCAAAAATGAGATGTACAGAACCAAAACCAAAAATGTCACAACTGAGTTAACAGTGTAGCGAACAGAAGAAACAAGATGGCTGTGTGAGAGAACAACCTTAGTCTGACCATATTCGAGCCCGATTCTGGCCGCGTTTCGCTCTTTCTGAAGAGCTGCCTCAGGGGCGATGCATGTCAGCAGGGTAGATATTGCGAGGTCTGACTCACGCTCTTTCTATCAAGCGTTTATAATCATAGCATTTCTACTCATTTTCAGTCCTCAATAATGCAAGTACTAGAGTAATCCAGCTGGAGTATTGCATTCACAAATCTTTTTTTTATATGAAGTTTTCAATAATGGCAATCACGCCGGACCTCGTAGAAAGAAACGGATCACATAGAAAAGACCCTGAAACCAAACATGAACTGCGTTTGAATAAAGCACAGCCTCGGTCAAAAATCGCCAGCAGGTTCAATTGTGGTTAAAGACCTCTTGTCGAACCAAAACCAAAAATGTCACCAGCTGAGTTAACATAAATATAATAGAGTTTAGGTAGGAGATTTTGAGGCCAATGCACTAAAGTTTGCTAAACTTCACATGCACTTAGTAAACAGTGTGGGCTATTTTTCTCCTGGGATTTCTATGCAAATTAACATGGCTGAGAAATACCATACAGGGTTTTCTACAAAACCTTTTGCAAAATCTTTAACTACACCTCTACAAGGATTAGCGAAGGTTTTCGCGAAATTGTGTTTGCAAATCTGTTTTTGCACAATTTTTTATTATGTGCTCATAGTCAAGGAGCTGCTTTTCAAAGTGTTGCATTGTGGTGACTCATTAACTATGAATTTACATTAAATTATGCGTGGAACTTAGCTATTTGCATGGGAGAGGCAAGATGGTGACATGAGTGCTTCTTTATCTTTTACCTTTTTTTGGACATGCCATATAAAAGGAAAGGCAAGGTTCGAATATTTCCCCCAGATTCTTTACCCTTCCTGGGTCAGCAGCCGATAACAAACTTCATGTCCCCGGGAATAGCTTTAACTCAGGGGGGAATCCCCATTGTGACTCGGGAAGGAGGACTGTTGGAGTCAGCAGGGGATGAGTTATCCTCAGTCCCCTGGATTAGCGTCCAACGTCGGCTGTGGGAGACAATGCCTTCTGTTGGTTTGCCGAGTCACAGGTTGATGATGCCAACAGCATGACTCTGGTGGGGGAGTCTCGCAAAAGTTTGGTTCCAGTGTTTCAAGCCATTTCTTCACCTCTGGAGGAGGGGTCAAGCCCTGGAGTGGCCTTGTGATCTTCTTTGCCAGGAACAGTTGTCAGAAGAGCTATGGAAATTCTGAGAGTTTTCTCGTCCTCCTTTGCTGGCTTTGAACTGCTGGGTTTAGCTGGTTAGTCTCTCTTGAAGTCATCTCTGCCGACGTTGGTTACTTTAGACTCACTGTGAAAGCTGACAGCCAGTTTTGGGACAGCTATTAAAAATTGATCTGCCAGAGTTGACTCTTTGGCTGTTAAGCTGGAGTCTATGGGGAAAAAACCATGAAGATCAAATTGAGATGGAGGTTAAAAACATACCAAGCTTTAACGCCTCAGTGGTCAAGGTCAGGATTTCCCTCTCCAGACGAACTGAGTCCTTGGAGAGCCAGAATAGGCTATTTAATTTACGGTTCACACATTTTCCTAAGAAACGCCTCATATGGCTTTAAGGAAGTATTTTTTGCAAATTCTGCAATTTATACCAGACCAAGTTCCATTTATTAATAAAGTTCTCTTTTTACCTGGCCCTCACTCAATATTGCCGTAAACTCAATCCGATCAGATTCCCTCTGAGTTTAATCTCACAAATTTTCTAGAGAATTCTGGACTGGAGGTTATGGATCGCGCTACCCTTCTTGTATTGTTCGTTTTGGAGTAAGACCTTAGCCGGGTTATGAAATCATACTTCAGGAATTTGGGTTCTCTATTTTATGGTCAAGCAATAAGAGTGTTTCCTGATATTGCAAAAACATTCCAGGAAAGAAGGAGCAGGTTTCTTACTTTGAGACAGAAGGCGATTGCTCTTGGTGTTTCCTTTAAGCTTCGTTACTCTTGTAAATGTATCATTAAGATTGCCAATGAATGTTATATTGTTTTTGTGCCAGATCAACTGAAAGTTTTCCCTCAACTCTAGGAGGTCCTCAACTGCTGTCACACCCAGTTGAGCCTAATGCTGACGTTATGAAATAAGCTCTTCATGTTAAGCTTTTTTCTTTTGCTAATTACCTTATATTTCCTCCTGTAAAATATTGGCCTCTCTCTCCAACGTTAATGTTCAGGTTGAACAGGGTGTGATGTTGCTATTCTGAGTTTTTTTTTTAATGTTTCTCTTTCTTTGTTACTTTTTTGAATCCCTATATGTTTCATTCTACAAGGGTGTATATTTGTAGAAATTTATGGAACATTTAATAAATATAAATTTCAAAAACTTTAGCTATTGGCAAAGCAAGTAACTAAATTTCACACAATAAAAGAGGAAATGGTGCATGCTATCGTAAATAAGGCGCACTATATGGACATTTCAACACGTGACGCGGCCCTTGTGCAATTTTGTGCTCTTTAGTACATCGGCTTCGATTTCCAGGTGTCAGACCAAAGCTCATGGGAAGTCTGTGACCAGAATATTGATCAAGAAAACACCGGCATAGCATGGATCTAAATCTATAGGTGGAACCGAAAGCGTCTCAAGCTGCAAGAGGAGAAATTCATTGGAAATACAGAAAATATCTGTGTATTTATAACAGATGTGTCAGATTATAATGCAAAGGGCACAGCAGAGTATGGATGTTTTCATTTGAATTGACATACGTTTTGTTAGTTAGAAATGGCAGCCACATAGTCATAACCCAAATAAAAAAGAACTATGAAAAGAAGTCGAGTTTTGTTAAAAAAAAAAAAAAAAAATCTTCCAGAAAAATAAATTCTAAGATATTGTGCACTTGTGATGCTAATTGGGGAGATGAAGAAGAGGATTCTGGTCCATGCTAGAAAGTGTTTTTCAAATCCTTAGACAGTTTCTTGATGTAAGGCAACGCGCATTGTTTTGTAAATGTGCGCTGTAGGCAGACAGCTATCCATTAATTGGGCATTCGTTTCATGAGGGGAGGTGAGGAACTGGATCGAAGGGAACGCCTGCCCCATGATGAAGCCGGGTTCCCTGCTGTAGCGCAGACAAGTGTTATGGTTTTGAGGTGTTGGAGTGGATTTTTGGGTACTGTGGAAATGACCACTCCCATGGGGAGGAGCCCTGTGAGGAACCACAGTACTAGGCTAGACTCGAGACACGCAAACACAGGGATTTGTCGTTTATTATACAGCAGAATGATAGCACCAGAGGTGGCAATAGTGAGGTGATCCAGCGGTAGCAGTCCAGGGCCCTCGTCAGAGGAGACCCGTCTCGCAATGATAGTATAGGGAGTGCAGGATGCAGGTTCCCAGTGCTGATCTGTAGATGAGACAGACTGACAAAGGTTAGATTACTCACTAACAGGCCGATACAGTAAGGAGCGGTAGGAAGAGCTGCGTTAGTGCCGGGCGCACCCACGTTTGCCGCACGCACAGTGCAGCTCACCTACCGCTCGATACTGTATTTAAATAGCTTGCAAATGCAAGCCGCGTCCAAGAAGCGTCTGTGAAGCGTTAGGCCCGCGCAACCCATTTTACTGTATAGGCGCTTTATACAGCACCTAAACAGTATCCTGGGTGCGCTGGTACCTGTCATTTCAAATGTCATTTCAAATTATAGTCAGGGCGCTCATTACTGAATGGGGGGGAATAGCTAATCCGATCGTTTACATCTCATATACATGCCGCGGGTGGAAGGGGTTACTCGTTGATTTAAAGAGGCGGTAAGAATGGGTTAAAGGGGATAGTGAATCGCGGGTTGGACTAACGAGGCCAAATTGTGAGTAGAAGGCGGGTTAGAAGCAGGGTAACCGCGGCCGCACTTTACTGTATTGACCTGTAAGTATTGATGGAGATCCCAGCAGGCAGAAGTAGTTGAATACAGGCACCGAGGCAGGGAGGGCAGGCCCTCGAGGAGCGAGTACCTGATCCCTGATAGGCACCTGAAAGAAATCGAAGGGCCCCCGAGGAGCGGGTACCCAGGTTAGAGAATTACCCCCGAAGGGCAGAGAGAGCTTCCAGCGGCAGCACGGAAGCGGCAGAGCAGCTTAGACCGGACAAGTCCAATCCTTGCTAACTCGATTTGTTAGCAAACGAAGGGCAGGCTAAATACCCGGATGGCGTGACATCACTCGAGGGGGACGCCCCCGAGGTTCCCGCCATGACGTGGATAAAGACGTGGGTGGTGTGCGTACAAGCACCCTAGGAGGCCCTCAGGAGAAACGTGGCGTGAGGCTTTGCCATAGCCGTTCCGGGGACGCCGGAGAGAGCGGTATGCAGACGCGGCGGCAGCCATCTTCCCAAGGCTAGCGGGGAGAGCGGAGAAAGGTGAGGCACAGAGGTCGAAGCCGTCTGAGACCGACAGACGCAACACAATCTCTGATAATTGCTGTTGCCTGCTGGTCTTATAGGGTGATTATCAGGGAGACAGCGACAGCAATAACGTGACCTGCTTTCTCTGACATGGAGAAACAGGATAATACAGATTTTTATTAAGATGTCAGGGCAGGGGATCCAAAGGTAAACAGAATCATTAAGCAAAAGAAAAAATAAAATGCTTTTGTGTGTGTGTGGGGGGGGGGTGTAGGTGTGTGTGGAGGTGTGTGTGGGGGTGTGGGTGTGGGGGGTATGTGTGTGTGTGAGTGTAGGTATGTGGGTGTAGGTGTGTGTGTGTGTGTGTGAGTGTAGGTGTGTGAGTGTGGGTGTAGGGGTGTGTGTGTGTGGGGGGGGTGTAGGTCTGTGTGGAGGTGTGTGTGGGGGGTGTGGGTGGGTATGTGTGTGTGTGAGTGTAGGTATGTGGGTGTGGGTGTGTATGTGGGTGTAGGTGTGTGAGTGTGTGTGAGTGTAGGTGTGTGGGTGTAGGTGTGTGTGTGTGGGGGGGTGTAGGTGTGTGTGTGTGTGGGGGGGGGGGTATGTGTGTGTGTGAGTGTAGGTATGTGGGTGTGGGTGTGTATGTGGGTGTAGGTGTGTGTGTGAGTGTAGGTATGTGTGTGGGGGGGTGTGTGTGTGTGTGGGTGTAGGTGTGTGTGTGTGTGGGGGGGTGTAGGTGTGTGTGGAGGTGTGTGTGGGGGGTGGGGGGGTATGTGTGTGTGTGAGTGTAGGTATGTGGGGTGTGGGGGGTGTAGGTATGAGTGTGTGGGGGGGTGGAGGTGTGTGTGGAGGTGTATATGGGGGGTGTGAGTGTAGGTGTGTGTGTGGGGGGTATGTGTGTGTGTGAGTGTAGGTATGTGGGTGTGGGTGTAGGTGTGTGTGTGGGTGGGGGGGGGGGTATGTGTGTGGGTGGGGGTGTGTGTAGCTGCTCCGAAGCCAGATTTCCAGGGCAAGACAGAATCATGTTTATGAAGCATTTTCAACTTTGTATAGTCCACTTCATTTTTTGATTGTTTGGTTGCATTCTGAGGATAACTGCTGCATGTCTGATGGCTTTCAGCATTCAATCATACAGCACGCTGGGCTCCATGAATTATACATAGCTCCAGTGCTCAAAAATAGAGAAGCAAAAACCCCCCTCTCTGCTCAGAGCTTCTTCACCCAGTCGGCTCATTTGCCATCAGATTTTGAGGAGGGTTAGAAAAACTTACATTTCGATTATTGCCGCACTGATTGAGAGAAGAAAAACACAGCACATATTCCCTGAATTCATTCCTATTTATAGCTGTGTCATTTTATTAAGAATATAATTGATGATCTTGGTAATATAATCACTGTCTCATACACCTGGTGAAAGATTAAACTCTCAATCCACATAAGCCCATCCTGCTTTGTTATCTTGCTTTACATTATATACCACTAGCTGAAACCTATCGAAATTCCCCTGAGGCCCCGAGTCCTGTCCAGCTCCTCACACTGTGACCCCCTCCCTCAGGCCACCCTCAGCATCCCCTTCCCCCTCCCCAGGCTGACTCGTCAATCTAACCCCAGCCCTGCACACTCCAACGCTCCCCACCCCGGTGTGACCCCCAGCACTCCCACCTCCCCAGCCTGACCCCCATCACGCTTTGATCCCCCTCTCCTGGCCAAACACAGCACGCCTTTCCCCTTTCCCTAACCCGACCCCCAGCACACTGCAAGCCCCACCGCGGGATGACCCCCAGCACTGCCTTTCCCCCTCTCCCCAGCCTGATCCTAGCACACACTGACCCCTCCCATCACCTCTGACTGATAATTCCCCCTCCAACATGATTCCACCACTCTCACTTCTCTCCTTCCCACTCTGCCTGACCCAAGCACTCCCTCCCTTTTTCCCCCTCCTACCAGTCTCTCAGGTCCTCTCCGGTCTGGTTGCCCCATGACTCTTTCCAGTCCAGAGGCTTCCAGTGTGTGCTGAATCCTCAGAGGGGTGCACATGGGTGTTTGCTCGCTCATGCGTACCCTGCATGCCCACGGAGCCTCTGTGCATGCAATGGAAGTGATTTTCAAAAGGTTTCACGCCTGTAAATGGGCTTTTGAAAACTGCTGCAGTTACATGCATAAATCCATTGAAAACTCACTCCATAGGGCCGAATTTTCAAAAGGTTTTACGGGTGTAGATGGGCTTTTAAAAATTGTTACAATACATGCTACATTTACGCAGGTAACTCCTTTGAAACTTCACTCCATGTGTGCCGAACCATGTGCATGCCTCAGAACATACAAGTGTAAGTTGTGAGATACATGCATATGCTTGTCAGTGGCGTGTGGGGTTCACATACATGCTGGTGCACACATGCGCACACCACCAGTTCCTGCCAGACAGACACCAGGCATCTGGTGAGCGTGAGCCCATCAAATTGATTGATATGGTCTTGATTGATTGAATGACAGGAAACTGAGAGAGCACGGTGTACACTTAAGTTTCCTGTTCCCTCTTCTCTCCCCCGCATCTCCTACGCACATTGCCCCATAGAAGGCTTGCTCTTGGACCTCTCACTGCAACTACATCCCAACTTGCTGGGTGGTATCTGAGGATGTAGTGAGAGCAGTGGCTGTATCTGGCATGGGGGCTGACCATGGGTATAGGGCTATAGGGAGGGGGGGAAGGCAGGGGTGTGGGTGTGAAGGCGTTTGGCTAAGAAGGGTGTGGTGTATGTGTGTGTGTGTGTGTATATGTGTGTGTGCTTCAGGTTGTGTGACTAGGGTAGAGCATGCGTGGCTTGCTGGGGATGTGCGGGGTGGATATGCATCAATGGCCACTAGGTTATGGGGGGGGGGGGGGGCAGCGTAACTGGAGGGCTATAGAGAGTGTGTTTATGTTTGTTAACAGCTGGAGAGCTTTGAGTTGGTGTCACGTGGTTGATGGGTCGGATATGGATGACAGAGGGCATGGAGGTAGTGTGAGTGGCTGTGTGTATATACTGGACAGCTGGATTGGGTGTGGATGACTGGAGGTATAGATGTGGGGGGGGGTGTGTGTGTGTGGTGGGTGTGAATGACTGGGGGAGTATGGAGGGAGTGGCTGTGTGTGTGTGTGTGTGGTGGGTGTGAATGACTGGGGGAGTATGGAGGGAGTGGGAGTGGCTGTGTATGTGTGTGTGTATGGTGAGTGTGAATGACTGGGGGAGTATGGAGGGAGTGGCTGTGTGTGTGTGTGTGGTGGGTGTGAATGACTGGGGGAGTATGGAGGGAGTGGGAGTGGCTGTGTATGTGTGTGTGTATGGCGGGTGTGAATGACTGGGGGAATATGGAGGGAGTGGGAGTGGCTCTGTGTGTGTGTGTATGGTGGGTGTGAAAAACTGGGGGAGTATGGAGGGAGTGGGAGTAGCTGTGTGTGTGTGTGTGTGTGAGTGTGTGTATGGTGGGTGTGAATGACTGGGGGAGTATGGGGAGAGTGGCTGTGTGTGTGTATGGTGGGTGTGAATGACTGGGGGAGTATGGAGGGAGTGCGAGTGGCTATGTGTGTGTGTGTGTGTGTGTGTGGTGGGTGTGAATGACTGGGGGAATATGGAGGGAGTGGGAGTGGCTGTGTGTGTATGGTGGGTGTGAATGACTGGGGGAGTATGGAGGGAGTGCGAGTGGCTCTGTGTGTGTGTGTGTGTGTGTGTGTGTGTGTGTGTGTATGGTGGGTGTGAATGACTGGGGGAGTATGGAGGGAGTGGGAGTGGCTGTGTGTTTGTATGGAGATAGCACCTCACCGGCCAGCGGTGGCAAGACAGCGGCAGCGCAAACAAAGAAGGCCCCGCCAGCCCTAGAAACTGCAGTGCATAGACAGCTCACTGGCTGCAAGAACCTGGCAATTACCCAAACACCAAGAAGATCCCATGCTACTGATGCAAGTAATAGCAGTGGCTATTCCCTAAGTAAACTTGATTAATAGCAGTTAATGGACTTCTCCTCCAAGAACTTATCCAAACCTTTTTTGAACCCAGCTACACTAACTGCACTAACCACATCCTCTGGCAACAAATTCCAGAGCTTAATTGTGCGTTAAGTGAAAAAGAATTTTCTCCGATTTGTCTTAAATGTGCTACTTGCTAACTTCATGGAATGCCTCCTAGTCCTTCTATTATCTGAAAGTGTAAATAACCGATTCACATCTACTCGTTCAAGACCTGTCATGATTTTAAAGACCTCTATCATATCCCCCCTCAGCCGTCTCTTCTCCAAGCTGAACAGCCCTAACCTCTTCAGCCTTTCCTCATAGGGGAGCTGTTCCATCCCCTTTATCATTTTGGTTGCCCTTCTCTGTACCTTCTCCATCGCAACTGTATCTTTTTTGAGATGCGGCGACCAGAATTGTACACAGTATTCAAGGTGTGGTCTCACCATGGAGCGATACAGAGGCACTATGACATTTTCTGTTTTATTAACCATTCCCTTTCTAATAATTCCTAACATTCTATTTGCTTTTTTGACTGCTGCAGCACACTGAGCCGACGATTTTAAAGTATTATCCACTATGATGCCTAGATCTTTTTCCTGGGTGGTAGCTCCTAATATGGAACCTAACATCATGTAACTATAACAAGGGTTATTTTTCCCTATATGCATCACCTTACACTTGTCCACATTAAATTTCATCTGCCAGTTGGATGCCCAATCTTCCAGTCTTGTTTTTACTTAAAAGATTTATTAAAGCATATTATTTATTTATATCATATTTATTTTATACCTTTCTACAGTCTACCCAAGACGAGTTACAATAAAAACAATAAAACATAATGATGCTGAAACAACAAATTAAATAACACAACCATACATCTACCTAAAATATAAAATCAGCAATACAGTCAGTGCAATAATTTAAAAGATAAATGGGAGTATTTCGTTTTGGTAGTGAATGCTAAGAAATAACTTATTTTTATTGCCACACAAACACTAATCTAGAACCTTCTTTGGCCTCCTGGTACTTGAAGCCATTGCAGATGGGGTTGTGTTGATGTCAAATCCTGGCAACTGGAGTGCGGCAGATTCCCCCCCCCCCCCCCCCCCCCCCCCCCCCAAAACTGCTTTATCTTCAATGCTTGCCTGGGTGGTGATATTTAAACCTTTCACTTGCAAGCAGTTAATGTGTAATCTTGTTAAAATGTAATCTAATTTAGTAAATAATACAATAATTTGTACTGCTCATCAATCATTACCAGCCAATTACTTCTCTGAATTTGTGTACACTGTAATTCCTAACATTATTACCTTAATTATTGAAATATGCATCCTATTTTCAATATTGCAATTAAAAAGCAGCACATCAGTATAGAAATATTCAGTTCAATGTATTGCGCTTTCTACCTTGACTTCACAACTATTCTTTATTAATCATTTTTAGTTATTCTGTAATGATTAAAAACATTAATACAGTTGCCGCAGCAATATCCCGTTTGGTGCCAACACATGGAAGGCAGAACATTTCACCTGCAGATGCATGCTCGTGAATTCGTGTTTAGAAACTGTGCAATTAAAGTAGTTTCAGTTCAGATCTGAAATGGGAAAACAATCCAGTTTGGGATGGATTTTCAAAGCAGGTCAAGCCTGCTCAGTCCTGAAGTCAGCCAGATTGCCCCAACATTTGAAAATCTCACCCCCAACAATGAGCAGCTTAAACGTTGCCACCTAGATAAGCTGAAAAAAAAATGGGCAGTCCTGGAGCTGTTCCCAGGGTGGGGAGACTTTGCCGCCTGGCACTGATTTTCAGCACTTAGGTGGCTAGATTTAACCCTCCTGTCTTGAGGGGATCATATGGTAGGCCTCAATCTCAGTGGGTGAGTTTCAGCTTGAAATTTGCAGTGACCTAAAGATACTCGAGTTACTTTTGCAAAGCCAAAAGAAATTCAATGTATTTCTCATCTGCTTATTACATTAACCACCTTTTATACATTTGTTTTCATTTCACAATTCTGTCTCACCCAATTCCAAAAAAAGGACTCTGAGCAAATGCAATAAAATATCAATACAATAAATACAGAATATCATCAAAATATAATCCATAACTCTATCCCCACTCCTCCCTCACATGGCATAGGGACAAAACTCTCTCTTAGTCAAGAGAACTTTTTCCCCATAGCCAAGGATAAGGTCATTACCAGAAAGCAAGGCATCCTGGTCAGTGGTTGCCATCAGTGCCCCTTTTCCCCGCTTGCAAACACACCCTGCCTGGCTGACTGCATGGTTCCCAAGACTGCACATACATTGGGACAGGTTGGTGCACTATAGGTTACCGAGTATCAGCATGGTTAAAAGCTGAGGTAAAAGAGGCTATTTTAGCCAAATAAACATCCTTCAAGAATTGGAAGAAGGACTCATCTGAAGAAAATAGGAGAAAGCATAAGCATTGTCAAGCTAAGTGTAAAACATTGATAAGACAGACTAAGAGAGAATTTGAAATGAAGTTGGCCGTAGAGGCAAAAACTCATAATAAAAACTTTTTAAAATATATCCGAAGCAAGAAACCTGTGAGGGAGTCAGTTTGACCGTTAGATGACCGAGGGGTTAAAGGGGCTCTTAGGGAAGATAAGAACATAAAGAATGCCATACTGGGTCAGACCAAGGGTCCTTCAAACCCCATATTCTGTTTCCAACAGTGGCCAATCCGAGTCACAAGTACCTGGGGCAAGTACCCAAACATTAGATAAATCACAAGCTACTATTGCTGATTAATTATTGTCATAGCACTTTATACATTTATCTTCTAGGAACTTATCCAAACCTTTTATAAACCCATTGCAGAAAGACTAAATTAATTCTTTGCTTCTGTGTTTACTAATGAGGATATTGGGGAGATACCGGTTCCAGAGGCGGTTTTCAAGGGTGATGGCCAGATTGACAAAGAGTAGCAAATCACTTGGACCAGATGGTATGCACCCCAGAGTTCTGAAGGAACTAAAAAATGAAATATCAGATTTATTAGTTAAAATGTGTAACCTATCATTAAAATCATCCATTATACCTGAAGATTGGAGGGTGGCCAATGTAACCCCAATATTTAAAAAGGGCTTCAGGTGCGATCCAGGAAACAATAGACCAGTGAGCCTGACTTCAGTGCCGGGAAAAATAGTGGAAACTATTCTAAAATCACAGAGCATATAGAAAGACACGGTTTAATGGAAAACAATCAGCATTGATTTGCCCAAGGCAAGTCTTGGCTCACAAATCTGCTTCATTTTTTTGAAGGGGTTAATAAACGTGGATAAAGGTGAACCGGTAGATGTAGTGTATTTAGAATTTCAGAAGGCCTTTTACAAAGTCCCTCATGAGAGGCTTTTAAGAAAACTAAAAAGTCATGGGATGGGAGGCGATGTCCTTTTGAGGATTGCAAACTGGTTAAAAGACAGGAAACAGAGAGTAGGATTAAATGGTCAATTTTCTCAATGGAAAAGAATAAATAGTGGAGTGCCTCAGGGATCGGTACGTGGACCAGTGCTTTTCAATATATATATAAATGATCTGGAAAGGAATATGAGTGACATAATCAAATCTGCGGATGATACAAAATTATTCAGAGTAGATAAATCACAAGCAAATTGTGATAAATTGCAAGAGGACCTTGCAAGACTGGAAGATTTGGCATCCAAATGGCAGATGAAATTTAATGTGGACAATTGCAAGGTGTTGCATATAGGGAAATATAACCCATGCTATAGTTACACGATGTTAGGTTCCATAATAGAAGCTACCACCCAGGAAAAAGATCTAGGCATCATAGTGGATAACACATTGAAATCGTCGGCTCAGTGTGCTGCAGCAGTCAAAAAAGCAAATAGAATGTTAGGAATTATTAGAAAGGGAATGGTGAACAAAACGGAAAATGTCATAATGCCTCTGTATCGCTGCATGATGAGATCACACCTTGAGTACTGTGTACAATTCTGGTCATCGTATCTCAAAAAAGATATAGTTGCGATGGAGAAGGTACAGAGAAGGGCAACCAAGATGATAAAGGGGATAGAACAACTCCCCTATGAGGAAAGACTGAAGAGGTTAGGGCTGTTCAGCTTGGAGAAGAGACGGCTGAGGGGGGATATGATAGAGGTCTACAAAATCATGAGAGGTTTAGAATGGGTAAATGTGAATTGGTTATTTATTTTTTCGGATAATAGAAGGACTAGAGGGCATTCCATGAAGTTAGCATGGGGCACATTTAAAACTAATCGGAGAAAGTTCTTTTTCACTCAACGCACAATAAAGCTCTGGAATTTGTTGCCAGAAGATGTGGTTGGTGCAGTTAGTGTATCTGGGTCCAAAAAAGGTTTGGATAAGTTCATTAACTGCTATTAATCAAGTTTACTTAGGGAATAGCCACTGCTATTAATTGCATCAGTAGCATGGGATCTTCTTAGTGTTTGGGTAATTGCCAGGTTTGGCCTCTGTTGGAAACAGGATATTGGGCTTGATGGACCCTTGGTCTTTATTTATATACCAACATTCAATCTGAGATATCACACTGGCTTACATTCAGGTACTGTAGGTATTTCTCTATCCCCAGAGGGCTTATAATCTAAGTTTTGTACCTGAGGCAATGGAGGGTAAAGTGACTTGCCCAAGGTCACAAGGAGCAACAGCAGGACTTGAACCCTGGTCTTCTGGTTCATAGCTCACTGCTCTAACCACTTGGCTATTCCTATTATGTTCTAATGTTATGTTTTTAGTTAGTGCATGCATATATCTGAGAGTTGGGGGGGGGGGGGGAGGTGGAGAGATATGATGAAGGGGACTGGGTGGTGTGCAGCTTGTCCTACTTGTCTCTGACTTTCAACGCCACTCCACCTGGCCCGCACCCCAGGCAAGCCCCCATCTTGTCCACCTGTAGCACTGGTCCCGATCACAGAATGGGGAAAAGTCCAAAAAGGATAAAATGCAAGGATCCAGCAAAAGTCCTGACGGTGTTTCCTTCACAAGATTCTGGCTTCATTTCTTACTTTTTTTTCCTTCTAGAAGTTATGGGAAAGCAAAGCCTTTGACAACAGATGTGCCATTTCAAAAGTGGGCAATCAAACTGACCCCCCCAGGCTCTTCGCTAACTGTAATTGCCCTCATTTTGCCCACAGCAAGACACAAAACTGACCCCTAAAGCTTTCCTGGTTGCATCTGAGATTCTTGTCCGGCGCAGTCGAAATATCTCCCTTCGTCCCTTGCCCAGAGAAAGGTAAACGTCTTGCAGGGGTTTTATCTGTGCCAGCCTTGCTGAAAGAACAGCCTCCCCCTCCAACAACATCCTTTCATTAATTATCCCAGGCCCCCTGCTACCCCCA
This sequence comes from Rhinatrema bivittatum, assembly GCF_901001135.1. NCBI lineage: Eukaryota > Metazoa > Chordata > Amphibia > Gymnophiona > Rhinatrematidae > Rhinatrema > Rhinatrema bivittatum. The sequence goes on from NC_042622.1 coordinate 20,768,557, forward strand.
TTCCAGGAAGCCTCTATCAATTAGGGACAGCAGGCTGCTGCCAGAAGGACTTCAAAGGACCCGGGAAGGAGCCGGGAGATCTATTTACATGCATACACTTATTAATTATATTCCACTCTTAACTTGTTTTTCTTCTCGGGCCTCACGGGGGATTCATAAATGACCTTAATCGGGGAAAACTGCTGAACAACGGCACTGGAAAAGGCCAAAGTGTTGATGGCGCTTTGACAAAGGCGGGACTGAGGCTACCGGGCTGTCGGGGTTTCCCCACCCCTGTTTCAGAGTCTGCATTCTTTAACAGCAGAGTCACCTTATTAATCGCTGGTCCCCATGACACCCCTCCCTGACCCAGCCTTTCCAGAAACCCTGCCGGAGGACTTGGTTCGCAGAGTTACGTGGGTCTCTCCAGACTCGGTTCTGAAGCCGGCGGGACAGGATGAGAAAGCCGTGCACTGTGGGCCCAAGATATCGCAACGGTCAGGAGCGTGCAGGCACAACCAGAGAGCCCATGGGGCGGAACGACCGTTGTGTTCTCATATCTTTCTGTGAGGATAAACTGTTTGCTGTTAATTTTATTTTTAAACCCAAAATCGGTCTTTGCTACGTATTTATTTATTATTTAGCTGCACAAGTCAGAGGCTCTTGCGGTGACGGCACAGCTTGCTTGCACTGTGATAGCACCAGGAAAGCTTCCTTGCCATTAGTCAGGTCTTACGATGTCGTGCAATAGATGCCGCGTCCACACGTCGTGGGCCACTTACAGATGGTCTGGACACAAGGAAATTGAAGACGTGACCATCTGGTGCCTTCCTTATGATAAACTTATCTGGCTAACTTTGCCTATATATTCAGCAGCACTGCCGCACTACTGAACATATCCAACTATCCTAAAGTTAAGCAGATAAGTATATCCGTCTAACTTTAGGACAGGTCTGTGTGACAACCAGACTTAGCCAGATAACTTATTTGACTAACTCTGAATATCAGTTACTGGATAACTTATCCAGCTAACTCAGTTCTTCCCTGTTATGCTCCTGGAATGCCTCTAACTTATGCAGCCAAATTTTAGCTGGATAAAGTGTTATCCAGCTAAAGTTTAACTAGATAAATACTCAGATTTTTGCAGATGTGAGTCCTTTGGCTGTGGCGTGATTGATGCAGCCAAATCCACTAGGCCCACGCCGACAGTAGAGGGACACACTCTTACAAGGACTGGATCTAGGACTTCACCTATATCAGTCCCGTTCCCCACAGATTGAGTCCTTGGGTTTCAGAGGCTAGCAGGGCTTAGGGGAGAGTCCTGTAAGGAGCGGTCTGACAAGGCTGAGTAGCAGGCCAGAGTCAGCGAGGTAGCGAGCAGGGGGTGTTGAGGTCCAGGCCGAGGTCAGGCAATGTAGAGGGCCAGGGCAAGCAGCAGTCCAGGGGCATAATCATGGTCCAAAGCCAGGGTCAGAACCAGAAGTCAGGCAGAGTCGGACAGACAATAGGGATGTGCATTTGTCACATTCGTTTCGGTGGGTGCTCGCATACCTCGCTAGCTTTCTAGTACAGCGGGAAATGGAGAATATGCGTCTTAATGGGAAACAAGCATACTATCCATTTTCCCGCATGTACTAGAAAGTCGGCAAGGTTACGCACCTACCTGCTGAAACAGATGTAATGAATGCACATCCCTAGCAGACAAGGACTGGGGCAAAGTACTCAGAGGCAGGGTAGGGCAAGCAACAGCACGGCAAGGCAAGGAGACAGCAAGAGAGCAACATGTACTGCAGGGGCAGGAGGATCTATTGCTGAGGCATCGGCAGCGTGGACAGCTGGGGTTATTGATGCTGGAGCACCAATGATGTCATCAGATGGTGCTGCAGCTTCGTTCCTGCCTTTAATGGAGAGAGGTCTGCGCGCACCCACGCCTATAGGCATGCACAGGAGTGGCGGCATCCATGCCGCGAAGAGGAAGGCATGACATCGGAGCAGACTGGCGGCATCTTGCCGGCTGTGGGACACAGCCGGCTGAGTGTTTCAACAACCTTCATTCGTATTCCGAGTTATTTGGCTAAATGCTTTTGCATATGGACCTCACGATGCTCAATGTTATACAAATTGAAATCCAGCTATCTTCCCTCTGCTTTCTTGTTATTGTATCTCATCGATATGCTCCTAGAAAGGATTTTTTTTTTTTTTTTGCATAAAAAGAGAATAATTTTATTAAAATGCATGCAACAACCCTTACATGCCTCCCGATCCGGAATGTGCTCTTTACAAATAATTCTGTCATTGTAAGCGACTTTATTTGTTGTGTAGCTCCAATTTCAGGGTGTTGAGTGATATGGGTTCAGTGACTGGGCTAAGCCCTAATTCACAGTCACCAGTCCTTTGGAATGGGCAGGGGGCTGAATCGTCAAGGCCCAAGGCTCGAGGTATAAGGATAGAAACTTCTCCCCTGCTTTTAAGTGTGGGGGCGATGAACGGAACAGGCAGGACACTCTGACTGGGTATTCCAAATTAAGACTTTCCTGTGATTATTAGTTCAATCACTTTGCACCAGTTACATCCAAGTCCAGACCGGTCTATTTCTGTACACTTCTCTCGTTCTCTGCGGACGTGTCCCTCAGCATCGGGCCCTGAGATGTTCTTACTCTCCAGGATTTGGACAGACGAGTGACCCAGGTGGGTGGGGCTTCCTAAATGCAGTGGGTTCCTTCCCCAAACAGTACCTGAGGTCCCGATGATTTCCAGATCTTAAAAAAAAAAAAAAAAATCTCTGTCCAGTGTCCCAGGGTGGAGATTCAGGTGGGGGTCTCCAGATGTATCAAACCTCTTATTCCTAGCCTCCTTGAGAACTGAATGGTGGGATCTCTTTAGAGGAGAGGTCCTATGGCCAGGAGAAGTCAGGTCTTCTTGTTTCCCCGGCCACTGGGAAGGAAGGGTAGCAGCAGATTTCCTCCCAACTGGAAAAAAAAAAAAAAAAAGACTAAGATATCTTCTCCAAACTCCAAGAAACTCTCTCAGTCTCTTGTGGCGAGTCATCACCGTCCCTCCACGGGTTGTGAGAGTGTTACAGCCAAGGCAAGGCCCTTTTCCTCCTCAAGCCAAGACCAGGGATTCATAAAAAGGGGGGTGGGGGGAAACCCTTCAAAAAATGACTTCATAAAATAATTTTACTTTATCCAAACTCTGAGATGAAACACTTCCAGACAGGAGGTGCATTTGAACGGAGCAAAAACCTCTCTCTTGCTCCGAGCGTCTCAGATGTGAGGCCTAGCACAGGAGACATTAAAAAAAACAGCCTCTTCTCCTTCCAATGCCAATCCAAACATGCCACGCCCCTCTGTATGCTTAGCTCCTCCCCTCCTCTTATGCAACGAGGAGCTCACCATCCCAGCAAACCTCGGAGGAGGAGGAGGCGCTCTGAAGAATGGTGCAGCCCCTCTACAACCCAGGGCCATCTACTGGAGACCCAGAGGGTCTCTGCATTTGAGAAGAGGATCTGGATTTCCTCAGATATCTCTAAGACTACTCAAGTTAAATGAAAGCAGTTTTGGGTGCAGTGCATAATGGCTTCCTCTATTGCTCTGTAATGTTTTCTTCGTTACTCTTGTAAACATCGTATTAAGTATCTCGATAAGAGGTACATTTTTCAAGATCCTTAGGATCTTCAACTCTTTTCTGTGGACCTTTGCATACCTTATATATGGATTTTTGCTTTGATTGCTTTGAAATGCTTACTCAATAAGAGCGTTAAATATGTGGTGCCTCCCTCTAAAATGCACTTTATTTTCTGAAAGGCAAAATCTAATGTTTGGAAGTTAGAACATAAAGAAGGTCCAGTTCCCAAGTGGTGGACAAAAAAAGAATTTCAAACTGGGAAAACCCCCTGCAAATCCAACTGCCTGGACTATTTCAGAAGGGTAGACCTGGGAAAATTCAGCGGCTGTCCAGGAAAGGATCATGGGGCAGCCATTGGGTCTCTCTCTCTCTCTCTTCCAACTGGGCCACGAGGAGGGCCTAGCCAGGCTCCGTTCCCTGGGGGCTTGCAAGGAGGGGACCCCCTAACTCTTGTCGGGCCTTCTCTCGCTTGCCACTACTGCGATGAGAGTGGCACTGTCAGCTATGGGGGGGGGGGGGTAATCTGCCGCAACAGCCCCCAGGGAAGTCCGTTTTCTTCATTTCCTATTTCACGGCACGTGGGTCATATTTTTGAGAAATGCCCATTTTTCTGGCTAAGCTTCAGGTCTTCTTCGGCTCAGGAACAGCCTGATCATCTCGCTGTGGAAGGAGGGGAGATGCCTGATGATGGCACCCGCACATGGGAGGGCGAGTTGCATGTTCTGGGGCTTCCTGCAGCTTCAGGAAGAGGAAAAGTTACCCAGCAGAAACTGAGCAGGCAAAATCTTCTGCAAAAAGAGCTGGGGGGGATTTTCCCCTCCCCCCCCCTTAAGGGCTCAGTTTAAGGCTCAAATGAACGTCCTATAAGGCTTTTCACACAAGTTTTTTTTGCTGGCCCAGTGCAATCTGTGGATTTAATTCCCTTCCAGGACAGCTAACGCAAACCTTCTGGATGTGGTTTACCTATTCTCCCAGGCACCGCTCAGTTAAGTATTTCTTTTCCTCAAGCTCCAGCAACTTGACCTCATTATCTGGAATTCATCTACCCAGCTTGCTTTGTGCATTTCAATCTTCTCTGGAGTTGTTTTGTCTGCAAAGCGTATTTTATCCAGGACCTTCGGGTTGCAGACTGCTGTTGCCGTGGCTGCCGCTATGCTCCTTCTGAGTCAGAGGTTTAGTACTCGCTCCCCGGTTAGGATGAAGGGGCATTAACTTAAAGCCAATGCTGTCTTAGTCAAATGGAAACACGTGGCAAGCCACCATTGGGAGGCTCCCTTTATCTGATGTGCACAAAGGAAGGTGAGGTAGGTTTTTCCCCCCCTCTGTTTCTAAAGGCAACCTTGTCTAAATCTCCTGCAGTATTAACTGTCCCGTCGTATCGTGCTGAAAAGCAGAATGGCTGCCGTGGGTCAGAATTTGTCAGCCTCCACATCCTTTTCTTCACGGAAAGGGTGGCGGAGGGCATGGGACGGCCTCCCAGTGGAGGTGGCCCCGACAGCAAGGGGCAGATTTCAAGACAGCATGGGACGGGCACAGAAGACTCCCAGTTGGGAGCACTCCAGGAGAGAGGGGGTGCCAGCATGGCCATTTGGCTCGGGCCTACAAGGTTCAAGGGACCTACTTTTGATGGGCAAAATTTTTTTTTAAAAGCTAAATACAGTATATCTATTTCTAACATGTATAAATAAAAATTTCAATTGTAACTGAAGAATTTGCTAACTAAAAGAGCTCCTAAAGCCTTCTCAAATAAATACAAATTATTTGGGAAATTTAGAAAACGATTCCTCTTATTAAGTATCACATCAGAACCTTACACAGGGGCCTACTTTTCTTAGCTGGCACGGGCCTGATTCCTGCTCTCTGCGGCCCTGATTGTGAAGAAGAGAGGTAGAAACCCGAGGTGAACCGGGGTCTATGGCACTGCAGCAGGAACAGAACTGGGCAGACCACATGGACCTCGAGGGCCTTCTCTGCCATCATGTTCTCGGTTTTTTTATGTTTTCCTCATAGAATAAGCATTTGTTAAAACCTAACATGAGAGAAGATATGGGCAAGTGGATCCTCAAATAATACCAGATGACGAGAAATGCTTACGCGTTTCCAGTTATAAATATAATTGTCGGAGGCAACTTTAAATCTAGCACTAATAGCCAAGCCTAAGAATTACGCAAAAATGATGACAGCTTTTGCTTTTTATATTTGAAGTGTGTAACGTGACTGGGATCCCTGCCATTTTCCCCTGACTTTACTGGCTCATGCTTTCACGATTAGGGACCACGAATTGATAAATATCCATCCCTGGGGAGAAACCTTGGATTGGGTAGACGACAGGCGATCGGTCGCCATCTTTAGTCATGCTCCATCGGTGGAAAACAGATTCCCGCTGCTGTCTTTGGCCAGGTGCAGGTATCGAAGGCCATCTCCTTGGCTGGATTTGCCTGAAATTTGGCTGGAGAGGATCTTACTGAGGTTCCAGCTCTCCTACCACATTTTACTGCAGTCCATCCCGCAGGAGTGGTCCCCTGACAGACAGGAGGGGGAGGGCCACGCTGGAACCTGCAGAGCAGAAAGTTGCCTTTGTGCCATGTTTCAAAGTACCAAGCAAGCCTGCACTTGTGTTTTATTCACCTTGTTTTGGTCCATTCAATAATGTAGGCTACGGCCTAGGTTCTGTACGAAACGTAAATATGTAGAATTTATCGCAGTTTAGCCTACTTATGAATATATGCAATCTTTGCCCGTATTCCTATTAATTAGAGTCTGATAAATACCCGTAAAAGTAGCAGTTTGTTTGCAGCCTGCTCACAAATCTACTGGCATAGAGCGTAAACCGGCTGCAGTTGCTCAGATTCAGGGCAGCACGTCTGCCGGCCCGAGGATGAAGGGGACTGTTCAAGCAACCCCTGTAGGGGTAAAACTGCCTGCACGTCCTCCACGCAGACTTCACCGAGGGTTTTCAAGGAACACTTAACGTGCATAAATTCACTTTCAAAATCCCGGGGTAATTAGAGGAGCAGGCCCACAAATCACCTCTCTCGAAGGTACACCTGACTGATTTTCAAACCAGGGTGCAAGCACATTAAAAACCTTTTGAAAATTACCCCCTGACAGTCTATGCCGCATCTCATGCCGTGCCTGAATTAGATGGTAAGCTCTCTGGGGTTAGGGAATGACCTATGCACCTGAATTGTTAACCTGCCTCGCGCTTGGGCAAGTTACAATTTAAAATCTAAAATTCAAATGCCAAGGTTAAGGAACGTAAGCACCGATTCCAGTTTTAGTGATCATTTACTTTACCCACGGACTAGAAGAGGACGTTTCCGTCTTGTCTTCTGTCTAAGTGCTGCTTTCTTAACTGCAGGGCGTGCACGAGTGGAGAGGCGAGATCAGTAGTTCTCGCCACTCACAGGCGCTTTGCGATAGAGGCGCTCAGAGGCAAATATTCCCATCTGCTGTACTGCCAGTGACCTGCAAGGACCATTACGGTTCAGGGAGTGGCAGGCAGAAGTGGTTCCCTGGTACCTCATGAATGACATTGTAAATCAGGGCAGGATGTGGTGAAGATGAAAGGTAGGCCTGTGACATGGAGGACTGTCTCCTGGAAAGGGAACTGGGTAGAGACTGCCAAAGCCACATCGTTCTGTTGAAATGATTAACCAAAAGGTTAAAAAAAAGCCACCACCTTCTTTTTTTTTTGCAGTAGTTATTAGATGAGTTTGAACAAAGAGCCTAGAGGTAGTGTCCCACCAACCACATTCATCGCATACTTGTAGCAAGATTCAGTAGCTTTAGATTTCATCAGTAGATTTCATCATTTCATAATAATTGGTGCGAGCTAAATCCAAAAAAATAAACAAATAATGTATTAAAGTGGGTTATAAATTAATAAAAACAAAATGAATGTGATGCCTTATATGTTGTTCCAGTTTTTCTTCAAAATTTTAGCACAGGATTTGTTTGATGTTCACTTTACGCAACTTTTATTTTACTAATCTTCCGTCTGATAATAAATCTGGAGGAAGGTACCAGTCATGACGGGGAAGCTTCAGTTTCTCGTCCTTCAAATTGTCAGTTTCTCAGGGAAACAACTGCTGCTGAAGCAAGAGCTGGTGAAAGCAGGACGTCGCACCGGATAAAAACTGGGGTCTGTCTAACTTGCTAAAAACAATATTGCATGCTGAGGAGAATGTGATTGAGCTATAAAGTATAACATTTTCTGTTTAGGAGTGTGATAGAGCTTTGAGGCATATTATTTCTCTTTTGGATTATAGAGCTTTGACATATATTGGGGTAGATTTTCAAAGGGTTGCGCGCGTAACCCTTAAAAAAAAAAAACCCTGCGCGCGCCGAGCCTATTTTGCATAGGCTCAGCGACGCGCGCAAGCCCCAGGACGTGCGTATGTCCCGGGGCTTTCGAAAATGGGCGGGGCAGGGGCGTGGCCGGGGCCGGGCATGGAGGCAGGGCCGGGGGCATTTCCAAGTCCTCCAGCACGGCCGCTGTGCTGGAGGTTCACGCGCCAGCAGCTGGCCGGCACGCATAAGTTACACCTGCCAGAGGTAGACGTAATTCCATCAAATAAGGTAGGGGGGGGATTTAGGTAGGGCCGGGGGTGGGTTAGATAGGGGAAGGGAGGGAAAGGTGAGGGGGATCAAAAAAAAAAGTTCCCTCCAAGGCCGCTCCGATTTCGGAGTGGCCTCGGAGGGAACGGGGAAAGCCATCGGGGCTCCCCTTGGGCTCGGCAAGCGCAAGGTGCCCATGTGGGCACCCCCTTGCGCGCGCCGAGCCCAGATTTTATAACATGCGTGCGGCAGCGCGCGCATGTTATAAAATTGAGCATAGATTTGTTCGCGCCAGGTTGCGCGAACAAATCTACGCCCGTGCGTAGATTTTAAGATGTATTTATTTATTTATTGCGTTTTATATACCGTCGTTCGGTTTCGCCATCACAACGGTTTACAAAGTTTCGATGATTAAAGAGTTTCCAAAAGGTACATATGGTTGCTAACATAAAAAGATCTGGCCCATTATTTGTTGTTTGGGAGTGTAATAGAGGTTTAAAGTATAGTATTTTCTGCTTGGGAGTGTGATAGAGTTTTGAAATATATTTGCTGTTTGAGAGTGTGATAGAGCTTTGAAGTATATTATTTTCTCTTTGGGAATATGATACAATTTTGAAGTATATTATTTGCTGTTTTAAGGTGTGAGAGTTTTTAAAGCATGCTATTTAGCTGTTTGAGAGTGTGATAAAACTATTTCTTTTTTTGTTTGTAGTTGAAAAATAGTTTATTTTGACTCATCAAAGGACTTGTTTGGAGAAACTGCTAGAATACAGATAAATAGAAAAGAAATGGCAAAATAAATCTCAGTCTTGAGGGAATTTATCCTGAAGCAAGAGCTGATGAAAGCAAGACTTTGCATTGGATAAAAACTGAGATCTGTCTAACTTCCTAAATGATTTTGTTTGCTGGGGAGAGTGTAATTGAGCTTTAAAGTACAACATTTTCTATTTGGAAGTGTGATAAAGCTTTGTAGTATATTATTTTCTCTTTGCAAATGTGATAGAGCTGTGAAGTATATACAGGGTCATTCATCAAATCATGTTATGGCCCTTATGCCCGTGATAACATTATAACACATACGTTATTTATCGCAGCATGCGCTGCATGCAAATTTGCAAAATGTATTCAGGTGGTCAGATTTTGGGAGGAGTAAATGAAAAGGAGATGTGATAATGCTGTGCGTGATAGCACAACACATGCGTTATACATGCTATCGTGGGCAATAATGCTACACCTTTTTTTCCTAGTGTTATGACCTGCGATAGTTGTGTGTTATGCTCAAAACAGGATTTTTTGCAAATTCCAAGAAAGAAAGAGAGAGAGAGAGAGCCTCTGGGGTGGCACACGTATTAATCATCTATTTATACCACTACAGGAGGGTCATCTAGTAACTTGAGGTGAGGTTTTGGTGGTGGTCTTGGGTTTTGGAGCCAGTTTTACATGCACAGGAAGACGTACGAACAGCATCAGTTGGATTTGGAATGAGGAAAGATACACGAAGATGAGATTTCTACAATGTAATATTTATTTATTTTTATTTTTAAGCTTTTATATACCGAAGTTTAGCTAGAGGCCTTCACTCCGGTTTACAGGTAAAACAACATATTACAATTTGGGAAAACTGATAGAACAACACAGTTTAAGTTATTGAACAAGTTATGTTGTGTATAGCCAACTTCAAGTAACGACGTAGCTTAAAACCTACGATTAGATATCAACATTTTAAATAATAATAAAATTAGTAATAATAATAATAAAAATAATAATAATAATAAAATAATAAAAATAATAAGATAAAATAATAATAATAATAATAATGTTCTGTCACTCTAACTTGATAGAACCCAGGTAGAGAGTGTATCAAGCTCCTCCTCCTACAGTGATATAAATAGTTGACTAATAAGAGAGCCTTATAAAGAATTTCTTTCTCTCTCTTTTTTTTTCATCACAGACGTTATTCATGCAAAATGTATAGCATTTTCATGAATCTAGGGGATAATTTGCTGTTTGAGAGTGTGATAAAATTTAGAAGCATACTATTTGGCTGTTTGACAGTATGACAGAGCTGTTTGTTTGTTTGTTTTTTTACCTATTTCTCCCTGGCTCAAATCTACATATATAGACTATTGCCCAATTAGGTGTCATTTGATAAATAAGAATGAACTAGTGTTTTGGAAAAATAAGTGCAAAATAAACCATCACTCAAATTTAAAAAGTAATAATAGGTAATTATAAGTCTTTAGCTACATGGTAAATAAAAAGTTGAATAAATTTAAGAAATAATATTTTATAATAAAAGAAAAGGATGCAGACAGCAGTCCAACAGAAACATGGAGACTACCCAGTCTTATGCACTAAGTGCCATATGCATGATTATCTGCTTATTGGGGAAAGTCTATAATCCACATTAACCACTACTCTGCCCAGCTGAAGACTCTAATAGGTTAAAGGCTTGATGAACCAACCAAGTCTTTATCACTTTATGACAATCTAAATAATCAGCTTGTAATTTCACGTCCCTTGGGAGGTTATTCCACAGACTCAGGCACACAATAGAGAAGATTCACAGTCTAGTGTTTTGCAAATGGGCCTCTCAAATAGTTGGAACAAAAAGGTAGTTTTCTTGGGAGAAACTCAAACTACAAGCCGGAACGTATGTGCAGTTCATTAGCTAATTACTCTGGTCCCAATCTGTTCTTTGCCTTATAAACTATCATCAACATTTTAAATTTACAGCAAAGCTCTATTGGAAGCCAGTGTAGATGAATTAAAAGTAGGAAGCATTCTAACTTGCACCTAACTCTCTCAAAATCCTGGCCACCATATTTTGTAACAGTTGCAATCTTTTCAAAGATGCTTTAGGCAAAGCTACATATACTTAATTACAGGAATCCAATCTCGAGTTTAATAATGCATGAACAACCATTGCTAGATTTTTGGGTGACAGAGAAAATTCTAACTGATGGATCAAATGCAATTGGTCAAAAACGGATTTTACTATAGCGGAAATTTGTGACTCAAATGTTAATCCAGAAATAAGCCAAATATCTAAATTTCTTACTGATAGCCGTAATGGAACCACTAAGTCATCTAGTTTGATCCTAAAAGCCAAATGAGGTTCCTGGACCCTCAACCATAATGCTTTTATCTTACTGACATTTAGTTTAAGCTTATTATCCCTAAACCAGTGCACTACAACCGTTAAGTCTCTCTTGTAGATCCTCTCCAACTTTTCCGTCCTTCCGTTTTATACTGGGAGGAAAATTTGAATGTTATCAATGAATCAATAGAATTGCAGCCCCGTAACCCTAATAATATGGTACAAAGGTGCCATGATGATATTAAATAGATAGGGTGACAGGACTGAGCCCTGCAGCTCTCCACACACTAACTACCAGGGCGCAAATCGGCATTCTCCCATCTCCACTTGTTGCCACCACCCCTGAAGAAATTATATAAACCAACATAATACTTTCCCACCCATACCTGCCTCTCTCAATTGGTCAGTCATCAAGCAATGATTCATTGCATTGAAGGTGGCTGTCAATAGTCTGGTCCATAATGGTCCCTGGATTATGGATCTAAAGATGCTTTCTTCAGTAGGGACCTAATGAATGCCTTCTTCATTAAGGAAAATGTTAACTAGGGATGTTCATTTTTTTGAAAGAAAGCAGGAAATTTTAATGAAATTTCCGGTTTTGTTTCAAAATGATGTTCATTTTCCTTCATTTCATTTTTTTTAAAGTATGCCCCCAAACCCTTCTCTTCCCCTACCCTCATTCCCAGGCCCTCTTCCCAATTTCTCCCTCTCCTACCAGGTTGACGTTCTTCAAAGAACAGAGTGATCTCCAGTCATTTCTGCCCCATTGGTACTGCAGTTAAAAATTATGCCAGCAGACCAAGACCACCATCATTTTAAATGTTTTTGTACAAACTGGTTCCAGCCTGGGCCTGGATCTGGGGGGTGACATTTTGTATGGAAGAAATCTAAAATGGCTCCGATATCCTTTGTGACAGCACTGGCAAGGTAGGAGGAACAACTGAGGATTGTTTTTATCCTATGAAGAATGTCAACTCTATACCAGGGTTCAGAGGGTGGGGTGTTGAAATTTGGAAAAGGGCCAAAGCTTTGCCTTTTTTTGAGGGGGAAGGGCCAATATTTTTGGTTACGTTTTGTTTCTTTTATTTAAATTTCATTTGCTTTTTTTTTTTTGTTTTGTTTGAAATAAATGAATTTTGTCTGTGAGTTTTGTGAATGTTTTTAGAGTACCCTGCTCTGAACTATGGAAAGGTAGGTAAAAGATAAAATAAAAATAAAATTCAAACAAAATAAAAAATAAAAACCCACAAATAACAACAAAAAAAATGGATGTGCACACTTCTAGTCATCACATTTTCACACAATTTGTCCGCCAATCCCTCCTTAGCTGCCTTTAACAAAAAGGATCCAAGGTACAGGATGACACCTTGATTCTAACCAAACCTTTTCAAGCAATTCTCTTACATAATGCATGGAATCGATCCCAGGCACTGAGATACTATTCTGCTCCCCTGTCCCCTCTCCCCCGCAATAACCCCCTTCTTCTGCTTCATTGCTGGAATCACAAGATCATTACTGCCAGCAGCCCTTCCCCCTGAAACTGAAAACATTATACTATTAAAATTGGCAGCAGTTCCCATGGAAATATGGCCCATCTTCAAATTGCTGACAGACTGCTATTATTATTTTATTACTGAAATGGGTTGCAAATGCATTACACTCATCTATTGAAGAATTTATAGCCGCAGCCCTAGTCATTAGAGTTGTCCACCTTTTTACTACTGAGTACAGTACCTTGGACTGATTCCCAGAGGTCTCAATTGTGCTTTTAATATGCAGTTTCTTAGTTTCCTTAATTTGCTTCTCTTAGCTTGAAACATGGCTTTTCCATTCTGATTTGGCCTTAGCGGGCCTAACCTTGCACCAGTGTCTCTCTGTTTTTCTCATCACTTCTCATTCAAAGAGCGTCTATAATCCTAACAGCCGACTTCGGGGCAGTCCCCTGTATGCCAATGAAGATCTGGTCAAAGGCAGTTTTGATGGCACCTCCATTTCCAGCTATGAGTAGCATTTGGTTAAGACCTAGAGCATCTTCAAAGATGCCCCCCCCCCCCCCCACATTGTGGATCGTTACCATTAGATGCCAGATCAGAAAGGAATTATTTGACCTTTCGGGAAAAAAAATGAAGGCCTGGCTTTTCCCCTGTATTTAATGATAGTATTCTATATTAGGGATGTGAATCGGGCTTCGGACGATTGAAAATATCATACGATATTTTCAAAATCATCAGCAATCGGGGGCTCCCCCAAAACAATAGGAAAACCCCACGATATTGTTCGTGAGGGTTCTCTTATCGTCTTGGGGGAAGACGGGAAAAACGGCACACAAAAATAACCCCTAAACCCACCTTGACTCTTTAAAACTAATCCCTTAGCTTCCCCCACCCTCCCAACCCCACCAAAAACATTTTACAGGTACCTGGTGGTCCAGTGGGGGTCCCGGGAGTGATCTCCTGCTCCCGGGCTGTCGGCTGCCACTAATCAAAATGGCGCCGATGGCCTTTGCCCTTACCATGTGACAGGGTATCCATGCCATTGGCCGGCCCCTGTCACATTGTAGGAGCACTGGATGGCCCACACCATTTTTAAAGATGGCGCCGGCCATCCAGTGCTTCCTCCATGTGACAGGGGCCGGCCAATGGCACGGATACCTTGTCACATGGTAAGGGCAAAGGGCCATCGGCGCCATTTTGATTAGTGGCAGCTGACGGCCTGGGAGCGGGAGATCGCTCCCGGGACCCCCACTGGACCACCAGGTACCTGTAAAATGTTTTTGGGGGGATCGGGAGGATGGGGGAAGCTAAGGGATTAGTTTTAAAGGGTCTGGGTGGGTTTTTTGTTTATTGGCTTGGGCGCAGCCGATAAACAAAACTGCGATCGGGCCAGACGAAAAAAAAACACACGATGTGACTCGGAACCGGAATCCGAACCGATTCCAGTTCCGATTCACATCTCTATTCTATATGGTGGCGGTGTTGGTCCTTGGCTTGGAGGGAGATGGGTTATGTCAGATTGAATATTTTTAATATTATTGAACCTTGAAATGTGGTATGTTGTTACATCATTTGATGTCACTGAACTTAGGGCCTCTTTAAACTTCACGAGAACTAAATCTTTGGTAAGTCGCACCATTGTACCGTTTATGGCAGAGGTATTCACTTCAAGGGCAAAAAATGTGTTGAGTTTTCAGAATATCCCTAATGAATATGCATGAGATAGATTTGCATGCACACTGCGTCCATGTATGCAAATCTATCTCATGCATACTCATTGGGGTTGTCCTGAAAACCAGAGGGACAGATCTTAAAAAATACACGCGGGCGTAGATTTGTTCGCGCAACCCGGGGCGAACAAATCTACGCCCGATTTTATAACATGCGCATGCAGCCGCGTGCATGTTATAAAATCCAGGGTCGGCACACGCAAGGGAGTGCACACTTGTGCACCTTGCGTGCGCCGAGCCCTAGGGGAGCCCCGATGGCTTTCCCCATTCCCTCCGAGGCCGCTCCGAAATCGGAACGACCTCGGAGGGAACTTGCCTTCCACTCCCCCCCACCTCCCCCTCCCTTCCCCTATCTAACCCACCCCCCAGCCCTACCTAACCCCCCCCCCCACCTTTGTTGCATTAGTTACGCCTGCCTGAGGCAGGCGTAACTTGCGCGCATCGGTTGGTTGCCAGCACGCCATGCCCCGGCACAGGCCGCTGTGCAGGAGCACTCGGCCCCGCCCCCAGACCGCCCCTGCACCACTCTCTCTCTCCCTCCCCTGGTGTTCAGGACCCCTCTGGTTCCTTATCCTGTGAGCAGTAAAGATATGCAGGTATCCTGCCAATGCGTGCCATGATCAGCCTTTGCATAACTTGGGTTATGGACATAAGCTTTGGTCCTATTCCCTTTGCCACGTGTATGGGGCCATTTTTGCATGAGCACGGAGCACCTGCACACATTTGCGTGCATATGTCGGCCCATACCCAGGTGTGGAATCATTTTGTAACATATACGCACATAAGTACGCATGTTATAAAATAGCCTGGCCACGCACACATGTGCGCCAGATTTTAAGTTGACGCGCGCATGTGTGCTCATATCCCATTTCTATCATGTAAATCAGGAGATTTTAAAAGCGGAACGTGCCAACAACATTCCCAGTTTTACCAGTTCATCCCTAGTTCATCCAGTTAAGAGATAGGTCCTCCAACCCTCCCTGGTCCAGTTAGCCTCGACCCTTAAAACCCCTTACATGGCATCCACAGCAGAAGTAATATTTCACGGCAGGAGGCATCGGCACGCGCCAGATCTCATCACTATTTACGTGCACATTTTAGGTCCACGCCCTGAAATTCCCATGCCCCACCCAGACCACGCCCCCAACCCACCCCTTTTTGAAAACTTTCGAGAGATGCGTGACGTGGGAGATGCGCGTGTATCTCGGTGGCTTTTAAAATCCGCTCGGCGCGCATAAGCCCAACTTCTTCGTGCATTCCCTAATTAAAGCGTGTTTCAAGCTTTTAAAATTCATCTCTAATTAGGGAAGCTAATCAATTTCGCAGTGCATTAATAATGGGAGATTTAAATTACTGCAGTATTGACTGGGTAAATGTAACATCAGGACATGCTAGAAAGATAAAATTCCTGGATGGAATAAATGGCTGCTTCATGGATAAAGGTGAACCGGTAGATGTAGTGTATTTGGATTTTCAGAAGGCTTTTGACAAAGTCCCTCATGAGAGGCTTCTAGGAAAACTAAAAAGTTATGGGATAGGAGGTGATGTCCTTTCTTGGATTACAAACTGGTTAAAAGACAGGAAACAGAGAATAGGATTAAATGGTCAATTTTCACAGTGGAAAAGGGTAAACAGTGGAGTGCCTCAGAGATCTGTACTTGGACCAGTGCTTTTCAATATATTTATAAATGATCTGGAAAGGAATACAACGAGTGAGGTGATCAAATTTGCTGATGACATAAAATTATTCAGAGTAGTTAAATCACAAGCAGATTGTACCTTGCAAGACTGGAAGATTGGGCATCGAAATGGCAGATGAAATTTAATGTGGACAAGTGTAAAGTGATGCATATAGGGAAAAATAACCCTTGCTGTAGTTACACGATGTTAGGTTCCATATCAGAAGTTACCATTCAGGAAAAAGATCTAGGCATTATAGTGGATAATATATTGTAATCGTCGGTACAGTGTGCTGCAGCAGTCAAAAAAGCAAACAGAATTTTAGAAATTATTAGGAAAGGAAGAGTGAATAAAACAGAGGATGTCATAATGCCTCTATATCGCTCCATGATGAGACCGCACCTTGAATACTGTGTACAATTCTGGTCGCTGCATCTCAAAAAAGATATAGTTGTGAAGGAGAAGGTACAGAGAAGGGCAACCAAAATGATAAAGGGGATGGAACAGCTCCCCTATGAGGAAAGACTGACGAGGTTAGGGCTGTTCAGCTTGGAGAAGAGACGGCTGATAGAGGTCTATAAAATCATGACAGGACTAGAATGGGTTAATGTGAATCAGTTATTTACTCTTTAAGATAATAGAAGTTATCAAGCAGCATATTTAAAACATTAGAGAAAATTCATTTTCACTCAACACACAGTTAAGCTCTGAAATTCATTGCCAGAGTATGTGGTTATGGCAGTTAGTGTAGCTGGGTTTAAAAAAGAGTTTGGATACCTTCTTGGAGAAGTCTATAAACTGTTATTAGTCAAGCTGACTTAGGGAATAGCAACTGCTTATTACCTACATTAGCAAAATGGGATCCATTTAACATTTGGGTACTTGCCAGGTACTTGTAACCTGGATTGGCCACTGTTGGAGACAGGATGCTGGGCTTGATGGACCCTCGGTCTGACCCAGTATGGCAACTTCCTATGTTCTTATGTTCTTAATTCTTCCTCTATAGCTTCCTACTTTTTTGGGTCCTAAATTTGCATTCCTAATGAAACTAAATTTAGGGATTCAGCCCTAGGAAATTTTCCAAAGGGCCAATTCAGAATTCTAATTCCCAAAGTTAGGCTCCTAAACCTGTTGAAAATCAGCATCTCTATTCCTAATTTGTAATAAAGCTGAAGCATCAGTCTGATTAAACACCAGCTCCAAAGTGCGGTGCACTGAGCATGTAGGAACATCCATGCGGTGAGAGACCCCCAGCACGCGCACGCTATCAACGAAACGATTGTTCTGCTCGTATGCCTCAGATTTTACACCTACACTGAAATCCCCTAAAACAAGCAAATTAGGGAACATTATTGACACTTCTGCAATTAACTCCAATAGCTAGTCTGTTATTAAACTATCATTAGATGGAACACAGTAAATCAATAGTACGCCTACCACCACAACCGTTCACCAAAAGATATTTTACATCACTTATTCGGTGAAGGGATTAGGGGGTGCTCCTGAAATTATTTCCGACCTGCTCTTGCAGCATAATTGTCACATTATCTTTCTCACGGAGGCAAGACTCTGTAATCCCTAGGAAGCTGGCCCTATGTTCCAAAATTAGCTCACGCATGATAACGCACCAAAATAGTTAGCCCTAGAAGGAAGGCTTCTCCATAACGCTTCAGATTGGAAAAGGAGGCTACAGCGCTCTGACTTCAGCATTGCTTTGTAAACGAATGACCCTTTATCCCTCTTGAAGGCAGGCCCTGAACGTCTCTTGTCATTCTAAGCTGTTTTTCATTTTGTTCCAAATATTCAGACAGATTAGAGGGAGAAGCATCTGGCTGGGATGGACGGGTTCAGCAGCAGCAGGTATTTGTTTCTCTAGGAACACATTCAGAAAAGGTCAGAAGGATCTCCATTCAGGTGGACTGAGGATGATCTACAAAAGGGGGAAAATGTTCCTTCAGACTTATGACTTTGCCTAGAATGACAGCAATAGGCTGTCAGGACTGGATTCAATTGACCAAACCAGTGTTTCTGCTTGGGGTGGTGGACAGTCCCAGAAACGTGGAAGAATGGAACAGGTTCAGGTGCCCAGTTGTGATGGTGGGGGTCTTTCTAGTCTCAGAGTCTAAGTATCCTGCGAATCAGAACCAGGCCCTATTTAGACTCCTCTGAATCAAACTCCCATGCGTTAGCAAATCTGAAGGAGCAGCCTACAGACCCAGTGCAGTTCCTGCAGGCTGCTTCCATGGAAGAGCGTTAGGTTTCTGTGCCAGTGACAAAACCGTATCCAGCGTTTGTCTTATAAATGCTGAGCCTGGTGGATTTTATGGCTGCGCACCACTGATTCGGTTCAGGTACATCAATTTGTTGTAAATCGTGTACAGGGTAAGAAGCAGTGATAAAAATAAGCTGCATAAATTGCGAAAAATGAAACCTCCTTTACATCCACTCTCCTTTTTCAAAAGGAACAGCAAGTGAATGAATGGTTATTCTTTCCTTTCTTGGGTAAAATGTGAAGCTGTTTGCAATCTTTGAATCAAAAACCAAAGCAACAGCAAACACAACATTTGAAGCTATCGTGCGAAAAGAAAGATTGTAGTGGAGTCTGGAATATGAAAGGCAACTTTCTCATTCTTAGGTTGACTTGAGTCTGGTGGAAAAGAATCCAGAACCACTCAGATTTAGTAAAATCATATTGACAGAGTAAGGCAAAAACTGGCCCTGTCTGAAGAGCATGTGGGGCGTTCCCTTTCTTCAATAGTTTTTGATTTGCATTATTTTTATTGCTTTGTTATGTATTATTATTTGTGTTATATGGATTGTATTTATGTACCAATGTTGTAATGCACTGTGAGCAAAGTTTCTGGAACAGCAGGCTGTAAGTGCTCTTAAATAAATAAACATCTTAAAAAACTGTTCAAACTTTTGAAAATCACATAAAGGAACAGCTGTAGGGAGAGTATTGGTAAAGGCTTAGAGAAAAACTACCAAATGCATGGCTTCTATACATGGAGTTGCAACAAACCAGTGAGGTAAGGAATGCTTCATGGACGGCTGGTCATGGGCAGGGGGAGAGGGCACCTCTGTCACGCCAGATCCTGTGACACTCTACCTGTCACACCTGATGGAAAGCAAGACAAAGTCAAGGGACAATAGAATTCGAAGAAGAGAATAAAAGCACCGTTAGTGCGTCATCAACAGCTCTGCTAACTGTTTAAGTGGTAGACTTTGGAGCCTATCTTTCAAACCCTGTCCAATCAGGGCTGGATTTAGGCGTAGGAAGCATAGGCCTTGGGTGCCAAATTTCTAAAGGCATCCAAAAAAACTGAGATTCCCCAGCTGCTGCTTTTCAGGGGGCGAGAAAGGAGGGAGCCCTTTGCCTTGAGTCCTCTGCCTATGGGTGCCGCCATCTTGAATCTGGCCCCTGTGTCCAATCGACTGTTGGAGCACACGGTGGCTGTTTCTTCAGTCAGTAAAGGTTAACGATGACCTTTCTTTCAAGTTAGAAAGCAAAGAGAAACTTCAGATGTAGAGCAGATGGATTCTGGGTGTTTGCCCACGTGTTCTGCTACTCAGTCTTCTCGGAGGCTGAGGGATGCCTCGGCGTGTCAGTGCTCAGTGGGTGGCCCACATGTAACATGTTTGCTGTAAATATCCCTCTGTTCATCTCAACTCTTTGGCATGAGGACTGCAAAAAATGCCACCCCCGTACGAGATGAATAGGGATGTGCATTTATGTGCAAACAGAATGAAAAATGCAATGAAACACCCTCCTTTCATCCCGTTCACAAACAAAAAGACATGAAAACAACCTTGCCGAAATTTAGATTGCTTTTTCATTTTTATCATTTTGGGAAACGCTGTGCACTATTTCCTGAAATGAAAAAAAAAAAGCCCCCCCCCCCCCCCCCCCACTCCGGTGAAACCAGCTGGAAAACCCCAAAGTGGAACAAAATACTTTGGCCTGCATATATCCTACAAATGTACTGGCAGATCAGGATTTCCTGAGGGCAGACCCGAGGCATGGTTCTTGCTCTGCACACTTACAGTGGGAAAGCCAAGTTCAATGTTCGGACATGAGATGGAAGCGATGGGCTCAGGATTCAGTGGGAAGCAGAACCCATGCTGGCAAACAGAGTGTGATTTCCACGTAAATATCTACGAATGCATCAGTCGTTCCAGGGAGGTGTGGCTTAGTGGTCAGAGCCCCAGGCTCCACCGATTCTGGAAAAGTCCTGGCATGTGAGTTCAAGTCTCCCTTCTGTTGCTGACCGCTCTGTAGGGCTCCAGCATCCACTTAAAAACAAACGCGTGTTTCAGGGCGATGTAGCATGGGCAAGAAGCATTTTACCCAGGTAGATCTCGGCTTCCCTTAACCACGCTAAACGTCGACGCAGTGTTACACAATGCGTGTTTTTTTTTGCCACATTGAGAGGAGGCGTGTTTAGATCAAATCTACGTGCTTACTTTTCATGCAAAACCCTACCCGCCCACTGAGTAGCTGCAAATCAATTAGACACACTTTGTATCCGCAGCATATTTCAAAGCAAAAAAGTCTGTGTGTACATCCGCATTCAGAACCGGTGCCGAGCCTTCTAGGAAAAAAGTACCAGGTGATCTTTGTCCCAATGTGGACAGCTTGAAAATTGCCCCCCTTAATCTTGCTTTTCGGGTCAACAAACAAAATTATTATAATTATGATTATTATTATAAAATTTACAACTGTACTCCTTGGCATTTTAAAATATCCCTTTCCATGTGCTTTAGTAATAATAATACTTATCATTTCTATAGCACTTCTGGACATAGTCAGTGCTGTATAATAGTGATAAGTCCATGCCCCAAACAGCTTAAGCACATAAGAACATCATAAGTTGCCATACTGGGTCAGACTGAGGGTCCTTCAAGCCCAGCATCCTGTTTCCAACAGTGCCCAATCCAGGATACGAGTACCCAGCAAGTACCCAAAAATGAAGTAGATCCCAATCTATTGATGCCAGTAATAGCAGTGGCTATTCCCTAAGTCAACTTGACGAATATCAGTTTATGGACTTTTCCTTCAGGATCTTGTCCAAATCTTTTTTAAACCCAGCTAAGTTACTGCCATAACCACATCCTCTGGCAATGAATTCCAGAGCTTAATAGTGCATTGAGTGAAAAAGAATTTCTCCGATTTGTTTTAAATGTGCTACTGCTAACTTTATGGAATACCCTCTAGTCCTTCTATTATCTGACAGAGTCACATTTACCCATTCTAGTTCTATCATGATTTTATAGACTTCCATCATATCCCCACATAGCTATCTCTTCTCCAAGCTGAAGAGACCTAACTTCTTTAGCTTTTCCTCATAGGGGAGCAATTCCATCCCCTTTATCATTTTGGTCATCCTTCTCTGTACTAGAGATGTGAATCGTGTCCTCGATCGTCTTAACGATCGATTTCGGCTGTGAGGGGGAGGGAATCGTATTGTTGCCGTTTGGGGCGGTAAAATATCGTGAAAAATCGTGAAAAATCGAAAAAACGTAAAATCGCAAAACCGGCACATTAAAACCCCCTAAAACCCACCCCCCCGACCCTTTAAATTAAATCCCCCACCCTCCCGAACCCCCCCCCCAAATGACTTAAATAACCTGCGGGTCCAGCGGCGGTCCGGAACGGCAGCGGTCCAGAACGGGCTCCTGCTACTGAATCTTGTTGTCTTCAGCCGGCGCCATTTTCCAAAATGGCGCCGAAAAATGGCGGCGGCCATAGACGAACACGATTGGATGGCAGGAGGTCCTTCCGGACCCCCGCTGGACTTTTAGCAAGTCTTGTGGGGGTCAGGAGGCCCCCCCCAAGCTGGCCAAAAGTTCCTGGAGGTCCAGCGGGGGTCAGGGAGCGATTTCCCGCCGCGAATCGTTTTCGTACGGAAAATGGCGCCGGCAGGAGATCGACTGCAGGAGGTCGTTCAGCGAGGGTTCCGGCGCCTCGCTGAACGACCTCCTGCAGTCGATCTCCTGCCGGCGCCATTTTCCGTACGAAAACGATTCGCGGTGGGAAATCGCTCCCTGACCCCCGCTGGACCTCCAGGAACTTTTGGCCAGCTTGGGGGGGGCCTCCTGACCCCCACAAGACTTGCCAAAAGTCCAGCGGGGGTCCGGAAGGACCTCCTGCCGTCCAATTGTGTTCGTCTATGGCCGCCGCCATTTTTCGGCGCCATTTTGGAAAATGGCGCCGGCTGAAGACAACAAGATTCAGTAGCAGGAGCCCGTTCCGGACCGCTGCCGTTCCGGACCGCCGCTGGACCCGCAGGTTATTTAAGTCATTTGGGGGGGGGTTCGGGAGGGTGGGAGATTTAATTTAAAGGGTCGGGGGTGGGTTTTAGGGGGTTTTAGTGTGCCGGCTCACGATTCTAACGATTTATAACGATAAATCGTTAGAATCTCTATTGTATTGTGTTCCATAACGGTTTAAGACGATATTAAAATTATCGGACGATAATTTTAATCGTCCTAAAACGATTCACATCCCTACTCTGTACCTTCTCCAGTGCAACTATATCTTTTTTGAGATGCGGTGACCAGAATTGTACACAGTATTCAAGGTGCGGTCTCACCATGGAGCGATACAGAGGCATTATGACATTTTCCGTTTTATTCACCATTCCCTTCCTTATAATTCCTAACATTCTGTTTGCTTTTTTGACTATCGCAGCACACTGAACCGACGATTTTAAAGTATTATCCACTATGATGCCTAGATCTTTTTCCTGGGTGGTAGTTCCTAATATGGAGCCTAACATTTATTTATTTATTTAACATTTTTCTATACCGGCATTCGTAGGACACATCATGTCGGTTTACATGTAACTGAGAAAGGAAATTACAATGAACGAGGAAGGGGGCTAACTGGATAATATACAAAAGTACAGGTGAAGAGAGTCAACGAGCAGAGTTACAACTTTTGCATTCATGCTAGGGTTATATATGCAAGTGAAATATAAACAATGTTAAGGAGACATGTGCACTTAAGAACTTAGCATATAGAACTTATTTACAGTATGAAAGGAGGCAAGTGCCCGTATGTACAGATAAATGTTGGTGAAGGGGGGAGGAAATGAGGGAGGGAGCGGGAGGGGAGCGGAGAAGGGGTGTGGAGGGAACAGGGTACAATTGTGTAACTATAACAAGGGTTATTTTTCCCTATATGCAACACCTTGCACTTGTCCACATTAATTTTATCTGCCATTTGGACACCCAATCTTCCAGTCTTGCAAGGTCCTCCTGTAATTTATCACAATCCACTTGTGATGTAACTACTCTGCATAATTTTGTGTCATCCACAAATTTGATAACCTCACTCCTCGTTCCCCTTTCCGGATCATTTATAAATATATTAAAAAGCACCAGTCCAAGTACAGATACCTGAGGCACTCCATTTAATCCTACTCTCTGTTTCCTGTCTTTTAACCAGTTTGTAATCCACAAAAGTACATTGCCTCCTATCCCAAGACTTTTTAATTTTCTTAGAAGCCTCTCATGGGGGAATTTGTCACACGCCTTCTGAAAATTCAAATACACTACATCTACCGGCTTACTTTTAGCTACATGTTTATTAACCTCTTCAAAAAACTGTAGCAGATTTGTGAGGCAAAATTTCCCTTGGGTAAATCCGCACTGGTTGTGTCCCATTAAACCATG
Organism: Rhinatrema bivittatum; assembly: GCF_901001135.1. Classification (NCBI taxonomy): domain Eukaryota; kingdom Metazoa; phylum Chordata; class Amphibia; order Gymnophiona; family Rhinatrematidae; genus Rhinatrema; species Rhinatrema bivittatum. The sequence goes on from NC_042622.1 coordinate 20,792,403, forward strand.
TCTATCTATATGCTCTGTGATTTTGATCTTTAGAATAGTTTCCACTATTTTCCCCAACATTGACATCAGGCTCACTGGTCTATAGTTTCCCATATCTCCCCAGGAGCCCTTTTTAAATATTGGGGTTACATTGGCCACCCTCCAGTCTTCAGGTATAATGGACAATTTTTTTTTTTCAAAATCATTTATATGAAAGAACGTGTGATTACAACCACAGCAGCCTTAAAAAGAGGTGAACAGTGCAAACCTAAAACAAGTACAAAATACGGACATGGTCCAAAAACTGGTGTGCGATTAACGATGTAAGTGCTGCAACTGCACACACGCCCCCTTTTTCCAAATTGTATACATCCCCCATCACTCAACCTACATACCAACCACCTCAGTCACACACAAACATCCAACCATACAACCCCCCTATAATTCCCCCCCTCCCCCCCCAGGGAATGGTGCTTTGAGATCAGACAACAAATGAACCAAGCTCGCACAAGAACAATTATTCTAGAGAGAGATATGTCGCAGTCCAGGTGAATGCTATGGCACGAAGTCAGTTGGAAAGTCACGATTATTTCCACTTAGTACTATATCCAGTGTTTAAGAGTTGGGTTTGGATATCCAAAGGTAATAGAGCAAAACAGGCAGCCCAGTAGGCACTATAAGAAGCATCCAAAGTGCGGCCCGTTGAAAGAGCATCCAAGCGTTCCAGTTGCATGGAGGTCGCAAGTCTAGAATACCAGGCTTGCAAAGTGGGTTGTGTCATGGGTTCACTCCAAGAGGCCAGTATCGTCCGGCAGGCTAACAGAATGACAGTATGACCAAATTTAATGGGCAATTTTAATGATAGGTTACAAATTACTAGTAATAGATCTGAAATTTCATTTTTTATTTCTTTCAGAATCCTAGGATGCATACCATCTGGTCCAGGTGATTTACTACTCTTCAGTTTGTCAATCAGGCCTACCACATCTTCCAGGTTCACTGTGATTTGGTTCAGTTCACCTGAATCATCACCCATGAAAACTGTCTCCAGAACCATTATCTCCCCAACATCCTAATTTGTAAACACTGAAGCAAAGAAATCATTTATTCTTTCCACAATGGCCTTATCTTCCCCAAGTGCCCCTTTAATCCCTTGAGCATCTAACAGTCCAACTAACAATCTAAGTCAGCGGTTCTCAACCTGTGGGTCGCGACCCCGGCAGGGGTCGAACGACCAAAACGCAGGGGTCGCCTAAAGCAGGTCCCCAACCACTGGTCCGCGGACCAGTACCGGGCCGTTGGGGTTTTTTGCCGGTCCGCGGCGCCGCGGCTGCTGCGGGGAGGCGGGGCGCAGGGCCGGCGGAAGCACTAGACTAGGCGGTCGCCTAGAGCGCCAGCTTCCCGGGGGCGGCACTGCCCCGGTAAAATTAAGAGAGCCGCGCTTTCAAGCATGTGAGTCCTTTGCTGTCAGCCCGGGCGGAACGCGGCAGGACAGCTGGAGTCAGCGGCACCGGGCGTGCTCTCTTCTTCCCGCTCCCCCCCCCGCGGTCCGGAAGAGGAAGTGGAGAGCATCGGGTGCCTGCGCGGGAAGAAGAGACCACGCTAGTGTGGTCTCTTCTTCCGCGCAGGCACCCGATGCTCACCACTTCCTCTTCCGGGCCGCGGGGGGGGGGGAGAAGAGAGCACGCTGGGCACGACTGGAGTCAGCCGGGTGCCTGCGCTGGAGTCATCGGGTGCCTGCGCGGGAGTCATCGGGTGTCAGCCGGGTGCCTGCGCGGGAGTCATCGGGTGCCTGCGCGGGAGTCTTCCCGCGCAGGCACCCGATGCTCTCTTCTTCCCGCGGCCCGGAAGAGGAAGTGGAGAGCATCGGGTGCCTGCGCGGGAAGAAGAGGCCACGCTAGTGTCCGACGGGAAGAAGACTGCAGCGGGGCTCGGAGGAAAATGGAGTTTCAACCGCGGCCGATGGGACTCCGCCTCCGCGAGGGCTGAAAATGAAGAGGTTAGCGTTGGGAGGAGGCTGCTGCCGCCGCGAGTTCCCGGGGTGGGGGAGAGAGATAGTGAATGAGCGAGCAAGCATGTGTGTTTGAGATCCTGTGTGTGTGAGTGAGAGATTGCATGTATGTGAATGATTGAGAGCCTGTGTATGTGAAAGAGAGTATGTCTGTGATTGAGAGCCTGCCTGTGAGAGAGAGAGAGAGCATGAATGTAAGTTTACCATTGGGAACCTGTATGTGTAAGTTTGTGTGAAAGAGTATGTGTGTATGATTGAGATCCTTTGTGTGTGAGAGAAATCATGTGTATGTATGATTAAGAGCCTGTGTGTATAAGTAAGAGAGAGATCATGTGTGTCTGTGTCTGATTGACAGCTGGTTTAGGTGATGGAGCATGTGAGTATGTGATTGAGAGCCTGTGTGTAAATGAGAGAAAGAGAGGACATGTTTGTAAGCATGTGAATGAGAGTCTGTGTGTGAGAGAAAAAGACAGCATGTATTTATGTGATTGAAAGCCTGTGTGTGTGTGTAAGCGTGAAAAGATAGACAGCATGTGTGTAAATGTGTAATTAAGAGCCTATATAAGTGAGAGAAAAAACATGTGTATATGTGAGTACTGAGAGCATGTGTGTATAGGTGTGTCATTGAGAGCCAGTGTGAGAGAGAGCGCTGGTAAGTGACTGAGAGAGGAGAAAGTTCCAAGCAAACCACCCCACCTCCTGCTAATTCAGAACAATCTCAGGACACCTGGATATCAAATGTTCCCAGGTATGCAGAGCAAAAAAATTTTTGTATCCTTATTATTTTTCATTACTGGGTCTTTGTGTCTGCTATTTTTAAATATTTTGTTGGTATCTGGAAATGTTTTATATGAGTTTTTAATTATTGGATATTCCACTCATCAGCTGTTTCGAAATATGTTCTTTTTGTTAGTACAGTTTTACTGCTGCTGATTTTATATTTCTTGATTTGTTTTATAAGGATGGGTGATGTTTCTTTTTTCCTTTGTTACACTGCATACAGAGACTCTGGCTTGTTGCAGTTTCCAATTCAGTTTTTTCTGCATGCTTCTTGTTATGCGTTTTGGTCTCTTTATTCTATGTTAGGTGAGGGACAGCACGTGATTCAGGTGAGGTTTTCTGCTGGCGTGTTGTTTCTGTGTAGGACTATAGCAGCCTGACTTGGTCCGTTTTCCTAATAGGAGATGTATTGGTGTCTTAAGGCCTGGTGTAATATTTTCAGAGACTTATTGTACTTTAAAAGTGTGATCTTACATAAAATGCACACATTTACTTGTATTTAGTTTTAAACATATTGTATGGCTCTCATGGAATTACATTTTAAAATATGTGGCGTTTATGGCTCTCTCAGCCAAAAAGGTTCCTGACCCCCTGGTATAGAGCTTAGCCACTACTGCTGCTTCTGGTGTGTACTACAGCCTGCATGGAAGAAGAGTAAGAGAGCTGCTGGAGGGGGTAAGTAAAGATGGCTTTTTTTTTTATTTATACTTTATTAAGATTTAACACATTTTTACAATGCAAAAAATCAAAGAACAAAATTTTGTCAGAGGTAAATAATCAACATATCTATACATATACATATCTATACATAAGTATTTTGACAAAAATTTTTTTAGTCCACATTAAGGGAGGAACATATAACATAATTATCAAGAAATATGTAATACATCTTACATAATCTGGCTATTTTATCTATTTCTTGCAGCTATCTCTACTTAACCTCTTTCTTTATCTGACAAGAAGGTTTCCAAGTGAGGGGGATCCTGAAAGATAAACTTGTTTCTTTGATACACTACAATACATTTACACGGAAACCTTAGGAAGAATGTTGCTCCTAGAGCTAACACTCTTGGTTTCAAATTCAGAAATTGCTTCCTCCTAACCTGTGTAGTTCGTGACACGTCTGGGAAGAGTTGGACTCTTTGCCCACAAAACAGAATCTCTTTATTTCTAAAATATTTCTGCATAACTAATACTTTGTCACTTTCTCTACAGAAAGTGACAATTAATGTTGATCTCTGCGGAATATCATCCAAGGAAGACTCCAAAAATGCTGTTAAATTTGGAGACTGTTGTTGGATAAGATCCATCTCTTCCTCCCCTTCCTGTTTTTTTAACTTAGTAGTTGTTAAATAATAAATCTTAGAGAATGATTTGTCATCCAATGAATTTATCGCTAGATTTTCCACAATATACTTTTTTAATAGTTCAACAGGAGATAGAAGTCTCGTAATAGGAAAATTCAAGAATCTAATATTTCTTACTCTGTTATCATTCTCAAGACTTTCCATCTGCCTGTGAATACTTACACTATCTTTAATAAAAGAATACCCTTGCACTGGCCCTGGCGGGGCGAAGCTGGCGACCTGCCTTCTCCAACCCCAAAAGGGAAGAGACATGGCCCAAAAAGCTAGCGCATCGCAGTGACGTATGTTGCTGGAGCCGCGCAGGCAGGAAGGAGGTGTATCAGCCACTGCAGGTGCTCCTCCTACTTCCTTCCTGCCCGCCCTGCCCCGGAAGACAAATGTTGCCGGAGCCGCACGGGGAGGAAGGAGGAGGCACGTCAGCCGCGTGGGTAGAAGAGGCGCTTCAGCTGCGTGCAGAAGAGGAGCAGCGGGGCCGGGAAGACTAGGGCCACTGCAGAGCCCATCCTGTGGCAACCCGTAAAGAAGAGGCCCAGAGGTGAGAGAGAGGTGTGTGCGAGTATGAGATGAGTTGAGAGACTGTGTGTGTTTGCAGAGACAGCATGTGAGAGCCTCTGTGTGTGTGAAAGAGACAGCATGTAAGAGTGAGAGCCTGTGCTTGAGCAAGGCAGCATGTGGGGGTGTGAGAGAGCCTGTGTGTGAGACTCAGATAGCCTGTGCCAGTGAGAGCCTGTGTATGTGTGTGTGAGAGAGAAATGCATGTGAGAATGAGAACCTGACTGTGTGTTTGAGGGAAGAAGACAGGTGGAGAGAAAAGAAATAGAAAAAAAGGCAATATAAAAGGAAATGGCAAAAAATTAGAAAGGGAAGCAGATGTAAAAAAAAAAAAAAATGACTTTTTACTGATTGGCACATGTAATCTTTGGTAATGTGCAAGAGTAGCACTTTCTCTATGGCGGATCTCACAATGTATGAGATCAACATGGAGGAAGTGGAAACCCACGGGGCCTGCACAGAGGAGGCAGCGGAATGGGCTTCAGTGCCAATAGCAGCAATCAGTGTCTCCCCAATAGCCACGTGGCAGCAGTGGCAGTAATTAGATTAATTGTTTGACTCAGCTGGAGGTGACAAAGTATGAAGTGGGATGTGAAATCAGCTTGATCTGGTGGAGAATTAGGATTGCTGTTACACATGAACTATATTTGGCAAACATTAAGGGAGCCAGGATAATCAATTGAAGCCTGCAGCTGAGGACTGATTCATTATGACTCATGTAGAAATTAGTGCATTTTCCAGATTAGTCTGCATAACACAATTCTCAACATTCAGCATTATTTCTGCTGCATAGAGTTTTATCTGAGAGGCTCTGAGGTTGTGAGGGAGCCAGTAAGAGTGAGAGCATGAGTGTGTATGAGAAAATCCAGGGGAGTAAGAGTGTGTGTGGGGGGGGGGGGGGGGGTGGGGGGAGAGAGTGTCTTACACCCTGAGAGTGTATCAGTGTCTGTGAGAGTGAGAAGTTATGGTGGGTATAAGAGCATGAATGTGTAAGTATGTGACAGTGTATGTGTGAGAGAGAATGGACATGTGAGTATGTGTGAGAGAGAGAGGATAACCTCCTAATCCTCGACAATATCAGGGTGACTGGAAATCAAGAGCTCCCACGTATGGACAGCAGGGGCTTTTTAAAATCCTTATTAGTTTTAATTATTGTGTGTTATTTGATATATGTGCTGTTTTGAAATATTATTGGTGTTTGGGAAATTATAAAAATGTATATGATTTTAATTAATAGAAATTCTATTTATCAGTAATTTTAAAATATTCTTTTATTAGTATGGTTTTACTATTATAACTGATGCTTTATGTTTCTTCATTTTATTGTTTTATGAGGAATGGTGGTTCTGTTTATAAATGTCATAATAAATAAGTATGCACTAAAATCCAACCCCATCCATAACCCCGCCCCCATATGACCAAAGCCCCACCCTCACCCCACCCTCACCCCGCCCTCGCGGGGCGAGGGGTCACCGCAACATGAGGAACTGTATTTCGGGGTCACGGCATTAGAAAGGTTGAGAACCACTGATCTAAGTAGCCGATGCAATACAGTGCACTCACACGAGCGCACTCGGCATCCATTTTCATTACTGGCAGATGGCCGGTTATGAAAACCAAAGCCAAAGCCTTCAGAGCTTTCCTGTGCAGCGCCTCTTCGACTCTGCAGCACATCAGGTTTTTTTTTCTGCTTGTTTTTGGATTTTCATGGCCAGAACTATTTCATTCCTCTCCAAACAAACCTGATGAAATCACTTTCTGCAAAACGTAATTTACCACCGGTTGCAGGCCGGATCACACAGTGGAGTTTTGAAGAGAAGACCTTGCAAAGGTTTGGGTGGAGTTTTCCTAACAGCATGAAGAGAGAGCGCGGATGCCAAACTAACCAGCAGAAAAGCTCCAATAATAAAACACAGCTGTCTCCCTTGGCAGACCCTCCTGGATGTTTGTCATTTTTCCTATCAGAAATGCTGACAAAGACAAAATTACAGCATTTCTTTTTTTTTCCAGAGTAGGGAGGTTTTCTTAAACTGCAAGTTAAATATTCAGTTAGCATTTCGACAGTCCATAAAAGTAATTTACAGCACTAATTTTCCTTATAAAAGCATTCAGAACTGGGTTTTTTTTAGGGTGGGGGGGGGGGGGCGGGATTTTTTTTTTAAGAACTTGGCTCTACTAACAGCTTGGTTTGCTAATCTCCTTTTACCTAACAGCTAAACGCTCCTTGGTCAAAACTTAATCCTCGGCTCCTTTAGGCTTTTGGTCAAGCAGGAACCCTATTTCCCCCCTCCCCCCCCCCCCCTTCTCTTCTGCTCCTCATTTTCACTTAAAGGGGTAATAGGCCCTCTGGAAGCCCATGCCAGAAAAATAAAGAAGTCCCTGAGCCAACGAAGCTTTCATTAAGGGCCCACAAGCTGCTGAGGGAGAGAGAGGGCATCGTGGCACGTTAGAGCCCGGAGCTGAACACGAGGAGCCAGCTCGCTGCCCGCCAGTTACACACAAGCACCACTCGACATTGCCTTCCCTGTAGTTTGTGCTGAAGTTTACTTGCAAACAATTCATTTAACTATTTAATCCCCTCTTTGACTGAAGACTCCTCACTAGTGAATCACTGCGTATGGCCCTTTGATATAATGTGCTGCTGGCAAGACGTGATTCGTCTTGTTATCCCTGGGCTTAGCATAAGCTAAGAGCTCCTCACTATTTAGTGGTGGCAAAACGCAGCTGATGGATTTAAAAAAAAAAGAAAAAAGTGCTTTTACAGCTGGACTGTATTTTTGGTTTCTGGTATCTGTTTATTCCCTGATTGCAAATAGATGTCTGCAGCTGACAAACTGAATTAACAATGATTAATGCACCAGCATAATACTGCAGGGTAAAGGGTAGTGATTTTGTGTGTGGGTGTGTGCAAATATATGCATGGCTGTATAACTCTAGAATCACATCCGTGTACTCTGTGTGTGTGTGTGTATATGTGCGTGTGTGTGTATGTGTGTGTCTGTGTATATGTATGTGTGTGTGTATGTGTGTATCTGCGTGTGTCTGTGTCTGTGTATATATGTGCGTGTGTGTGTGTGTGTGTGCGTGCTGGGCGGGGTGAAAGAGGATGGACCTCAGCTGAGTGCTCCATGCTCTGACCTTGAGCACAGCACCTAATCTCCTGCCTCTGAAACTTGTTTCCTAAATAGAAGATAAATTCTGCCGCAGTGTACAGTGAAGATGATTAGTAGAATTAAGTAGAAGACATTTGTTCACGGCTCTGTATGACTCTGCAGCTTTTCCCACGCTGTAGGTCTGTTTTTCCAGGAAAGTTTGTTTGCGTTTTGTCCTACATCCGCAGGAACTGGCCATGCTGGAGCTTGATTTACCGGTTAGGTTACCTGCATCGGCCACCAGTCACAAGAAGAAGACGCAAAAATCCCGCATTGCCTATCTGAGAAGAGCGTTGTTCGCCCTGAGCGGGTCGTGGGGATATGATTGTTTAAAGTTGTAAGCAGCCTCTGCAGGAGGTTTCAAAGATCTGGACAAACGTTGTATGCCAGTGTTTCTTCCTTGTAAGGCCTGGGAGCGGTGGCAGCGGCTCTCATAGACCCCCAAGTGCGGCCCTTCCCCCAGCACAGGTTCTCCTCCTAACTTCTCCCCATTGCGGGACCAGTGCAGGAGTTTGGGCACCGCGTGGCTTAAACTCTCTTGGGAGCCACGAAATGCCAGAAGAAAGCAGAAGAGCCATTTCTGCAGTGGCTCCGGCGCTAAGATCCCGGAGAAGGGGGGGGGGGGGGGAGGCTTGGGGATGGGAACGGGATGGTGGAGGGTTGACTGGTGGGAGAGGTGAGAGGGAAAGAAAATGTATTGGAAGAGAGGAGCTGGGAGGGGAGGAGAGCGTGTTGAGGGAGGGGGGTGGGTGAAAGAATAGTTGCATGAGTCACTCTGCGTGCACCTGATCAGCCAGGCCGGCTGCACCACTGCAGGGAGACTCACCCCTTGACCAGGACACTGGTCGCTTTGCCCAATGACAGTCCTGGCTCTCATATTGACGTCCGTTTGCCGAAGTGGCCCCGTTTGAGAAACTGTGAAAATCACTGCTTTATGGAGACAGCAATTGCACTGATGGATTTATTTTATTTTTTAATCTAACCACCTGCTCCTTTGCACGCCCACCTCAGTTGGGAGCAGGGCTGGGGTCTGCCACCTTGAGCCTTCATTCCCAACTACGTGGGAATTTTTTTCCCCCTATTATTAATAAACCCTGCTCCCCAAGTGTGGTCATTGCTGTGATGCACCAGGGCTCCTTCCAGGATCCTGCAATCGTGGGACCTGAATCTGGCCACGAGGTGTCGCCCTTAAGTGATGACCATGACTGACTCCCTCCCTCCCCCTGGGGGCAGTGAACGCAGCATCCACGGCATTCCCAGATGACCTGAGAAACTGGGGACCTTCCACATGAGCTGCCTGGCCAGCCCCATTATTTATTCAGCTGGGAGGGTACTGCAAAATGCAAGGAGGACACCATCCAGACACCGAGGCTCCTGTAATTGTTGGGCGTCAATGCATTTTGTTTCATCCATGACAACACCCAATGTCAGCTAATATAGAGCTACCCAGTAGCAAAGGCCCATCCAAGGACCGGGAGATGTGTGACAGGCGTAGAGAGAGAAGGCTGAGCTCAGGTGTACTGTGTGGTAGTAGACAGGGGATTGGACAATTCAGAGAGAGAGAGGCGGAGCTGGAGAGTACAGGGGGGAGAGAGGGGCGGAGCTCAATTTCTCTACCAAGAGAGCGGAGCAGAGCTGGAGAGTGGGAAGGGGCTGGACAGTACAGGGGGGGGGGGGGGGGGCTCAATTTCCATAGGTGGTAGTAGATAGTGGTTTGGACAATAGAGGTGGAGCTGGGGAGTGGAGTGGGGAGGAGCTCAATTTGCATACCAACCATGCGGGTGTGGGGCAGCTTTCCTCTTTATGAGAGTAACATTCCCATAGCAGAACTGGCGTAAGACACCCCGTACTATGCACTAGCTCAGAATTAATTCTCCTGGTAATTGACAGAAAGATTATGCAGAATGGTTAATGAGAGGCACAGAGAAAAGCAGAGAAGAACAAGGCCCTGAAATAGACAGGAGACGTTAGCACCTGGAGAAGAAATCGAGGTGTGGTACCAGTTGATAGAAACACTTTGCTCTCATAGGGCATGGGACAGCTGACAAGTCACTTCCAGGTCTCCTGTCAACCTTTTTCATGGCTGAGGAACAGTAGCCTCAGCTCAGACCAGGGGGAATTGGAGGAATAAACACTTTCCTAGTAGAAGTAGTAAGAGTAGTAAATTATGGTGACAGTTTGTTCCTTGTTTGACTCGACATTTAGCAGTTTAACCAGTTTTTATAGGACATGCATGGTCATGGCATAAACTGTCAGGTTAATTAGAAATGAGCAGGGGAAGGGATCTATGGTCATGAGGGCTCCAGTCAGAAGTGCAGAGCTTCTGCTGGCCAATGCATGCGACCTGGGCCCGCCCTGACATCCGCAGGGCTCGGTGTAACCTTGTGAGCGTAGCACTGAAGACGTCTGGGCAGTCTTCCCCCAGACAGTGCAGTGAAGAGTCACAGGGGATAAAAAGTCGCATCACTGTGCATTTCATCAAAGCAACAGTGACATTTCAATGTAAAAAAAAAAAAGAAAATTGCATCTTTTATTTCCAAGGCAAATTTCAGAGTTTAACTTTTTCTTTGACTGCACACAGCATTAACAAATACTTGACGTGGCTTTATTTTTTATTTATTTGTTGTTTTGCATTGTCACAATGCCAGGTAAAAAATTTGTCTACCTGCAGTGGGAGGAGCAAAGAATTTCTCCGCCCCCTTTCCTCGCTGTTGCGGGCGCACAGTGACCCTGGCTCGAGGGCATAGCATGCTCACTCCTGGGAATCCTTAGAGCCTTCAGAGCTTTCCGGTGCAAGATCCATGCCTAGCACCGAGATCAGTGAATATCAAGCACTGACCCGTTTCCAGTTTACCTGGAACGACTCAGCCATTGTTTTTATCTTGCACAGCTGCTTTAAAGATGAAATACCACTGATTTCAAGAAAGACTATTATCGTAACCAAGCCCTGTAATCGCTTATCAAAGTTGGCTGCAATTTTTGGAAACAACATGTTTTTTTAAAATCAGCCCTTTTGTTTCAATGTTTGTAGCAGTGTGCAGTGCTTAGGGCTGCCAACCGGCTCCAGATTTTCAGGACAGGTTGATCCAGTCACGCAGGGACTTATAATCTTGGTTTTCTGAGGGAAGGCAATAGGAAAGTCAGAATAAGTCCCAGCGTGCAAGGGAGTAAAACCAGGACTGGATCAACTTAGCCCTAGCAGAGCTAGCAGGAACTTGGTGTCTGGTGTGACCGCATGCACGTGCTCCCTGCGCTGAGGCCCCACGCTAGAGTTGCTGGAGACAATGGCCTCGATTCCAAAAATCACAGGTCCCCTTACCAGCAGCACTTATGCTGGTCATTGCCAGTAACCTTACTTAACAGGAAAGCATAGCTGACCTTCTTTAAATGAAGGGCAAATTCAGGGCAATCAATCCTTGGCTGCTGAAAGAGACAAGGTTAAGAACATAAGAACATGCCATATTGGGTCAGACCAAGGGTCCATCAAGCCCAGCATCCTGTTTCCAACAGTGGCCAATCCAGGCCATATGAACCTGGCAATTATCCAAAAACTAAGTCTATTTCATGTTACCGTTGCTAGTAATAGCGGTGCTTATTATCTAAGTCAACTTAATTAATAGCAGGTAATGGACTTCTCCCCCAAGAACTTATCCAATCCTTTTTTAAACCCAGCTACACTAACTGCACTAACCACATCCTCTGGCAACAAATTCCAGAGTTTAATTGTGCGTTGAGTAAAAAAGAACTTTCTCCGATTAGTTTATATGTGCCACATGCTAACTTCATGGAGTGCCCCTTAGTCTTTCTATTATCCGAAAGAGTAAATAACCGATTCACATCTACCCGTTCTAGACCTCTCATGATTTTAAACACCTCTATCATATCCCCCCTCAGCCGTCTCTTCTCCAAGCTGAAAAGTCCTAACCTCTTTAGTCTTTCCTCATAGGGGAGCTGTTCCATTCCCCTTATCATTTTGGTCGACCTCATCTCATAAAAACCATGGTCATTGTAGCATTCTTCCAGTGGCAGAAATGGTATAAGGGCCCCTAAAATTCAGCCCTGAAGATTACCGGGACACCCCCCCCCCCCCCCCCGGCTCCGGAGCAGCTTATCCTCGCAGCGCTCTCAGCTTCAGGCACCGATTGCATTGGCTGGGCCTTTGGGCTTGCAGGAGCTGAGAGCTGGAAGGGGCTGACTTTCAATCCGGCCGCCACAGGAAGCCGTGCGAATGAAACAGGACCTGCAGGAGGGTTATTTTCTGAAAGTGTGAAAGAGAGAGCTAGTGCTACAGCTTGGACGACTGAAAGGCAGTGCTGCTGGATCCTGGAAGGTATTTATTCCAATGGGCTGAGCGCTCGTCGGAGCCCCTCTCTCGCTGGGAACCTGCCAGTCCTCACTGTCTCTGCAGAAAGCCTATGAAATGCGACATCCGGGGCAGGAGTGACCAGGGATTCCTCCTGCTCCCTGAAGGTTTAAAGAGATTGCAAAGACCTCATGAGATAAGAAGATCTGAGGGAGGCTGGGCGCACCAGGGTACGGCAGGGGTGGGAAGAATGATCCAGAAAATTTTTTTTGTTTTTTTTTTTAAATGAAGGAAAACTAAAGAAATTGTGTTCGTTTTTCTTTCATTTCGTTTTAAAATGACATGAAACGAAACAAAACATCACATCCCTACTTTTTGCCGTAATATTTGTCTAAACTCACGGAAAACTAAATGCAGATGGTCAACTGATTTCGCATTATTTCACAGGACTTTTTAAAATTCCCACTTTACCTTTATATTAATGGAGGGGAGGGGGGGGGGGGTAGTTGAGTTTTTAGAAGGCTTTTGTCAGACTTTGACTTTTTATAGAAACGAATGTGTATTAAATTCTGAGCAAAAGATTGTGTGAAATCTAGAAAAGCTATTTCTGAAATGATAGACAGATTAGATCGGCCGTATGTTTCCCCCCCCCACCCACCATCATGTTTCTATGAGAAAGACATTTTATTGCATATCCTTAAGGATCGTACCACATGCGGTACAGAAGGGATCTTCTGGGAATGTGCTCAAGGCCCTGCAGACTGCACAGTAAGTGAAGCCTTAATCAAGTTCACAACCACCCTTATCTTCTTCAGATAACATAATCATTAAAGCAAGGCAAGCCTGGGCAGAGACAAAAAAAACAAAAAAAATTCAGGGCACAAACCTGCTGTGATGCAGGAGGCTGTTGTTCTTATTGGCCCCTGACCTTTCGCCCGGCCATGGGGAATGCTGGCAGTTTAGCCCTTTGCCTTGCGGCATTGGCCAAGGTCAAAGGGAAAAAACAGAGCTCATTTCAACGGGACATCGAGGGTTAAAGATGCAGAGCAGCACAGAGAGAGCCTGTCCTTAGTACATCCTATCCACAAGTCCATGTCTGCATCTCCCAGAAGGGCATGAACTGGCTGGAGGCTTTTCATGAAAAAGGTAAAATTAAAGAAAAAAAAAAAAGGAAGTAAAAGTGAATTGTTCATCTATTATCACTTTGTGGTTTTGCCCTAAGCTGTCCTTCAGGCGCTGAAGATTGCCAACATTGCATGCCCACTTCCTTTCCTTACTAGCCCTGATAGGACAGTGCCAGAAGTGACTCAGGATGCTAGGATTGGGGGCCAACCATGATAGTTAATTTCCAGGCATCCAGGCCTGTGGTGATTGCAGGTGCTGCCTTTTAGCTGTCTTATAAGCCCCATAAGTAAGCTGGTTTTGCAGGTTTTTACTGGGTAGCTTGCAACTACCCAGTAATAACTTATAGAGGCCTTAAAACCATTTCATTTGTCTGAAGGGGCATTTCAGCAAGAGGTGCTCCTTTAAATATAATTTCTTCTTTTCATTTCAGAACAGTTAGAAAAAGTGCACAGAGGTAGGAAGGACAAATAAAAGAATCAGAAAATGTACAGGGAAAACTTTTGTATTATAATTACTCCTACACTAATTGCACATTCATTTTAGCTTATATTTAAAGAGATTTCAAAAACTTAGATTTCAACATATAATTTACTGATAATACCCCTACACACCAGAGCTCCAGTAGGCTAAATGCCATACTTGAGGAAAAGAAATGCTTTCTGTGAAGGGTAACACACTGAATATCTGACACTTCGGCGTGGGAGTACGCCCGGCATGTTCTGGCTGCCTGTGCTCGGTAACGTTCAGAATGCGCCGAGACTCACATGGCAGCGGAGCGCCATTGTCTTTTTAGGAAGGGAATCCTGCTCCACATCCACATCTCTCAGCTCTTTGCATTCATTCACATGAACCTTTCTGAAATGTTTTAACCTTTTTTTTTTTTCCCTCCCAGTTTTTGAAGTAATCTACTGCCGCTGACACATCTGCCTCTCTTAACTCTTTTCTGGCAATGAAGAGATTCTCCCTTTTTTTTTACGCCCCAGGAAGCTCATGGGTGTATTCTCCAAGTTTGCTTCGCTGGTGCCATGTTTTTTTTCAGGACGGTCTGCGTCGGTGCTGCTTTTACCCCGTTGCAAGCTTTCACCGTGGTGGGCCGGCTTTTCTGAAGGAAACTCAGCCTAGACGTCCAGGCATCCAGCGGAGTAAACTCAGGAAGGTGGATCAGCTTTTCCTGAAATGAGCGGAACCGGGTGGTAACCAGATCATTAGGTTTAAGCCTTTCGGAGGCAATTTTGTGCAGCCCACAAATGTTGGCAATGGATTCAGGTACTTGTAAGCCTGGTGCACGCTGCAGATATTTTTCAAAAGGGAAAATCGTCAAGCACAAAAGATGTGCACGGGGACGGTAACTTTTAGAAAGGCTCGCGGGTGCACATGTGCGCGTGCTGGCCCGCTGGCACCCACGGACACGGCTATTTTATAAGATACGGGTGTATATGGGCGCATGGCATAAAGCAGACTGAGCGCGTGCATATGTGCGTGCATATTCCCACTTCCACCCCGGGGCACGCAGCCACGCCAGCGCCAGTTTCATGAGCTGTTCCCACGCTGCCCAGGTAAGGGATAGGACTCCCAAACCCTCCCAGTTTAATAGCCGCCCTTTCCCCCTGTCAGCCCCAAATCCTTAAAATCCTGCTGACGTGCTTAGATTTTTTTTTTTTGTTTTACGCCTTACACGCCATCCATAGCGGAAGTAAATTTTCGAGGCAGGGGACCCCGGTGCGCGCTTGTGCGCTGGTTTCATTGTGAAATCCAGGAAGGCCCTTTCCCCCGCCCGGATCATCTCCACGCTCCAAACCTTCTTTGAAACTTTTTATTTGTCCGTGTAGCAGGAGATACACGCGTACTCGGGGGAAGGGAGGGGGGCTTTTAAAATCCGCTCAGCCCACGCCGGCACAACTTGTGCGTGTATCTCCTGCTTTTGGCGTGGGCTCGGGGGGCTTTTAAAATTTGCCCGTGAGAGCGGGCCTGCGTGCTCTGCACCTGCAATCTGGGTGGGGCAGCCGAGTGCTTGGCGAAACGGGAGCGTGCTTTTGGAAATCCCGTGCACGGACGTTCGTTGCTCTACTCCCCCCCCCCCCCCTCGACTTAAACAAGTCCCTCAGAATGCCTTTTTTAATTTTTTTTAGCCCTAAGCGCACTGCGGAAGCACGCAGGGAAGTACAATTTCCAGCCAAACCTATTTACCCCTGCGAATGGCTTTGACAGTTGGCCTCTTCATGTATACACACACAGGCATGCATCGTTGAAACATAAAAGGTAACACAGAACAGGACGGCGCCGCGTCCTGCGATCTTCTGAGGCCTCCCAGCAGGGCTCTGGTGTCCTCTTCCCCCGCTGCATCCACTTGCTCCAGTTAAGGGCCTCTAGAAAGTCACCAGCCTTATAGGCCCAGCTTCCAGGATTTCCTGCTCTAGCCTGGAAGGAAGCCCACTCCTCTGGGCAGCTGCCTGTGCGACAGTTTCTGTTTCTTCGCTCCTCTGTGTCTGCCTCTTGATTCCTGATTGAGGCCCGGCCTGGTTCTCGACCTTGTTTCTCTCTGCTGCCTGCCCCGATTCTCGTTTGCCCGCTGCTGTCAAACGGGCTCTGCCTGCCTTGACCTTGCCTGCCTGACCACGTCTCTGCCTCTTGATTCCATACCCAGGGTCCACCATTCCCAGCCTGGGAGGACGCGTTCACGATCATATTTCTCTTGTGGTTGTCTGACTTACATTGGCTGCCAGTTCGCTGGCGGGCGAGGTTTAACTTTAATCCTTAAATCTCTCAATGGGAACCACGCCTGTTTGCCTTGCCGCAGTGCTAAAGAATTATTGTCCAACTTGTCCGCTCTGTTTTTCTGGTAAGCGCCCGCTGGACGTACCCTCCGTTCAAGCGGGTTGGCTTCAAAGAATCTTGTGATCGCATTTTTGGCGTGGCAGGCCCAGCACTTTGGAACAGCCTCTCAGAGTCCATAAAAAGCAGCAGGCGATCTGCTACATTTTAGAAAATTGTTTTAAAAAACCGTATTTATTTTCTTTGACTTTTACTAATTGATAGTTTCCACAGATTTGGCCCGGCCCCAGCAGATAGTCTGGGCTTTAGCATTTCCCCTCCCTGTAGCGCGTTGTTTTCAGTTTTATTGTTGTGATTCCACTCGCGGGACGGCCCTGCGAGCAGCACCTCCTGCCGCTGCCGCTGCCCTTGCTTCCGCGCGGCCTGGAGCGCTGCTTCGCCCGGCGACAACGCGCCCTGCAGCGGGCGAGATGCCACCGCCTCCTGATGCCAGCTGGACGCCGCCTCTGCCATGCAGGCGGCGGGGAAGCGGCGCCGATGCTGCCGTGATCCTCGCGGCCTGCGGGCTGCCGACCTCCATCCCCGCTCCTGCTCACTGGCGTTCTCCTAGGCGTGCGCGGGCCTCTGTTTACAATTTTAAAGGGACCAGGGCGGGAGATGCCCCATGGCCCCTCCTGATGATGTCTTTCCTGCCAGCCCTATAAAAAGGGCTCTTCAGTCTTTGCGAGGTCCAGGAGCAAAGGTCTGCTAGTGCTTTCAAGGTTCTCCCTGGTTCTTGTTCCATGTTCCTGGTCTCCTGGCTCCTGTGGTCGCTTCGTGTTGTTCCTGAATCCAAGTCTTCGTCTCGTTTCTGAATCCAAGTCATTGCCTTGCTACTGGTTCCAAGCCTTCGTCCTGTCTTGAGTTTTCAGAGTCTTTGTTGCTGGTTCAAGTCTTTGGACGTCCTTCCTAGTTCCTGGGTCTGAGTTCTGAATTCCTGAGTCTGAAGTCTGAGTTCCGAGTTGCTGAGTTATGTCCCTGGTCTTTGGAGTTCTTGTTCCAACCTCCATCTCATTCCAAGTCCTTGAGTCCAGTGCCTGCACCGTTATTGGCGTGGTCCACCAAAAAGCCCCGGAGTTGCGATGGAGAAGGTTCAGAGAAGGGCAACCAAAATGATAAAGGGGATGGAACAGCTCCCCTATGAGGAAAGGCTGAAGAGGTTAGGGCTGTTCAGCTTGGAGAAGAGACGGCTGAGGGGGGGATATGACAGAGGTCTTTAAGATCATGAGAGGTCTTGAACGAGTAGATGTGAATCGGTTATTTACACTTTCGAATAATAGAAGGACTAGGGCGCATTCCATGAAGTTAGCAAGTAGCACATTTAAGACTAATCTGAGAAAATTCTTTTTCACTCAGTGTACAATAAAGCTCTGGAATTTGTTGCCAGAGGATGTGGTTAGTGCAGTTAGTGTAGCTGGGTTCAAAAAAGGTTTGGATAAGTTCTTGGAGGAGAAGTCCATTAACGGCTATTTATCAAGTTTACTTGGGGAATAGCCACTGCTATTAATTGCATCAGTAGCATGGGATCTTCTTCGTGTTTGGATATTTGCCAGGTTCTTGTGGCCTGGTTTGGCCTCTGTTGGAAACAGGATGCTGGGCTTGATGGACCCTTGGTCTGACCCAGCATGGCAAGTTCTTATGTTGTGTAGGGGGCGCAGCGGCACCTGTCTCTCTCAGAGCCTTCGTCTGTCCTCATGCACAAACCGCTTTCAAGCTTTCGAATGGCCGGAGGGCTACCCCAGAGACCAGCATGGCATTGCTGGGTCCTGGTTTCTGGTGCGTGTTCCTGCTTCCATGCCCGAGTGTCCCTGCTTCCAAGCCCAAGTGTATTCCTGTTTCTGCCAGCCCGTGCCCGCATGCATTCACCCACCAGCGGCATGGACTGCGCAGGTCGCATTGCGGCACAGGGGCTCACGCTCTCGAGCACCCATCCATGCTCGCAACATTTATGTTGTAATCGCATTTGTATTTTTCTCATTTCCGTGTTAGCTTGTACAATTATTTTATTACTCTATTCTTTGTGAATATCTTGCTTTTTCGTTTTGTAGCACTATACATTTGTTTTTGTTGTTCAGTTTTGTTCAGGAGACACATTATGTAGGTTGCTTGTTCTCCAGTAAGATGTGTGCATCAGTGGAGAACACATTTTAAAAAAATAAATAAATAAAATTAATAGGCACCACTAGATCTTCCCAGGCCAACCAGAGCCAGGGAAGATTTGAAAAAAATCACAGGGCGCAGCAGGGCTACTCTCATCATCCTATCTGGTGCTTCTGTTTCCCCCCCCCACACACACACACACACAAGGCACTCAAGCCATGAGGGCCATCTCATAATATAACAGGGGTGAGGGGAGGCAGGTGAAGGACAGGAGAGAAGAAACACAGTCTCCTCTGCAGCTGGGGGGCCAGGACAAGCCCTGGGCCCCCATCCAAAACATGTACTACTTATTTTTAAGGAAAACAAATCGTGCTTTATTTGATTTTACGTGGAGTTGGTGTGATTGCTCTCTATATAAATTGTATTTCTGATTCGTTATTTTGAACAAATTCACTAGAAATGAATGCCAAAAGATTATATTTTAACTGTTATTAGCCCTGGCTGCTCCATGCCTCTCTCTCTCCTGGTATCTTTGGTCTTCATGGAGGCACCAGACCGTAAAGTAAACACAGCACCGAAACCTTTAAGTACTGGTCAGATAATTGTTTTCAGTCTGAATTTTCTAAAAAATTCTTTTAAAACATTTTGGGTTTCATTTAAGACTCAGGCAACAAAGGCGGTTTGCAAAGTCCCCATGGACTTGTGAGCAGTTTGTACAATGTGCTGGAGGAGGCTCCCTCAGGAGCCCGTAATTAAATTCTGGTATGAAAAAGAGACGCGAGCGCGTAAATGAATGGAACAGAACGGGGGAGAGCAGCCTTTGATAAGAACACGAAACGGGTAGCACCCGACTATGCATTTTACATGTTTTCCCCAAATTTCAGGCTCACGGGGAAAAATCTCGCAGCTTCTGCCATTAATTTTCAATTTAAAAAAATGCCCAAAGACCCTATAGAAATGCAGCAGTAGAGTCCTAAACTGAAACTCTGGTGTGGGCAGGTCTCTGCGGCAGCAAAGGAGCTGTGGTTTGTTCCGAGCTATGAAGAGCCTTATAAAACAGGTGATGAAGACGAATGTCGCACCAGAAATATCTCCTGCCAAGATGACTTCCCAAACCACGCACGGGTGCCACATCCTGACGGCTAAATAGTTTGAAATAAATGAGGCCTCCAAGCTGCTTTATTTTATTTTACTTTATTTGCGGAGTAACGCCAGCTTTGTTTCCAGCCAAGACGTGACCCCAAGTCGATGCCATGGGGAAATGACTTAGAAGGTCAAGGTGCACTTTACAGATGTCGGGGGGAAACTTATAATGATGATAATTCAGTATCAGTGCAAATAAACAGAAATAATATTCATTTTTGAGCTTTCAAATGACTAGTTTTCCTACCTGTACTTTGCTTTTTTTGAATTGGAAAGCCAGATGAAAAACCACTTGGGCCCCAGAGGTCACAAAAGGTCAGTGGTCATAGGGAGCCTGCATCACTTTCGCATCATCGTTCAGAGCTCTAGCTGTTAGACCAGTGATTCACAAGCTAGTTTGTTTGGGCTGCCTCCCTAGCAAATCATTCTCCCTTCATCACCACCATCACCACTGTAAATATTCATGAAACGAATTTGCATGCACTTTTACATCTGCCTATTTGGGCTATCCCGAAAACCAAACCTGTTGGGGGGGGGGGGGGTCAGCAAGGACTGGAGCTGGGACTAGATCATTCCTCCAACGGGGCTAGCAAGGACTCTTCTTTCAGTTACAATTCATTCTGCTTTTGAATTTGCTGGGTGCTGGTACTGGCTCCCAGAAGAATGTCTTGTTTGCTTGTTTTCGCAGCCGGCCAGGGCTCTGACCCCCATCTCGAGTGGAACTCTGCCCAATCTGCAGTAATTTTCCACCAGACTCTTCCGCTCCCGGTGACGACGTCTCCGGGCTAAGGTTTCCAAAAGGCTGACCAACTGCCAAGGTTATGCACACGTTCTTAAGTCTGCGTAAAACGAGTCACTGAGCAAGCACAAGCTGCCTGCATGCATGGTGTGTGAATGTCAGGTATGCACACACCCTTACACATTTCAAAGCAATGGTAAGTTAGCAGCAGGCCTACAACTCGTGGACACCTGACAAATGCCCCTCTTGGGTCATCTCTTCTTTTTTGACCCAGAAGTTTCAGCCTGCTCCTTGCGACTGCCAGCTGAGTTGGAACCAGGACTGGGATCTGGTGCCATGAGCCTTCAGTCACAACCTACTTTTCTCCCCTATTTTATATCCTCTCATGTTCTAATCCGGTCATTGCAATGACAATCCCAGGCTGGAGACCATGCACCAGGGCTCCTTCTGGAACCCTACAGTCATGGGGGTCATATATTCAGGTACTCAATGTTACTCTTAGGCAATGAACCATGACTCCCTTCCCCTCAGGAGCTGTGAACTCTGCCTCTGAAGCATCCCCAGCCTAGGATGATCCAGGCAATGGAAGACTCCACCTGGGGAATGAACCAGGGACCCAACCCATAGCAGTGCATAACACTTACCTACCGAGCCAGCCCACAGATAGAGCCAGTGCTTCAGTTAGGCAAACTAGGCAGTCACCTAGAGAGCCAAAATTCCACCAACGTGATGCACAGAGGGGTTTAGTTTAGTTTATTAAACTTGATATACTACCTTTCAATATCAGAACAGTTTACAATACAATCATAAATATACAGTTATGCTCATATGTTTACTTACCCCTGACAGAATTTGTAAGGAGTGTAGCATTTTAAGAAAACATAAGTGATCAGACAAAACACATCTGTTATTTTTAATGTGTTTCAAATTAAACTATTATGCATCACAGAATAGCACAATCATTAAACAAACCAGAGCAATAAGAGAAATAATAAAATGGTCCTGTTCAAAAGTTTTCATACCCTTGAATGTTTGGGCTGATAATATACATTCAAGTTGACACACACAGGTTGAGATGGTAATGAAGGGTAGGTATCCACACCTGTGCCTTGTTTGATTGTAATTAGTGTCTGTGTATAAACAGTCAATGAGTTTCTTAGCTCTTGAGAAACCCTTGTGTATTTCATCCAGGGCTGCACTGATTTTGGTGATTACTGAAGCATGGGGAAAGCAAAAGAACTGTCAAAGGATCTGTGAGCAAAAGTAGTTCAACTTTATAAATTAGGAAAAGGATATAAAAAGTTATCCAAAGATTTGAAAAAGCCAACCAGTACTGTTCAAATTCTGATCAAGAAGTGGAAAATTATGAGTTTTGTTAATACCAAGCCACTGTCAGATAAACCAAGATTTCAGACAGAACTGCCAGGAAAATTTGGCAGGATACAAAGAAAAACCCACAAGTAACTTCTGAAATACAGACGTCTCTGAAACAAATTGGTGTGGGTGTTTCAGCAGGCGCAATAAGGAGGTACTTGAGCAAAACTAGGCTGCATGGTAGAGTTGCCAAAAAAAAAGAAGCCATTGCTGCACCAACACCACAAAACAGCCTGTTTTCAATATGCCAAAAAGCACCTGGAGAAGCCTCAAAACATCTGGAACAAAATAGTTTGGAGTGATGAGACCAAATTTTAACTTTTATGGTCACAACCAAAAACTCCATGTTTGGAGAGGAGTCATCAAGGCCTATGAAGAGTATCACACCGTCACTATCATGAAGCTTTGAGGTGGATCTCTGCTGCTTGGGGGGGGGGGGGGGGGGCGTAAAGCTACAGCTACACATGGAATTTAATGAAAATTGATGGCAGAATGAAAGCAGCATCTAATCAGAAAATATTGGAGGAGAATTTGCATTCGTCAGCCAGGAAGCTGAGCATAGAGCACATTTGAACTTTCCAACATGACGATGATCCGAAACAAAAGGACAAGTCGACCCTTCAGTGGCTGCAGCAGATGGAAGTGAAGGCTCTGGAGGGGTCATCACAGTCTCCTGAGCCACTTTGGGGAGAAATCAAACACGCAGTTCATGCTGGACAGCCAAAAGATTTACAGGATCTGGAGGCTTTTTGCCAAGAGGAATGGGCAGCTTTACCTCATGAGAAAATAAAGAGCCTTGTTCACAACCATCACAAAAGACTGCGAGCCGTCATTGATGCCAAAGGGGGCAATACACGATATTAAGAACTAAGGGTATGCAAACTTCTGAACAGGATCATTTCATCATTTCCTTTATTGCTATGGTTTGTTTAATGATTGTGCTATTCTGTGAAGCATAATGGTTAAATTTGGAACACATCAAAAATAACAGATATGTGTTTTGTCTGATGACTGATGCTTTTAAAAAATGCTACACATGTTACAAATTCTGCCAGGAGTATGTAAACTTACGAGCACAATTGTGTATATGATCAATAACAAATCATAATAAAAATAAATAACCTACATGAAAACTGCATAGTAGGTTTATAGCAGTAACCAAACTAATAACAGTAATTAAAATCACTTAAAAAGCCATGCTGTGCCAGAGCCAGTTCTGTCAAAGATGGGAGCACCGTGCTGGGGTCTCTGCCACTGGTAGGAGGGAGTGCTGTGCTGTAGCTATTGCTGATAGGCAAATCGGTGAGGGGAATGTATGAGCAAAATTCACCTATGGTGTCAAATACTCTTGCACCGGCCCTGCCTGCATAATGCTTCTTTACTAAGCAGTCAAAAGCATGGGGCATACTTTTAGGTGTCTAAAACTTCAGTGAACCAGACCTGGCTGACTTAAATATAAGAAGTACCATGCTAGATCAGATCAACCCAGCATCCTGTCTCCAACAGTGGCCTATCCAGATATCAAGGAAGTACCCGGCAAAATTCCAAAGAGCAGATTCATTTCGTGCTGCTACATTTCAGGAATAAGCAATCGCTTTCTCCAAGTCTGCCTAAATAATAACTGTTTATGTACTTTTCTTCCAGGAACTTGAATAAACCTCTTTTAAACCCAGCTACACTACATCCTCCAGCAACAAATTTTATGGCTTGCGTGTTGAGTGAAGAAATACTTCCTCCATTTTGTTTTAAATCTACTATTGGTTAGATTCATGGCATGTCCGCTAGTTCTTGCACTGTATGAAAGAGTCAATAACCATCCCCTTCGGTGTTTACTGAAGAGGAAGTTGGGGAGGTACCCATACCAGAGAAGGTTTTCATGGGTAATGATTCAGATGGACTGAACCAAATCATGGTGAACCTAGAAGATGTGGTAGGCCTGATTGACAAACTGAAGAGTAGTAAATCACCTGGACCGGATGGTATACACCCCAGAGTTCTGAAGGAACTAAAAAATGAAATTTCAGACCTATTAGTAAAAATTTGTAACCTATCATTAAAATCATCCATTGTACCTGAAAACTGGAGGGTGGCTAATATAACACCAATATTTAAAAAGGACTCCAGGGGCGATCTGGGAAACTACAGACGAGTTAGTCTGACTTTAGTGCCAGGAAAAATAGTGGAAAGTGTTCTAAATATCAAAATCACAGAACATATAGAAAGACATGGTTTAATGGAACAAAGTCAGCATGGCTTTACCCAAGGCAAGTCTTGCCTCACAAATCTGCTTCACTTTTTTGAAGGAGTTAATAAATATGTAGATAAAGGTGAACCTGTAGATGTAGTGTATTTGGATTTTCAGAAGGCATTTGACAAAGTTCCTCATGAAAGGCTTCTAGGAAAAGTAAAAAGTCATGGGATAGGTGGCGATGTCCTTTTGTGGATCACAAACTGGCTAAAAGACAGTAAACAAGGAGTAGGATTAAATGGACAATTTTCTCAGTGGAAGGGTGTGGGCAGTGGAGTGCCTCAGGGATCTGTATTGGGGCCCTTACTTTTCAATATATTTATAAATGATCTGGAAAGAAATACGACGAGTGAAGTAATCAAATTTGCAGATGATACAAAATTGTTCAGAGTAGTTAAGTCACAAGCAGATTGTGATAAATTGCAGGAAGACCTTGTGAGACTGGAAAATTGGGCATCGAAATGGCAGATGAAATTTAATGTGGATAAGTGCAAGGTGATGCACATAGGGAAAAATAACCCATGCTATAGTTGCACAATGTTAGGTTCCATATTAGGTGCTACAACCTAAGAAAGAGATCTAGGCATCATAGTGGATAACACATTGAAATCATCGGTTCAGTGTGCTGCGGCAGTCAAAAAAAAGCAAACAGAATGTTGGGAATTATTAGAAAGAAAATGGTGAATAAAACGGAAAATGTCATAATGTCTCTTAGACTCCATGGTGAGACCGCACCTTGAATACTGTGTACAATTCTGGTTGCCGCATCTCAAAAAAGATATAGTTGCGATGGAGAAGGTACAGAGAAGGGCTACCAAAATGATAAGGGGAATGGAACAGCTCCCTTATGAGGAAAGACTAAAGAGGTTAGGACTTTTCAGCTTGGAGAAGAGACGGCTGAGGGGGGATATGATAGAGGTGTTTAAAATCATGAGAGATCTAGAATGGGTAAATGTGAATCAATTATTTACTCTTTCGAATAATAGAAGGACTAGGGGGCACTCCATGAAGTTAGCATGTGGCACATTTAAAACTAATTGGAGAAAGTTCTTTTTCACTCAACGCACAATTAAACTCTGGAATTTGTTGCCAGAGGATGTAGTTAGTGCAGTTAGTGTAGCTGTGTTTAAAAAAGGATTGGATAAGTTCTTGGAGGAGTGTCCATTACCTGCTATTAATTAAGTTGACTTAGATAATAACCACTGCTATTATTAGCAACGGTAACATGGAATAGACGTAGTTTTGGGGTAATTGCCAGGTTCTTATGGCCTGGATTGGCCACTGTTGGAAAGAGGATGCTGGGCTTGATGGACCCTTGGTCTGACCCAGTATGGCATGTTCTTATTAATCATGTTTCACCCCACACATGATTTTATAAATCTCTACATATCTCCTCTCAGCCATCTCTTCTGCAAGCTGAAGATCACTTTCTTCATAAGGCAGCCATTCCATCCCCTTTATCATTTTGTTGTCTTTCTCTGCACCTTTTCTAGCTCTACTTTATATTTTTTGAGATGGAGAAACCGGAACTGAAGGCAGTACTCAAGATGCAGCTGCATCATAGATATATACAGAGGCCTTATGATATTCTTAGTTTTGTTCTCCATTCCTTTTCAAATAATTCCTAACATTCTATTCACATTTTAAACCACTGTTGCGCGCTGAGCTGAGGATTTCAACATATTCTCCACAATGACACCAAGATCCTTTTCCTGACTTCTAGTACAGAGCCCAGCACCATGTACCTACAGATAAGATTATTTTTCCCTATATGCATCACTTTGCACTCGTCCACATTAAATTTCATCTGCCATTTAGACTCCCAGTTCAGTAGTCCAGCAAGGTCCTTCTGCAGTTCCTCACAGTCTGCTTTGAATATTTTTGGGTCATCTGCAGATTTCTCCACCTCACTCATTGCTCCCTTTTCCAGATCAATAATGAATAAGTTAAACACTTGTCCCTGGGGCACTCCACTGCTTACCTCTCTCCATTTGGGCAAATTGCTTGCACAGTTTTGTTTTGTTTTTTTTAATTTGACAATTTTTATTGAAGACAGAATATCAATAAGAGGAATACTAACTTGGTCCATATATGTACAATTACATTATTTATGTATTCATTAGACAGATATAAAACAATATTGAAGAACCCATTAGCCCTCAACACATACTATGTCTTTAGAATTTTTCTTATGAAAATATACTTGTACTCCCCCCACCTCCAATCCCCAAAATCAACCATGCTTAACAATATTATCACCAAAGCGAAAGCACCTGAAAGCCCCACCAAAGAGCTTATAATATCTCACCTGTATTATGTTCCCCTATGACAAGTGGGAGCAGAACATAATAAGGCATCATAGAGGATTCCCCAAAGCTGAACCTCAATAAGATGACTCCCGTACCTCATCAACCCTCTTAAGAGCTAGAATCTTGCCAGAGAACATAAGCAGACCACACTATGTCAAACTTTGCCATAGCATTTCTTTGATAGGAAGTAATCTTATTCATACAATACAAACTATGTATACGGCTAAACAAACCCTGTAGGGAAGGGATCTGCGAGGATCGCTAATATTTGGCAATCTCACAATGTGCTCCCGTGACAACCTGTTGGAATTTACTACCTTCAGAGATAGGAACATTCAATAGTGCTTGTAAGGGATACAATGTAAAGGTACGACCCAACATGCTTTGTAGCCAAGTGGAGACCTCACCCCAGTAACCTTGAATGAACGAGCACTCCCACCACATATATAGATATGTTCCAACACCCCCACACTCCTTCCAACACCTGTCAGAAGCATTCATTGAAAAACGATGTAATTTAACAGGAGTATAATGCCATCGATATAAAACTTTATACCCATTTTCAATTAGATTGGCAGCTATCAGCCCTCTTCCCATTTCCGAAAAGATGACCCTCCGTTCCTCATCTGGCAAGGGACGCCCCAGATCCTGTTCCCAGGCCTTGATATAGCTAACAGTAGAAGCAGGGTCCCTATTGATCAAGGTATAACATTTGGAAAGTAATTTCCCCACATCCCGGCACCAAGATTTGAACATGGAGACCCCCTTCGCCAGATCCTGTGCAACAGGAACATTAGACCAGAAATGCCTGCCCTGCAGGTAGGCATAAATTTGCTTTGCTGAAAATTCATAATGCCCCTGAAGATCAGCACAACTCAGAGGGTCATTTACCCCGCACACATGTTCCATACGGGCAATCCCTCGCTGTTTCCTTAAATTAAACAAGGAAGAAGTAAGACCTGGGGCAAATACTAAGTGTCAAATAAAGAACTGAGATAAAAGTCCCACTGCCCTGTGAGTGAGCTCTTCCAAGGACATGTGAAACTCCTACTAGGGGGCATCTGAGAAATGGGTCTCCACATTTTCCCTTGTTCCCAAATTAAAGCTTGAAGTAGCATTTTCCAAATAATCTCCTGTTCTAGGATAACGCAAGGTTTAGTAGGTTTTGTTTTATGCCAATCTATGATAGTTCTGAGATGGGCTGCAGCATGATACCACGGCATGTTAGGTACCCCCCAGACCTCTCTGTTTCTTAGAAAGGAACAGGAACTATGATTAAGCCACTCTCGGTGGCTTCCTCTTCCCAATAAAGTGAAGAAATCTTCTCTGCCATCTTTTCAACACCAAAGGCGGAACTGCAAATGGTAGAGTTTGGAATAGATCCTGGAGACCCCAGGAACACTTCATGTTCTGTCGCTGGGTGCTGCTGATCCCTCGGTGTTGCGACAGTCTCCTCTCCTCCTACCCTTTCCCGTGCACTGCCATCTTCTATGTTCATCTCTGTTGGGAAGCACAGGCTGACGCTTGTATTGCCAGAAGGCCCAGTTCTTGGAAGACTGTTTGTGCCTCTGCAATGGTTTTAACTCGGTAAATCACATACCAAATGGAAATAACCAGCAATATTGGGTGCTCTCCTTTCGTAGCAGGTTGGTGATGAAGCGGAATTCCTGCCACTTTCTAAAAGTGGTTGGGGATAAATCTGCAAAAATTGATTTTATCATGGTTGCTCCATGACCATGCAGCTTGTTTTGTGGCCAAGTTGTACATTTTTTCTTTAGTGGAAAAGTCATGGAAACAAATGATTATATCAAGTGGCTTGTCCTTTTTCTGACCCAGTGAACAATGGGCCCGATCCAGCTTGATATCAGAGGGACTTACAGCCAGATTTTAAATTGGCCACATGCGAGAAAATCGCCACTTATGCGTGTGGCTGGGCCCTGTGCGCTGCTTGCATTTTAAAAAGGGCACGGCCACAAGCGTAAGTGGCGAAACGTGCATAAGTGCTGGGCCCTGACAAATGGGCAGGCCGGGGGGCGGGGATGGGCAGTCCAGAAGCGGAGCGGAGCACGGCGGGCCGGGACAGCACCATTCCTCGTGGTCCCGGAGCCTCACTCACCAGCTGGCTGCTGGTGAGCGAGAAAAAAGGTTAAAAAAAAAAGGGATTTAGAGAGTGGGGAGGAGAGGGGAAGGGAGGTTAGAGTAGGGGGTAGGAAAGTTCCCTCCCAGCCCACTCAAATTTAGAAGCGGACTGAGAGGGAACTGGGGGAGCCCCGATCTCGTCACCGCACAAATTTGCAAAATTTTACCCCTCCTTGCGCGCACCGCCCGCACATACGCGCACAGATTATAAAATCCGGCGCGTATGTGCACGTGGCCGACGTATTTTATAACTTGCGCGTGCCAGTGCACGCATGTCATAAAATCGGTGCGTCCATGTGCGTGCGCACACCTTTTAAAATCTACCCTTAAGAGAGTCCGCAGGCATAGAGGAGTCGAATATACTATTACAAATTTGAGCCACAGCGTCTGAGCAATCCAGGAATTCTGGAGCCTCCGGCACCTCACGGAATCTGAGGTTGCAACGGTCAGTGCGGCTTTCCACATCCTCCAGCTTCTCTGCCAGCGCTGTGCACTCAGAATGCAATGATTGATATTTCTGATGCAAATGGGAAATATCATCTGCCTGGCCCTCCATACGAATATCCACTTCATCTATCCTCCTCTCCAAGTCGGATTATTCTTCCTTTACTTCACCCCACGTCGCCATCATTTCTTGTTTATAAGATTTTAAATCTTGGCGTAGGTCTCTGCACGAGTAGGAAACTCCGATACTGAGTTTTCGGAAGTTTCTTCCACCATATTGTTGGCATCAGCATCCTCCATCGCTGCCATTTTTGCAAAGGCCGACTCATGGTTCGATTATGTTTTCTGGTAAGAAAACTGTTTAAAATCGACCAAATTTCTCTTCATTGACATCAGCAACGTTAGCTCAAGCAGATCAGGGTGGTTAGAGGTTTTGTAGTGTATAGATGCTTGAGTTTTCAGCTCGATTAATGCGCACGGGGAAGGAGATCACTGATTAAGCTGCCGTCAGCCTGGATGATGTCATTCCCTCCTGCTTGGTACAGTTTTGGAACAGCAAATCTTTTGGCCAAGGATTTAATTTCCTGCTACTTTGGGGAGGGAGAAAATCTTAGAGTCGCCATCTTCCTCTTGTGTCCTTCTCACAGCTAGATGTTTTCCCACAAGGAGTCGGCAAATTAGCAAACTCTTCATAGTCTACACTCGTGTTGTGCTCATTAGTCCCATTTGATCGTCTTTGACCTGCTAGCTTGGTGTGTCGGCAGTTTAGGCATCACCATGCTGACCAGGTTGTATCATCCCCTCCAGAAGGTTCTCCTGGAGTTCTAGATCTACTGAATTCTAGTCCATCATACTGTGCATAGTCTTTTATTTCAGAACCTCCGTCATGCCTTGTCGGCTGTCATATCCAGAGCAGCATTGATCATAAAATTCATGATTTAAAGTGTTTGGTTTCTCCTGTATATCCATAGAGTGGATGGTTTAGAATAGTGGTGCACAAACCAGTCCTCAGGGCCCTTCCCCCATCCAGTCTGGTTTTTATACTGAGTTTTCAATATAATGCAAATTTACATTATTTATGTTATTTGTTTATTTATGTGTTTGAAGGATTTATGAACAACATTACAATGGTCTCAGCAGTTTACAGATAAAACATTCCTAATTACAAAAACATGGACATCCTACAGTAATCGCTAAATAAACCTTCATATAAAATATTCCATAAAAGATACATGAAACCATCTACTAACATATCATAGAAAAAGAATAAAAAAGCAAAATAAAATAAAATACAGTAAAGCAATAAAACTAAACAAAAAACGAATTTAAAAACCAATATCATTATGCATATTCATTAAGGATATCCTGAAAACAAGACAGCCCAGATGTTCCTGAGGTCTGGTTGGAGCAGCACTGCCTTAGGTCTTCTGTCTGCCATGATCTTTCCTTCCTCCTGGTTTCAGGTGGTGCAATGCCAGCCAATAAGTACATCCTATCCTTAGGTGTTGGCATTAGACAGCCTGGTTCTTCCAGGATAGCTGTCATTTAAAACAGGGTTTATTTTTTGGCATGGACAGATCCTTTCCACACCAAGCGTGCACACTCTATTGTTGAGTTTCAGGAGGCAAGAGCCATGGTTTGCAAAGTAACTACCGGTAGGTTGGCCCCCTACTTTAAGGTAACCAAACTCACAATAAAATGGTGCGTAAAGTACACAGATAGCATTTGCCTGAGAACCAAATTTTAGGGTTGGGTGAAAGTCCTACATTGCAGCTTCATATCATCAGGGACAGACTCATCCAGCCCTAGCATGGACTTGTAGCTCGGAATTCCCTAAGAGTGGCAGGTCATGAACATCAAGGTGGTTCCCCAAGGAAAACTTTGAATCAGACTAAACAAACACGACTGCAAATCGCTGTCCCTGAAATGTGATTAGAAATTGAGCACGGGTTTGGAAAGGTAAATAATCAACCCCAAAATTCAAACCATAAACGACAGTTCACAGGGAAAAATGAAATATTCAAATCCAAAAGGCAATCTGGCAGGGCAGAGGCCAAACAGAACACGTCATTCACTGCCTGCTCCTTAAAAGGAGTTAGGTCCAAGCTTCCATGCTTGCCACAGAGTGAAATATTTGGGGGGTCCTGCTCATTGTCTGTGTTGCTTGCCGTAGGGTAAAACCAGGACTGGCTCGGTGCATTCCTTATGACACAGACGTGCGGGGCTTCTTGTATGAATTGAGCCCGAGCAGGTGCAGAGTATAAAAGCATTAGAAAGAAGGCTTCCTCTGGAGAAACGTTTGCAAAATGTTTCCTTCACTGAAGAAATTCAGACTGGATTACCACTTAGTGGTCCAAATATCTGATCCTTTAATTTTGCCAAACACAGGCCTGCTATTTGAAGCAAGCTTAAGGGGGTTCCAGCTACTAATTGGAGGCCCTGTTCTCTGCAGACACTGAAGTTCTAGCGTTTAACAGTGCAAACATCTTTACTGATTAGAGGGAGGGGGAAATCTGTCTTTATAGTGCAGCAGGCAAGACGGCCTTGTCAGCGCTTCTGTTTTTAGATCGATTTCCATAAAGCTCAGTTATTCCCAGTCTCCCGTTTCAGACGCAGCACCTCGTTTTCCTGCATCTTGAAGCACAGAAATTAGACAAAACCTATTGATTGGCCAGGCCCAGGGGGTGGCGATGTGTCTGTAACCTTCCTTTGTCTCTGGGCTCTGCAGCTTAGGCAGCAGTAATAGGATTCTGGGCGAGGAGGGGACAGGATGAGCTCACACTGCTGAGAAGGGAATGAAAGGCACTGCAGTCAGCCAGAAAGCTCTGCTTCCCTGATAACTTTTCCAGATTGTTTGTCAAACTGTGATGTGAAGGTTATTTCTCTGGCGGCTAAAGGCGCTTGGTTTCTCTTCTGCACTTGGCTGGGTTTCAGGGGGGACAAAGAAAGCACCGAAAGGGTAGATATATGCATATAAACATGTTATTTTTTCTACAAAAAAAAAAACCCTAATAAAAACAAGAACATCTCTTCTCTTAAAAAAAAAAATAATTCTGGCCTCAAGTTAGAAGGGGAGAGGAGGGAAGAAAAGGCCATGCACTCTCTGTACAGTAATTTTCCTCTACCAGCTGTAGCTGCCTAGGAAGCCGGCCTGTCTGCCCTGCTTTTGGTTAATGTGCAGTTGGTTGCTTTAATTCAGTGGTTCCCAACAGGTGCGTCGGGACACGCCAGTGTGTCAGGAGGTCCCGGGAGTTGGGTCGCAGAGCCAGCAGAAGACTGATCTTTCCTCATCAGTCTGGACAGGAGTTGGCTGACTTCTCCTTTATTGGGTGTGACAGGAAGCTGCTCTTGCTTCCTTCTCTTCCTGGCCAGTGGGAGATTGTTCCCTCCTCCTACACCCAGATCAGAGCGAGGTATCACCAGCTCCTGTTCATATGGGCCCGGCAGGACACCAATTTTATCTTCCTCTGCTGGCCTGGCAGTGAGGCTGCTGATGCCCTCTTCACCCCATGGGGCCTGGATGTGAGAGCAGGAGCATGAGGGAGAGAGGTGCGTGCTCTGTAGATCCACTGCTGACTTCCGCTGCCTTCACATCTTCTTCCTCTCTTCAATGCTTCTTGCCCTCATCTGCTGCTGGTAAAGAGGGAGGGAGTCTCTGGATTGGACTGAAGGCTTTTCTGCTGGCTGGGAGCCAGGAGGAGGGGGAAATGTGCTGGGCAGGAAGGTGTGGGAAACTAGGGAGTCAGGGGTGGGGGAGAGGAGCTTGGGGTTGCTGGGTAGGGGAGCTGGAGGAGGGAGAGGTTTTGGCTGCTGGACAGGGAAGCGAGATGGTATTGGAAAGATGGAGATGTGGGATGGCTGGGTTGGGGGAGAGGGGAGCAGGGAGTGGGGGATACTGAGCAGGAAGGGGTAGGAAAGAGGTGGTTAGAGGAATTCTCAGGGGAGAGAGGGGGAGAGGGAAGGGCAGGGAGAGCTGAACAGGGGAGAGAGGGAGCACGGGGAAGAGGATGTGGGGTGGGGGGTGTCGGGAATGTTGGACAGGGATAGGAGCATGTGAAGGGACGATTCAGTAGTTGGGAGAAGTGAGGGGTGATGGGGACATGGAGGGGAGTGATGGGGTACAAGGGTCATACTATGTCAGTTTGGGGAATGTGCATTTCTTCTCTCTCTGAACTTTGCTTAGTGTAGGAGGAAATATATTTCTGTTTCTAGTTCTCCAGATTTGCACTGCATGCAGAAGGTCGTCTTGGGGTTTCCATTCCAGTTTTTGTTTCCGCATTTGTAATTTGTGGTCTTTTATTCTGTATTTGGTGAAGACAGATCTATTTATGCTCTGTGTGTCTGTGACTGAATGAGGGACTTTACCAGAGGTTTGTATCAGCCTTATTTCTTGTATTTCTCAATGGCGCAGACCGTCCATTGCCCCTACCATGTGACAGGGGCCGGCCAATGGCACCGGTAGCCCCTGTCACATGGTAGGGGCTAAAATCCACCGGCTTCATTATGGTTAGTGGCAGCCAATGGCCTGGGAGCAGCAAATCGTTCCTGGGCCCCCCCACTGGACAACTGGGGGTTTTCATGAGTCTTGGGGGGGGGGGTGTCAGGAGGGTGGTGTGACGGGGGGAAGGCAGGGTGAGGCAGGGACTGGGCAGAATTTTGCCCATTCAAAATTCTGCCACCTGAAGCGGCTGCCTCATTGGCTCGCAAGCGGCAGCAGCGCCCCCTAATGGTCAGCACCCTAGGCCAAGGCCTAGCTCACCTACGGGCCGATACAGTAAACCACGCAGGAGAGCGCCTGCTCTCCCGGCACACGCACAGGCCATTCTCCTGTGCGAGCGATTCAGTAACTTAATTTATTTAAATTAGGGCCCGCGGTAAAAAGAGGCGCTAGGGACACTAGCGCGTCCCTAGCGCCTCTTTTTTGACGGAAGCGGCAGCTGTCAGCGGGTTTGACAGCTGGCGCTCAATTTTGCCGGCATCGGTTCTCAAACCCGCTGACAGCCACGGGTTCAGAAACCAGACACCGGCAAAATTGAGCGCCCGGTTTTTAACCCGCGAGCAGCTGGCCCATTTAAATTTTTTTTTTAACTTTAATTAATTTTTGGGGCCTCCGACTTAATATCGCCATGATATTAAGTTGGAGGGTGCACAGAAAAGCAGTTTTTACTGCTTTTCTGTACATTTTCCTGGTGCTGGCCGAAATTAATGCCAGCCTTTGGGCAGGCGTTAAATTCTGAAAGTAAAATATGCGGCTTGGCTGCACATTTTACTTTCTGTATCGCGCAGGAATAACTAATAGGGCCATCAACGTGCATTTGCATGTTATGGGCGCTATTAGTCTCGGGGGGGGGGGGGTTGGACGCGCGTTTTCGACACGCTATTACCCCTTACTGAATAAGGGGTAAAGCTAGCGGGTCGAAAATGTGCGTCCAAATGCCGGTTCCGGAGCGCACTGTACTGTATCAGCCTGCCAGTGCTTCCGCCGGCCCTGACTGGTGGTGAACTGCTGCCTTTTCATGGGTAGGGCTATTGCTGTTTCATGGCAGGTTTGATAGACGTACAGAATGGGCTTTGTTTGTATTGTGTTACAATGCACCTGGTAGCAGAGGGAGTTTGTGATTCTGTTACTGAGATGACACCAGAATCAGAATATTTTTTGTATGGTGAGATGTACAGGGAAATGTCTTAGTTCTGCTCTGCACCCATTGTTAGGAAGCCGGGGACTCCTGTGGATGCAGATCATGTGCTTACATTAAGTCTCGTGATGGTCATACGTTCAGTGTGTCCCGCACGTGAGCATCATCTCTCAGTTGTGTCCTGATCGAATAAAGGCTGAGAAGCACTGCTTTAATTCATACCTCTAGATTGGTACCTCAGACCAACCTGCAGGCCTAAGGTAAATGATTTTCTTTGTTCCAGCCTAGTCGCAGATAATCCTGGAGATCATGCACGTGGTCAAAGCAACTCCTGATTCTGGCACAGTTAAGGGGCTGCCCTGGAGTGGTCCTGAGCGAGCACAGAAAACAGGCAAGTGCACGGAGCTGAGCTGCCATAAATCCCAGACTTACAGTAAGTGGAAGGGAGGAGAAAGCAGAGAAGGTTTTGCTTTAAAAATTTACAGTAGGCCTTCCGTGGGTACCCAATGGAAGCTCACGGCTTATTGTACCAAATCTGCCTTTCCGGATTATTAATGTTCTTAGAGATGTTGTAGTACAGGGCATCAACTGATCACATAAACCAGGCTGAAAATTGATAAAAGCGACGTGATTTTAAAGAGGTGAGTAAGAATTTTCCGACTGATACATCGGCGGAAGAGTCAGAGAGCGCACAACCACAGTTAGGGGAACAAGTCAATAAAACTGCAGTGCAAAATGCCTTGCTACCACGTTAGAGTGCCTGTAATTGTGCCTTTTATATTGGTCTGTTGAAAAATAAAGATGTATGCTAGAAACAGAACTTCTCATATGATTAGGTGCAGTTTATGGCTACTCGTCTGTGAATCAATATTTATCAGCCTGTTGTATGTCTCTCTGGAAGTCAGGTAAGTTTATGAATCTAAACTGTCCCGTAAGGGTTAAGGTAATGATTACTAAAACAGGTCATACGAGATCAGACTACAACATGGACATCAAGAGGTCGCCTTTGCTGTAGGGGTTTATCTGTATTTACACCCTTGAAGTTTGCAGTTAATATATTTCTATTTCTTTCTCGGCACATTCATTTTTTATGACTGATGAAATAAAATGTGCCCAGCCTAGCGCACAGCTTAACCAGGGGTTGGAAGTGCGATTTGGGCGCGCGTCCATAACCCAGGATGCAATAAGGGCGTCAGCACGTCCAAAAACGTGCGTCCAAACTCGCGCCTAGCTAACAGCGCTCATCATATGTAAATGCCGTGTGGATGAGGCCGTTAGCTATTACCCCAATGCAAAAGTTACCGAGCGCCCGATGTGCATGTTTTTAACATGCGAACCTTAACGCCAGCCACGGAGCTGGCATGAGGTCTTCACGCGCTCCGAGCCGCCACAAAAAAA
The DNA here is from genome assembly GCF_901001135.1 of Rhinatrema bivittatum. Classification (NCBI taxonomy): domain Eukaryota; kingdom Metazoa; phylum Chordata; class Amphibia; order Gymnophiona; family Rhinatrematidae; genus Rhinatrema; species Rhinatrema bivittatum. The sequence continues at coordinate 20,828,013 of NC_042622.1, forward strand.
AAAGCCAAAAATATTGCTTCTCTGTGGTTCCTCCTACTTAATATCGTCCCGATGGTAAGGAAAAAGCTTGACAGCAGTCACACAGCCACATCTCCTGTGCGCCCAATGCCATGGGCTTTCTGGGGATGCACAATTTATCCCCAGCAGCGCGGCAGCTCACCGCCTATTGCATCAGGTGCCCAAGAGAGAGGGACGTGCGCGCATTGAAAAAAGGTGCGCCTAGTTGATACCGCATCACTTCCTTTGTAAGATAAAAGGGAAATCAATTTTCAAAGGGTTTAGCTCCCTAAATCTGGGAATTAGAGGCCTAAATTGGCCCCTTTGATAACTCTCTAAGACACCTAAATTCACTAAGGGGTAGATTTTAAAAGGTGCCCGCACTTCCCGGCACGCGCACGTGGACGCGCCGATTTTATAATCCGCTCGCGCGTGTGCTCCAATTAAGGAGCGGACTGGGAGAGAACTTTCCAGCCCACCTACCTAACTTCCCTTCCCCTCTCCTCTCCTCCCCGCCCCCTATCCCTATCCTACATTACCCCCAATTTCTTATTCTACCTTTTGTTCTTCTTCCGCAGCAATAGCAACTTGCGCGCTTTCCCAGCACAACAGCAAATGGCCACTGTACCGGCCGCCTCCAGCCCTGCCCCTCCTCGCCCCCCCCCCCCCCCCCGGACCGCCCCTTTCACTTCGACACGTAACGGGGGTTACGAGCGTGGCCGGGCCCCTTTGAAAATGCGCGCGGCGTGCGCGAGGCCCGGCCACGCGCGTAACCCCCGTCTTTTATGCGCATGGCCCATTTAAAATTCACCCATAGGCACCTAAATTTAGATACCTAAAAAGTGGGCATTTATGGCAGCCATCCTACAAGACATAAAAACACCCATCTGCGTACACCCCCCAACGGATGCGCCTATGTGTGCTTAAAAGCAAGCGTCTGCAATGCATTGGCAGCATGTGCTTTTCTTATCTATTTCATAAACAAGCACACGCACATTTTACATGCGAAAGAAATATGGCTCACTCACGTAAAACCCTGCTTTATGCGTACGTTTTAAAACATTGATGCGTACTTGACATCACCAGTTTTCCAATTCCTCCACCAGTTCACCCACCGTTTCTCCAGGTCATCCAGACCCTCCTAGTTCTTCACCCTGAACTCCTCCCAGTTCACCCAGACCTCCCAACCAGCCACCAGTAGACAACAGACGAGCCTGATATCTAGCGGCGCTAGATAATTAGCAGGTGCAAAATTATGCGAATACCTTGCCAAATGTGTACGCGTTTAATCCTCTTACAAAATAAAATGCGTTCGTTCCTCTTGGCCAGCGGCGGATTCACGATGTCGGACCGGCCCCAGGTATTCGGCCGCCCAGGCCGGCCCAGGACACGTCACGTGGTCTGCCGGACGCGGCTCTGTCACGGCCCCGCAGGGCAGACCACGTGACTGGAGCGATCGGCCCACCGGGGGGGATGCCCGATCCCCCCGATGGGCCAATCCACCCCCGCTCTTGGCTCCAGCTCAGAACATGCATAAACGTGCAGGCAAGCCCCAAAAACACGCGCGTATGTCTGATGTTTATAAAATAGCAGGCGCTCGAGATCAAGCTGCCCACGCGTGTAAATGCTGTTGCACATGGAAAGGTTTCGAAAATTCACCCCAGTGTCGCTAGCCACGCGATTTGCAGCCTTCAGAGACTAGCTGCGAGGTTCAGGGGTTTTTTTTCTAACTAACCAGCCGTCTGCTTTTTGCTCTCGCAGGCAAAAATCAATTCCCTTCCCATTGATTTCAGTGGGCATGTGAGAGCCGTCTTAGGTCAGTCATGTAACTAGGACCTGCCAGGACATTTCATAATCTCAGCTTCGGAAACGTGACAGCATAGGTCAGTGCTACATATCGCTTCTGCCCAGGGGGGGACAGGAACAGTTTTCCGGATCATCTACACAGACCCATACGTCGAGCTCAATTCACATAAAAAGAGGATTATTCTGCAAGAGCATGCTTAAAATTTCCCCATTGCGCTGAGATCCACTAGGAGAATACCTGCCTTTACTCAGGGGTGGGGAAATTCCCAAGATGCTCTGGTACTTAAAAACTGGCAGCGAATCAGGAAGAGTCTGGGAAGAGCCGTGGCTGCTGAGGTGGGGGCCAGAGCCCAGGAGAGGCAGAAGCCAGGGGGGGACCCAGGAGAAAAAATGTAGCCAAACCAAAAGAAGCAAAAAAAAAAAAAAAAAAAAGACTCTGAAATAGTCGTTTGCTGTTTACGGAATTCACTGCCACTCCAGGCAGGTCACTCCCCTTAGTCCTGCGGGAGATGGGGGGGACCTGAGCTAGATAGGCCCTTTGTCCATTGGCAGCTCTTACTGTATGTTCTTATTTTAATCCCAGTTTGTGCCCTTACATCTTAAAAATATTTCCACGTATTGTAGAAGTCCACCCCAAGAGGATTGGATTGCAGCCAGGCCTGGTTCCTGGGCTGCACGGGAACATCTGTAGGGAGGAGCTGGTTACAATTCATGGCCCCTCCGTCAGTTATTCCATTGCAGCTTCCAGCAGGGACACTGGAAAAGAAATGATCATTTCCAGCCTTCCAGAGGGTTTTTCGCAATAGCATTAAACACATTTTATTTCACATATCATACAGGATATACTTTGCATGAGTCACATTTTAAATTGCTCATACTTTTTAATGATTTTTTTCATACTAAAATGAACTTCAGCACGCATGGGAAAATGCTGTGTGGGACTTTTTTTTTGCCTTTGTTAAATCAAGGCTATTGATTATTATCTATTCACTTTGCACTTCATTATGATAATAAACAAACAGAATTAAGAAACGTTGGAATAATTTACAATGCAGAAAGAGTAATGCAGGCAGCTAGTAGTTTATTATTCACAAAGCAAAGGAAAGACAAACCTTGAAAACCTTTATAGATTGTTTATGAAGGTTTTTCAGCATCGCTGCCATTCTCCTCACATACCAGTGAATTCTCTGCACCACCCACAGCTTATGCTTTGCTTCTTTTTCCATTTTGGGAATTTTCGTTATTTGGGTTTCGGTTCATATAGGGGCGGATTTTAAAAGGGCTGCGCGCATAGGGGTAGATTTTATAGAAGTACACCCGCGCGTACTTTTGTTCGCGCACCAGGCGCAAATAAAAGTACGCCGGATTTTAATAGATACGTGCAGCTACGTATCTTTTAAAATCCGGGGTCGGCGCGCACAAGGGGGTGCACATTTTATCATGCGCGCACTTACATGCATATGTTGTAAAATTCACCAACCACACGTAAGTATGCTCCAAATTTTAAGAAGTTATTTGAGCAAGCTAGGGCACGTGTCTTCAATAGGACTTTGTCGGCTTTTACGGCCTGCCCAGAGCAGGTGTAACTTTGTGTGTGAACAATTAAACGTGTACCCCGCCTATTAAAGGACTCATGCGTGTCCATTTTCCAACTTACTTGCATATTTTTACGTCTGCTAATCATCGGGCGTAAATGATATTAAACCTGTTTATTGTGTAGTACTGACTGGGGGGGGGGGGGGCAGGTTTGGGTGAGGAACCAGGAAAGTTGTGATGACCTGGAGAAGGACTGGGTGAACTGGTGGACTTAAAATTGGCCGACTTGTGCGAGTGAGACCTACTTTATTTATTTAAAAATATTTATATTCTGCCTATAATAGCCATGTCATACATGCATATATTTAAAAAAAATAGGTAGGAGAAGAACACGCATTCAGTACATTGATATAAGTGATTTTAATTAATTGCATGTGTTTGCACGTAATACAAAGCACACAGAACAGAGGGTGGGTAGCCACACCAACAATCATCAGATATGAAGGAAGGAGGCATAATAAAGAGAATTAAACTTGTTTAAAAATTCCAAGATTATTGAATTTTATTATACATCAGAAGAAGCAAAAATTGCCTATCACAGTATCCAAGTAGTAAAATTGCCTATCACGTTCTCCATGTAGTAAAAATTGCCTATCACAGTGTCCAAGTAGTAAAATTGCCTATCACATTCTCCATGTAGTAAAAATTGCCTATCACAGTGTCCAAGTAGTAAAATTGCCTATCACATTCTCCATGTAGTAAAAATTGCCTATCACAGTGACCAAGTAGTAGTTTAATTCTATATCATACTCCTTCCTTTGTATCTTCATGCATAAGCCTACACATGCACTTATGTTACAGGATAGAGATATGCATGGGGTAGATTTTTAAAGAAGTGCACATGCATCCATGTGCGCGTGCTTCCCGGAGCGCACACATGGCTGCGCCAATTTTATAACACGCGCGCGCCAACGTGCGCGTGTTATAAAATCGTTAGGCTGCGCGCACATGCGCACCGGATTTTGTAATCCGCCCTGTGCTGGGGCAGGGAGCCAGCGGCGTGCGCAAGTTATGCCTGCCAGAGGCAAGCGTAACTCCACGAAATAAGGTAGGGGGGATTTAGTTAGGGCTGGGGGTGAAAAAAAAAGTTCCCTCCAAGGCCGCTACGATTGCGGAGCAGCCTCGGAGGGAACGGAGGCAGGCTGCTCGGCTCGGCACGCGCAGGTTGCACAATTGTGCACCCCCCCCCCCCCCGCGCGCGCTGACCATGGATTTTATAACATGCGTGCGCGAACAAATCTGCTCCCTCGCGTAAGTTTAAAGATTCACCCCATAAAGCAGATGTCACACTGATGTTCTCACTCAAGTGGCTCACCCTGATATGATTCTGCTACGGGAATCTCAGAGACCTGGCGTGAGATAAATGGCACCTTTGTTTCCTCCCCTTCAGGATATTCCTGAATCAAGTAATGTGACAGCCATGATTGTTAACTTAATTACTTATAAACAAAGCTAGGCAAACAAGTCACTGGTGTCACCTTCTCATTGGATCCAAGAATCCATTTGCCATTAGTTCTTGAGAGGTAGTCACAGATGCATTCAGGGAACGATTTTCTGACTGTCCAATCTGGGATTTTTTTTGCACAGAAATTTTGTTGCAAGTTTCAAAGGAAAAGTACCTGCATACATTCCCTTTCACACTGCCTGAAGGTGCAGAGCCCCTGCGGATTTTTTCATTCGCTTTTTGGGCGGGTAGATTATCTACAGAAAACAATGCGTGTTGACTTGAAAATACAACCTATGCATGTTAAGCCCTGGAAACACCTCCCCTAAGTGCAACTAGAAGTAAACGTCTCATGGCCTACAATCATGATTCTAGCTGCATTGGAAGCAGGCAGTATTTACTAGAGATGTGAATTGTATGCCCGATCATTTCCGCTTTCGGTTTCATGTGGCCGCGGGAAAATCTCGTATTCCCGCGGATCGGCATTTTTTTTTTTCGAGAAAAATAGTTTTCGGCTTAGTGCACGCTAACTCCCATTAGTGCGCACTAAGCTGAAAAACGATTTTTTACGAAAATTCGGGGAAAGTACAATCGTTATATCGGTTTCCCGATACATAACAAATTAGGAAATATCATACGATATTTCCATTCGTCAAAAAAACGATGCACATCCCTAATATTTACCCAGGTAAATCACTGTTTAGCAATGTAAATGATTTTTAAAAAAGGTGCCCGCCTGCCATTTGTTGGCTGACTTCATACATTGAGGCTGGTATCATTTCGAAGTACGGCACCAGTGGGGCAGGCATGGTACGGTTTGATAGAACAGCCAGGATGGAGAGTTTGGATTTCAAAAATCGCACTTTGGTAAATGGAGGCATAACTTGAGGAGCTAGAAGATTGTGAGAAGATGGATGAAGTGGAACACTGGGCCAAATTAAAAAGAGCTATAATAAAGGCAGCAAACCTTTATGTAAGACAAGTAAACAAAAGTAAGAGAGAAAAGAAACCAATCTGGTTCTAAAAGGAGGTAAAAAAAAAAATAAAGGCAATCAGAACAGTATTCGGGAAGTACAATGGATTCCAAAAAGAGGAACACGGGGAAGAATATCTGGTGAAGCTGAAGGAGATGAGGAACGAAATCAGGAAAGCAACAGGTCAAGCAGAAGACAGGATGGCCAACGAGGAGAAGCAAAGCGATAAAACATTTTTCAGATCTGTCAGAGAAAGGAGGAAGGCCAGAGGTGGTATTGTAAAATTAAAGGGAGACATGAAGCAATGTGTGGAGCAAGAGGAGATAAAAGCAGAAATAGTAAACAAGTCATTCAGTTTGGTGTCCACTAAAGAAGACCCTGGAGCAGGACCAGTGCTGGAGGACAAGAGCGTGGATGGGAGTGGTGTAGATGCAACCCCATTTACAGAAGAGACTAGACCTGAAGAACTAGAAAAACGGAAAGTGGAAAAGGCCACGGGGCCAGATGAGGGACATCCCAGCATATTACGGGAACTCAGAGATGTGCTGGCGGGATTACTGAAGAACCTGTTCAATAGATCCCTGGACCCCAGAGTGGTGCCGAGTGATTGGAGAAGAGCGGTGGTGGTCCCGCTTCACAAGAGTGGGAGCAGAGAGGAGGCTGGAAACTACAGGCTTGTGAGCCTGACCTCGGTGGTGAGGAAAATTAATGGAGACTCTGCTGAAGGAAAGGATAACGAACTATCTACAGTCATGTGGGTTGCAGGACCAGAGGCAGCATGGATTCACCAGGGGAAGTTCCTGTCAGACAAATCTGATTGGGTGACTAGAGAATTAGATCAAGGAAGAGCGCTCAATGTAATTTACTTGGATTTCAGCAAAGATTTTGATATAGTCCTGCATAAGAGGCTTATAAATAAAATGAGAAGTATGGGAGTGGATGCAAAATTGGTGGAATGGATTACAAATTGGTTGACTGATCAGAGACAGTGTGTAATGGTAAATGGAACTTACTCTGAAGGAGAACAGTGAGTTCCTCAAGGATCAGTTTTGGGACCGATTCCGTTCAATATCTTTGTGACTGACATTGCAGAAGGGATAGAGGAAAAGTGGTGTCTTTTTGCAGATGACACTAGGATCTGCATCAGAGGTGACATGCCTGAAGGAGTAGAGAGAATGAAAAGTGTTTTAAGGAAGTCTGAAGAGTGATTGAAGGTTTGGCAACTGGGTTTCAATGCCAAGAAGTGCAGAGTCCTGCATCTGGGGTGCAGTAATCCAAAAGGGCTGTATGTGATGGGGGGGTGAAAACTAATGTGCATGGAATGGGAAAGGAAACTTGGGATGAAAGGGTCTGGAGATCTGAAGGCAACAAAACAATGCGACAAGGCGGTGGCAAAAGCCAGAGGAATGTTTGGGTTGCACAGAACGAGGAATAAGCAGCAGGAAAGAAAGAGGTGGTGATGCCCCTTGTACAGGTCCTTGGTGAGGCCTCACCTGGAGTATTGTGTTCAGAATTGGTGAACGATTCTCAAAAAGGATAAGGACAGGATGGAAGCGGTCCAGAGAAGGGCAACCAAAATCGTGTGGGGTCTGTATCGGAAGACTTATGAGGAGAGGCTGAAGGATGTGAGTATGTACACCCTGGAGGAGAGGAGGTGCAGGGGAGATAGGATACAGACCTTCAGATACCTGAAAGTTATTGATGCACAAACATCGAACCTTTTCCCCTGGAAAGGAAACTGCAGAACTAGTGGTCATGAAATGAAACTCCAGGGGGGACGACTTACCTTGTTGCAGTCTCCTGCATGCTTTCACCCAAACAGGCTGGGCTTTGGGAAGTGGGACTCCCTGGCTATTGGTGTACGATACGTTATTTCTGTAAGTGATAGGTAATACTGGTGAGCAGAGCTCATTGTTTTCACTGTAAAAAAAAAAAAACAACAACAACTGTTCACCATTTTTGCTGAATTTTTTCAATCAAAGTTGGAGCATAATTAAAGCAGCTCCCTAGCTGGCCAGAGAGAGAAAATGAAGTCACTCTCCATTGCCCGACGTATTAGCTGCATGCACGGGATGCACAGAAGTTTGCCTGGAACAGCACAGCATGCTTCCCTCCCCTCTTTCTCCATCTTGCAGTACGTTCCCTGGACGGGCTCAGATGTTCTCTTGTCATTCGCAGCCGGGTGTTCCCACTGAATCAAATCAGAGGCCAGGCCAAAGCCTCTTTGTTCTCCCTGGAATGCCTGGAACGTGGAATATTGAACTCATCCATCACAGCACGGTACTTAGTGTAACGGAGGTCACTTTCTGTTTCTGTACATCTCTTGATTAATGGGATTATGCTGGAAAATGGATCGAAAAAGTGACGGGTGCCTCTCTCATTGGTAGACATTGTGAGGCTCGCGTGATATCGTTAGGCAACACGCCCTACACCAGCTGTTCACCAGACATAACGGACGTCTAGGTTGCTTTCTCATCCTGGCAAAAAGGAGTTGCACTGTAAATAAAAAAGTCTAAATTGGACCGCGTTTCAAATCTTGGCTTTGGAAGAAACCAAATTCCCGCCACATGCACACATCCCGGCCTCTATGTGCTTATGGCTCAATTGTGCCATTCAGATTTCAGACAAGCAATGGGCTTGGGCGACCAGCGAGTGGCTAACTTTTCATAAAAATGACACTCGTTGCACACTGTTAAAAATAAAATCGTGAATGCTTTTAAAGACCGTTATATCCTCAGTATCCTGTGCAATCATTTTAAAAAGAGCACACAGCAATTACTGATACTTATCTTGTATTAAGTAATAATATTACTATTTAAATCATCATTAAAAAAAAAAATTGTACTTCCCTTGAACCCCTAGGAGCATCCGTGTCCTACACAGCGTCTTCTGCTCACCTCCTTCGAGGACTCCTCCTCGAGGCCTTTGGTTCTCCGTGTTTATGGATCGCTCCTGCCAACAATGGGACGCACTCTCTCTTTGCCGTCCTTATTTGCTCCCAGATCACACACCATGCGCCGAGTGGAATCGCGGTAAACTGAAGGCACACAGCTCGCCGCTGGGACACCCACCTCTTTGACCCTTCCCTACCTGCTGTGGTCTCTGTGAACAACTCCGGAGATGTGGTGAACTGTTTTTTTTGCCAGGATCTGAAGGGGATCTCAAACTTTGCATTGCTTTTTTAGGACTACAAATGTGAAATTTAATTCCGTTTAAAAACATATAAACCACTCAGTTCAGGTCAAAGGACTGCCTGAAATGCTGTCAATAAAATATTAGCCGAGTGGTGTGCTACTGGCATATTAGATCAGAAGTGCACCACCATATCAACACAATATTTAGAAAAGAAGCAAGAAAAGCAAATAACTCAAGACTATATTTAGTACATCTCTAGTTAAATAATTCAATGTTGTGATCCCTCTCTGGGTTGTAGCCCTTGTTCTTTTGAAACCTCTAAAAACGTGCACATTCTGCAGCTCCCTTGCCTCCCGTTGGCTCCTCCCCCACCCCAGAGTTCATTCCCTCTAAAGTTTAGAGTATTAGTGGGGACTTGTTTTCATGGGCTGATGACTTCCTGTCAGAGATTTGCCTTTCTTTGAAACAAAAAAAAACCTGGACATTTTAACTAAATTTCCCATTTCACTTCCATTTGTTTTAAAACAAAAGAAAATATCAAGGAAATTTAATTTGTTTTTCTTCACTTTGTTTAAGAAAAAAAATTATCACCACTGCTGCTGACAATAATCCCACCCGCTCCCCCCTCCGACTCCTGAACCCCCGTTACTATATTTTTCTTTCTTCAAGGGGCAGGAGTGACCCCTGGATGCTCCGGCAGACTGAGGTCGGCGCTACTGCAATGTCAATTTATTCTGAACAAAACGGTGCGGTCAGGCCCAGACCCGGATCGGCGCTGGCCTCGTCTGCTGACCCCATTTCTAAGCCCACCTCTGGCGGGGCAGGAGGGCCCGGAGATTTGAGAAAGGTTTTTTTTTTATCTTCTCCAACAAGCTCAACACTTTTTTTTGTTTTGGTTTCATTTTTCATTTGTTTTAAACATTTTGTTTATTGTTTGTGTCATGTTTTTTTTTTTCATTTTAAATAAACAAAAAGAAATGAAAGAAACACAATGAAAAAAGATAAACTAAAGGAAAGAATGCATTCTTTGGCTTCATATTGCAAAATATCTGGGATTCTACATTCCAGATCTTTTTATATTTAGGTATGGTTTCAAGGTTTCATATTTGATGCAGAAAGCTATAAATGTGACTGCTGTGCATGGGGAATCAACTAAGGTTCACAGGGAGGGTGGTTTATTGGGAGGATCTGTGGGTTCGTTCATGATGGTTGGGGCTACCTGATGGCATGTCTGAATAGCAGGCGTCTCATTTTGGGGGCTTTCTCTTAAGGGAGCTAAGGATAATCCTTTATGGGCCACCTTCTCATGCAAACCTAAAACCCAACTTTTCGCTGTGAGCAAACCACTTGTATTTATTCTTTTATATCTACCAGGTCACGGTTTAGTGAATTGGTGATAAATTGTTATTAATTCTGGTAGTTTGTTCACCTCTATAAGACTAACAGGATAACTTTGCAAGCTGCTCGCACGTGCCCATTTACACGTGTTTATGGGCGCATGCAAATTTGCTACTGTATGTTATAACCTGCACGGAAAGGATATGCGCAAGTTATAAAATACGATTACACAAGTGCGCGCAAATGCTTGCATATGGAGAAACCACAAGCCGGGCAAGTTGGGACTTATTCAGATGCTGAGTAGCGGCACACAGCTGGATAAATCCATGAAACGCTACTTAGATGAACAAGTAGCGCTATTTAGACTTATCTAGCTATGTAGGCCTGCTGCTACTTAGCCAGATAAATCGGAATGTAGCTGGATAAGTGCCGGATAAGTGTGCACAAATCACATACCTGCATATCTGTACTTCATTAATTTGAGGCTTTTACAAACGTGAGTCCGTGCACTTTATAACAGGCGCGTGCAATGAAATAACCAGTTATCCCAATTCATCTACCAGTTCGCCCAGTCCATCTGCAGCTTGTGAAAACCCTTCAAGTTCTTCAGCCTGAAGTCTGCCCATTGCACCCAGGCCCTCTACCCAGTTATTTTATGATCGTTTACACTTGATATTAGTAGAAGAAAATATACGCCAATGAAAGACCAAGCGCGTCTCTTTGGCAGGTTTTAAAACAACAACTTATTTGCTTAAATGTTGGCCCCGCCTTAGAACACCCCTGCCACACCCCTTTCTTACACATGTAAATTTGGAACCCGATTTACGTGTGTAAGTTGCAGTTTTGAAAATAGCATGCAATTGCGTACGTGCAATTTAAGTGTGCGAGTGCTAAATTTTAAAGTACCTGAATGTAAACCGGTGTGATATCTCGATTGAGATCGAATGTCGGTATATAAAAAAAAAAAATAAAATAATAATAATAATAATAATCAATGTGCAACATTTGAACATTCACCCTTTAGAGTACTGGTATTACAGGATTACCCCAGAAATTTCCTGGGAATTTTCTACTTCAGGGAATTCATCAACTTCCTTAAAAATCTATGTCAAAATGTCGAATCCTCAAAAGGTCATAGGTAAACTACAAGGGCTGAATTATGAGCCCCATAGCAAAGTTAAATCCCAACTCATTGACTAAATAATGATAAATCTGTCCTGGGGACCCCAAAGCCAGGATAGGCAGGGCTGGATCTAAGAGTTTTGCACCCATGGAGAGTGGTGGGTGTGGGAGACCTTGGAGATCGTAAAAATGGGAGAAGTCCCTTTCCTCCCGCTACCCCTAAAAGTCTCAGAGCGCCAGAGCAGCGACCCTTTGAAGTGGACGGCTGGAGCAGGCTCCTTCCTGGCTCCGTTGCACTCCACTTTGGCCTGGGCACTTGGCATCTTCAAAATGTAGCACCCTGGGCAATGGTCTATGTTGCCTAGGCCTACATCCGGGCCTGAGTATAGCAAACTGATCTCATGCACTTTCATTGGCTGTGGGGGTCTCCAGGCCAGGATCTCATTGGCTGTGAGGGTCTCCGGGCCAGGATCTCATTGGCTGTGGGGGTCTCCGGGCCAGGATCTCATTGGCCGTGGGGGTCTGCAGGCCAGGATCTCATTGGCTGTGGGGGTCTCCAGGCCAGGATCTCATTGGCTGTGAGGGTCTCCGGGCCAGGATCTCATTGGCTGTGAGGGTCTCCGGGACAGGATCTCATTGGCTGTGGGGGTCCCCAGGCCAGGATCTCATTGGCTGTGGGGGTCTCCAGGCCAGGATCTCATTGGCCGTGGGGGTCTCCAGGCCAGGATCTCATTGGCTGTGGGGGTCTCCAGGCCAGGTTTTGGGAAGCTCCAATTAGAGTCCCTCAGCTGCTTTTCAGTAGATGCAGGTCCCACTGCGGCTTCTACTGAGTAGTACTAAGGTACTTGGTTATAGTCAGGTTAACTCAGGACCTGATTCACTGGGCTTCTTTTGTTTCCCCAATCAACAATGAATGAGAGAAAAGCTTTAGTAAATCAGGAGCAAAGTGCTTAGGTCAAGATCGTACAAGGAATCAACCAAATAAGAAAGGATTAAAAGCCAGGGACCCTGCTACCCGCGCCCATGCTTTGCTCGCCTTGTCCTGTATTATTTATTGATAACTTATTACAGCTCTTTAAATATTGGATTTAATTCCCCTCCCCAGTGAAAGGAAGACATTGTGCTGCCGTTTGTAGCCTGTGAAACTGGAGAAAACGCTCCCTGCTGAGCAGCCTACTTCAGTTGCACACGCTATGAAAGAAGTATTGTTAGCTAAGTATTACATGCACACAAAAATATTACATTTTAAACTTTGGGTCTTTGTTCTGTGTTCCTGAACGCGAATCTTCCTCCCATTGTTCAGGCACAAACAGAAGCTCATTGCCAGCAGCGGCCTCCGGTTTTTCAGTTACTGCGCTCGTGGTATCAGTTACCTGCCTCCGTGATCCACTTGCACAAGGAAAACTTTCAGACCAGCACATCTTGCACTTCACCCACAGGGGCTTCGACGACACCGAGAAGCCTTTTGTCTCACGGCTGGAAGCGTGGATGCCTGCAAAAGCCGTAGGTAACTCCCAACTCAAAAAGTGAAGCGTTGGAAGCACAGGAGCGCGGAGACGATGTGGGCAGTAAGTGCTGTTTTCTCCGCCCCGCCTGCTCATGTGCGCCTGCCTACACGTGCTGTCGCGGGTCTTGCTTGACCTGTGGTCTTGACCCTCTCCTTCCTCTGCTAAGGTCCCTTTGTGTCTGTCCCTTGGGTGCCTGAGATCTTCCATTCTTTTGGCCGCCACCCCCTTTGCTGGAAGGAGCCAAGAAAAAAAAAGCACATTTTTTATCATCTTTCCACCCAAGTCATTTCTAAGGCTAGTCTAATACAAAGGTGGCACAGCTTGTTTGTTGACTTATTGCTACGTATCTAAGTGGATTAAAACACTCAGCATCTGCGCCACTGCATTCAAGATGGGAGATACCACATTGATGGGCTGGGGGCCCTGGTCCATATCTCTTTCAGAGTGCCCTGAGCATTTTCTGCCACCCAGGGGCTCTGGGCCAGTGCACATTGGGAGGCACTCAGGGTGCTGCACAGCCCCTACGCCTCTAAGGGGATGGGGTCCGGCGCTCCCACGGCAGCTGCTGCTGCTACGTTGCCGGCCACATCTTCCGAGGAGGCTCGCCCGGCATCTTTAACATGTCCAGCAAGTCCCTCCGTAAACCCTACAGAGAAACAAATGAAGCAACTCGCTCAAACCAACAATTGTATATTCGGTCACCATCGCCCCAAGGAGAGGGTCTCACCTACGGCTTGGGGTTTGTTTGATTTGTTTTTACTATCTTTGTCGTATCTAAGTGGACTATCCACTAGGGATGTGAATCGTTTTTTGACGATTTAAAATATCGTCCGATATATTTTAAATCGTCAAAAATCGTTAGGGCCACGATACAATACCAATTCCCCCGATTTATCGTTAAAAAATCGTAAATCGGGGGAAGGGGGAGGGCAGGAAAACCGGCACACTAAAACCCCCTAAAACCCACCCCCGACCCTTTAAATTAAATCCCCCACCCTCCCGAACCCCCCCCAAATGCTTTAAATAACCTGGGGATCCAGCGGTGGTCCAGAACGGCGGCGGTCCGGAACGGCCCCCTCAATTGAATCCTGTTGTCTTCAGCCGGCGCCATTTTGCAAAATGGCCACCGCAAAATGGCGGCGGCCATAGACAAAAACGATTCGACGCAGGAGGTCGTTCCGGACCCCCGCTGGACTTTTGGCAAGTCTTGTGGGGGTCAGGAGGCCCCCCCAAGCTGGCCAAAAGTTCCTGGGAGTCCAGCGGGGTTCAGGAAGCGATTTCTTGCCGCGAATCGTTTTCCGTACGGAAAATGGCGCTGGCAGGAGATCGACTGCAGGAGGTCGTTCAGCGGCGGTCCGGAACCCCCGGAACCCCCGCTGAACGACCTCCTGCAGTCGATCTCCTGCCGGCGCCATTTTCCGTACGGAAAACGATTCGCAGCAAGAAATCGCTTCCTGAACCCCGCTGGACTCCCAGGAACTTTTGGCCAGCTTGGGGGGGCCTCCTGACCCCCCACAAGACTTGCCAAAATTCCAGCGGGGGTCCGGAACGACCTCCTGCGTCGAATCGTTTTTGTCTATGGCCACCGCCATTTTGCGGCGGCCATTTTGCAAAATGGCGCCGGCTGAAGACAACAGGATTCAATTGAGGGGGCCGTTCCGGACCGCCACCGTTCTGGACCACCGCTGGATTCCCAGGTTATTTAAAGCATTTGGGGGGGGTTCGGGAGGGTGGGGGATTTAATTTAAAGGGTCGGGGGTGGGTTTTAGGGGGTTTTAGTGTGTCGGCTCACGATTTTAACGATTTTCACGATAGTTTACACACCCAAACGGCAACAATACGATTCCCTCCCCCTCCCAGCCGAAATCGATCGTTAAGACGATCGAGGACATGATTCACATCTCTACTATCCACACAACTTTATTTCTAAAGATGTGCACTTTCAGTAGCATTGCGATGAAGACTAGCTTCATGTGAGTGAGGTCCATATCTTCAAACCTCCCTGTACTTCGCTCCAGATATTAACAGATTCCTGCTGTGTCCCTTCCATTCCAAACTGCTACATTTTTTTATTTTTTTTTTTTAGGTCTCAGCAAAACTCTCCTTTGGCTGCGGCCTTTACAGCACACGAGAATTCCCTCCGCGTTTGCTCAACGGCTGCCGGCTCGGTCGAAGTTCCGTACCTTTCCCACGCTGCTTCAGATCCGGTTCTGGCAAACCGCTTGTTGATTCCTTCGTTTCAAACCTCATGGAATCCGTATGCCAAAAATATTAAAAAAAAAAATTTTAAAAAGTACATTCCTCTGAATCTTCAGTGACATTTTGCTCATCTTGTATCCATGCACAAAAATTAAGGTCACTAAACAATGCCTTTATGTTGGTTTGACAATATATTGCTCAAGTCTTCAGGAGCCAATGCTCCTTTCATCAGGTCAGAGCCAAAAGCGCAGCAATCGCACCACTTTATTTGTGTATCCAGATAAAAATCTGATTTTAGGACTCGCGAGGAGGGTGGAGGAAGGTGGATTACCAATTGGCAGAGTAGGCCCGAGCCTATGGGCAGCCCCCCGCTGTGTGAGTCATTTGTCTTACATCAGCAGCAGCTTCATGCCATCTTGTGGGGGAGGGGGAGAGGTAGGGCAGCTTGCTGCGGGGGTGGGGGGGGGGGGGAGGTGGTATAAATCCACTGAGGAGGGCTTTTCTGCTGTGCTGGAACGGAGCCTGCACAGGACTGGTGAACTCTTGAGCTGAAGACCATTTCTGACAAAATGTAAACAGTGCTGACTTTTAAAAACCTGGAAAGGTTGCAGACTCTTCCGGTATCTTTATTTATTTTTTTTCTGTTTTTTAGCAGAAATTATTATTGGGAAACAGTGCATATCATAACGTCCTTTGACATTCACAGAGCCCACTGTTCCGGGTGTCGCATAGCCCTTGCCTCCCCCAACCCAGCACCCCCACTGGATTATCCCGCTAATATAAATTTTGTACCGTTTTGTAGGCCATTCAATTTTGAATTTAACAGTACCTTACACATTACTTACATTTATTCTTTATGGCCGGAACGTACAATAGCAAACAACAGCGACAGATTGCCCGTATTAAGTGTATTGCATTTCATGAGGCGCGTGACGCTGGAACAACCTTTATTACGAAAAAATGGATTGCCGAAAAATTAGGTTGAAGCAAACGCTGGGTTCAGAGGTTATAGAGCAAGACTGCCGACAAGTGTTTTACAGAATTTGGTGACGGTTGACCGCTAAAATTGTTTCAAGAAAGACAAAAACTTATTGAAAATTCCAGCAACAAGCAGAAAAAAAGCTGTTACCAGGTGGCATGAACGATTTTGGATGAGAGGCGGAAAAAAGTTGATAGAGGAACAGTTTATTATTATCAAGTAAGGGTTGGGATCCAGGTGTTGCCTATTATTTCAAAACCATTGAAAACCCAAACCCATATTCAAGACAGGCTCTGCCTGGTGAATCGGTTACAAAATTGGGACGAATTTTTCATTTGGTCAATTCAAAAACCAAATTTTCAAAATGATCGAGTTTGGTCAAAAACTTTGAATGAAATTAACGACAAGGTTCATTATCACCAAATTGTCAGAAACCCTGCTTGCATCGGGGTCTTTTTGTCATGTTCACAGCAAATTAAATGTTGTGGGTAATCAAAGAACATGGGGAATCTTGGGATGACGCCTATTTTCGGAATACGATTTTAGCCAAAAATGTTATCCCATTTTTGAGTGATCTGGAAAAGATTTTGGTAGTAGGCATAGGGCACCTTATCATGGACTTTTGTCCATGATAAGGTGCCGGGCATGCAAGCCAACCCCAAGCAACAGCTGCTTAATGAAAATGGCATGGACTTTTGGGGTATGGATGTTTGCCAAGGAACTCTCCAGACTTGATACCTGACAAAATTATAGTTGCCATTATTAAGGATGAGGTGGAGAGTTTAATATTGAAGGAACGTGGTCAGGGACGTTATTCCACTGAAACTTTGCGTCAAAATTTGGAACTGGTCTTATTAAATTTGGAAAACAATAACGATTTATTTCAAAATTTGTTATAGGGGTGGGAAGAAGACAAATTCTTGTTTCATTTTCCATTTCATTTTCAGAGGTTTGGCTTTTACGAATTTTGTTTCGTCCAATGTTTATTTCGTTTATTTCATTAAAAAAACAAAATAAACATTAAAAAGAAAAACAAAAATGAAAACCAAAAAGAAATGGAGTCTCCCAAGCCCCCGCCCATCCCTCCCACCCGAAAAAATGCAGAGGCCAGGATTCTCACTGGCCTCCACTTACGCATCTGGAGGGGGATCTGACGTAGGGCATAGGCCGAGATTTCAGCGAACTACCTTGGCCTAGGCCTATGCAAGGCTGAGGCTTCAGCCTGGGCCAAAGCATTGGGATGGTCCCTAACCTAGGCCCAGGCTGAGGCTGAGGCATTGCGTAGGCCTAGGCCACAGTAGGTCGCCATGACCCTCAGCCTAGGCCCTACACAAAGCCCAGGCTTCAAGGCCTGGACACAATGCCTGAGCATCGGCCTAGGCCAGGGACTGGGCCCAGGCCAGACACCATGACCTGGTCTGGAGACTGGGTCCGATGCTGGGGCCTTAGCCCTGACCTAGGCCCGACACCAGGACCTGACCCAAGAGGCCAGGTCCTGATGCCTGGGCCCAATGCCGTGACCCAATCTGCCATGACTCAGGCCCTATGCCCAGACCTCAGAGGTCTTCAGATCTATGTTTTCTTTATCTGTGAAATGTTGCTGTCCACGTGGTAGAGTACTGGGCCTGGGCCTAGCTCTGGTCTCGGCTGAGACCCTGGTGTTGTATTCAGGCTGAGGTTGTGCTCTTGGGTCGGGCCACAGACTATGCCTATGCAAGACCCTGACCTCTGAACTAGGCCTAGGCCCAGGCCCTGACATCATGCTTGGGCCTAGGCTGAGGCCCTTGCTTTGGGCCTTAGCCTATTCCCTACGAGATGCCTCAGCTTCAGGCCTGGGCATTGGTCCAATGAATCAATTTTGCTTTCAAAACGAAACATGAAAACCAACAAAATTTTGTCGGATTTTCAATCGTTTCATTTTGATAACAAAATGAAACGAAATAGGAAATTTCGTCTAATTTCCTATTTTGTTTCTACCGAATGCCCATTCCTAGAGCTCATACCCCATTCATTTTAAAGCTGTTTTGCAAGTTACCGGTGGACGCACTATTAATTATATGTTGTTTAATTCCATTTTGAATGCTGATTAAAATGGTATATTGCATGTTTCTATCAGATTTCAAGTTGCTGTTGTAATCGGGGAGGCTAAGATTATGCAACACCAGGAACTCTACCAAGCACTGCACTATCTTTAAGAGAACAACTTTTCAGCAGATTCTTGTTTAAGGTTTGATTGAGGCACATTTGGATGACATCTAGACATAACGTGATGCCAAAAAATCTCATAGACATTGCTTAGAAGGAGACGATCTATCATCGCTTTGAAGCACACCCTTAGGAGAATTTGTAAAAAGATGAATATGTTAATATTAACATCTGCCTTGCATAGTTACATTTGTCTGTTCTTCAAACAGAGTATCATAAAAACATAACTAGATTCAGTGTGACACGAACATGGCATCCAGCGCTTCCAGATTATTGGGAGGATTTATCAAAGCTTTGCTGCACACCGGTGTTCCCCCCCCCCATTACAGGTACTGGGGGTAGGGAATGCTAGAAGAATGCGGGCAATGGAAGGAGCTTGGAGCTCAGCTGTGTTAAACCTTCCCCCTCACCCCAACCGTTATTGCTTCATCTTCATCTTCATCTTCCCTGTTCCCAGTTGTCTTGAGCGCTGGTCAGGTGCAACACTCATGGTACAGCCCGGAGGCCAGTGATGTGAAGCTCTCTGTGACCTTCTGGGAGTGGGTGAAAAGGTTGCTGTGCCATGAGTTTGGGGCCATCCTTTTTCTCTCCTGCACCGCCTGCAATAAACTTCTCCCATTAGGAACAATCATTTTTCTGGACCCTGAGAGGAAGAGTGCTCCGTGGCTCCCTGCAAGATCTGTCTGGGCCACCGCAAATAGCCACGCACCCAATTTCATATCCAAGAGCTTTGATATTCTGTTCTTGAGAAGCTAGTAAAATCATTACTAAATCATTACAAAAAAAAAAAGCAAGGTCTGCATTTCAGCTACGTAGCCTTAGTTGTTCAAGGTTTAAAGTTACATCTAATACTTCCCTAACACCGAGTGCCGCTTAGGATTATTGTGCTCTTAGCTGTACTGTAACGTGGCAGCAGCCCAATTTCTAGTGGAATGGATTCAGCACGTGTCAGCTTGTCCCTCAGACAGTAATTCATACAACACTAATCGGTGATCATTTTTCAGCATAGATGAGTGAACATATGGTTCATTGTTATCGAATTCACAGTACAACATGGACACTACAATGTGCACTCTGCATCCAAGTTTTATCGTATCCTGTCAGTGGTTTTAAGAAGACACGTCTTCTGATGGAATTGTTTTTCTCCTGTCATTGACTGGCACATATGTTGCCTGCTTCCAGCAGACGTGCTCTCTTTATGCAAATGCGGCTCCAGGCTAGCACACGGCCACGTGAAGAAGCTGAGCTCAGTATCCACTTACGGTCTTTTGCTCCCTAGGTTGGCCAGGGCTAGGGATAGTGCAGAAGCAGCGCTCACAGCTCCTGGCCGGGAGCCAGTCCCATTCATGGTGGAAGAGCAACCCCCAGTGGCCCGATTCAGGGGGCCTCTGTTTGCAGGGTTCCAGAAGACCCTGCGCGTGGCCGCTCTGCCAACAGTTGTCAACTGCAGTGACCTGCGCCAAAAAGATACTGCATGATCTTGAGCTTCTTAAGAAGCTTTTTCTTTAAGAATATATTCAGGATTTATTTCTAAAAGGGCTTTCAAAAATGCTGTTTTCTGTCATTATTAGTCTTATCTATGTCATATTAATAATGATTGAGAATTGCCTTATAAACTCTAGATTATCCGCCCAAAAACTGACTTAACTGGTTTTTAAGTCACTCAACAGAAGAAAGAATTTGCATTCAGGCTGACGACTTACATGCTCACCTTTTTTTCTTTTTTTTTTTTTAACCCGTAAACGATGGAAAGTATGATGGGTCCCAGAAATGAGCAATCCCAGTCTCCAGTGCTGTAAGGTGACGCCGCGACGCCCAGAGACCTCCAGGGGATACGCCCTGTCCGGGCAGCCCCTTGGAACCACCAGTTAGTTATCACGCTTTTCCTGGTCTGAAAACTTTACACGCATGTGCACGGTCCTTTAGGGATCGATTCAGCAAACCTTCATAGTTGAAAATTGAAAAGGACCTTGAGCAAGCCACAGAATGACCTCTAGAGAAATATATAAAGCTGTTAACGGGAAATCATAAAGTAGCCAAGTGGAAATCTCTTCCATAGAACATGGAAATGTAAAATATTTGGAAGAAAGAAGAAGCCCTGTTGGCTGAGGTTCTTTTCCTACAAATTTGGGGTTGGATGTAAAATAAGGTAGTGAAAGTGAAGCTTGCTTGGTTGGAGGCCATCTTGGTAGCTGATGCCAAAACTGATCAACATGCTGCCAACATTGTCACTGTGATTTAAATACTTGAGCAAATATACAATTCACATGAAAGGAAATGTATTCTTTATTTTCATCCCCTGGCCTGTTTTGCTGTACCAGACGTTTAGGGGTTGGGTGGAACTGACCTACACAGAGCTACTCCAGATCAAATACATTTTTTAATAATCTCTGCAAAGGACGGTGTTCAAATGTCAGGTTTTAAAGTGACAACATTAACAGCAAGTGTTGGATTTCAAATGTCAGGGAGTGCCAGGGGTCTGCAGTGATGCAGGAGGAGAGAGGAAAAGGGAGGAGGTTGAGGAAGACAGGATGAAAAAGCTGGGTCTGTTTCTCGGGGGAGGGAGTAAATAATGATCCTTTATGGAAGTCCAGGTATTTCTTCTCCCCTGCTCTTCCCCCCTCCTCCGGAAATCTTTACCGTACCTGCTTTCCTTCTCCCGCCCAGCAGTGCATGTGCCGGGACAGTGATGCAGAGGGAAAGTAAGCCAGGAAGGTGAGAGAAAAGACAGACTTATAGCCTGACCCCTGTGGTCACAGAAGCAGAGAAAGTTCTGGAACATTCCGTTCTTTCTCCTCTCCCGTGGATGTCTGACGTTAGGCAAATGATCTTATCTCCCTGTGCCTTGGTTGACCCCAAGATAAGTTAATAACAGTACCGTCAGCTCCAGCCGTGCTCGCGTCCGTCCTTCTGAAGTCCTGCATTCTGTAAGGTTTGCTGCCTTTCTGCCTGGATGAAAGTTGCTGCCCTCATCGGGCGCCATCGTTGATACGACGAAGGTTGGCAGGCCCCTGTGCCCACCTTCAGATTTCCCCTTTCCAGAGTTTGACTCCGTTTCTGACGACGCGTTCCTCTGTCCCTCCTGCCCGCTCTCTCTCAGCCCTACAGGACGAAATTAGCTAAGGTTTGCCACCAGAACCTCTGGGCCAGATTTTGTAATCTTCGCCCGATTTTATAACATGCGCGCGCAGGCGCACGCATGTTATAAAATCCAGGGTCAGCGCGTGCAAGGGGGTGCACACTTGTGCACCTTGCACGCACCGAGCCCTAGAGGAGCCCCGATGGCTTTCCCCGTTCCCTCCGAGGGAACTTTCCTTCCGCCTCCCCCACCTTCCCCTATCTAACCCGCCCCCCCAGCCCTATCTAAATCTCGACCCCCCCACCTTTGTTTTATTATTTACGGTTGCGCACACCGGCCGAGTGCCGGCACGCGATCCCCGGGCCCAGCGGCAGTGCGAGGCCTCTGTCCCCGCCCACTCCCCACCCAGTTTTTCAAGCCCCAGGACATGCGCGCGTCGCCGAGCCTATGCAAAATAGGCTCGGCGCGCACAGGAGGGGTTTTAAAAGGTTACGTGCGTATATTAGGCGCGTAACCCTTCTAAAATCCGCCCCTCTGAGCGCAACATGACCAGTAAATCTCACTTGCCTTTTTTTTTTGCACCAGATCTCTGCCAAGCATCTTCCATCTCCCATAAACCTGACTGGAAACCAAGCCCTCCCCACCCGTCTTCACAATTCTTCTGTAGCCTCACACGTCACAGGCGCGCACTTTTGCTACGGAAACCCAGATGATTAGGGTACAAAAGCCCGAGATCTATCGCCTTCTAATGAATTATTTTGTTTGATGCTGATCAGCTCCCTCGTCTTATTCAAAGAGAAATGTTTCATTGAGAGAACGGCAGCAGACGGGGGGAAACAAAGACATTTAAGGAGCGTCAGAAAGTCCCAGGGACTGAGTAGTAACGTGCGTGACAGAGAGGAGTCAGACAAGGGCCCGGGATGGTAGCGCTTGAGGTGACGTCGAAGGCTTTTACCATTTCAAGTCCTTTTCTAACCAAGCCTGGTTCAAAGGTATTCACTGCTCTGCGCTTTCCTTTGATTGAAGGAAAGAATACTAATGAAAACGTATTTTCACAGCTGGTGGACGTTCAGCTCTTTTTTTTTTTTTTGCAGGAACCTTAGTGAACGTTTCTGTTGCTTTTGGCAAGCCAAAGGTATTTGGCGATTCGCATCCAAGGGAGCTGGAGGTCTCAGTTCCCTTTCCAGTTTCCCGTGGTTGCTTGGGCCCGCGTCGCACTGTAGAAAAAGCCGCCGCCGCCCGCAATAAACTGGCAGCCTGGTTGGAGAGTGGGGGAGCAAGGGCGAGGGTCAAGTGGACGCGGAACTCCCATCCATCCACCCTCTGACCCTGAAAGTGCGCCCTGGGCAGACCGGGGTCGGAAGGCCGCCAGCCTGCCGCTGCCCACGCCCTCCCCTCTGCTTCCGGTGCGCGTGAACTCGGCGCATTTCCCGAAGCACCAGATCCACTGCCTCCTCTGACAGGAAACGATGCTCTGAGCATCTTTCCTGCGGCGGGGCCTCGACAGGGATGGGTGCAGTTGCCCACGGGTTTCCCCCGTCTCAGGGCTCGCCTTCCCTTCAGTCCTGAGCCCTAGTGGGGGACGACTTTCAAGGCTTTGATTCATCTCCCTTCCCCCCCCACTACCGCCACCTTTCATTCGCTTTTTTTTTTATATATGCGTTTTTCTTTGCTCCTTCTGACGCGCCGAAGCCTTTACAATTTGGCATTTAGGAAGCGGGAGCTGCAAATATTTAGCAAACTGCTTATGTCACAGAGACTCAAACGTGTGAAGGAGATTTGCAAATGAGTCTAGCACATTGAGAAGTGTTTTCAACATCTGTTCATTCAAGGGTAGGATTTTCAGTTCAGGCAAGAACAGGGGAAAAAAAATATGTATTCTCCTATTAGTTGGGAAAGATGGCTTTGCTTGGGTTAGCATTATATAAGTGGAGTTAATGAATACAAGCTGTACAAATCAAGGGCTGAGTGGTGTTTTTCTGTACTGCTCATTCGTTATTTCTATGGCAGAGTAAAAGAAATTGTTTTAGCAGTGGCCTGCGGGGAGTTCTATGTACACAACTGCTAAGGAACAGATTAATTCTGCATCGTGCTCGTTAATGAGGGGAAATAGTACATCTCAAAGAAGATGTATAGACAAACGCGAATGCCGAAAAAACCATTTCTAGGAATTATATGGTAATCCAGAAGAAGTGTGAACAGGGAAAATTCCTTTCGGCTCCTTTCAGCTCTTCTCTCAGGCATTCACCCCTTCCTAAACAGGGGGGTTCAAGATTTTGCCAGCACACTCTGGGCCGTCTGGGACGGGGGTCTGGTCGGTCCCCTGTTTCATTCAGGAGCCTGCAGGTCCAATGTCTGCTTGCAGAGCAGGATTCTAGGTCCCGCAGGATGGGAAACTCAGCTCTTAGGGGTGAGCTTTCAAAAACGTTGCACGCAAATGAACACGCATGAACATGTGAAGCATTTGTGTGTAAAAGTATACTTGAAAAAAGTTAGGGGGTTTTGGGGCTTGGTTTACACGTATACGCGTAAGTCGCTATTTTAAACACAACTTATGCGTGCGCGCCATCAACGCTGTGCGACTAGGTTTACTACAGCTATTTTACGAGCGAAATTCAAACTTTCATGGCATTTTTCAACTTGATGTTTGGCAGGCTGCCACTCTAGGGGTAAGAGGACACAGTAGCAGACGTAGGGGGTGGGAGTGAGTGTGATGACTGGGATAGATTGGGCCATACTGGGGGTGGGGAGTGTGACTGGGCCAGGCTGAGCTATACTGGGGGGTGGGGGGGGGGGAATTGAATATGACTGGGAAAGACTGGGTCATAGTGGGGGATGGGGAATGGTAATGACCTGGGTAGACTGGACCATATTTGGGGGGGGGGGGGGGGGGAGAGAGTCAGTGGTAAAGAATCTAACTTCATAATGACTCTAAAAGGCTTATGGATTCTCCTGCCCAATAGTTGAGAAAGGAGAGAGAAAAGAAGAGGAGAAGGAGGTAGCCCTTACAGTTTTTGGATCTGTCAGAAGAACAAATAGTGCACAGGTTCATAGTCAACAAGGAAACCATACTGTACTTATACCAGCAGTTAGAGTAGAACCTGCAACCTACCACCCTCAGGAGAGATGCCTTGCCAGTAGAAATCAAGGTCACTATTGCCCTGGCATTTTGGCCACCGGAACCTTCCAGACACCTCTAGGGTAATGGCTGGAATAAGCCAGTCTGCCACCTTCACGCATATCGAGCAGTTTCTGGCTGCATTTCTCAGGAAAGCACAGCACTATATCTCCTTCCCTTGGTGCACACAGCAACAACAACAAATACTGACTGCATGCTTCTCCTCTGTCTTGGGTGCTATCAACTGCACTCACATCCCTATAACAGCATCTGGGACCGATGAGGCCATCTACCACAACCACAAGGGCTTCTACTCCCTCATTTTTGCAGGTGGTGTGCGATGCCAAGGGGATCATCACAGACGTAGTGCTCAGGTTTCCGAGATTCATGCAGGATGCCTACCCAACTCGCCTACTATAAAAGCCTAATAAACAAAACAAAAAAGGAATACTACAGTAAAAAAAATCCTAAACTCCACAAATAACCCAAAATCCCTCTTCAATATTGTAAACAACCTAATCACAGTGAACAACAACAACATCAAACTCCCACACAAAAACCTAAGCCAAGACCTCGCAAACTTCTTCAAAAATAAAATCAGCAAAATATCAGAAAAAATAACAAAGACCACAAACAACAACTCAAACCTGACTCGCACAGACATCACACCCTGGGCCTACT
Source organism: Rhinatrema bivittatum (assembly GCF_901001135.1). Classification (NCBI taxonomy): domain Eukaryota; kingdom Metazoa; phylum Chordata; class Amphibia; order Gymnophiona; family Rhinatrematidae; genus Rhinatrema; species Rhinatrema bivittatum. Next base: position 20,853,194 of record NC_042622.1, read on the forward strand.
TTGAACAGATATCAACCACTGAAACGGAGAAGCTAATCAAATCATTGAACCCAGCCAGACACGAACTTGACAAAATACCAACACTCGCACTAAAAGAAATCTCCCAAACCATCGCACCAACAATCACTTCAATTATAAACAAATCACTAGAAGAAGGAGATCTTCCAACCAACCTAAAAATCGCCACCATAAAACCCATCCTAAAAATAAAGAACCTTGACCCCTACGACCTAAGCAACTACCGACCCATCTCAAACCTCTCATTCCTCGCCAAACTAACCGAGAAGGCGCGCTTAAACAACTGAATGATCATCTAGATCAGGGGTCGGGAACCCATGGCTCGCGAGCCAGATATGGCTCTTTTGAGGGCTGCATCTGGCTCGCAGACACGTGTCGCCATACTTCGCGGTTCTCCGCTGACCCAGCTGCTCCCCGGTCCTCCGCCGCCCGGGCTTAAAATGCTGTCAGCCCGGGCGGAACGCGGCAGGACAGCTGGAGTCAGCGGCACCGGCGTGCTCTCTTCTCCTCCCCCCCCCCCCCGCGGCCCGGAAGAGGAAGTGGAGAGCATCGGGTGCCTGCGCGGGAAGAAGAGACCACACTAACGTGGTCTCTTCTTCCGCGCAGGCACCCGATGCTCACCACTTCCTCTTCCGGGCCGCGGGGGGGAGGAGAAGAGAGCACGCCGACTGGAGTCATCCGGGTGCCTGCGCGGGAGTCATCGGGTGTCAGCCGGGTGCCAGCGCTGGAGTCATCGGGTGCCTGCGCGGGTCTTCCCGCGCAGGCACCCGATGCTCTCCACTTCCTCTTCCGGGCAGCGGGAAGAAGAGAGCACGCCGGTGCTCTCTTCTTCCCGCGGCCCGGAAGAGGAAGTGGAGAGCATCGGGTGCCTGCGCGGGAAGAAGACTGCAGCGCGGCTCGGAGGAAAATGAAAATCTTCAACCGCGGCCGATGGGACTCCGCCTTCGCCTCCGCGAGGGCTGAAAATGAAGGAGGTTAGCGTTGGGAGGTGGCTGCTGCTGCCGCGAGTTCCCGGGGGGGGGGGGGGGGGGAAGGGGGAGAGAGAGAGTGAATGAGCGAGCAAGCATGTGTGTTTGAGATCCTGTGTGTGTGAGTGAGAGATTGCATGTATGTGAATGATTGAGAGCCTGTATATGTGAAAGAGAGTATGTCTGTGATTGAGATCCTGCCTGTGAGAGAGAGAGCATGAATGTAAGTTTACCATTGGGAACCTGTATGTGTAAGTTTGTAATTGAAAACCTGTTTGTTTGAAAGAGTATGTGTGTATGATTGAGATCCTTTGTGTGTGAGAGAGATCATGTGTATGTATGATTAAGAGCCTGTGTGTATAAGTAAGAGAGAGATCATGTGTGTCTGTGTCTGATTGACAGCTGGTTTAGGTGATGGAGCATGTGAGTATGTGATTGAGAGCCTGTGTTTAAATGAGAGAGAGAGACCATGTGTGTCTGTGTGTGATTGAGAGCTGATTTAGGTGAGGGAGCATGTGAGTATGTGATTGAGAGCCTGTGTGTAAATGAGAGAAAGAGAGGACATGTTTGTAAGCATGTGAATGAGAGTCTGTGTGTGAGAGAAAAAGACAGCATGTATTTATGTGATTGAAAGCCTGTGTGTGTGTAAGCGTGAAAAGATAGACAGCATGTGTGTAAATGTGTAATTAAGAGCCTATATAAGTGAGAGAGAAAAAACATTTGTATATGTGAGTGACTGAGAGCATGTGTGTATAGGTGTGTCATTGAGAGCCAGTGTGAGAGAGAGCGCTGGTATGTGACTGAGAGAGGAGAAAGTTCCAAGCAAACCACCCCACCTCCTGCTAATTCAGAACATTCTCAGGACACCTGGATATCAAACGTTCCCAGGTATGCAGAGCAAAAAAATTTTTGTATCCTTATTATTTTTCATTACTGGATCTTTGTGTCTGCTATTTTGAAATATTTTGTTGGTATCTGGAAATGTTTTATATGAGTTTTTAATTATTGGATATTCCACTCATCAGCTGTTTCGAAATATGTTCTTTTTGTTAGTACAGTTTTACTGCTGATGATTTTATATTTCTTGATTTGTTTTATAAGGATGTGTGATGTTTCTTTTTTCCTTTGTTACACTGCATACAGAGACTCTGGCTTGTTGCAGTTTCCAATTCAGTTTTTGTCTGCATGCTTCTTGTTATGCGTTTTGGTCTCTTTATTCTATGTTAGGTGAGGGACAGCACGTGATTCAGGTGAGGTTTTCTGCTGGCGTGTAGTTTCTGTGTAGGACTCTATAGCAGCCTGACTTGGTCCGTTTTCCTAATAGGAGATGTATTGGTGTCTTAAGGCCTGGTGTAATATTTTCAGAGACTTATTGTACTTTAAAAGTGTGATCTTACATAAAATGCACACATTTACTTGTATTTAGTTTTAAACATATTGTATGGCTCTCATGGAATTACATTTTAAAATATGTGGCGTTTATGGCTCTCTCAGCCAAAAAGGTTCCTGACCCCTGATCTAGATGCAAACAACACCTTATACCCAACCCAACACGGCTTCAGAAAAAATCACAGTACAGAAACCCTACTCACCAACCTAACAAATACTATCCTAAGAGGTTTTGACCACGGACAACGTTACATCCTCATTCTACTTGATCTATCGGCAGCATTCGACACAGTCGAACACAGTAGCCTAATCTCCAGACTATCCGAAATAGGTCTAACAGGAAAACTCTAGAATGGTTCACATCATTCCTCCAAAATAGATCCTACAAGGTTAAACTAAACAACCACTCTTCTGAAGCCATCCCTCTTGAAACAGGAGTGTCACAAGGATCCTCCCTATCGGCCATCCTATTCAACATATACCTACTACCACTCTGCCAACTTCTTTCAAGCCTCTCCATCACCTACTTCCTGTATGCTGACGACATTCAGCTCATCATCCCAGTATCAAACTCCATTGAGAACGCTCTAAACATCGCAGCCGCAACCATCAACAAAATCAAACTCCTATTAAACCAACTAAAACTTTGCATCAACACCGACAAAACTGAATGCATGCTGATCGAAAGAAACAACTCCGGTGATCACCTGAGCCATCCCATTGTCATCGACAACAACCTCATCAAGCTAAAAGAAAGGACCTGGGAATCTGGCTCGACCCCCAACTCAACCTCAAAAAACACATCGCCATGAAAACAAAAGAAGGCTTCCACAAACTAGCTATTCTCAAACACCTCAAACCCCTACTAAACCAAACAGACTTCAGAACCATTCTTCAATCACTGATCTTCTCAAGCATCGACTACTGCAACTCTCTCATGATAGGTCTTCCAAAATTCACCCTACACCCTCTAAAAATACTACAAAACACCACAGCACGAATTCTCACCGGACTCAAAAGAACCGACCATATCTCACCCATACTAAAAGAGCTACACTGGCTCCCCATTGAAAAAAGAATAGAATACAAAACAATATCAATAATACACAACTCAATTCACCACAATGTCTACGAGTGCCTCAACTCTCTAATTCAAATCCACCACAATCAATGCAACACAAGATCAACCAATAAAGCACGACTAGAAATCCCACCAGTCAATACCACCAAACTCACCACAACCAGAAAAAGAGCTTTCTCAATAGCCGGACCTCAGCTCTGGAACACCCTACCTCCCAGTCTCAGGCTTCAAAGCAATACCAAACTGTTCAAAAAACTACTCAAAACCTGGCTATTCAAACAAGCATACAAAAATGGGATCGGATAAACAAACTAATATGCCAACCCCCAGCAGTCCCATTCCCCCGCTCCTCCCCTCCATAATTCCCCCATCCTCCCATTCACCTCCAGATCATCCCACAACTTAGTACCCCCTGAACAAAGTACTATATGTTGTATTTATTATCCTTTTTAAATGATACTTTATCAGTATTCTACTCCTTAAAATGGTTCTTATCCCAAGTTTCATATGCCTATCCAATTCTATACCTATCCATTTTTAAGTTGCTCCTCTGTATGTTTTGTATTTATTCGTTACAATTTGTCAACCTGTTGAAGCTGCTCCGCAGAATTCGATGTATCTTGTTGTTTAAAATGTAAACCGGAGTGAAGGCCATTACCGATACTTCGGTATATAAAAGCTTATAAATAAATAAATAATAAATAAATACATCCTCTCGCAGTCAGGAATTCAATACTGCTTCCAGAAAGGGCCAATCACTGGGGACTGGCTTCTAAGCAGGAATGCACTTCTCACTACTACCAAACAGCAACTCACCTCTTCTTTTTGTCTCCAGCATATTTAGGTGGAGTTACAGCATTAGCCCAGGAGGACCGTTCCAACCTCTACCAGGCAACTGACTCACTGCACAAGAGCACGGAATAGCTTAACTCTGCTCTTCTCTGCCTTCTCTCCTGTAGGTGAGAGAGAATGTCCACTCAAAACCTGGCTCATGAGCTCGCTAACTAGCCCACTGATGCTGCAGATGCTCGCTACAACAAGGCCTACCAGTGGACCAGGGTGGTCATCAAGAGATCTTTTGGCCTACTCGAAATACATTTCCGCTGCTTGGACAGATCTGGGGGATGCCTTCTCTACAACCCCACTAAGGTCTGTGAGATCTTCCTAGCCTTCCTTGCTTCATAACCTTGCAAAAACCAGAGGCCTTCCTCCTCCAGAGAAACTAGAAGATCATCTGGTTGAAGAGGAGGAGAAGGAGGAGGCACACAAGCTGAGTCTGGAGGAATTGCAAGAGATACATTGCCAGATTCAATAGCAGACTATAGAGGAAAGGAGCAGTCTGAGACAAAGACATATTAGAAGGTGAAGGTGCATTTATTTATAAGAGTGATAGAAATGATGCAAACTATACACAATTATTGCTTGGCCTCACTCATTTTCTGGGGGGAAGCTGCACTGCCTTTGCCTGTTGCAATCATCTGCTCCTTTGCAGCGGAGTCTGATCACTGCTCACAGTGTCCTCAGAGGGCATGCAAACTGACAGAGATTGATAGCGGCTGGAGGGGCGTGAAGGGCTGCATAGCTCCAGTGAGGGAATGTGAGGTTGCAAGGAAGATAGCCTGGGAGCAATGGTGGACCTCTCCTCTTCAGCCACTGCACTAGATGATGCCATCCCCATCACGACAGAGGGTCTTTGGGCTGGGTGGGGGTAGGGTAGGGAGTCTCTCTTTGTGGTGGAGTTGCCAGAAGTGATATCGTGCAGGAGGTCTTAGCACGCGAGGAGGCAGAACCATCATGGGTGGTGGTGAAGCGAGAGGTGAAGGTGCCAGCTGGGTAGGTGGAACTCTGACATTGGGAGACACCATACAAGGAGGTGGGGCAGCAGAAGATGGTAGGGACCTCATCCAGTGAGGCATCAGATACCACGGGGCATCCCTGCTGCCACCAGCTGGCAGCGTGGCATCTTTTGCCACAACTCCCTCCACACTATAGTCTGGGCCTGCATTTCTTCTCTCGTGCCCCTCATCTCCTGCCGCACGCCCTGCATCTCCTCCTCTAGCACATTCTTCAGGCCCTGGATGTCAAGCCTGAGGCCTGCAGCCTCCTCCACCACTCTAGCATTCAGTTGAAGCAGGTGCCTCTCAGCTTAGACGAGGCCTTTCTCTGCTGAACCACCCTCCTGCATGCCGCCAGATGTGTGATGTGTGTGAAGCCATCTCCTCCTCCTTCATGGCTGTGTGGCGATGCTTTGGTGATGGGACTCATCAGCTGGTCCCTCTTCCTCATCAATATCCTCTCCTGGGCTTGCAGGCAGCACCCATGAACACTTTCTTTGCCTATAGGAAACCACTGGGTCCAGGAGCATCTGAGCCCTCGCCTGTCTCCTCCCCTGTGAAAAGGAAAAGTGTACACACTTTCCATATAACATGTATGTGGGCTTTTCTCTCCACACTCACTGGACCTTCCTTTTTGGCTAACATAACAGCTCCATGAGCCCTTCTCTAGCACCTCCTTCTGCTTCCCATGGTTGATAAATCTACCCTTGATGCACTTGTACCAAGTAGGAATGGATAGATAGAGGACTTGCAGGTTGGCATGGCTCTTGACTGCTGGCCCCTTTTAGCCTTGTGCACCAATAATATTTCTAGAAAGTAACTCGTCTCTGTGTAAGGGGATGCCCACTTCCTGCCCCTTGAAATATGTCCCAGTCCCTTACTGACATCCTATATGTGGATTTGGTTGGTCTGAGTGCCCTCAGTATGACAGAGGTCTCACTCCCCCAAGCCTGCCTGGCGTCAGCATAGTGTCAGTGTGCAATGGAAGAGCCTCATCCCCACTGGGCACGATGTCTTCACCGAGTGGCGGCAAGAGTTGATATCTCCACAGAGGAGGCTAGGAGGAGAGCTGAGGGGAAGGGTTCTAGGTAAGGGTGTCCAGGACATGCAGAAAAGTGAAGGGAAAGCGTGAGGTGCATAGACGGAGGTGCTAGAGATGGGGCATCCTGCCAGGGAATGGTAACCAGAATCTGATTTTGCTACAAGCCACCCAAGACTGTAAGGAGAGCTAAAAATAACCTAGGAGGTAGATTTCAACTAACTAACATCTACTGGGCGAGGTCCAGAGTGGAAGCTGTACCTGTCTCAAAGAGCTGACCAGTGTGTATGGGTCTGGAGGTGACAAGAAACTCTTTGTGAACAGAGATACTGCTGGAACTCTCTACAGAACGTTTTCATATTTGGACATTCGCTTCCCAGCCATCAGTCGGTAAAGCATTCTATTTTCCGCAACAGCAAAGATGCACAGAACACCTTTTAGGACAGATTGCAAAAAATGATTATGGTCATGAAAACACTCTGCACCCCCCCCCCCCCCCATGAAGTAACCCCGGGAGGTCATGAGACCTTGCATGGTGCATGGCCCTCCATGTATGTCCACATGCCCAGGACCTTAACTGTACAGGGGCCAAGTGCATGGAGACACTTTATATGCCTTTCCTGTATAAACTGATCTCCTTGATGGTCTTCAGGATGGGAGGAGTTCACCCCTCCCATGCCTCTCTCAGATACCTCCGAAATGGTGCTGAGTAGCTTCCATTCTGCTGCGGAAAAGGTTATCTCAACTCTCATCCTAGCTTGCTTCTGCTTCAGCAGGTGTTGGAGGACACAGAGGGAAGGATTAAATGATCAGTTGTCCAAATGGAGAAAGGTCGTTAGTGGAGTGCTCCCAGGGTCTGTACTGGGACCTGTGCTATTCAGCAGGTGCATAAATGATCTGGAGAAAGGGACAAATGAGGTGTCCAGATTTGCAGATGACACAAAACGGTTTCAAGTCCTTAAAACAGCAGAAGGACCTTGTGAGACTAGGAGACTGGACTTCCAAATGGCAGCTGCAATTCATTGTGGACAAGTGCAAAGCGATGCACTTAGGGAAAAATGATCCCGACTACAGGTCCACGACGCTGGGTTCGAAGTCGGAAGTCGCCACCCAGGAAAAGGATCTTGGAATTCTTGTGGACAATACCCTGAAATCTTCGGCTCAGCGTGCAGCGGTGGTCAAAAAGGCACATTCAGTATTAGGAATTATTAGGACAAGAAACTGAGAATCCATGGTGCGACCGCACCTTCAGCATTGTGTGCAGTTCTGGTCGCCCCATCTCAAAAAAGACACAGCGGACATAGAAAAAGTATAGAGAAGGGCGGCGAAAATGATAAAGGGGATGGCAAAGCTCTTTATGGAGAAAGGCTTGGAAAAGAGACGACTGAGAGGGGATATGACTGAGATTATGGGGGGCAGTGGGTAAACAGGGAATGGCTATTTACCCTTTCAAAGAATGATAGGACCAGGGGATACTCCATGAATCAACCGGCAGATTTAAAATAAATCATAAGAAATATTTATTTATACACCGCGCACAATCAAGCTATGGAATCTCCTGCCAGAGGACGTGGTCAAGGCAACCAACAATAGTGGGGTTCAAAAGAGGACTGGACAAGGTCCTGAAGGAAAAGTCCATGATCAGTGGGACAGCCTGGCTAGTTATCCAGCTAACTAATGGTGTATATTCAGCGGCACAGCCGGTTCTCACTTTAGGACAACCCTACAGCCCGACCAGAGTTAGCTGAACAACTTATCAAGCTAACTCCGCTCCTCCCTGACTGCCCGTCCCGGAATGCCCCCGGCTTAGCCAACTAAATTCTATCTGGGTAACTAGTTATCTGGCTAGAATTCAGCCGGATACAGGCTGAGGGCTGAATATAGCTAGGTAAGCCATTTAGATGGATAACTATTATGTTATCCATCTAAATGGCATTGGAATACGGACCTTGTGGATTTTAAAGATAATACTGACTTAAGATTCAAATCACAGAAAAGATGGGAAAACTTCACAGTTAGAACAGGGCTTGAGTATAGTGGTGGGGAGGGGGCTAAATGAAAAGCAATCTACCATATAAATGGGCTTGGACCGACGTGCCGCAAATGCGCAGTAGAGAGCAGCTCTACTGCGCATGCGCGAGAGCACGTCGGTCAGAGGGGAGCCCAGTGGACTTGGAAACGGCGAGGAGGAGCAGCGGCAGCAGCACAGGAGGTCTCCGGGGGGTCTCTCTCTCTCTCGCGCGCGCGCCTCATCTCCGAGCATCGGGCGGGCCAGCAACGAGTCCGGTGAAGAGGCACCCGCGCGCGAGAAAGACCCCCGGAGACCTCCCATGGAGCAGCGGCGGCGGTATCTAAGTGTCAGACGGGCCAGAGAGAAGAAGAGGGAGTGGAGGAGGGCTGAGGGAGAGGGGCGGGGTTGTGGAGGAGGTGGGAGGGGAAGGAAGAGGATATAAGTGGGGAGGGTAAAGTTGTGGAATACAGAAAAAGGGAGTGGAGGAGGGCTGAGGGAGAGGGAAGGGGTTGAGGAGGTGGGAGGGGAAGGAAAGGGAAGATGAGAAAGGATGAAAGGAAGAGGATGTATGTGGGAAGGGTAAAGTGGAGTAGAGAAAAAGAGGGAGTGGAGGAGGGCTGAGGGAGAGGGGAGAAGGGGAAGGGAAGGTGAGAGGGGAAGGGAAAAGGGAAGAGGATATGACTGAACAAGTGGGAAGGGTAAGAAGTTCTGGAGAAGAGAAAAAAGAGTGGAGGAGGGCTGGGAGAGGGAAGGGGTTGTAGATGAGGTGAGAGAGGATGGAAGGAAAAGGGAGGTTGTGGAGAACAGAGCGGCTCTAACCGTGCCGGTCTGACCGATGGATTCTCGCCCGTTTTAACGGGCTTAACGGCTAGTAAATCTATAATTGAAGTGTGGAAAATAACACCCCTAGTTACAAAGCATTGCCCCCATAGCCAGGACCACAGAATGGGAAATGTCCATTTTCTACAGGTAGGACCTGTATTCCTTAAACTATTCTATTCCTTTGCTCTCTATTCATTTACAAAAGCTCTGGTGTTTCACCAGACGCACAGTCTGTGGTCCCTGTGTGTGTGGGAGGGGAGGGATCCCCTTGATTTCACCTTCCAAAAAACCAATTCTGGGATTCTTTTGTATTTTAACTGGGCCAGCAGCTGCTTCCCTAAAGATGCCAGCGAGAGACTGAAAGCTGCGGCTGCGGCTACGTCCAGAAGCATCAGTGCAGCTCCCTAGAACAAGCACCTTGGAAAATTTGCTAAGAGCGCTTGACTAAACCTGATGTAGTGATAACTGCAGTGAAAGAGACGGTTACAGATGGCAAGATCCATTAGTTGGTACTGCTTGGCTTGCACTGTACAAACTCCTTCATTCAAAGCCCCGTATTGCTCAGGACACCTTTTCAGTGCCCTATATTATATAGATAGTGCCTTACTATTTTACAGGAAAGCTAAGGCAAAAAAAAAAATGTGTATTCTCTCCCCTATTAGAGAAAGGTACAGAATTAAAGAAATAACATATGGAGACTCCTTCAGTCTTCATAGATTAAGCTGTTCCTTAACAGAAGACAAGAGCCCAAGGCACGCTGGGATCTTTGTATAATGAAGTACTGCATTCATCTCATAAGGGTTAGGGCTTAATCTTAGGGGAATTCATCAGAGACATTATAATGACTGACGGCTCTTTCACGCCCCCCCCCCCTTCCCCACGCCCAAGGGTGTGTTAACTTTTCCTATATCGGGACGCGCTGTTGTTGTAAAATGACAGAGCAACGACGGTGACATCTCTTGTTTAATTTTGCGCTGTTATCCATCCATCCAAAATGTCATTTCGTTTGGTTCCCGCTATTTTTGAAGGACAGGAAAAAAAATATGAAACTACATAAATAAATAAATAAATAAATAGCCAAAATGGAATAAAAGCTTTCTTTCCGGGCGCACCCCTATTCCTATGTTTTGTGCTGCTTAATGTGGTTCATCATGGCCGGCGATCATTCACGCACCTCTCACTCATAAAGGGTTGCCTGACTGGCACTCTACATTTTAGCCCGTTTATGAGCCACGTTTATGGTGAGGGTCATCACGACGACACCAGCTGAGTTTGCACTGCAAATGACTGTATCATCATCTGAGCTTTGTAAGGGAAGTGAATTAAACTCAGTCTAGATTAATGGCCTGTAAGCAGGTTACTGAGACATGTCTGCACCAATATTAAACATAAGCGAGAATGTGATGACTTATCTGCATTTATTAAAGATATTGCAGCCTTGCTACAGGGTGAGTTTATGGATATCTTTCTCTTACAGGCATTTGCCAAAGGTTTTTAACAGGCGTAGAGTGGGGATGACACCCCCCCCCCCTCCCACACACACACACACTCAGGATTTGTTAGCATATGCAGAGCCTCAGTGCACTAAGAAAGGTGAATTTTAAAAGCACACATACAAGCACTTAGGCTATTTTATAACACGCGCGTGTATGTGCGCACTTGCTATAAAACCGTCGTGTCTCTGGGCATGCACTAACGCACATGCATATATGTGCACCCGCGCGCCCATCTGAAAGTTACCATCCCTCTGTGTGCATATTGGGGGCTGAATTTTCAAAAGGTTTTACGTGCAAACAGTCTTTTTGAAAATCGCCCTGAGGACTGTGAGTGTAAAGGTGCGCTTGTAACTCAAACGCTTGTATTTTTGCTTGCACAAAAACAGGAATTCCAGGAGGCGGAGCTGGGGCAGGCAAATCATTTGTGCACTAAGGGCCAGATTTTCAAAAGCATTTACACTCTTAAAAGTGGGTTTTACACCTACAAATGCACTTTACCCATGTAAGTGGGCTTTTGAAAATTGCTACAATAGTAGTTGCATTTACCCATATAAATCCTTTAGAAAATTACCCCCATAATGTCGATTTTTCAGAGGGCACGCGTGTAAATGTACACACTCACGATTACACCTGCTCTGCCAAGTGCAAATGTGAGTGCGCACCTTTACGCATCTACTTAAAATCAGCATTGCATGCACACGTCTGCCCTAATTTTCACAGCCTTTATTTTCAAAGCAGACTTGCGTATATGTCTGCTTTGAAAATTCATTCTAAAGTCTGCGAGTACTTTTCACCTGCCTACCTCAGCCCTGCGCATGCAGCCATACAATTGCTTTCTTTGGCCTTACTTCTGTTCTGTGTTTTACAGAATGAGATGATTTCTGTGCAATTGAATGAAGCTGAAGAGTAAGATGGACCTGATTTTAAAACAGAGCTGTGGGCCTCGGGATCTGAAAACCCTCGGAAAGCCCTTTTAAACACTTTTTTTTCGCTTCGGGCTTGAACTGATTCAAAGTACTGTTGCCTGCTTAATTTCCAATAGCAAAAGCAGGATCTCGTACAAACGGATCTCAAAGCACGCCGCCGCTTACCCGATAGCAAGAGAAGAGAGTTTAACGTGCTCTGCATCAATCATATTTCGCATTCTTCAGGATTGCGAGCTGCAATACCAGTCCGGTGCCTTTTTCAGCTGCTGGCCAAGCCTTCCACTCGTCTCAGCGCAGGCTGCCTACTGCCCCTGTGGTCAGCTTAAGTCGAAACAACCCAAAGAGCTTTTTCTTGGGCCGGTCCAGCTTCATGGAATGCTTTGCCAGCGACCGCCCGGTTATTAGACGATGATGTTATATTCCGCAAACAGTGCAAACGCTGGCTCTTTACCAGAGCCTAGGTGTAGACTAGGAGTAAGATCAGTGCTTGTGTTTGGGTTGGACGTCGCCTCTCAGCCCCATGGGAAGAGGCGGTTTGTAAATCTAATAAATACATAAACTGCCAAAAAAATAATGGGAAGACTTAGGCCAACGTTCTGTGGCACTCGATGCACGAACCTTTGCTTGTGTGAATTTCGTGTGCAGAATATTTCCCTTCCAGAAACTGCAGGAAGTAAAAGCCTTGGGCAAAAAATAAGTCATTTCAGTATTCTGCAAGCTCATGGTTCTTTTTGCCTGGTCCTTAATCTGATCCTGTATACTACATCTGATCAGTCGGCTCTTCAGGCTACTCAGAATAAATATGCATGCGATATATTTGCATATATTGCAGGAAAGGTGTACGCGACTTGATCTCATGCATATTCATTGTGTCCTTCCTGAAATACCGACTGGTCAGATGGCAAGCCGTGCATTAGAAAGGTGCCCCTTGGCCCTGTGCAGTGGTTAAAGATGAGGAGACATGAAGTAACGGTGGTGGCAGGGCCATTGGAAGGGGTAGATTTGAGTCAGGCGACCACTCAGGGCACCAATGTACTTCACCAGGGGGCTGGTGCCAGTGTTCCATGCCATTACTTTCCACTACAGGCCTAAGCCTTTATGCGGCCATATCATCATAGAGGGACTCCAGCAGACTAGCTACATCATCAGAGAGCAAGCCCAGACCATCTCCCTCCCCCCCCCCCGTCATGACTGACCCCCACCTCCTTGACTGCCTGGAGTGCCAGTTGGCTTGACAATGGGCCTGGGTGATGTTGTGTTCCGTGGCCATGGCAGGCCACGACCGCGGTCCCCTTCCTTGCCCGCTGTGGCGGGCCCTGACTTCAGGCCCGTCACTCCGGCACGGGCCTCGGTGCCGCTCGGTGCAGGGGGAGCCGTCCCTGCTCCCTCCTCGCGGCGTCCAGCAGCGTTTCTCCTCCGCGGGGGAAATCAAAGATGGCCGCCGCCATTCTTAGGCTCGAGGCTGCGCCTCCTTCACAGATTTAAAGGGAACTGATCCCTTTAACAAGCTTCACCTGTTCCTGATCAGCCTGAGCAGGGGAAGTATAAAGGGAAGCTTCCTCTGCTCATTCCCTGACTCCAGCGCTGTCTAGTCTGCTTGCTTCGGTGAGTTCCCTGTGCTTTGGATCCTTGTTCCTGTTACGTCTTGGTGTTCCCGGTTCCTGACTTCGGATTGGAAGCGGTGATCCCTCAGTGTGTGACTTCAGACTGGTAAGCGATGACCCTCTGGCACTTGACCTTGGACTTCTTCTGGACTACCGTCTCCAAGTCCCCTGCGGCCCGGGTCCCTACGGGCTCCTCCCGGGGGGACCGCGTGCTTCCAGGGTGAAGCTCCAGTCAGCCCTTGCACCGATACCTTGAGCTCTCTAAGGTCCACCTAAGTCCCAGTGGTCCGGGTCCCTACGGGCTCCTCCCGGGGGGACCGCGTGCTTCCAGGGTGAAGCTCCAGTCAGCCCTTGCACCGATACCTTGAGCTCTCTAAGGTCCACCTAAGTCCCAGTGGTCCGGGTCCCTACGGGCTCCTCCCGGGGGGACCGCGTGCTTCCAGGGTGAAGCTCCAGTCAGCCCTTGCACCGATACCTTGAGCTCTCTAAGGTCCACCTAAGTCCCAGTGGTCCGGGTCCCTACGGGCTCCTCCCGGGGGGACCGCGTGCTTCCAGGGTGAAGCTCCAGTCAGCCCTTGCACCGATACCTTGAGCTCTCTAAGGTCCACCTAAGTCCCAGTGGTCTGGGTCCCTACGGGCTCCTCCTGGGGGGACCACAGACTTCCAGTGGTGAAGACACAGGTCCTCTTCTCGTCTCTTCGTCTGTCTCCGCAGTCGCCTCAGTCTCCAGTGCCGAGGGCCAGCTGGTCTCGTCTTCTGCTCTGCCTCGCCACCCGACGAGAGAACCTACGGATCTCCGCAAGGTATTCCATCCTCCCGTCAGCCAAGGGTTCACAAGCCTGAGCATAACAGGTGATGGGAACACATCAAAGGAGCAAACACTGTTGAGGCAAAAGACTAAATCAAATGGTCGGTTGTGTAATCAGACCTTAAAACTGCACATTTTGAAAGTCAGCTTCTAGAGCCATTGCAATTTTCTGCAACTTTAGGAGTGAATGAACCCAAATTTCTGAAGTATTATGGCTGCATTATGTCCTTCAGGTACAGGTTAATAGATAGAGATCTCAGTCTTTCAAGTAGGTCTCCAGGTAGCAAAGTGCCTCGGTTTGCATCATGCAGCCTACGATGGGGTTGAGACTTGGTGACTGGCTGAATTGAACAGTCACATTCATTTCTCATACACCCGGTTTCACTCTGCATACTGCACAGCAAAGCCCTGGCAGGCCTCCCGTTCACTAATCAGTCTCAAAGGCACAGCTTCTCAGCCGATATACTTCTCCGTCTTTTACCTGGTGGTGTTCCAGCAATTTTTTTTTGCCTCGGCTCCACTGTTATATATTCAGCTTTGGCCCAATTAAATCCTAACAATGATCCGCACAGAGCTGTCTCACGTCAAGACCCAAATCAAGTCCGTCATCTTGAATAAGGCTCTAGCACTTGGCTTCTCTGCGCCGCCAGAGCTGCAGAGCTGTGACTATGAGCAGCCGGCGTCTCTCGCACATTTTCCATTGTTTTAATTAGCTTCTAAGCTTTAGGGCCACCTAATTAAATGAGCTTCTCTCTGATGTCAGGATTTTCTGCTTTCACTGTACAAACTTCATCCAGTCTCCGCTGAGACTGGAAGTGAGGTGCTGGGGGGGGTTCCCAAATTACACGAAAAGGTAACGTTTGCTCACTTTTGGCATAAGTAGATTCTCAATTCAGTTTTATTGAATATGCAGTGGTGTCCTCTTCTAACCTCTTCCTTCCCCAGTCAAGGAATAACCTCAGCAAATAGCTGATATATATTGCCCTTAATCTAAGTCATTATTCACTTATGAATGATGAATGGACACTATTAGGATTAAAGTTCAATTTAATATAATAGAATTTAATTTAATTTTGGATTTCTATTCCGCATTTGGTGACTAGGCTGCCACTTCAAAGTGGATTACAAATAGATGAATGTGAAGTTTTACAAAGATACAAGGTCATTTTATAAGTTAAAATCAGAGAGACATTTGGAGCCTAACTTTCAAACCTATTTGCAGTCCTGGATTTGCGCACATATATGAACCTGCAGGGATTTAGCCTTGTATTTCATAAAGTGATGGGTACAATGGGTTACTGCAGAGTTTATAAAATACAGGGGTAGTTCTGCTCTGAAAGCGCACGCGTATGCTTTGGTGCAGGCGAATATTTGCAATGCAATGAAAGCGGGTACTTTTCCTACCTATTTTGTAAATATACACGTGTATATTTTACTTGCAAAAAAAAAAAACTTCATGTATGCATGAAAACCCTGGTTTATATGTAGAGGCAGGTATATCTTAAAAGGTGAATTTGACAGTTTTTACGTGCAGAAAAATGCACATATATGTGCGAATTCCATATTTTTAAATAGCTGCTAGGACACGCGTACATTCACTTTCGCCCGCGAATATATGCGTGTTAAAAAGTGAGCAGTATTGGGGTGTTCCAGGGTGAGGCCAACATTTGCATGCGTAGGCTGCTATTTTAAAAGAAACATACTTTTCCAACTTGCACGCATATTTTTACACCTGATTATAATCCTGTTTATTGTGCAGTACTGGCTGGTGGTGGGAAAATCTGGGGGAGCTGAGACTGGAGAGCCGGGAGGATCTCGATGGCCTGGAGAAAGATTGGGTGAACTGGTGGACTAATTGGTAAAACTGGTAACTTCCTCGACACGCACGTGCTATAAAATTGTCCGAGTTATGCATGCAATTGCATGCATGTATAAGTTTAAAATAGGTGGGTAACGTGCACGGTTTCAGTGCATTACATGCATTCGCACAGAGGCCTAGGTACAAGCACAAACACAGCATGTGTGAAGCACGCATTTTATGAAATGCTACTGTAAAATTGTGCACCTGTATACGGCCCTGTTTCAAAGTTATCCTCTAAGTATATCCATTCACCATTTTGAAAATACTTGCACATGTGCTTGAAATGACCAGTTTGCTGATACCTCCACCAGTTCACCCAGTCCCTCTCCAGTTCACCTGGACCCTCTAGCACTTCAGCCTGCACTCTCTCCAGTTCACCCTGACCTCCCACCCAAAATATTGCATGCAACAGACACACCTGATTTCCCTGGTCAGTTAACAGGTGAAAGATTTCTGAATGTTTGTTCATTCGTTATGCGTACGTCTTATAAAATAGCATCTTCTGCGCATACTTCTTGACCCCACCTTGGAGCAACTCTAGACAGTCCCTTTCAGTGCCGGTAAATGTACGTGCAAAATCAAACATGTGCACATACGTTCACTGTTTATAAAGTCTCAAATTTTAAGCAGTCGCTCAAAAATACCACAAAATAACAAAGAATAAGAGATCCGCTGTGGAAAACAGACAACCAAACATCAGTTACATCTATTGAAGAAAAAGGGGTCAGAAATAAATGTGCGCTGTGAAATTAATCCCCTGTCTCCTGCCCACAATGGGCTTCAAACAGGAAACAGAAGAAACGCACTGGATATCAAATAATTTACCAGTTTCTTCAACACTACAAAACTTAATAGAAAAATGTGAAATCTTATATCCATAAACAATCTTAAAACTGTATAAGTATCAAAAAGACTTATCTTGTGATATTCCTGAACAGGAATCAAAATGCCCAACAAGACCAATGTTTTGGCAGTCATTCCACCTTCTTCAGGATCAAAGCCGAAGCATTCTACAAAATATAAAAAGCAATGGTTAATATTATTTAATACAAATATTCACATACAGAAACACATCACGTGGCTCTCGTCTTACTTTACGATTCAACACATTCAGAACTTGGTGGCACACTCAAACACGCCGTGGGAAGCCTAACCCTTTACAAACCAATCAGAAAGGAGTAAAATCAACCTATCAGTATTCACTATTGTGATCCCGGCCTCTACAAAATACATATCATACTGCAAGGATCACAGATTGAACCAATAATGAAAACCTGTAAAAATCAAAAGAAGGCAAACCAGTCGATCTCTTTGTTTAATTCCCCTGGTTGTAATGAGTTAAGTTTAAAAATCCACCTAATTGCAACAACAGTGAATCAAAGTTACCCCCACAATGACATTTCTGACGTCGTGCAATGGCTGCAAATTGTAAGTGTTCAAAACTGTGACACATGACTCTACAATGTTCAACGAGGGGAGCATCTGCAGTCTCGCGGCTCAAAGAACTGTGATGTTCGATTATGCGGGATTTCAGAATGTGTTTTGTCTTCCCCACAGTTAGTGTAGCTGGGTTTAAAAAAGGTTTGGATAAGTTCTTGGAGGAGAAGTCCATTAATGGCTATTAATCAATTTTACTTAGGGAATAGCCACTGCTATTAATTGCATCAGTAGCATGGGATCTTCTTGGTGTTTGGGTAATTGCCAGGTTCTTGTGGCCTGGTTTGGCCTCTGTTGGAAACAGGATGCTGGGCTTGATGGACCCTTGGTCTGACCCAGCATGGCAATTTCTTATGTTCTTATGTTCATATACCAACTTGCAGGGACACCAAATTACATATACCATGCCAACTGTCATACAAGTAGAATGGAAATGAAAAGAAAAATGGCGCAAACCCTCAATGGGCCAAAAGGTCCATCTGCTTCAGTAACATCAGTAATAATGTTACTGTTGTTATGATCAGTGGACCCTTGGGCCGGCCTTGTGGATGAAGAAGGTACGTTGAAGAGGATTCCGCAGAGATGGAATGGCCGGGAGGCGGAACGGAGCCAGGAGACCAGTCTGAGGCTTCACCACTGGAAACCTGAGGTCCCCCTGGGAAGACCCTGTGAGGACCTGAGCCGCTTGGAACCCGTGAGGACATGAGCCGCTTGGACCATTTCTGTTAATATCCAGAAATGGTACATTATGTCAACTCGTAAAGAAGGTAAAATGAAGATTGCAGTCCAGGTGGTTAACCCAAGCCATAAAGTCCAAAAATGAAGCTTTTTCACCCATCCAAATGACAAAACTTTCATCAATAAAATGTTTCCACAAAATGAAATGATGTTTCTAAGGACACTGTGGAAGCCAGATATCTTCAAATTTAACAACATACAAGTTTGCTACATCTGGAGCCATCAAGGCTCCCATGGCCAATCCTTTGATCTATTGGTAATAATTGCCATTAAACATGAAAAAGTTCTCCTTTAAGGCTACAGAAGTTAAAGATAAAATGAACGATGATGTAATGCGTTCATCCGCACTGCAATCTTGAAGAACCTCAGCGATAATATTCAATGCAGAATCTTAAGGTATGCTGGTATAAAGTGATATTATATCAATCATAGCAAAAAGCACATTATGAAAAGTTCCATCAAAATGTTCCAAAATATTGATAATGTCCACCAAATCATGGACATATGAGGTAAGCGAAGGGACTCTAGGGGCTAAAAGTTTGTTAATGAAAATTAACAAGGGTTCCAACAATGACCCCCTAGGTGATATGATCAGAAGCCCAGGGGGACTATCTAAGGTTTTGTGAATTTTGGGAAGTTCATATAATACTGGAACAATCAGAAACTGAACTTGTAGGAATTTATATTCCTTAGATGTCAACCATATTCTTTATTGAGCTCTATCCAAAATATCATCAAAACATTATTTCAGTGCTGGTGTGGGAACAGGCAATAAAGGTGAATAAAAATGTGGATTTGCCAATTGACGAATCACTTCTTTTTCATACATTTCTCTATCCAACACCATGACTGCACCCCCTTTGTCTGCAGGTTTAATTACAATTGTGGAATTGTACAATGAATTACATTAAGAACATAAGAACATAAGAAAATGCCATACTGGGTCAGACCAAGGGTCCATCAAGCCCAGCATCCTGTTTCCAACAGTGGCCCATCCAGGCCATAAGAACCTGGCAAGTACCCAATAACTAAGTCTATTCCATGTAACCATTGCTAATGGCAGTGGCTATTCTCTAAGTGAACTTAATAGCAGGTAATGGACTTCTCCTCCAAGAACTTATCCAATCCTTTTTTAAACACAGCTATACTAACTGCACTAACCACATCCTCTGGCAACAAATTCCAGAGTTTAATTGTGCGTTGAGTAAAAAAGAACTTTCTCCGATTAGTTTTAAATGTGCCCCATGCTAACTTCATGGAGTGCCCCCTAGTCTTTCTATTATCCGAAAGAGTAAATAACCGATTCACATCTACCCGTTCTAGACCTCTTATGATATTAAACACCTCTATCATATCCCCCCTCAGTCGTCTCTTCTCCAAGCTGAAAAGTCCTAACCTCTTTAGTCTTTCCTCATAGGGGAGCTGTTCCATTCCCCTTATCATTTTGGTAGCCCTTCTCTGTACATTTATTTCTGATACCTTTTTGTTCAGTAGATGTAACTGATTTTTGGTTTTATGTTTTCCACAGTGGGTCTCTTATTCTTTGTTATTTTGTAATGTTTATAAAATAGAATGTACGTGATTGCAAGCTACTTTCGCGCGTATATATATATATGTTACTTTTCCATGCTTATCCCTTTTGAAAATTTACTCAATAGAATTCAGGGCAGATTGCAACAGATGCTAATAAATTTTGTGTAACCAATACAACACCATACTAACAAGAGATAATATTGAGGAGGGGGCTGAGGGGAGGATACGACTTAGCTGGCTGAAAACTCAGGTTTTAGATTGGCAGTGGAAGGTCATGTATTCTGTGGTATCTCGCAGGCCAGGGCGAGTGGGAGGGGGCAAAGGATGCCTATAAATCTAGTGCCAGGTCTGTGAGCATGCTGAATGGTTTTTTTTCTTCAGCCAAATGATCTTGAGAGGTGGGGTGATCAGGTATTGTTTGTAGGAAGAATGAAGGTTTTGGGTGGGATGACAGTCTTTCACCTTTTGGTGTTAAAAAAAAAAAAGTACATTAACCCAGAAATGTACACAGACAACCAGGTCCGGTGTGACCGGGTGTGCATACTTTGCATTTGCATGGGGCGGCACACCTGGTGGGGTGGCGTCGGGAACAGGGAGAGGCCCATGTTGCCTCCAGTGGACCCGTTCCCACTGGCGGCGGAAGAAGTAGAGGCCTGTGGTGCTGCCAATGGGATTGGATCCACCGATGGCAGAAGAAAAAGTCACGCCCAGGTGCTCCTCCTCTTTCCTGCCTGCGAGGCCCCGGAAGAAAAATGTTGCTGGAGCCAGGCAGGCAGGAAAAAGGAGAAGCAACAGCTGTGTACTGAAGAGGAGCAGCATTTGGGATCCCACCTCATGGCAGCCCAAGAACAGGAGGCCTGGCAACAGGGCCGCTGCGGATCCCATTTTGTGGTGGCCTGAGAAGAGGAGGCCTGGTAGCAGGGCCGCTGCAGATCGCACCTTACAGCAACCCGAGAAGATCAGGGCCACCACAGAGCCCACCCTACAGTGACCCACGAAGTGGAGGCCCAGAAGTGTGAGAGAGGCTGAGGCCCTGTAGAGTGTGTGTGTGTCTGTGTGTATGAAAGTGAGTTGAGAGATTGCGAGTGTGTCAGAGAGAGTGAGTTGAGAGACTGTGTGTGGGAGTGAGAACCTGTATGATCGGAGAGACAGCATGTGAGAGTCTGTGTGTGTGTGTGTGTGTGTGTGTGTGTGTGTGAGACAGCATGTGAGAGTGAAAGCCTGTGAGTTTGTGTGAGACAGCATGTGGGAGTGATAGGGCCTGTGTGTTTGTGTGAGATAGCATGTGAGAGGGAGAACCTGTATGTGTTTGTGAAAGTGAGACAACATTTGAAAGAGAAAGCATTTTAGAGTGAGACCTCTGTATGTGTGTGTGAGACTGCGTGTGAGTGTGAGAGCCTGTGCCTGAGTGTGTGTGTGTGTATGTGTGTATGTATGTGTGAGAGAGACAGCATCTGAGAATAAGAACCTGAGTGTGTGTTTGAGGGAAGGAGGGAAGAAGAAAGGTGGATAGAGGAGAAACAGAAAAAAAGAGACCCTGTGAAAGGAATTGGAAAAAGACTAAGAAAGGGAAGGTGGGGAAAAAAAAGCCTGAACAACCAATTAGAAAACTAAGATCAGACAGCAAAGGTAAAAAAAAATAAATCATTTTTTAATTTTTAGTGATTGGCACATGTAATCTTTGGGAATGTGCAAGAGTAGCACTTTCTCTAAGCTGATCTCGCAATGTACGAGATCAGCATAGAGGAACTGGAAACCCCACAAATTTTTAATATCGTGGGGCCTGCACAGAGGAGGCAGTAGAACAGATTTCAGTGCCAGTAGCAGTGATCGGCAACTCCCCAAATACCCACGCAGCAGCAGTGACAGTGGCAGCAGAGGAGCGAGGGATGCTCCGAGGTTGCTGGCAAAAGAAAGAGATGGGGTCTGCCTTCAGTGAGTGCAGGTGTATGAATGGGAGTCTGCCTGGGGATGTCTGTGGGAGAATGGGAGCCTGCCTAGTGCGTGTGGGTGTAAATGGGAGCATGTCTGGGCTTTGTGTGTGTGTGGGTTTTGTGTGAGAGAGAGAGAATTGGGGGGGGGGGGGTGCAGGTGGATTCCAACCTGCCAGCAGCTGAAATGAAGATGAGGGCCTGACGCTGCTGGCAGATCCCAACCAAAGAAGAGCTGGAGACGCCTGCTGGTTCATCTGAGAGCATGCGTAGGTGTGTATGAGCTTTTGTGTGTAAATATAAGAAAGAGAAGAGAAAGTTTGTGCGTCCCACTCCCACTAATCCATGACAATCTCAGGATGACTGGAAATCAAATGTTCCCAGTTATGGAGAGTGTGAATTTTTAAAATCCTTTATAGTTTTATTTTTCAGGTGTTATTTGCTGTGTCTGCTGTTTTGAAATATTTTATTGGTGTTTAGGACATTTAAAAAAACTTGTATATGAGATTTTAATTATTTGATCTTTTATTCATCAGCTTTTTAAAAAATAATATTAGTATGTTTTTAGTATTATGATTATGTATTTATTGTATTTCTTCATTTTATTGTTGATGTTTGAGGAATGGTGATAGTTCTGTTTTTTCATTGTTGCACTGCATAGAGAGTCAGGCTTCTTGCGGTTTCCAGTTCAGTTTTTGTCTGCACGTTTGTATTTCTACTTTATGGTTGCTCTATTCTGTATTTGGCGAGGGTCTCTTTATGTTCTGCATGTGGGAATGAGGTGAGGCATTCTCCTAATAGGAAGTGTATTAGGGGTAGATTTTTTAAAAAAGCACGATCGCGTACTTTTGTTTGCGCAGCAGGCGCAAACAAAAGTACGCTGGATTTTATAAGATATGCGCATAGCCGTGCGTATCCTCTAAAATCCTGGATTGGCGCGCGCAAGGCTGCCGATTTTGGGCAGCCTGCGCGCGCCGAGCCGCGCAGCCTGCCTCCGTTCCCTCCGAGGCCGCTCCGAAATCGGAGCGGCCTCGGAGGGAATTTCCTTTGGCCCTCCCCTCACCTTCCCCTCCCTTCCTCTACCTAATCCACCCCTCTGGCCCTATCTAAACCCCCCCTTACCTTTGTCCCTAGATTTACGCCTGCAAGAAGCAGACGCAAATCTACGCGCGCCAGCAGACTGCTGGCGCGCCGTCTTCCAACCCGGGGGCTGGTCCGGAGGCCTGGACCACGCCCCCGGGCCGGCGCCACGCCCCCGGTCCCGCCCCCGAAACGCCGCGTCATCCGGTCCTGCCCCCGACACGCCCCCTTCGAAAAACCCCGGGACCTATGCGCGTCCCGGGGCTCTGCGCGCGCCGGCAGCCTATGCAAAATAGGTGCGCCGGCGCGCAAGGCCCTGCTCGCGTAAATCCAGGCGGATTTACGCGAGCAGGGCTTTTAAAATCCGCCCGTTAGTGTTTTAAGGCTTTCGGAGGGTGAAGCCCACACCCAACACACATCACAATAGGCCTAATACCATAGGGGTTCCAGGTGTCTTTTTTGCAGGGATTTCTGGTTGGCATCACAGCAGTGCATGTGAATATCATGTAAGGGATATTTTTCCCTCAGAATACTGTACCTTGATATTTTAAATTTATAATAAAAATGCAGAACTCTTTAACTGTGTGTGTGGTATGGGGCATCTAATTACCCTTGCACCAGCCATGGGTTTGGGGGGGTGGGATGGTGTCAGTTTTTAAAGTTTGTGTCACTGGGGGGAACCGGGTGCTTTTTTGGTGGGTCCCGGAAAGAGAATGAATGAACGGCAGCACAGTAATGGTTCGCACAGGGCAGCAGAAAAGCTAGCACCGGCCCTGCAGACGACATACTAAGTGTGCACAAAGAAGAATTTGGGAGTAAGTTTTCAAAGGTGCTTCGTGCGTGGTGCTCTCATAACACCCTATTTTTTAAACATCAGAGGTAGGCACGTGTTTCCTGCTTCTTTAGCACTGCATTAGATGTAGAAACAGAAGGCAGAACCCACCAAATATAATACTTAGAAGCGAGAGTGTGCTGCCCGAGCAGACCGGACAGCCCGTAAGTTCATGTGAGCATTTAAAGCCGCGCTATGCTTTGTTTTTCTTAGGTTTCCCTAAGGTTCATGGTTTGAGTTTAAGTTTACAGCCGTTTTGATTTGTTCCTGTCGATGCAGTTTTATGCGAAACACGGTCCGTGTCGGGGGGACAGAGGAATGTCGCATTAGTGGCCGTGAAAGTAGATGAACTGACTTGGACTGCTAGTATTACCGGCGATGAATTCATTGAACGTACAATGAACGTACATGAACGTACGGACCATCAAGTCTTGTTTGAGCAGCACACTCTCGCTTCTAATTTTTCTACTTCGTTATACATTTTACCAGGGGGGAAAGGGGAGGGGCCAGGGCTGATCTGGGAGGGGCCTCAGGAGTGCACATGGTAAGTATGTAAGAGCTTGCCGTACAGGGTCAGATCATCAAGCCCAGCATCCTGTTTCCAACGGTGGCCAATCCAGCTCACAAGTACCCGGCAGGATCCCAAACAGGAAACAGATCCCCTGCTGCTACCAGGCAGTGATATTCCCAGGGAGGATAACTCTCAAGCCTGCTCGCCTCTGCCCATTTACGCGTGTATATGGGCGCATGCAGATTTACTACTGGTTTTCATAGCCTGCGCGGATACAATGTGTGCAGGTTATAAAACATGAGTATGTAAAAACTGGTACTTATCCGGATAAGTCTGAAAAATGCTGCTTAGCCAGGTCAGCCTTAAAAAGCTACTTATTCGGCTAAGCCAGATAGCCAGATAAGTCTAAATGTGCTTCATACCCAGCTAAATCAGAGAGGTGGAGAAGAAGCACTTTTAGACTTATCTGGCTATCTGACTTAATCCGAATAAGTAGCGATTTAAGATTTATGTGGCTAAGTAGCATTATTTCTTTTAGAGTTATTTGGCTATCTTACACACAGGCCGATACAGTACAGTGCGCTCCAGCGGAGCGCACTGTTAGCCCGTGTTTAGCCGTGCGTTTTCGACGTGCTATTTGTACCCCTTATACAGTAAGGGGTAATAGCGCATCGAAAACGCGCAGCCAACCCCCCCCCCCAAACTAATAGCGCCCGCAACATGCAAATGCATGTTGCGGGCGCTATTAGTTATTCCCACGCGATACAGAAAGTAAAATGTGCAGCCAAGCCGCACATTTTACTTTCAGAAATTTGCGTGTGCCCAAAGGTAGGCGTTAATTTCTGCCTGCACCAGGAAAGTGCGCAGAAAAGCAGAAAAAACTGCTTTTCTGTACACCCTCCAACTTAATATCATAGCGATATTAAGACAAAGGCCCCATAATTTTAAAAAAATCAAAAATTAAAAAAAAATGTTTAAATCAGCCTGCAGCCCGCGGTTCGGAAGATGGACGCTCAATTTTGCCGGCGTCCGTTTTCCGAACCCGTGGCTGTTAGCGGGCTCGAGAACCGACGCCGGTAAAATTGAGCGTCGGCTGTCAAACCCGCTGACAGCCGCCGCTCCTTTTACCGTGGGCCCTCATTTGCGCACGTTGGAAGAGCAGGCGCTTGCCTCGGCGTGCCGGCTCTCCCGTGAATTTTACTGTATCGGCCCAACAGCCGGATAAGTCCAAAAAGCACTACTTAGATGCATCCTCCTAAATAGGGCTTGCTGTTACCTAGCCGGATAAATCAGAATTTAGCAGATAAGTGTGTGCAAATGATATAATCCATGTGTTTTTACTTCAAATTTTAAAGGGATACATGAGTAGATTTAGATGCATTAAAGCCCCCTCCCGTAAGTCAGCTTAGACACACCCAAGTCGGGAGACTTTCTAACATGAAATAACCAGTTTTACCAATTAGTCTATCAATCTGCCTGGTCCATCTGCTGCTCGTGCAGACCCTCCTGGCTCCTCACGCTGGCGTCCCCCTATTTCACCCAGACCCCCACTCAGTCATTTATTCACTTTTAAAACGTTTACTCCTGCTATTGAGCAGACGTAAATAGAGGTGCATGAGGTGCCATATTTGCATGCGTTGATTGCTTATAAAGTAGCAACTTAATCACATAAATGCTGGCCCGCCCCCTTTTTTTTTTTTACTCGCTGATGCTGATTTACCCGTATAAGTTCAAGTTTATGAAGCAGCGTGCACTCACGCATGTGCTATTTTACAGGCGTGCGACTTCTGAAAATTCACCTTAAAGTGCGCAAGGTGAGAGAGAAAAATGGGAAGAACGCATGAATAAATAAATACCCCGCCGCTGACCCGCCTGGCTACGGCAAAACGAGGACAGGATCGGGACCCTCCGGTGGATGCGGTGTGACAAAACTGAGGGGCGAGGGTCTGTGCGAAAGAGGCGCAGGAAACCCGCGTGTGCTGAACTAAGGGGGCGGCGAAAACCGGGCGCTCCCCGGAGGAAAAAAACCCTTACACTGCTGCGGCGATGTCCTCCTGACCAGATGAAGCGTCAAAGCGCGGAGAAAAATGATGCGCGCGCCTCACATTCAAAGTCCTATCAGCTGCGTTCAAAGCGAAGGAAGGCATCGGCCCTTCTGTACTCAGCTGAGCTCCCGATGGAAGAAGGCGCGCTCGTCTGCTTGCGCCGTTTTACCTGCAAATCCGCGCAAACGTTTTTTTTTTTGTGCATAGTAGACTTTACTCCAGATGCGACAAGGAGTTTTGCGGACAAATCGAGTACGTTTTCGGACGGGTTGTGCGTGGAAAACGTGCAAAGATGCGAACGCAGGCGACTCATGCACGTAGCTCCCTCGGTGAGTTACAATCGCCTAAAAGGAGCCTCACATCGTTGTGGGTTTCGTGAAAGATCGGCTGGCTACGGGGTTCACGAGGAAGGGCTCGTGAACCACCGGCCTAGCCTCTTCCTGACACCCTCTGCACCTAATGGAAACCTTTCACGTCTCTTCTTGGGGAAAAAAAGCCGCAGCAAATGTATGTAATGATTCAGTTCAGTTCATGCCCCCTTGTAATAGTCTACAAATGATTCCTTTCATGTGCAAGTAATTTGTAATCTGTCACTGGCTGCTTTTAAATACAATCTGCAACTTTATAAGAGAACAATAATATTTACCGCACTGTAAATTTTCTGATGCAATCAGTGATCTCACTTAGCTGGGACGCCAGACAAGACGCGCCGAAACCGAAATCCTCCCGTCAGCATCAAAGCACGCAGATTTCAAGGCTGGCAAACGAAATGATGATGACTGCTTGCAAACTGCATTTCTTCAACATGCGGTCTGGGCATCCTGAGACCCTCAGCCACTCACTGCCCCTGGGAGACCCCTGGTCCAATGGTCTCGGCTATTCTAATTCCCCAAGCAATCTCTCAGCGACATCTAATTAAAGCCCAGAAGAACACCTTGTCTGGCAGTGCCTAGTGCTTGATCTCAGCCCACATTTGTGACCAAGGATGACAGAGAAATATTTCCATTTTTTGTCACAGTTAAAGAATTTCCGTAGCGTTCCTTTAGAAACACGTATTTACCACTTGTGGAGAATAATGTTCCTTGGCGCCAGGGAACGAAGAGCGCTGCAGAACTGTGTGAATCGAAAAGACCAGCAGTGCCAATGTTTCACGGCCAGAGCACCAGATATTAATTCATCTCCGTCTTTAACAACGCCGCTTCCGTTCTTCTAGGGCAGTGGGGTCCTGATGAAAGCTGAAATCCTTGCAGGGCACAATTCCTTTCATTGGACCAGTGAAATAATTGTTCAGAGATGATTATGTGCATGATTTAGATTTAGGCATATTTAATATTTGATTTAGAGGTACATGCTTTAGATAGCTAAGCGGCTTACAACAAATGTCCTTTACTGATACAAAAAACCCACAATACTTATAAATAACACAATTAGCAGATTACAAAGACCATCCCAAATCATATCTACAAGTCCATAAATCCCCCCAACCAATACATATAAATGTTATCAAAATATTAAAACTGAATTTTCAAAATTTGACAGGTAAAACTGAGCACCTACGGCCTGATTTTAAAAAGCATTTACTCGAGTAAGTGGGCTTTTGAAAATTGCTACAATATATGGCATTGAATTGTCCGTAGGATTTTCCTGCATAAGTGCACTTTACTCCAGTAAATGGCTTTGGAAAATTGCTAAAATAGTAGCTACATTTACGTGCATAACTCCTTTTGAAAATTACCCGCACTGGCATTTATTTATTTGTACAACTTTTCTATACCATTATACAGAAAACAAGTTTCTATCTCCACGGTTTACATGCTAATAATATAAATAAAAATGTTAAATTAGAATAAAACTTACACAAAACCATCCAATGAAAATAAAAAATAAAAATACAACTAAAAGATA
Source organism: Rhinatrema bivittatum (assembly GCF_901001135.1). NCBI lineage: Eukaryota > Metazoa > Chordata > Amphibia > Gymnophiona > Rhinatrematidae > Rhinatrema > Rhinatrema bivittatum. Next base: position 20,881,064 of record NC_042622.1, read on the forward strand.
TCTAAATTCATAACCTAAAAAGAAACACTAAAAGCATAACTCTTAGCTCGTAACCGGGGTAAATAGCATATACTCATGTGTGTGTGCCTTTTTAGAAACCTCCAGGAATATAAAACAAAGAAGCCGAAGTCCTCAGAAGTATTTTATTAAAGAAACCTCCGACGTACACGTGCAGGTAAGGGTTCACAAGTAAATCTATGTTTGTAAAAAAAGGTGCTGGCCTGGGGCATTCTCGGGGGGTATCAACATTTTTTTTTTTTTAATTTAAACTTTATTAGTTTTTCCGTCAATGAAAAACATCATGAAAAACATCATGAAAAAGTAAAATATGTGTACAATTTCCATAAGGAAAAATTACAACAGACTCAAAAATTATTTTGTCACATATCCCATAATTGGGGGAGATCAAAGAAACTTAATATAAGATTACCAACAAATTATATAATTTGCTGTTAAAGCATCTGAACAGAAGAGTCCGGGAGCTATATTATTTTTACTAGGCCACAGTCTCAGGAATCACAGCTTCATTTTTATCTACTAAGAGTGTTTCTAAGTGCATAGGATCTACAAAGCCAAATTTCTTTCCTTGATAGTTAATCAGACACAGGCATTGAAACTTTAAAAAGAAAGTGGCTCCTAATGCCAAAACTCGTTCTTTTAACGATAGGAAATACCTTCTTCTTGCTTGAGTGGCTCTGGCCACATCGGGAAAAACTTGGAATTTATATCCACAAAACAATATCTCCTTAAATTTGAAAAACCTTTTTAAACAAATTTTCTTTATCCTGCTCAGCTTTACAAGAAATAAAAAGAGTTGCTCTATTATTGATCAGATCCATTGACTCTTCTAAAAAAGTGGATATACCTGGAGAGGATGAGGGCTCCACTTTATTTTGTCCTCCAGAACTTCTGGGGGATCTTTTAGGCAAATAATATATTTTAGATAATTTTGGAATTTCCTCATCTTCATATAATAGATTCTCTTTCAGGAATTTTTTAAACATCTCCTATGGGGAGAGAAGCCGAGTCATAGGGAAATTAATAATCCTTAGATTTTTGGCCCTATATAAATTTTCAATGTATTCAACTTCCTTGTGGATACCTAAACAATCCCGAATAAAAACATTCTCAGAATTTTGAATCATTTGTACTCTACTAGTTACGGCAAGCATTTCTTTTTCACATTTATCAACTTTCTTTCTCTGGTCTTCAATTAAATTTCTATTAGCTCTTATTACAGTTAACAATGATTCATTCTTCTTATTTATATTACTTTCAAGCTTTGATATCATATTCCCAAGATCCGCCAAAGTGACATTGTCCGGTATTACCACAGGACTGATGCCACTTCCTATACCAGGTAGGAGTATATCATTCACATCAACTAAAACTTTTGTAGCAACATTCTGAGTCCAACGAGCATCGACCTATTGATTCAGATCAGAGTCCCCTTGGGCCACTCCTACCAGTTTTCCAGTTGTACCGATAGTTGTTAATCCGGTCGGCTGCAACGGAGACTTCGGGCCTTCGCCGGGCCTCAGGGAGACCAAGGATGATACTCCCAAGCTGTCCTCTCTGGGCGTTTCCATCACCCTCATGATGTGATGGTCCATGGGGCCAGTGCGCTGTTGTTGCACAGGGGAGGATGTGGAGATCTTCGCTTTCCTCTTTCTGCCCATTGAAAGAGAACAAATTGGCAGAATTCTACCAGTCACCAGCCTTCTCCGGCCTAAGCGGGTCCAAGTCGCACGCGGCTTAGGCAATGCACCGGCAGCGGCGGGGCGCCACCCTTCCGCAGTTTTTATAGTCAGTTGGGGGACGTCCCAGCTGACGTCACTAGCCAGCGACCTCAGCACTCTCACCGGGCGATGTTCCTCGGGTTACCGGATCTGGATGCAGGTAGGGAGAGCGATGGCCTCCTCCCTTTTCCTTCACTCACTCCCCACGGTGTCAACATTTCTGCGAGTAAGTTACTATTTTAGAAGCAATTTATGCTTCCTCGCTTATATTTACACCTGCTCTATATATGGAGTAAGTGATCGTAAACGTCTTAGAAGTGAAATATTGATTGGGAGGGGGGGGCTGGGTGAAATGGAGGGAGTTGAGGCCGAAGAGCCGGGAGGCTCTCGATGACCTGCAGATGGACGGGGAGAACTGGTAGACTAATTGCTAAAACTTGTACTTTCATTGCTGTGCGCATGTTAGAAAGTTTCCCAAATTACACGCATAAAACCCAACTTACGGGAGGGGGAGGGGGGAATGAGTATAAATCACGCAGGTAAAATTTCCACGAATATATTTTTAAAGTTAGAAGTAGAGCAGTTGCGTGCCACATATCCAGATCAGTGCCGCTTTTAAGACTGATCCAGCTAATTTGGAACTTATCCGGATAAGTGCAATATGCATCTGTGCATTTTCTTTTACATACAGATGTAGGTTGATAGGTAGTTTTGCTTACATTTTTTAACCCGTGCATATCATATACACACAGGGCCGGATTTTCAAAAGGTTACGCGCGCCCGGCCTATTTTCAAAAGGCCCGGTGACGCGCGTAAAGCCCCGGGATGCGTGTAAGTACATTAATAAGTAAATCTACAAAGGAAGGATAACTTTAAAAGGTGCATGCATGCGAGAATATAGACATGCGGCAAGATGTTCCTACTCATATGTTGAGGGAAATAGCAGTTATTCATAAGGGTGATAACGAGGATATACGTGAAGATATTTTCCCACGTGAGATTAAAGAATTTCACAACTGCAAAATCCCTGATAGAAAACGATGATCCCCTACTAGTCTTTTCTGCTGTATGAATGTCGGTCCTAATAGTACTTGAAAGGTGGAAGTGACCGGGAGAATCAATCTTTCAAGATAGACCAGTGTTGTTTGACCGCCAGAGCTTTTCATAACAGAAAGGGGCAACCCTGTCTAGTCCCCCCTCTCAAGGCAGAAGGGAGTGGAGGAGACATCATTGACTCTTACCTGGGCCCTATCCATCATAAAGAATTAGGGCCAAATTTCATCCTAGTGAGTCTCAAATATGAAGAGCCGTTCCACCTGATCAAATGCTTTTTCCGTGTCTAATGAAAGGAAAAAAGAAAACAGAGTTTGGATTTCGGATGGCTGCCTTGTAGATCAAGTTAGAGGCCCATCTAATATTGTCTGCTCCTTGACAACCAAGGACAAAACCAGTTTGATCCTTGTGAATCAGAAATCTCCCAAATAGCCCAGCAAGAATCTTTACGAAAATCTTCACATCCTAGTTAAGAAGCGAGATTGGATAACAAGAGTGACAAATCTGCCTGTTCTTCCCTTCCGTAGGGATCTCTGATATAAAAGCTAATAACACAGAGGTAGGAAGCAGCACTCCCTTCAGAACATTATTAAAGAGAACAGTTAGCCTAGGGAGAAGAAGTGGGGCAACGGCCTTGTAATAGTTTAAGGTAAAGCCATCCTCACCTGGTGATTTTCCAGAGCATAGGGACTTACTTAATAGCGATCTCCATCTCAAGTTGTGAAATATCTTTTCTAATACCTAATCCTGCTGCTCAGTCAAAGACGGCAAGTTCAAAAAAGCTCTAATTCTAGTCTCCATACCCATGGGTTCTTGAGAATGTAACTTGTGTTAAAAAGAGGCAAATATTGCATCCATTTCTCCTAGAGAAGAGACTATATGGCCATCCTCATCCGCAGTAGAGGTGATATAATGCTGTTTGCCCAAGGCTTATTTAAGTATTGGTCCAGAAATCTTCCCGTCTTATTACTTTCTTCATAGAATTTATGCTGACCTATCCTAACATCTTCCCAGAATTAAAAAGAAGAGAGAGATATGAAGACGAAAGAAAAGGGAGAAAAAAGAGAGAAAGAGGATTCAAAAACCAGTAGATTATGAAGAACCATTCTTTTTACAGTTGCGGTGAGGGTAGTCGAGTCGCTTTTCCAGTGGAAGTTCGCCTTCATTTGCTGCGCGCTTCTCTCCAAGTGTATGATTCGAAAAGATCAGCATTTGGGCCCGGATGAGGTTGCTCGTTTTGCAGCTTTTTGAGGGTGTCCAGACATTCCAGAACACTAGTCAGATGGTCTTCCCTAGAGACAAAAAAGAAGTTAATCGCAAAGGGAAAACCCCATCTGTAGCCGACGTTTCTCTCCCGTAACCAAGCCATGAGAGGCTTCATTTCCATTCCCTTGGATGGTGTCTCCTCTCCTGTGCTGTGTCAGGAAAGATTTTATAGGATTTTCTTTATACAAAATGAAATCTTTACCTCTGATCCTAGCCAAGAGATTTTGCTTGTCCTTAAAGGAATCAAAGTAGGCAATAATTACTCGAGGGCGAAAACTAATATTTTCCACCCGCTTTAGGTGCGCTTGTTGGAGTTGATCCAGACCCAGATTACAGATTTCCGCCACTGTAGGGTGTCTTTCTAGCCATCGGTTTCTGGGACACCTAAAATCCAAATATTCATTCAGCGCTGCCTGTTTTCCATGTCCTCCTGCTTGTTCTCTAGGTCAGTGACAGTTTTCTCCAGGCATTTCAGTCTTTTGTGAAAGCCAGCTGAGCAATCTATTTGGTCACCGATATGAATCTCTGAAATCTCAACCTTTCCTTTAAGATTAATAAAATCATTTTGCAGAGAGAGAAGACGGTGCAGGCAAAATCACTATGCATTAACTTAATTTCATTAATTAATACAACCAAGTCTGCCTTAGTAACAGAGGCATCCACCTCCGGAAACTACTCCTCTGAGCCAGATACCCTTGGAATCGCTTCCACCAGAGCCTTTCGTTCAGAAACCCCAGCAGACCGACCTCCACCTTAGCTAGTCAGTGCAGATGGTATGGATACTGTGGGAGCGCTCGGGAACAAATGTATGCTGGCAAGAAGGGATAGGCAGTCTTTGAAGCAGAGGCTGGGAAGCTGAGGTGGGCTGATAGATCTGTAGGACTTGGGGGCCTGAGCTTTCCTAGGAACAAAAATGGTTAACAGCTGCCTCGCTCACTATATTGTTTATTTATTCCACTCCACCCTTGGTTTCCTTCTTTTTCCTCTTTCTAGCTGCAGAATTTTTAATCAAAAGACACCACCTCACTTTAGTAGTTGATGTGTGATAGTCAGGTCAGAGAAAAAACAAACAAAGAACAAACAAATAAATTAAAAAAAAAAAAGCAGTATCAACCACAGAGATCAGTTGAATAAAACAGTGAGCACTGGCCTTGCAAGTAATCAGTACACACACTAATTGTCATGGTGTGCAGGCTCCTTCAGCAAATACAGCGGGAACGCAAGATGAAGAAAACCGCCATTGATATTACACACAGGCACGTCAGCTGTTCACAGCACCAACTTCTCCTGAAGTGTCATGGCGCATTCACAGCCGTGATCCTCAGCAGAGTGGGCAGTGATATCACCCGACTCCCCCCTCACCAGTTCACAGTGCCGCCAGTCGAGAGCCTGCTGGTTTTGCTTTCGTAAAATGAATTAGAACAAATTTTACAATCCAATGATCTAGGCAGCAAGAGATTCAAGCAAGACGTTTCTGGACACGGCTAAACCATCACTCCAACACAAAAAATAAGAAATAAAGCTGGAACCCGGGAGCTAAGTAAGCATCTTGAACACCGCTCGTTAGCGTCATCCCCATGCGCATTTTTTATGCATGAAAGTAAACTAAGACATAGGGGTTATGACGATGACGTCACATTGAGCAGATGCTCCCAGGCCTTGCTCCCTTGGAATCAGTGATCTTTACATCTTAACGGCTTACTAAGTTGCGGTTTATCCTAAAATAATAAAAGCAGTGTGCAAGGGAATTAATGGACCATCTTGTCACCCGGAAATTAGAGGAGATGTTGGGACGATCGCAGAGATTGGGTGCTGATAAGATAGGCAGCATGGAGGAAAAAATGGCGAAGGACACTGACCCAGCGGTGGAAGGTCTGACTGACGCCAAGCAAAACAGGCACCAGTTATGAGAACGGGTTTTGATCACCGCACACGGCTGAAGCTGCCACTTCCACGGGATGTAAAAAATAAATAAATTATGCAAATGATATGCACACCGAAATCCACGCACATACGGAGAAATGCGCATATCTAAGCACGGCAAGGCCCTATGTAATAAGTGGCTGCATCCGAGCTCAAAACCCACGCTGATAATCCGTGCATAAAAGCAAGCAAGTGAACGGGTCTCCCTATTAAGTGAAAGTATGACCCTGGAAAGTAATTTTAATATTTCCAATAACTGTGCTTTAGGAAACAGGGCAAATATTTTTGCATGCTAATTCACGCTGGCATAGCAGCGAGCTGGGTGCTCAGTTGGAATGCAAGTTAATTAACAATCTTGCTGCTCTTCTGGCCGTGTATCTGTCCGCCCAGGAAAGCTCCTAGCTAAGCTGGCCACTCGGACGCCGAGTTAAGCCCCCGAATATCCGCTGACACTTAACTTCTGCTCTGTTCATGGCAGTAAAATCCTATACGATCAGGCGCCCAGAAAGGCGCTTAAGCTTCTCTTTCTGCTCGGGTGCTGAGCTAGACGCTTACTGCCTAGCTAAGCACAATTCTGGCCGCGAACATGTCTCCCTCTTCAGCAAAAGTATGTCCCTGCAATTTATGTTTGTGAACGTGAATAACTGTCTGTTCATGACAAAAATGGCAATTTATTTTCATGGATCATAATTCGCACCGCATGGCAGCTGTATCGGCGGGTCTTTTATTAGCGGGAAAAGCGGTGCTGCTCCATTGGCTGCATCGGTAAGCGCGGGAAATGTTGCCTTGGCTGTACAGGAGAGAGGGGGAAGTTATAGCACATGTTTTATTGGTTCTGTACACTGGCATGATCATCAAAGGATTGTGATTGGTGTACATACCTGTCAATAGTTACAGGTCACGCCTCTTTCCTCACATTAGCCTGGCGTGGGTGCAGTTTGGAGCTGGTGGGAGAAGGAGGTGTTCAGCGCTAGCCTCAGGTTAGGAGTTATTTTTGCCATTGCTGCTTGCTGTGTTTATTGAGTTAATTGTTCATTCATTGTTCTTACCCTTTCCCATTGTCTGTGATTGCAGTTTGGAAGAGCATTGTGTTATTGTTTTGCTGTCTGTGATTGCAGTTTGGAAGAGCATTGTGTTATTGTTTTGCTGTCTGTGATTGCAGTTTGGAAGAGCATTGTGTTGTTGTTGTTGTTGTCTTGCTGTCTGCGTTTTTGTCCTTTAGTCCAGAAAGAGCACAGTGGGAGTTTTGGAGAATGGAGGGTGACAGAGGGGGGATGTCTGAGGGCAAGGCTGTGCATGACAGGTGGAAGAATGGGGAAAGGATGGACAGGGGAAGTGTGGCGTCTGCCTCAGGTGAGTGTAGTCATGGAGGGCAGATGGGGCAGGAGGAGAGGGGTGTGCAAGTGTTTAAAGGTGCAGCTGGGGGTGGGAGGGCATGGAAAAGAAGGCGGATGGAGCAGGGAGAGGGAGTACTTTTCAGGGAGGTGGGGAGCCACAGGAAGCTGGTGCCAGTAATGTGGAGGAGAAAAGACAGCAGAGGGAGGCAGGTTTCACAGATGAAGAAAAGGATCTGCTTGCCAGGAAGGTGTGTGACAGCTACCGTGCACTCTCTGGACAGAAAACTTCCACCAGGGCAAAGAGAAGAATTTGGGAGAGGAGAGCCGAAGACGTCAGCAGCCTGTCTGTGGCAAGCAGGTCAGTGGAACAGTTACAGCATCGCTGGCGTGGCACCAGACTAGCTGGGAAAGAAAGCCAAGGTGGCCCTGATAGAAAGGTCACAGTGCCAGACAGGAGGAAGGTCACCATGCCAGCTTCAACTTACAGAAGTAGCACATCTGATAAGGGCCACTCTACAAAGGGACTTTATCACAGGGGTCCGTACAGGAGGGACTGACACAGGCGCTGCAGACGGAGGCTGTGGGCGTAACACAGACATTCAGGACACAGGAGCAGAGCAAGAAAATAACACCATTGCAGCAGAGGGGTTGCAGGAGGAATCTATAATGTTATTTAGCGAGCCCATGGGTTACTCAGCAAGAGGACAATGAGAACGTGCAGCTAAAGTTAACGTTTATTGAAACATCATCCAACTCTGGGGGTAGAGAGTCCCCTCTGGTTGAAGAGACCTCTGCAGTCAATCAGGAAGGGCCATCATGTGAAGATCCAGGGATGTCCATGGATGCCTTTGCTGAGAACCTGGCAGCTGAACTTCTCGCTAGGCAGGAACAAATTCAGGCCAATATGACCTCAGGATGGAAGGCTACCCAGAATGAACTTCACCACTTGTCTAAACAAGTTAAGAAACTGCGAAGGCAGGCTAGGCATTCAATACAGAACCTGTGTGATGCTATCAGGGAGTTGAATGCAACTTTACAAGCTCAGCAAAGCTCTGCACCCAAACTACTCCTCTCGCAGAGGTAGAGGCAAAGGTAGAGGTGAGGTTCAGGATAGCACAAAGTAAGAAAAGAGTGCACGATACTAGGGATGTGAATCGTTTTTATAACGAATTGAAATATCGTACGATATTTGAACGAATTGAATTATCGTACGATATCGTACGATATATTGTACGATATCATATCGACACCATTAGCCACAATACACTCTTACACAGACTAGCTGAGATTGGCTTTACTGGCTCAGCCCTCAACTGGTTCAAATCATATCTTGACAATAGAACTTACAAAGTAAAAATTGGCAACCACAAATCCCATCCCATCAATCTCACCCGTGGGGTCCCCCAAGGCTCCTCCCTGTCATCAACCCTCTTTAATATTTACATGTTGCCCCTCTGCCGTCTCCTCTCTGACCTTGGCCTAACCCACTACATCTATGAAGACGATGTCCAAATTCTCATGCCTATCACTAAGTCTATCACTGCTTCTCTCCAAACCTGGCAAAACTGCCTATCGTCTATTAATCTCCTTCTCTCAAACTTAAATCTAGCACTGAACACCTCTAAAACTGAACTTCTCCTTTTCTCCCACAACCCATCCCCCTCTCCTCGCTCTGACCCCCTCCCCCTCTTCCCACTTACTCCACCAAGCACGAAGCCTAGGCGTCACCCTTGACTGCAACCTCAATTTCAAAAAATTTATTAGCTCCACCCTGAAAGACTGTTATTACAAACTCGATATCCTTAAAAAACTTCAACCCTTCCTTCTCATAAACGATTTCCGCACTGTTCTCCAAGCAGTAATCTTCTCCAGGATCGATTACTGCAACGCACTCCTTCTAGGCCTTCCTGCTGCCTCTCTCAAACCTCTGCAGATGCTCCAAAACTCCACTGCCCGTATTCTCTCTAACTCTCGAAAATGCGATCACATCACTCCCATCCTTAAAGACCTACATTGGCTCCCCATCGCTTCTAGAATTCTATACAAGACCCTCACCTTAATCCACAAAACCCTCTACAACCCAGACATGCAATGGCTAAACACATCCCTATACTTCCACACTCCCACCAGACTCACCAGATCCTCTTACACCGGCACACTATTCATTCCCCCCGCCAAACACACACAGACCTCAACTCCACCAAAAACCGTGCTTTAACCATTGCCGGCCCCCATCACTGGAACTCGATGCCCCCTGATATTTGTCTTGAGCCTTGCACCCAGACCTTCAAAAAGAAATTAAAAACCTGGCTTTTTAAACAGGCCTTCTCATAACACCCAGCCACTCTTATATGACAACTCCCTCCCTTCCACTGTACATATCCCCCCTTTTGAGTTTATTGTTTGTTTTGGTTAAACCAGTTACCTGTTCCTCTAACCTCTCCCCCTCCTTCTTTCCGCTTTACTCTATCCTTTTCTCTTTCCTTTTCCTCCTTTATTTAATCAGTTATTTGTTATAATGTAACTTCCTTCTTCCAATTTCTCTTCTTCCTCTCCACTTTCGTTTTATGTAAACCGATGTGATGTCCATACGAACATCGGTATATAAAAATATTAAATGAATAAATAAAAGTTATATATCGGTTAAAACGAGAAACGAACACTTTTTCCCCCGAATTTTCGTGAAAATCATTTTTCGGGTTAGTGCGCGTGCACTAACAAAAAACCGTTTATTTTTGTTATTTTTTGTTACTTTTTGCTATTTTTGTTAGTGCGCGCTAACGGGAGTTAGAGCGCGCACTAACAGGAGTTAGAGCACGCTAACTCCCGTTAGCGTGCATTAAGCCGAAAAATGATTTTTTACTAAAAAAAAATGCTGATCCGCAGGAAAACGAGATTTCCCCGCGGCCACTCGAACCTGAAAGCGCGAATGATTGGGCACCCGATGCACACCCCTACACGATAAAAAAAATCAAAGGCAGTTCCATAAAGAATGTAAATTTCATCGCTCGTCCATACTGTACATGGAAAGGGGCAAACAGCGTCTGCACTTCCTTCTGGTGCTCATGGACCTCCTGCCTGCAAGAACCATCTCCTTGCTGACAGCTCTCCCTCCACGCATCTGCCTTGCTCTGGCCTGTCTTCGCTCATCACTGCTGTGCACGGTTTTGGACACAGGGCTCCTGCACAGCCAGCCGGTGCGAACGCTTCCCTCACATGCAATTCTTGACTCCTCCCACATGCCTCCATCCTTCTAAGTCCTCGTATACTTTGGGAATCTCTCCTATGTGGCTCGTCTCTTCTAAACACAGGAGTAGTGTCGCTTTAAAAATCACTGTGGTATTATCACCTCTGGACAATTTCTCCTATCTCATCCCTATCCCCCGCCCTCTCCTCCCCTCCCTCTTCTCTTGGTGATCACTCTCCCATTCACCCTCCTTTTGGCTTCCCCTTTCCCCTCCTCTTCCAGTCCCCCCTTCCTCCTCTCTTCTGCAAGACTTGCCCAGGAGAATTTGTAAATGTTTTCATTTTTTTTTTATTAACCTTTTGTCAGGTGGATGTCATTGCTGCTGCTCAACGTTGGTGGACGTCAGTGTCACTGATAATCGCTGTGTAATGCGAAGATGGCAATCCACATCAGAACAAAAGAATGTGCTGTATTGGGTCAGACCGAGGTTCCATCGGGCTCATCATCCTGTTTCAAACAGTGGCCAGTCCAGGTTGTAAGTATCTGGCAGGTACCCAAACATTAAATATATCCTATGCTACTTGACCATCGTCATTTTATGTTAACGTTAAATAGACCATTTGAAGAAAAAGCACCTTGTTTTATTTATTTCAAGGTAGAAACCTTCCTTACATTCTTTTAAATAGCTAAATTTGAAGAAAGTAGAGAATATATTCATTATTTCTATTAAAATACGATTTTTATAAAAATATTTAAACTATGTACATTTTTTTTTAAAAAACAAAAGGGAAGGGATGGTTCATCTAAGAAGAAAAACTATTTACATTAAAAAAAAAAAAAAAAAGGCAGGGCAGAGACAGCAGATTTAGGGCGGTTGCTGAGGCAGAAGCAGGCCCATGCGTCTAGCTAAGGCCCAGCAGAGGTCCTGGTGTGATTCTGCAGGAGCTCAACCAGGCGCACGGCAGCCTCAGCAAAATCCCCAGGGGCTACCCGATTCGCCATCATCTCCTCCCCCAACCTCTAGACAGCTCTTGCAAACTGCTCATCGCCTGGAGACAGGGTATATACAAAGTATGGCCCACGTGACCAGAGATAACACTTACCACCAGTCCAGGCCCCCTGAGCCCGCTCCGCTCCATCCATCTTCATTTTATCAGCCGCGGCCATCTGGCCTTCTTCTCGAGGTCCTCAATCTATAATATGAAAATGCATAAACATAACCGTAACACCACTGTATACAATTTATGCATGAATAATTGAATAGAACTAAAACAATGGCTTTCTGCATAAAGCTCACAACTGCTACTAATGGCCCAACCCATGAACAATATTCCAACTCACACCCCATGCATTATAACACGAATTCCGGACCCTGGAAATGCGCCGACGTCATTTCCAGTTTTCCAGGTTCATTTCTAGTTTGCCCAGGTAAGGGATAGGACTCCCAACCCTCCCCCCCCCCCCCCCCAGTTTAATAGCCTCCCTTCTCCCCTGTTAACACCTACCGTTCAAACCCCACCGATCTGCCTATATATTTTAGTTTTACTACTTATACGCCATCCAGAGCAGGACCCCGGCACTTGCCTTTGCGCATAACTTCAAGGTGAAATCCAGGAACGCCCATGCCCCGCCCCTTTGTGAGGACTTTTAATTTGTGGCACATAGCAGCAAGTACGCGCATATGTAGGCACCTTTTGAAATCTGCTCGGCGTGCGCCAGCCCAACAGATTTGCATATCTCCCGGTTTTGGCACACGCTGGGCTTTTAAAAATTCACCTTCATGGGTATAAGGTAGTATTAGGCAATGAAGATGCTTCAAATCAATATTCACATAGGGGCGGATTTTCAGAGCCCTGCTCGCTGGGAAGCCTATTTTACATAGGCCTACCGGCGCGCACAGAGCCCCGGGACTCGCGTAAGTCCCGGGGTTTTCGGAGGGGGCATGTCGGGGGGCATGTCGGGGGGCGGGCCTGAACCGCGTGGCGTTTTCGGGGCGTGTCGGGAGCGTTCCGGGGGCATGGCTACGGCCCTGGGCGGCCCGGGGGCGTGGCCGCGCCCTCCGGACCCGCCCCCAGGTCGCGTCCCGGCGCGCAGGAGGCCCGCTGACGCGCGGGGATTTACGCCTCCCTCTGGGAGGCGTAAATCCCCCGACAAAGGTACGGGGGGGGTTTAGACAGGGCCGGGCGGGTGGGTTAGGTAGGGGAAGGGAGGGGAAGGTGAGGGGAGGGCAAAGGAAAGTTCCCTCCGAGGCCGCTCCGATTTCGGAGCGGCCTTGGAGGGAACGGGGGTAGGCTGCGCGGCTCGGCGCGCACCGGCTATACGAAATCGATAGCCTTGCGCGCGCCGATCCAGGATTTTAGCGGATACGCGCGGCTCCGCGTGTATCTACTAAAATCCAGCGTACTTTTGTTTGCGCCTGGAGCGCAAACAAAAGTAGGCTATTCGCGCTCGTTTTAAAATCCGCCCCTTAGGGTTTTTTTTTCCTCATTGGTCACTAAACTGCATGGCTGGGAGGGATACACTCTCATGGCTGGAGGAGGTGTCAACATTTCCAATAATCTTTTGGTGGATTGTCAACCTGCTAAGACTCCAAGGAAAAAGCAGGCTGATACCGGCATTGTGTTTTTTATGTCAAGAGTTAAATCTGATGAATAGCTGGTGTCTCCTTTACCTAGATGAAAAGGAGTTTTCTTTTTAACCCCATGTGTCTAATGTTTACAAGAGAATCAACTACCTATTACTGTCAGAACAATGGTGTAATCGGATAGAGTCATGCAATATGTGTGAGGCATCCTTCACAGATCATTCATTAATTGTATCATTGATCACATTCTATGATCTCTGGGGCTGTAGTCCCAATTGGAAAGTATCTGTTCTGCTCTACTAGGTCAAGGTGTTTGCACAATATTTGCGCGTTCAATTGGGCAGAGTACAAGCCTTTCAACGATACCCCTGATGTTAACGCACTCGCGTTCTGGAATGCTGCAAAACGCAGTTTCGAGAGGGAAATCACTGCAAATCAAGCCCGCAGGAGGAAGAGCACTCTCAAAGCAATTGGAGCTTACTAAACAAATTGATCGAGTAAAAAAATAACCTCGGATCTCAAATAACAGCTGAATGAGGCTCGCAGAGAACGCAACATATTGTTAGAGGTTAAGGCAAAACAAAGCTTGCTATATTATCAATACAAGTTGTTTCAGTGGGAAAAACAAATCTGGCAGATCTTTTGTTCCTCGGCTCTTCTTCCAGAATATGGAGCATAGGGGAGCCCAAAAAAATCTTGGATGCGTTTGAAATTTTTTTATCAAGAGATTGTACATTAGTGAGGTTCAATCCAGTGATAACCGACAATTTATCTTTCAGGGGGTGGAATTCGCACAGCTCCTCCTGTTTTGTCCAAACAAGAAATCTAGTTTTGAGAACTCCAAAGGTGCGTCCTATGACACAGCAGGCAGAACATAAGGCCTCATTGAACCTCGTCTCTTCTGGCGCGTTGGGAATAGCAAAGGGGATGAGAAGCCAGGGCTGCAACCGAAACCCGAATCTCCTGCAGCAGAGACAGATTTAGGGCATCAATCACAGCACAGTCACTTTGAGATCTGGCTGCCAAACCTCAGCATGCTATAAGACAGTAGAAGCTAGTTCCTGTAGCTTAGCCTGAGCCTTAAAAGCCTATCTCCCTACCCTAAGTGCAAGCCACATTTTTCTGGGACACTATATGTCCAGGATAGCAGTAGCCGATTATAGGTCAGATCTTCCGGCCTAATAAATTGCGTCTGAGGATTCCACCAAATGCGTGGCGGCCCCTCACATCCAAGCTAAGGCTGCTAGTTCATAGCAGTCAGCCAGCCTTGAAGCAATACGTAAGAGCTGCCACACCTGTCCCAGAGAAAAACTATTACCTTACGGTCTGATTGGGCAAGTGCCTGCCTGCTCTGCAGTATGTCCTCCAGAGATACCAATTTGTGAGTCCTGACACAGGGAATATGCCTGGCCCCCAAAATGCACAGGCCATTGCTTCCGGTTTAGCTGTGTGATGGCCAAGACAAACTGTGCCCGACACCCTGGCTGACCCGTCATTAACAGGCCACACGTGATCTGGCAGTACCAGCAGGGTGGACACTTCAAGCTTGTGATTAACCAGTGAGATTTCAACTGCTCCAAATGGGAAGATAGGAACAGGCCACCTTTTAAAGTGAACATGTAGAAAGAGTATAGTGCCTGCTCACACACCAAGCTTTAGGGCATTATTTAGGTATAGTGCCTGCTCACACACCAAGCTTTAGGGCATTATTTGCCCTCACAAGTTTAGCAGGCCTCTGCAGCATGGGGAGAAAAAGGCAGGCTCTGGGGCAATGGCCTGCAGACGTAACTGTACAAACCACTTGTCATGTCAGCGATGCTGTTACATCCCCCACAGCCCACCCCCCATGTCCGTGTCCTTTGCCACAAACACATAGCCAGAGATGGAATAGAGAAAGAAGGATCTCTCATACCTACGAGCCGACCGTCACCATAGAGGCCGTCCTCAACGTTTTCATAGATGCCCGATTGCCTAAGTATAAAGGAATCATGCACAGCTCCCGAGTACCTGGCCACCACGTCGAGGATGTGCATTCGAGCGTCACAGACCACTTGCACATTGAGGGAGTAGAAGACCTTTCTGTTGCGGAAGATCTCCTCCCTGTCACGGGGTGGGACGATGGCCACGTGAGTGCAGCCGATAGCTCCCAAAACATTGGGAAAGTTTGCAAAGGCATAAAAGCCTCTCTTCAAGTCCATCAAGTCCTGCCTGCCCCGAGGAAATGCTTTGTAGCGATTAATGCGGTCAGAGACTGCTGTGATGACCTGGTCCTGACAATGGGAAAAAGTGACTTGGGACATTCCCCTTTCGACCCCTACTGTCGTCTGGAAGGAGCCGGTTGCCATGAAATGCAGGGTGGCCAATAGTTTGGCGAGACCAGACACAGCGTGGGACCTTTCCGTGTCCGGATCCAAATCCCCTCGGATTTCTTCATACAATTCCTGGATAGCCCGAGAGCTGAGGCGATACCTGCTAGCCACATAATCCTCTGACTTGCCCAGCAATGAGGCTCAGGGAGGAAACATAGAAACATAGAAACATAGAAATGACGGCAGAAGAAGACCAAACGGCCCATCCAGTCTGCCCAGCAAGCTTCACATTTTTTTCTCATACTTATCTGTTTCTCTTAGCTCTTTGGTTCTATTTCTCTTCCACCCCCACCATGAATGTAGAGAGCAGTGATGGAGCTGCAACCAAGTGAAATATCAAGCTTGATTAGTTAGGGGTAGTAGGGGTAGTAACCGCCGCAATAAGCAAGCTACACCCATGTTTATTTGTTTTACCCAGACTGTGTTATTCAGCCCTTATTGGTTGTTTTTCTTCTCCCCTGCCGTTGAAGCAGGGAGCTATGCTGGATATGCGTGTAGTATCAGTTTTTCTTCTCCCCTGCCGTTGAAGCAGAGAGCTATGCTGGATATGCGTGAAGTATCAGTTTTTCTTCTCCCCTGCGGTTGAAGCAGGATATGCATTGAAAGTGAAGTATCAGGCTTATTTGGTTTGGGGTAGTAACCGCCGTAACAAGCCAGCTACTCCCCGCTTTGTGAGTGCGAATCCTTTTTTCTTCTCCCCTGCCGTTGAAGCAGAGAGCTATGCTGGATATGCGTGAAGTATCAGTTTTTCTTCTCCCCTGCCGTTGAAGCAGAGAGCTATGCGTGAAGTATCAGTTTTTCTTCTCCCCTACCGTTGAAGCAGAGAGCTATGCTGGATATGCATTGAAAGTGAAGTATCAGGCTTATTTGGTTTGGGGTAGTAACCGCCGTAACAAGCCAGCTACTCCCCACTTTGTGAGTGCGAATCCTTTTTTCCACATTTCCTCTTGCTGTTGTAGCTTAGAGTGATGTTGGAGTCACAGTAACCATGTGTATGTTTATTGAATAAGGGTATTATCTCCAGGCAGTAGCCGTCATTCTGGCGAGCCACCCACTCTTTATTGACGGCCTCTTGATTTTATGGATCCACAGTGTTTATCCCACGCCCCTTTGAAGTCCTTCACAGTTCTGGTCTTCACCACTTCCTTCGGAAGGGCATTCCAGGCATCCACCACCCTCTCCGTGAAGAAATACTTCCTGACATTGGTTCTGAATCTTCCTCCCTGGAGCTTCAAATCGTGACCCCTGGTTCTGCTGATTTTTTTCCTATGGAAAAGGTTTGTCGTTGTCATTGGATCATTAAACCTTTCAAGTATCTGAAAGTCTGTATCATATCACCTCTGCTCCTCCTTTCCTCCAGGGTGTACATATTTAGATTCTTCAATCTCTCCTCATAAGTCATTTGATGAAGACCTTCCACCTTTTTGGTCACCCTTCTCTGGACCGCCTCCATCTTGTCTCTGTCTCTTCGGAGATACGGTCTCCAGAACTGAACACAATACTCCAGGTGAGGTCTCACCAAGGACCTGTACAAGGGGATAATCACTTCCCTTTTCTTACTCGATATTCCTCTCTCTATGCAGCCCAGCATTCTTCTGGCTTTAGCTATCGCCTTGTCACATTGTTTCGCCGACTTCAGATCATTAGACACCATCACCCCAAGGTCTCTCTCCTGCTCCGTGCACATCAGCCTTTCTCCCCCCATCGAATACAGTTCATTCGGATTTCCACTCCCCATATGCATGACTTTGCACTTCTTGGCATTGAATGTCAGCTGCCATGTCTTCGACCACTCTTCCATCTTCCTTAAATCCCGTCTCATTCTCTCCACTCCTTCCGGCGTGTCCACTCTGTTGCAGATCTTAGTGTCATCCGCAAAAAGACATACCTTACCTTCTATCCCTTCCGCAATGTCGCTCACAAAGATATTGAAAAGGACCGGTCCCAACACCGATCCCTGCGGTACACCGCTTAAAACTGCTCTCTCTTCAGAGAGAGTTCCATTTACCATCACACATTGTCTTCTGTCCGTCAACCAGTTTGCAATCCAGGCCACCACCTCGGCACTCACTCCTAAGCTTCTCATTTTATTCACCAGTCTCCTGTGCGGGACAGTGTCAAAAGCTTTGCTGAAATCCAAGTAGATGACATCGAGTGCTCTTCCTCGATCCAATTCCTTGGTTACCCAGTCAAAAAAGTCAATCAGATTTGTCTGACAGGATCTTCCAATGGTGAATCCATGCTGCCTCTGGTCCAGCAATTCTCCCGACTGTAGATAGTTCACTATTCTCTCTTTCAACAGTGACTCCATTACTTTTCCCACCACTGAAGTGAGGCTAACCGGTCTGTAGTTACCAGCCTCTTCTCTGTTCCCACTCTTGTGAAGCGGGACCACCACCGCTCTCCTCCAATCATTCGGCACCACTCCCGTTTCTAGGGATCTATTGAATAGGTCACACAGCGGACCTGCCAGCACATCTCTGAGCTCCCTCAGTATTCTGGGATGAACTTCATACAGGAAGGTTGCGCTCCCTGTATCTCCTCCGCCGTGGCCGCCTGTGTGCCAGGTGCTGCTGTGGGCCCCGACCCTCTACCTGCGGGGCCAGTGGTTCAGCCTCCGGTGCAGGGACTTCCCTAGAAGGGGTTGGATCTGCCCTTGGCTGTTCCTCTGGTTGTTGTTGTTCCTGTTGTTGCTGTCTGCGGCGAGCGTCCCGAAGCATCCAGTATCCCCCGACAAGTAAACCTACCACAGCCATTATGGGTTTAGGAAGACAGGCCAGGTAAGAACACGTTTTTATCGGCCCAGGAGAGCCTGCTAGGTGTATCTGATAGAAGACCTCGTTTTTTCATGTGCAGTAATCAACACGATAATATCTGCAATCTTAATAGAGGCCGTGGTCGCGCGATAAAAAGTTTTTTTCTCCTATACCTCAAAAAAAAAGGTCTAGTTATTTCTGACGTTAAATCCCGTGTTACAGTGCTTTAATACCGCATTCCATGGTAGGAGATCCCCAATTTGCATTACAAATGTAAAATTTGTATGCTAACTTGTGTTGCGATATTTACCACGTGCATTAAACCCATGTTCTGGCCCTAATGCATTTTGATGAATGACCCGGTATGAGAGATACAATTCAAAATCTTGCCGGCAGTTACTACCCTTAAGAGAAACGTGGGGGTAACCTGCAGGAAGTGGCAGTTACTATTCCTTAAGAGAAACATGGGGGTAACCTGCACAGAGCGGCAGTTACTACCCTTAACAGAAACATGGGGGTAACTTCACGGAGCAGCACTTACTACCCTTAACAGAAACATGGGGGTAACCTGCACAGAGCGGCAGTTACTACCCTTAACAGAAACATGGGGGTAACCTGCACAGAGCGGCATTTACTACCCTTAACAGAAACATGGGGGTAACCTGCACAGAGCGGCATTTACTACCCTTAACAGAAACATGGGGGTAACCTGCACAGAGCGGCAATTACTACCCTTAACAGAAACATGGGGGTAACCTGCACAGAGCGGCATTTACTACCCTTAACAGAAACATGGGGGTACCCTGCACAGAGCGGCAGTTACTACCCTTAACAGAAACATGGGGGTAACCTGCACGGAGCGGCAGTTACTGCCCTTAACAGAAACATGGGGGTGACCTGCACGGAGCGGCAGTTACTACCCTTAAGAGAAACATGGGGGTGACCTGCACAGAGCGGCAGTTACTACCCTTAACAGAAACATGGGGGTAACCTGCACAGAGCGGCAGTTACTACCCTTAACAGAAACATGGGGGTAACCTGCACAGAGCGGCAGTTACTACCCTTAACAGAAACATGGGGGTGACCTGCACAGAGCGGCAGTTACTACCCTTAAGAGAAACATGGGGGTAACCTGCACAGAGTGGCAGTTACTACCCTTAAGAGAAAAGTGGGGGTAACCTGCACAGAGCGGCAGTTACTACCCTTAAGAGAAACGTGGGGGTAACCTGCACGGAGCGGCAATTATTTCCCTTAAGAGAAACGTGGGGGTAACCTGCACGGAGCGGCAGTTACTACCTAGTGAAGCTTGCTGGGCAGACTGGATGGACCATTTTGGTGTTTTTCTGCCGTCATTACTATGTTACTATGTTATTGTGACTCCATGTCTGCCAGCCGCGCTCTTTTTATTTAGAAATGTTTTGGCATACATAAGACATAACTAATCAGTTATGCTAAAAGGAAGAGAAGGGACGATGCTGGGTACGCGTTTGAATAAATCACAAATAAATCAGGGCCTGTTGTTCTAAGTGTATTTTTCTTAATGAGTTGTGCATTGGATTTTAGTCTCTGGCAAATTAAAAAACAAATTCTTTCAACGTAAAGTACACCGAGGGAACAGAAAATCCCCAGGGGACAGAAAGAAAAAAAGAGACCCTGAAGATTGTGCAAGAGGAAAAGAGAAACAGGAAGAAGCAGCTCAATTAACTGCTGCACTTTTCAAAAGTCAGAAATATCCGTGCGGCCAGATTTGGAAGCTGAAATAACAAAGCCTCCGTTTATAAATGTAAAAAAGCAAACCCCATATTTTGGGAGGTCCGTTATTTCCGCGCTCCGTATGTTTCCGAGGTTTTACATACATTCGAAAGCAATGCGCTCCCAGATTGAGGTCAAGCCGAGCCCTGACAGGGCCAGATTTTTAAAGAAGCGCGCGCGGGGTTCGTTTGTCCACGCTACCCGGCGCACACAAATCTACGTCCGATTTTATAACATGCGCACACTGCCGCGCGCATGTTATAAAATCCGGGGTCGGCGCGCGCAAGGGGGGGCGCGCCGAGCCCAAGGGGAGCCCCGATGGCTTTCCCCGTTCCCTCCGAGGCCGCTCCGAAATCAGAGCGGCCTCGGAGGGAACTTTTTTTTCGATCCCCCCCCACCTTTCCCTCCCTTCCCTTATGTAACCCACCCCCCGGCCCTACCTAAATCCCCCTCCCCTACCTTATTTGACAGAGTTACGCCTGCCTCTGGTAGGCGTAACTTGCACGCAGCCGCTGTGCCGGGGGACTCGGGCTCGCCCCCTGGACCGCCGCCACGCCCGTGGCCCCGCCCCCAGACCGCCCATTTTTGAAAGCCCCGGGACATACGCGTGTCCCCGGGACTTGCGCGCGCCGCCGAGCCTATGCAAAACAGGCTCGGCGCACGCAGGGGCAGGTTTTCGGGGGTTACGCGCGTATATTACACGCGTAACCCTTGGAAAATCTACCCCTAAGTTTTCATGTTTCCAAAAATGACCATTTTTTCACTTAAAAATGATAAAGGTGCGCCAAATAGGGGTAAGGATGGTTAGATGGAGAAGAGGAGGAAGAGTAACTGGGTAGTGTTTTTCCCATTTCGAGCCCTGAAAGTCTCTACTTCGGAACTCCAAAAATGAAAAGCGAATTTGATTTTAAGGGGAAACTATTTTTATGGCTCTTGTGATCTAGGCATGGAAGGAGACTGTAGCGTATAGACAGCATCACTGAATTATTTTTAGCAAATCTGGTTTATTTTATTGAAGCATGAAACAAAACAATATTTATGTCTATAATTATTTTCAAAGAGCAGGTATCAGACATAGGGGATAGGATAGTAGGTTTTGGGCCCTGGTTGACTGGCTAAATGCATACAGGCTCTTAACACTGAGAACAGAAGTCATATTGCTTCTCTCAATCATTCCATATTTCTCTTATGCCACGGTTAACTCTGCATGTATTTATTTATTTGGATTTATTGCCTGCCGTTTTGAATAAGGAATTCACCCAAGGCAGGATGCAATATATCGGAAAGCAACAATAAGCTGGAAAGGGAGGAGGAGTAGCCTAGTGGTTAGAGCAGTGGGCTATGAAGCAGGAGACCAGAGTTCGAGTCCTGCTGTTGCTCCTTGTGACCTTGGGCAGGTCACTTTACCTCCTCTGGGGATAGGGAAATACCTACAGTACCTGAATATAAACTGATGTGATATGTCAGTTAATAAATAAATAAAACCTCATAGCAGTTGATGTAGCAGCCTGTCAGGTCTGAAAAAAGATGATCAGTGACATTTAAGGAACACCTCAGCAAGACACTGGGTTATAGCAGCAGGTACTCAGTGCCAGGAAGTTTATAGTATGCAGGTGCTCAGAAATTGGTGTTGCACAGTTTGTTAGTCATTTTAAGGCGGGGAGGAAAGCCGCTTCTTACCTGCCTTCCAGAGTGGGTCTGGCCAGGCTTGCTGAAGTGTCTGGTGCAGCTCATCTGGGAGAGAGTTCCAGAGGGCAGGTGCTGCTCCCCAGAAGAGCTGATTTCATTTGTCAATGGAGTGATTAAGGAGGCTCTGGGTGAGGATGGTAGAGGTCTGGAAGGTGGCTAGAAGGCCACCCTCCCTCGGGTAACTTGATCCCTTTCCTCAGGGTTTTGAAACTGTCTCTATAGGAGATTAGTAGCCAGTGTAGTTTTTGAAGGATGGGTAGGTTACAGTCATGTGGTTTGCATCTCTCTATCATTTGTGCTGTGTAGTTTTGTTTTTTTTTTGTCATTTAAAGTTTTATTATTATGAATGTCAATAATACATGTCAATAATACATGAACCTAAACGTAATCTGTACCCGTGCCTGTCAGGTTCATGCCTAGATACAGAATACACAACCTTGCAAACCAGTAATATAGCTTGCCCTTAGTAGCCGACATAACATGACATAAGATACCCACCTCCCCACCCTAACCCCTCTGAGTTTACTATTTCACAATCATTAGTATAGGTGAAAAGGATAGATGATTTGATGTTCCACAATCCCGCTAAGTGATGTTCGTTGTGATAACTATGGTTCCCCGATCAAGGAGTGGATTTGCTGGCCACCCAATGTTCGTAGGACGCCCATAGCTTCTGAAAGTGTTCCAGCGGTCCTGTTAACTTGCACAAATAATAAACACTCTGTTATGGGAATCTCTGTTTAGTGGACCCTTGGGCCGACCTGCTGGAGACTGGGAAAGATGGTCAAAGTCTCTAGGGAGTAGCAGGCCGGGAGGCAGATGTTCAGGCAGGAAGTAGAGGTGCTCTTCACCCTGGAAGCTGGTGCTCCCCCGGGAGGAGCCCGTAGGAGCCCAACCGCTGGGACTTAGGTGGCTTCACCCTTGGAAGCTGAAGCCCCCCCGGGAGGAGCCCGTAGGGACCTGGCCGCTGGGACTTAGGCGGGTTGTGGATCAGGACAGGTAACTGGTAACGGGTAATGGGTTCTGGAACCAGACAGGAACTGCAGTGAGACTCGGGTACTGGAACCAGGCAGGAACTGTGGCAGGATTCGAGTACTGGGACCAGGCAGGAACAGCAGCAGGCACTGGGTACTGGGACCAGGCAGGAGCTGTAGCAGGATTCAGGTACTGGAACCAGGCAAGAACTGTAGCAGGCGGACTGGGGTCAACCGGGTACTGTAGCAGCCTGGTAGGAACCAAACCGGTACTGAGCAGGCAGGCACAAACCAGCAGGTACTGTATCAAGCAAGCAGGAACCAGCAGGTACTGTAGCAAGGGAGCAGGAACCAGCAGGTACTGTAGCAGGTAGGCAGGAACCAAGCAGGCACTGTAGCAAGCAAGCACGAACCAGCAGGTACTGTAGAAAGTGAGCAGGAGCCAGCAGATACTGTAGCAGGCAGGCAGGAACCAAGCAGGTACTGTAGCAGGAACGGAGCAACGAAGCAAGGCAAGTCACTCCGGGGCACAGCACAACAGGAAACCGGGAGGCTAACCCATTGCAAGGCAAAGATTGGATGACCGCAGCCGGCTTATCAAGGCCGCGGCGTCTGACGTCAGAAGTTGGGCGGAGTCACCACTGGCGGGAAACGGCCTAGAAAAGCGCCCAAGTGGCGCGCGCGCCTAGGAGCCGGGCGTCCATGGGAGGGCTACCAGCGGGGACGCCGCCAACCAGGCCGCAAACCAGGCCTCTGGAAGCGGGAGCAGGTCCGGGAACCCAGAGGTAAGGGCCTGGCCGCGGTGCTCGCGGCCAGAACCGCAACCACTCCACATTCCTTTCCAGACAGCCGAAATCTGTGGACTACTCACTTGCTTCCAAGAGGCCGCTATGGTCAGTCGTGTGGCCAAAACCACCTGCACAATTATCAGTCTCTGTACCCTACCAGTATCCTGGTAAGGAAAGGTAAGTAGACAACATTTTACGTCTTTTAACACTGTCTTGCCCAACATCTCAGATAATGTATGAAATACCGAGGTCCACAATTCACTGATTCCTGGGCATTCCCACCACATATGTAAGAGTGTTCCAACCTGTTTGCAATTTCGCCAACATTGACTAGAGAAATTAGGGTACATCAAGTGCAATTTATAGGGGGTCAGATACCAGCGATACAACAATTTGTATCCATTTTCCACCAACACAGTAGATATAGAACTTCTACCAACACTTATTATCTATGTCCACCCCTAAGTCGTTGGCCCATGCCTGGGCATGTTTAGGGATGTCCCGCATATCTCCCAAAAGAAGCAAATAGATCTTAGAAATCACTTTTTTGACTTTCCCCTCTGCTCCACATATACCCTCAAAGAGTAATTTATCCGGGGGGAATGGTTGCCTGGACTGAGCTCGAATCAAGTGATGTTTCAGTTGTGAATGCATAAAGATATCAGTTGAGGGTAAGTTGTAGTGCGCTTGCAAAGTAGCAAAGGCCATACATTCTTTGTTATTAGTATTTATAAGCTGTCCCACCACCCTGAGACCCAAAGTATGCCAGCGTGTAAAAGACCCACGTTGTAGTCCCGGAGGGAATTCCCTCTTATCACAGATAGGAGTATTCCTATGCAATGGGTGGGGGCCTATCAATGCTCGTTTATGTTTATCCCATAGACACAAAGTATGGTGCACATAGGGAGATAATTCTCGACCCAGCATCCTATGTGAGCGTGCTAGCCAACTCTGCCCTGCCAGGTGCAGACATCTAGCAGAGGTTTCCTCAATGGCCGCCCATTGCTTTTTTGGGCACTCTAAATGCCAATCCACTACCGCCTTCAACTGAGCAGCTAAATAATATTTTTTAAGATCTGGCATGCCCACCCCTCCGTTTACTTTTGGGCGGTACAATATCTGTCGGGCAATTCGTGATGGCTGCCTACGCCAGATATAGTCAAAGATCCGTTTCCGCAGTGACTTAAAGTAGCTATCGGGGACTTCAATGGGCAAGGTCTGAAACAGGTGTAAGAGACGGGGGAGGATGTTCATTTTAACTGTTGCGATTTTACCCAGCCAGGATAAATTTAATGAATTCCAGGCCACAAGATCCAGATAAATCTTCTTTGCTAACGGGTCATAATTCAGCTTAAATAAATCTGTACCCGTGCCTGACAGGTTCATGCCTAGATAATCGGATGCTATGCTTCGCCCACTTAAAGGGATATTATGATTGTAGTAGATTACGTACAGAGTCATCCAGGTGGATCGGCAGCAGCTCGGTCTTATCATAATTCATTTTAAAACCCGAGACCTTACTATGGTTTCCTGATTCCGCCACTAAAGCTGGAAATGAGGCTGTGGGTTGGCTTAAGGTGAATAAGATATCGTCTGCGAACATTGAAATTTTATACGAAGTTCCCCCCCACCTCTATACCCCGAATCGTTTCAGTATGGCGTATTTTAGTGGCAAATGGTTCCAGCAGTAAAGCAAATAATAACAGTGATAGGGGTCACCCCTGCCTGGTACCCCGCCCCCCCACCAAGAAACTGTCTGAATATCCCCCATTAACTTTGATAAACGCTTCCGGTGATGTATATAATTGTTGAATCCACTGAATAAAGCAGTTCCCCAATGGAAACTTCTCTAAAACTTGAAATAAAAATGTCCAATGTACTCTATCAAAAGCTTTTTCGGCGTCTGAGCTGCGTAGTTTTGTAGTAGTTGGAGTTTACAAGTGACCTTCCCAGGCAGTCCTTTATAAAGTGCCTTACAGTAGTCTAACCGTTAGGCTTACTGTCGCCAGATACCTCTCGCACCAAATCCTGTCTTCCACTAAGCACCAGGTCTAAAAATAGTATCCCCTCTTGTTGATTCTTGCACCCACTGCTCCATGAAGCAGTTATTTATTTCACCCGGGAGCTTTACCTCATTATTGTAATGACCTGATGTAACGTTCAATGCTGGGGTAACTGAAATCTCCCATTATTACTGGGCTGCTGATTTTGTTAGCTTCCCTCATTTCTTTTAGCATTTCACTATTTGTTCATTCTGGCCACCCGCACTGCTATTGTATTCCCCTTTTCACCTGGAATTTCTATCCCTAAAGATTCAACATTGTATGAAGGTGCACGTCCACGTGTAAAACCTATGGACAATTCAAGGGCATACATTGTAGCAATTTTCAAAAGCCCACTTACATGGGTAAAGTGCATTTACACGTGTAAAACCCAATTATAAGCGTGGGAATGCTTTTCAAAAACATGGCCCTAAGCGTGCAAAAGGGCTTTTGAAAATTGCTACGATATATGTTATTTTTATGCATAAAACGTAACGCAGACCATTATCGCAAAACAACTTAATTGCACCTCCAGAAGCTGAAGTTAACATTTTGCATTAACATCCACCTTAATGTGCAAACTTTAAACTCTGCATTAATGTGCACCTCATTTGCACTTCATTATCATTGGTTACTAATGCGGATATTAAACACTGTGTAAATGTGCAACGTTAGCACACATTAGTACACACGCGCGTCATGAGAGTCAAACGACCTTCCTCGGCTCAGACTTAAATTATAAAAGGGGTTTTGTGCCTGTGGGGAAAAGTGCTTTAAGCAACACGACCTTGAGACTGGACGCTCTATGCTGCGGTGACACGCTTACATACAATGATCTGGAAAAGGCCAAACATTTAGTGCTTTTCATTTCTGGCATTTGAAAGGGAGGTGTCACTCATACACCGCGCTGCACTGCTGATAAGCCACTGGTCGTCACTAATCAGGACCCTGCCACTTTCTCTTCATTAAGTGGTTGATATGAAAATGTAAGGATGCACAATTATTGATTATGGCACCAACATCTCAGAAACTGTAGTATTGCTCCAGTCCTTGGGGGAGGTAATAATTATCCTGCCCAGAACTTTTCTTACTGTAAGAAAGAAAGCCACTCTGACAAGCACAGTCACACATTCAATCAAACAGAGAAATCTAACAGTGTAAGATGTTCTCTTTGTCCCGGGCATAGATCTAATTTTTTTTTTCCACAGTGCAGCATAAAGAATGCTTTGTCCTTAGTGTCGCATTGGCTACCCTACACCGCGTGCATTCAGGTATTCAATCTCTCCCTGAACTGAACTGATAAAAACTGGGGCATGAATGAAACACGTAGATTTTCACAGCTCTGATATGGGCACAGTCGAGTTCACGTTCCCCCAGTTTACATGTGTGGGGGCCGATGCAATACAGTGCGCTGTATAACCCGCAGTTGGATGCAGGTTGTATAGGCGCTACCTAATCCCCTTATGCAATAAGGGGCGGATTTTAAAAGGGCCGCGCGCGTAAATCCTTCCAGATTTACGTGCGCAGGGCCCTCGCGCACCGGCGCGCGTAAAGCCCCAGGACGCGCGTAAGTCCCGGGGCTTTCGAAAAGGGGCGGGAGGGGGCGTGTCCGGGGGCATCCCCGAAACGATGCGGTGTTTTGGGGGCGTGCCGCGGCGTTTCGGGGGCGGGCCCGGTGGCTTGGCGCCGGCCCGGGGGCGTGTTCGAGGCCTCCGGACCAGCCCCCGGGACCGGAGGACGGAGCGGGGATGCCGGCGACGCGCGCAAAGTTACGAGCAGGCGTAACTTTGCCGACAAAGGTAAGGGGGGGGGTTTAGATAGGGCCGGGGGGGTAGGTTAGGTAGGGGAAGGTGGGGGGAGGGCGAAGAAAAGTTCCCTCCGAGGCCGCTCCGAAATTGGAGCGGCCTCGGAGGGAAAAGGCAGCGCGCGCTGGGCTCGGCCCGCGCAGGTTGCACAAATGTGCACCCCCTTGCACGCGCCGACCCAGGATTTTATAAGATACGTGCGGCTACGCGCGTATCTTATAAAATCCAGCGTACTTTTGAAGATCTACCTCTGTGGGGATTAGCGCCTCCACAGCGCGCGTCCAACGAGGAGTGAAACTAATAGCACTCGTCACATGCAATTGCATGTGAATGAGGCTATTAGCTATTCACTCCCAATGCAAAAACAAATGTGCGTCTAAGATGCACATTTTTGCGCTCAGAAATTAACGCTGCGACATTAAGTAGGAGGAACAAATCTTTCAAAAAATAATTAAAAAAAAAAAAAAAAAGCGCCGGCAGTCTGTGCAATAAACGGATGCTCAGTTGACAAGCGTCTGTTTCCTGAATCACTGGCTATGCGCCGTTTTCCTAACCGGCGGACAGCCGACGCTCGCGGGCGCCTGTTATCAAAGAGGAGCTAGGGGCGCACAAGTGACCCTAGCGCCTCCTTGATAGCGCCACCCCCCAATTTAAATATTGCATGCAGCCCCCAGGTGGGGCGCCTGGGGGCGCATTAGGAAAGCAGGCGCTGACTGTTCAGCACCCACTTTCAGCGCACAATTATTGCATCGGCCCCGTAGGTTGCAGATTTTACTACGCTGTTCATGCATTCCCTGATAAAAGGCTGTTTGCTTCCACTGGAACTGACAAGTCAGGAGATGCTGCCCTGCTCATCAACTCTTCAACTTTTAAAAAAACCTTGAAAGAAGATGATGGAGAAAGCAACGGAGGAGTAAGAGAAAGTGAAAAAAGGGACAAAGACAGATGAGAAGAAGAGGAGATTGAGGAAGAGGGCAAAAGACACAGCAATTTAGCTTGTTAGAAAATGCCTTTGAGGTGGAGGCACGCCCCTTACGTTGAGTTTGCTGTTTTATGGTTTTATGCGGTGTGCCGTCTGTTAAGAACATAAGAGCATAAGAAATTGCCAGGCTGGGTCAGACAAGGGTCCATCAAGCCCAGCATCCTGTTTCCAACAGTGGCCAATCCAGGCCATAAGAACCTGGCAAGTACCCAAAAACTAAGTCTATCCCATGTTACCGTTGCTAATGGCAGTGGCTATTTTCTAAGTCAACTTAATTAATAGCAGGTAATGGACTTCTCCTCCAAGAACTTATCCAAACTTTTTTGAACCCATCTACACTAACTGCACTAACCACATCCTCTGGCAACAAATTCCAGAGCTTTGTTGTGCGTTGAGTGAAAAAGAATTTTCTTTGATTAGTCTTAAATGTGCTACTTGCTAACTTCATGGAATGCCCCTAGTCCTTATATTATTTGAAAGTGTAAATAACCGAGTCACATCTACTCGTTCAAGACCTCTCATGATCTTAAAGAAATCTATCATATCCCCCCTCAGCCGTCTCTTCTCCAAGCTGAACAGCCCTAACCTCTTCAGCCTTTCCTCATAGGGGAGCTGTTCCATCCCCTTTATCATTTTGGTTGCCCTTCTCTGTACCTTCTCCATCGCAACTATATCTTTTTTGAGATGCGGCGACCAGAATTGTACACAGTATTCAAGGTGCGGTCTCATCATGGAACGATATAGAGGCATTATGACATTTTCCGTTTTATTCCTTCCTAATAATTCCTAACATTGTTTGCTTTTTTGACTGCTGCAGCACACTGAGCCGACGATTTTAAAGTATTATCCAATATGATTCCTAGATCTTTTTCCTGGGTGGTAGCTCCTAATATGGAACCTAACATCGTGTAACTACAGCAAGGGTTATTTTTCCCTATATGCAATACCTTGCACTTGTCCACATTAAATTTCATCTGCCATTTGGATGCCCAATCTTCCAGTCTTGCAAGGTCCTCCTGCAATGTATCACAGTCCGCTTGTGATTTAACTACTCTGAATAATTTTGTATCATCCGCAAATTTGATAACCTCACTCGTCGTATTCCTTTCCAGATCATTTATATATATATTGAAAAGCACTGGTCCAAGTACAGATCCCTGAGGCACTCCACTGTTTACCCTTTTCCACTGAGAAAATTGCCCATTTAATCCTACTCTCTGTTTCCTGTATTTTAACCAGTTTGTAATCCACGAAAGGACATCGCCTCCTATCCCATGACTTTTTAGTTTTCTTAGAAGCCTCTCATGAGGGACTTTGTCAAACGCCTTCTGAAAATCCATGTTCTTAGCTGCTGTTATTAACGTATTTATTATGCCCTTTTGATTGTAAAGCACTTTGAATCATTTGCAAAAGGCAGAATGGCAAGCTAAAGAAATTAGCTAACAAACTATAGCTTTTATCTCAGCACATGGGAAGATACCAGTCAGTGCAGCAGGAAGAGAGGAAAGGTGTGAATGGAACCAGGATTGCGCCTGGAAGGAGCAAGTGAGGCCGCTGGCATGGCGTCCTGATGATGCAATAAAATGTCCCTAGATGTGGAGTTCCTATGCGCAGAATCCACAGGATCTGGACAAGAATGCAGCTATCTCTAATGTTCCTGGCCCCCAGAGAACATAAAGACCTAGGATGACCCAGGACCGGCTCAGGCTGAGACCTTAATTGTGAATGGGGATATCATCAGGAGATTATAGACTTTATGAAATTAGAGAACTCGTTAAGAACCTTAGTAAAGTACTACCTGATGACTCTGGTTTGAATTTGTCATTTTCTGTCCCACTGCATATTCGTCAAAGACAATATAACACCTGGGCTGGACAAGGCAGGCTGGTCAGTGCTTGTTTTCCCCATCTTTACTGATTTACTGCCCTCTGGTAACGCAGCTGCATTACAAATGAAACACTGAAGGTGATTCTGACATCTTCAGACCTCTCTCCTTACGCTGTGAGGAGAAAGAGGGATTATTTTGTTTATCATCTGTAGATTCTATCCAGGTTGCAAGTTTATATCTTCCCGAGCAATGTCCACTGATTCCCTTGTCTGCAATCTCTGAGCTCCATTACAGCTTTGCATTGTGTGATTACGAGATCCAGCTATTGGTGTAGAATGCCAATAGAAGAATGAAATAATTGGGGTATACACAAAATTGGCCTGGTCATGCGGTATATTATAAAATATACACTGAAAAGAAACCCTCACATTGGCGAATGGTGACCAGTCATAATAGGCCCTGCCGGTGTTGTGTCACCTTCATTGCCTTGTGATTAATCATTGGTCACTGAAAGTTAAAGCAGTCACTTTTTTTTTTAAACAATCATTCTTTTTTAAAATATTTTGATGGAAATAAAATTTCAACTTATCTCTAGCTGCAATCTGGAAACGGTGTCATTAGCAGGAAAGTCATGCTATCGAACCCTGACACGGGTCCATGTTTTGCTAGCTGAGTCGGGGGTGACAACATTCAAATATATTTTGGTGATGTTTCGAAGCCGCCGGTTCAGAGAACGCTTGTAAAATGGAACACATTATAAGCTGTTGAAATTTGATGTTCTCACCGTTGGACTGGAGATATTGAATGTCATCACCCCCTGACGCAGCTGACAAAACACGGACCCGTGTTGGGGGCTCAATAGCACGACATTTTCCTGCTGAATGACAATGTTTCTAGATTGCAGCTAGAGATAAGTTTAGGTTTATTTGCATCAAAATACTTTTTTTTTTTAAAAAGAGTGATTACTTAAAGAAAGAGTGACTGCTTTAACTCGCAGTGACCGATGATTAATCACAAGGCAAGGACGGTGACCCAACGCCGGCAGGGCCCATTATGACTGGTCACCATTCGCCAATGTGAGGGTTTCTATTCAGAACGCATTGTGAACACATTTTCTCTCTTTATCTGACATGGTTATCACCACTGGTATATTATAAAGTCCTTATTGCTACCCTAACTTGTATTTATTTTCTTCTCCTTACACGATAAGGCGTCTCCAGACTTGATCCTCAATGGCCACAATGCCATTGGGGGTTTTGGAATTGCCATAATAAATATGCATGAGATCTACTGTTTGTGCGTACAATGGAAGGTGGTGCACGGGAGAGGATCTCATGCATATTCACTGTAGAAATCCTAAAAACCCAACTGGGTTATGGCCCTAAAAGATCAAATATGGGGGACCCCTTTTGGGCATCTAGTAGCATATAATTGGCACAGTAATGAAATGGATTGCTTACTTACCCTAAAAAAAAAAGCAGAACAATTTTACAAGCCACTCAGGGAACCTGCATCTGTAAAGCGTCTGCCAGATTTTGCTGGTTATTAATCAACTCTGTGAGGCAGACGGCTTACACAAAGAAGCTACCAGACAATCTGATGAACAGATAACATTTCAAATGTCAGGCAGTCTGGCTAAGTTAAAACTATTCTCTTCTGTCCCCACGTCTGTGAAGAGGAGAACTTTGCACCAGGCCTGCAAATATCCTCTTAGCAGGTCAACTCATGGCTCCAGGAACACCGCAGTCCAGTGTGGCCTATCATTCGTGGACCGGCTCGTCACATTAGCACATACGAGAATGCTTGTGTTGTTGTCTGGGCCAGAGTCAGGAACAAGCCACCTAAGCTACAGCTCAAGTTGTATGTTTTTCTTTTGGTAATGCAACGGGGCCTTTTAAACGTGACACAGCTTAGGTCCCCAGCGGGTTTTAACCCAGCCCCGTTTCTTCTTCCTGTCCTCTTTATACCCAGTTCTGAGGGTTGCAGTTTGAATGATCCTGGTGCTTTTTCTCGGCAGAAGTTTGCCATTTCTCTTCTGCAACCACTCTTTGTTAATAGCTTCCCATCCAGGTACTAGTCAGTCCCGACCCTGCTTAGCTTCTGGAACCTAAAAGGTTTAAATTCTCCCAGCCCAGCCCGGCCCAGCCTTGCCAGAGTGCATGGATATCTATACTATGATGCACAGGACAGGCAGTCACGCGCCGAGTCCAACAGATCAATAAGGACGATCATCTACAGTGCTCGAATTATTTCACTACACACGAAGGTTATAGGTTATAAGTATTTGCTATTATGTAGTGAATAATAATATACCCACAATGCTATGAATAAGCTGACATCTGTACCATCTCTCTGCTTGTTTGGATACACAGCCTGAAGTTTTTCTGTTGTGTTTGATGCTGCATTTCTCTTCACCACATGGAATTAGGGGGCCTAGGACCTCAGCATATTTCCTGGATATGCAAAATAGGAAAAACCCTTTCATGTATCTGCCCCTATATGTAATGACTGAAAACACAGGGGAGGTAATTTTCAAGGGCATATATTGTAGCAATTTTCAAAAGCCAACTTATACGTGTAAAACCCAGTTTTAAGGGGCGATTTTCAAAAGCATTTACACGCTTAAAACTGAGTTTTACATATGTAAATGCACTTTACCCTTGTATGTGGGCTTTTGAAAACTGATACAATAAATGTTATTGAACTGTCAGTAGGTTTTGCACAGTAAGTGCAAATGACTTTGGAAAATTGCTATAATATTATCTCACATTTGCACACGGAACTCCTTTGAAAATTGCTTCCTTTGTGTGTAAATCCTTTTGAAAATTGCCCCCCCATAGGCTTTGCTGCAAATGGATTGGTTTAGCCAGTGCTTAAGAGAAACGTTCAAATGACCTCAGCAGAAGCGAAAACCTGTCTGACTGACTACTTGGATTAAATTCAAGCCAGATCTCCCAGCTATAATAATAATAATGTAATGTGCAGGCTTAAAAAAATCTGATATTGAATGTGTATGTTTACTACCAACATAGCCAGGCAGAGTGTACTGTTGTAAAAATTTAATATTTAAAGAAGGCAATGAGGCAGGTAATGCATTCCGTCTAGACACTAGAGAAATTTTCAGACACAAAATTATTTTAAATGCTACAGCAAATAAAGCCGACTTTGCCGCATATCCCAGCCAGATTATAAAACACCATTTACTTTAAATTTGTAGCTCGCCATCACACAGGCAGAGAAATTGCCTGCAAGAAAAATAGTCTGACACTTATCACTGCGTTCCAGCGGGACCTAGGTATGATGTCAGCTCTTCTTCCATCTCTCAGACAACTGAGCTTCTGACAGATCAATAAGAACAAGGTTTAGGGGGTAGATGTGCGTTTTCATCGTACCGGAGCTGCTTTCAGTGTCCTAGTGACAAAGTCTTCACAAATTGAATCATTAAACCTGTTAATTGTCTTTCAAGTACATTTTAGGGGACAGCCTGCCGAATTTACATTTCTCATGCGGTTCACTGTGCACACTCCACCTCGCAACTGCAGCAGCATGAGCAGCTGAAACCTTTTAATGGATCTCATCGGAGACCTGGTCTGCGCTCGGGCTGCAAACGTGACGTTTGGAAGGTTCCGGTAACCCAATCAAAAAGGACTTTTCCAGACTTGCGGGATTTTATGTCAGGCTTGAACGAATAGGGGACGCTATCTTTTGATCTCTCCGTGCAGCTTCCTCCAAAGTGCCCGCAAGATTATTTTGAAAGGGAAACTCCCTGGAGAGTTTCACTTTGAAAATCCGCTGGTGTGCACACCAAAGGCACACGTGGCACCTGCAGTGCGGCAGGCGCGTACTTTACCTCGCCCAGACTAACCCCACCCTTGCTTTCTCCCCCATGGATAGAAATTTTCGCATCCACTGCGAAACAGCGCGCACATGCTGGGTTCTGGAAGGTGGAAAGATTTTTAAAAGGCATTTGAGGGTGGGTAAACCTATGTATGCATGTGAAACCCTTGGAAACGTGTCCAAAGCTAAATTCCACAGCTAAGGCCGTGGAAAAGAACAGGGTCTTTTTTAAAAATTGCCCTCCCATCCTTATATGTGGGTAAACGTGCACAGGTAGTGCCACTTCATATTTAACTCTACCCATACTGAGACGAGGCAGCCTCGGGGCAGGGCTGCTGGAGGGACTTGCACCTGCAGGCACAGGGGTAATTTTCAAAAGGATTTACTGCTTTAAAACTGGGGTATACACATGCAAATGCACCTTACCCATATAAGCGGGCTTTTGAAAATTGCTAAGATAGTAATTGCATGTACATGCATAAACTCCTTTGAAAATTGCCTTCCCTCTGTTGAAATCTCACATATTTCCCACAGCAATTAGCAGCTATAAATGTGTGTAGGTAGTTTTCCAGGAATCATTTTCAAAGTGAATGTACATGTTTTCTGTTCTGAAAACTGGAGTAAAGTCTGCAGGTGTAAAAAAAAAATACCCAGAGACTCTGCATCACGGTCGGCAGATTGAAAACGACCCCCAGAAGGTCCAGCTAACATGGACAGAGCCACTTTAACAACAACAACAACAATAATAATATTTATCATTTCCATAGTGCTACTGAAAGTACATACAGCTGTACAACGTTGATAAAGGTGCAGCCTCTTCCCACTCCAGCCTTTCCACCTCTGGTCGAGGGCCCTCCGAGAAGGCGGCTCCTCTCAGGTGTAGCTGGAGTGGATATTTTATTTATCATTTTTATTTAGCATGTTTTATATTCCGCAGTCTCCATAACAAGATCAACGCGGGGTACAGTATCACAGAACAACACAGAACATAAATCAGTAATAAAAACCACACAAATGTATCAGATAAAACATCCATTATAAAAAGCATCAAAATAAAATGCCTTTATTTTAATACTGTTTGTAACTGATGTTTTATGGTAGAAAGGGTGGGAAGAGTTTTGGGTGGATGGGGCACAGGGCGCTGTTGTCAGCTGCATCGCATCTGTTGGGCTCGAGCTGCGTACAGTGCTGGTGATTTGCTGTGGCTGAGTCCTATTCTACTATCCGCTTACCACCGCGGGTGCTCTGAGACCGCGGCAGCTTGAGCAGGCTTCCTGAGCGCGCGCACAGCTCACTCCATAGAGCTGTGAGGCCCGCGCAAAATTCTGACCTCGTGCCCTCGCTGGCCAACACTTCATCTCCCTGCATGCAATGGAGCAAAACCCAGGCCTGGATCGGCCGCACAGATAGCCTTATATGGCAATTAAAACAAACAAAAATATTTTAAGAGGCAATTTTTTTTTTTCTATTTGAGCTGAGAAAGAAGTAACATTTTTGAAAGCTCTCTCTTACCTAGCTTCTCTCAGCATGAGGAATTCCTGTAAATCTGGGGGCGTTGCTGTGCTAAGCCTTATTCGAACCCCATGGGAGCGTCACACTGATATCTGTAAAACATGCATACAGGATAATTAGCTAAACAGATGACTCAAAGGAGGAAACTTTAAAGTAAAAATAAAGGAACAGGGATTATGGTGCTTTTATTCCAGAAAAGTCTGAACCAATAAGACTAAGTGGGTACTTTTCCAAGGGATTTACACACTTTAAACTGATTTTACACATGTACATGCACAGAACACATGTAAGTGGGCTTGTGAGAATTGCTGCAAGACGTGCCATAGGGGTGTGCATTCGTTTTGAACTTAAATGTAAAACGCAACTTTTTTTTTTTTTAACTTAAAAAAGTGATGAGGCGAAAACAATCGGATTTCCAACTTATTCAACATAGCTATGTTGAATACATTGGAAATCGCGATTGTTGATCCTAAATAAAAATTTAAACCCCTCACCCTCCTTAATCCCCCCTCCAAGACTTACCAAAACTCCCTGGTGGTACAGCAGGGAGTCAGGACGCCATTTCTGAACTCCTTTGCGAGGAGCACGTGACGTCGGCGTCACGTGATTCCCCGCGCGTTCGCTCCAGGACCCTCGTTGCACCCAAAAGGAACTTTTGGCCAGCTTGGGGGGGAATCACGTGATGCCGCGTCACTCCGACGTGACGCCGACGTCACGTGCTCCTCGCAAAGGAGTTCAGAAATGGCGTCCTGACTCCCTGCTGTACCACCAGGGAGTTTTGGTAAGTCTTGGGGGGGGGGATTAAGGAGGGTGAGGGGTTTAAATTTTTATTTGCACGTATGGACATAGACTCAACTTATGGAATTCTCCATATGTCCATATTGACCGAAATTGACCCCCCCCCCTTTCGAGTTATGGACTTATGAACATAAACTTTTGGTCTGCACATCCCTAACGTGCCATTGACTTGGCCACAGGTAATGCAGGTTACGTATGTAAATGATTTTTGAAAATTGCTCTGATAGTATCTTACATTTACACGCACAACACCTTTGAAAATTACTTCAGTAGAGAGCACAATTTTCAGTCATTTACACAGGTAAATACAGATTTCCCCAGGTAAATTGCCCTGCCTGATCATTTCCTTTCTTTCATGCAGCTGAAAGCACGGGCAGGGGTTCGTACCCTTTCTACCTTATGCCGTGTTATGAAGGGGTGTTCCTCAGGGCGTGTTCAGGTAGGGGGAGGAAAGCCACACATGCACATGAAATTGTTCACAAGGGCATTTACAATTCCCCTCTCCCTCGGCCGCCCCGTGCAAACGAGCAGGTTCAAAGCACTGCATGTGAACTTTCAAGGAGAAAGTAAGCGTGGGGTTTCCCTTTGAAGCAATGGGCAAGGAATGCGTACGTTAAAGACGTCCCCCGCAGTCTGCGGATGTGAAAATTGGCCCCAGGGAGAAGGACCTCGAAATGAAAAACCCCGCCAAATAGAAAACCGATGAAAACCAAGAAGCAGGCAAGTTGATAATTTCAGCAAACGATGCTGAAAGATGATGGCGTGTCTCTTTAAGGGAGTTAAAAATAGGGTGACATGCATTGTTAACACTAAATTTATTTTTAAATCGTGTTGGGTTTTGTTTTGTTTTTTTTTAAATACTATAATTAAGATGATTTCATGGGTGACGCCCGGCAGACGGGATGTGGTGACTGCACATCCTTGTGGTTTAAGAAATAACTTTCCAGCTTTTGCAGGGCTGATGCAGGAATGTGTGCAGCGCGCTGAAGTGTGGGCAGGGTCCGTTCCCGAGGGAAGATCAAAGGGGGGGGGGGGTCATTTTCAAAAGGATCTACACGTAAGAGCAGCCTGTATCAGAGCAATTTTCAAAAGCCTATTCACGCACTTGCTGGTTCATTTTCAAAACCCTGCGCACGGAAATCCCAGGAGATACGCGGCTGGCTGAAAAGGGGCGGGCCAGTGCCATTAGGTGCTGTCCCGGTGCAGCGTGGGCCGGCAGCCGGCCGGCACGTGGAACTTACTTCAGCTCTTCAGATGAAGTAAGGTCCAAAACAAAAAGAAATTTTGGCTGAGTTGGGGGGGTGGGGGGGGGGGCGGTTAGGGGTCGGGATGGAGAGAGGAAAAGGGAGGCAGGATAGGTAGGGAGTTAGGGAAGTTCCCGCCCAGTCCGTTCCTTTATTGGAGAGGACTGGGAGGAAACTGGGCAAAGGCCCGATTGCGTCGCCGCACGTGTATTTCAAAATCCTCCCCTCGCGCGCGGCTGCCAACTTGCGCGCACGTACGCATTCTGACCCTTGGGTCAGACCAAGGGTCCATCAAGCCCAGCATCCTGTTTCCAACAGAGGCCAAACCAGGCCACAAGAACCTGGCAATTACCCAAACACTAAGAAGATCCCATGCTACTGATACAATTAATAGCAGTAGCTATTCCCTAAGTAAATTTGATTAATAGCAGTTAATGGACTTCTCCTCCAAGAACTTATCCAATCCTTTTTTGAACCCAGCTACACTAACTGCACTAACCACATCCTCTGGCAACAAATTCCAGAGCTTTATTGTGCGTTGAGTGAAAAATAATTTTCTTCGATTAGTCTTAAATGTGCTACTTGCTAACTTCATGGAGTGCCCCCTAGTCCTTCTATTATCCGAAAGTGTAAATAATCGAGTCACATCTACTCGTTCAAGACCTCTCATGATCTTAAACATCTCTATCATATCCCCCCTCAGCCGTCTCTTCTCCAACCTATTGATGATTCAATAGTGTATATTTTCAATGATTTGATGATTCAATAGTGTATATTTTCAAAAGCCTAATTACGTGTGTAAAACCCAATTTTAAGCATATGAATCATTTTGAAAATACCCTCAAAATCTTTGGAGGGGTGAGGTGGGGTGAGGTGAGGAGGGGTGAGGTGGGGTGAGAGGAGAGGAGGGGGTGAGGTGGGGTGAGGTGGGGTAGGGTGAGATGAGGTTGGGTGAGGTGAGGAAGGGTGAGGTGAGGTGAGGTGGGAGGGGTGAGGTGAGGTGAGAGGAGAGGAGGGGTGAGATGGGGTGAGAGGAGGGTTGAGGTGGGGTGAGGTGAGGAGGGGTGAGATGGGGTGAGAGGAGAGGAGGGGTGAGGTGGGGTGGGTAAGGTGAGGTGGGGTGAGAGTCCTTTTCAGTTTCCAGGATAATTCCACCTTGCAAATTAACCTTGAACTAAGGTTGCTGAATGCAAAGAGATCTCATGAATATTCCTGTGGATATCCTGAAAAGCAAACAGACTTCTACCTTCCAAGACCAATTAGACAATTCAGGGGGAAATTAACTGATTACACATAGGAGTGAAATTTCAAAGGAGCTACATGCATAAAAGTAGCAATTTTCAAAAGCCATTCTACACATAACTCCTTTTGAAAATTACTTCCTATGCATGCAAGAGCTTACATCTAAACCAATGCAAAGGTTAACCAATTAATATATTTGCTGAGTAGTGAACTCAGACATATTCTCTACAATCAAAAGTTCCTTATTAACAAATGCAGAAGTTACGGTGCTTCTAATAAACATATGAATAATTGAATATGACACCAGCCAAAGAGCATGGAAGCTGCATCTTAACATATAGGGCTGTATATGTATTAAAAAAAAAGTGTTTGATTTATTTTTTTTGTTTCATTTCTTTATCTTTTCTTTTGTTTCATTTTTTTAATCTAGTTCATACTTTTTGTTTGCCATTTGTTTGTTTTTTTTATTACGAAGGGAATGGTGGATAAAACAGTGGTTGTCATAATGCTTCTCCATGGTGACACCGCACCTTGAATTCTGTGTGCAGTTTTGGTCAATCTCAAAAAATATATAGCTGCACTGGAGAAAGAACAGAGAAGGGCGACCAAAATGATAAAGGGCATGGAACGGCTCCTCTATGAGGAAAGGCTGAAGGGGTGAGGGCTGTTCAGTTTAGAGAAGAGACAACTGAGGGGGGATATAACAGAGGTCTACAAAATCATGAGAGGTCTTGAACAGGTAAATGTAAATCGGTTATTTACTCTCTCAGACAATAAAAGGACTAGGGGCACTCCATGAAGTTAGCAAGTAGCTCATTTAAAACAAATTGGAGAAAATGCTTTTTCACTCAACTCATAATTAAGCTCTGGAAGTCATTGCCAGAGGATGTGGTTAGAGCAGTTAGTGTAATTGGGTTTAAAAAAGATTTGGATAAGTTCCTAGAATAAAAGTCCATAAACTGCTGTTAATCAATAAGCAATAGTAGCTTGAGATCTATTTAATGTTTGGGTAATTGCCAGGTACTTGTGTCTTGGATTGGCCACTGTTGGAAACAGGATGCTGGGCTTGGTGGACCCTTGGTCTGACCCAGAATGGCATTTTCTTATGTTCTTATGTTCTTAGGGGCGGATTTTAAAAGAGTTACACGCATAGCCCTTTTAAACCCCTCCTGCACGCGCCGAGCCTATTTTGGATAGGCTCAGCGACGCGAGCAAGCCCCGGGACGCGGGTATATCCCGGAGCTTGAAAAAAGGGGCGGGGTGTGGGCAGTCTGGGGCAGGGGCATGGCCAGAGGCCTCCGAAGGTCCACTAGGCTGGGGGATCGCGCGCCGGCCAACCTACGCCTGCCCAGAGGAGGCACAACTTAAATAATAAAGGTTGGGGGGGGTGGGGGATTTAGGTAGAGCTGGGGGGCGGGTTAGATAGGGGAAGGGAGGGGAAGGTGGGGGAAGGTGGGGGGGAGTGGAAGGAAAGTTCCCTTCGAGGCCGTTCCAATTTCGGAGCGGCCTCGGAGGGAACGGGGAAAGCCATTGGGGCTCCCCTAGGGCTCGGCGTGCGCAAGGACACCCCCGGATTTTATAACATGCGCGCGGCTGCGCGCGCATGTTATAAAATCGGGCGTAGATTTGTACGCGCTGGGTTACGCGCACAAATCTACGCCCACGCATAAATCTTAAAATCCGGTCCTTATCTTCTTATAAAATAATGGATGGAGAAACGACACAAAACAAAGCAGAAAATGTTGTTAATGTTTGCATCTCATTTTGAAATGACTGCACCTCCCTATTCAAATAGCAGCAGGCTCCCAGCCCTTCCCCCTC
The DNA here is from genome assembly GCF_901001135.1 of Rhinatrema bivittatum. Taxonomy (NCBI): domain Eukaryota; kingdom Metazoa; phylum Chordata; class Amphibia; order Gymnophiona; family Rhinatrematidae; genus Rhinatrema; species Rhinatrema bivittatum. Next base: position 20,921,592 of record NC_042622.1, read on the forward strand.
ACCCCTCACCCCTCCTCCTCCTTCCCTGGCCAGCCCCAGATTCAACTCAAACCATAGGTGGGAATCAAATCCCATTAGGGTGCCAGGAGGAAAGAAAGTATTAGCTCTGAAAAGCTAGTTAAGAAATTAATTAAATTAGTCCAAGAAAAAGGTCTCGTGTTATTTTTTTTTTTTTGTTGCTTTTTTTATAAATTGCTAACCTTTATTTCTGTGCATTCAAGTGGACGAATACGGCAGCCAAACTCCTTTATCCAGGAGGAAAGATGGGAGGCAGGGCTTTGAGACTCAGGGTGACCTCTGCCTCTGTTTCAGTTAGAGCTGCCAACCGGCTCCCGATTTTCAGGACAGGTCGATCCAGTCCTGGTTTTACCCCCACTGCACGCAGGGACTTACAACCTGTCCTGAAAACCTGGAGCCGGTTGGCAACCCTAATTCCAGGGCCACCCCCTTTCCAAAATGTTTCCAGCCTCGTATATTTAGTTCAGACATGGATCTAGCCACGTATTTTTAACAATTGCACAGACAGGATAGTTTTCAGACCAGGCCGTTCAGTAGCCAGTTGGTTAGCCTTAGTCTGTTTTAGATTCTTGCGTTATTCATTGGGCAGGATAACTGGGCCCAGAGGTGACGTTTGGGCCAGGATAAGTGTTAGTACTTCTAGCCCCCGGGACTGGGGGAGGGTCAGTTTGTTGTTGCAAGGCTGGAAAGTGCCAGCCAGCCTCGCATGCCGGCAGAGGGCTCTCCAGCTTGGAAACAGAACCGAGAGCTCGGGAGGGCTGTTGGTAGCTTGGGCCGAGCTCAGCAGAACCTTTTCATAGCTCAGCAATTCCCTGGGCACTCGTGTGGGTGCAAACTGTTATTTGCCTTTGCTTACAATAAAGCTGTGGCCTCGTTATGATTTGGGGGTCTGCCAGTTGCTCAGCGACAGGCATAGGTTTGTACCTGACTTTGTTAGTGTAATATAATTATTTGGGGGCCAGATCTGGGTTGCTGTTGGGGTTTTTAGGAGCGCAGGCAGAGCCTGCGACCGCCGCTGGGAGCTGCTGTGAATGCCGGCACATTTCAGCCCTTTGCAATTGCAGGGGCCCTTCCACAGCCACCGTGCAAATAGCATTGTGCTGGGCGCCCACGAGCAATGACCTGTGCCGGGTCACGGGCAGGACAGCGCTGGGAACTGCGCGCTCTGTGGCTGACAACGCAGATAACGAATGGCTCCTGCAGCCGACAGAGCCTCCATTGTTACCTTCCCGGCAGACTGTGCAGGAAAACAAAACTTCATGTGATGGCAATATTATCAGGGTAAACATTCATTTCTGTTTCTGGAAGCAAATGCAAAAAAAAAACAACCCAAAATAAGGTATGGCTGTGGCAGCTGCATTGTGAAAAATAATCAGCCTTACTGCATGGTGGCAGAGCCCGTTAGGCAGTTCCTTCGGGTTTTGTTTTGTTTTCTGGTGAAAAAGACAGAGGGCACAGAACCCTGCAACACTTTTTACTTCCAGCCTTGCACGACAACATTTCCAGTGCAGAGATGTTCTTGAGCATTAAGGGGCCAGGCTTTGTGCCAAAGATGACCCTGAGCAGCACCAGTGATTGCTAACTGGAGGAAAGTTTTCTGCAGCTTTAACCCACAGGGAGATCTCCTTTTGGTTGCTCAGTGGATCTGGAGGTCCTAGAGCAGAGCGTCACTAATTCTAGCCCTGACCGAGATGTTTCGTCACAGGGAGGGTAACTTTCAAACAAGTCCGCACGGCCCCACACGTGCATGTACATGGAGATCTAATACGGTATTTTATGATGTGTATGTACCAGGTACATGCATATATATCCACCATCTAACGCATGTGCATATGTTTCCTTATACACAAATATCTGCAATGCATTCAGAAGCATGTAATTCTACCTATTTTAAAAACATACATGCGTACATTTTGGGGTAGATTTTTTTAAAAAGCGCGATCGCGCTTTTGTTGGCGCAGCAGGCGCAAACAAACGTACGCTGGATTTTATAAGATACGCGCATAGCCGCGTGTATCTTATAAAATCCTGGATCGGCGCGCGCAAGGCTGCCGATTTTGGGCAGCCTGCGCGCGCCGAGCCGCGCAGCCTGCCTCCGTTCCCTCCGAGACCGCTCTGAAATCGGAGCGGCCTCGGAGGGAACTTTCTTTCGCCCTCCCCTCACCTTCCCCTCCCTTCCCCTACCTAACCCACCCCCCCGGCCCTATCTAAACCCCCCCCCCCTTACCTTTGTCCCTAGATTTACGCCTGCTAGAAGCAGACGTAAATCTACGCGCGCCAGCAGACTGCTGGCGCGCCGTCATCCAACCCGGGGGCTGGTCCGGAGGCCTGGACCACGCCCCCGGGCTGGCGCCACGCCCCCAGTCCCGCCCCTGAAATGCCGCGTCCCGCCCCCGAAACGCCGCATCATCCGGCCCCGCCCCTAACACACCCCCTTCAAAAAAACCCCGGGACCTACGCGCGTCCCGGGGCTCTGCGCGCGCCGGCAGCCTATGCAAAATAGGCGCGCCGGCGCGCAAGGGCCCTGCTCACGTAAATCCGGGCGGATTTACGCGAGCAGGGCTTTTAAAATCCGCCCGTTTATGCGTAAAAAAAACCCCGAGTTGCTCGTATACACCCGTTTACCACCCAGACGTCAGACTGTTTTCAAAACTGCGCGCGTAATTGAAATCACCAGTTTGCCTAAACCTCCTCCACTTCACCCACTCCTTTTCCGAGTCAATTTGAGACCCTTCACTCTCAACTCCCCCCAGTTCATGCCGACCTCCCGCCAGACCAGCAGTGGACAACAGGCAAATCTGATATCAATTGTGCAAGGGAATCGGCAGGTGTAAAATGACATGAATAAATTGAGAAATATAAGGGCACAAGTCTCGCGAAACAGCAACTTGCATGTGTACCCCTTGGACCCACCCTGGAATGCCCCAGGCTGCCCCACGAGACCAAACATACTTTTGATGTTTATAAAATAGCATGTGCGTGAGTACGAAGAGCTACTTATGGACGCATATTCTAATTCCACCCCCAATGTGTGCAATTGTCCCTACAGCTTTAGCTCATAAACCACTTCCTGCAGGGCCCCTTGGATTTTAGGAGATGAAATGTGTTTCTCTGTCCTAACCAGTAAAGACTGCACAAAGGCATCTGGAGGCGGCAGGGATGAAATATTCCAGCTGCTGTGGCCACCATGCTTTGAAGAGACCCCCAAAACACGCAGAAGCTCGGGGCAGGCTTGCAGGTGCCAGAACGGCTCGGGACCCACGAGTGGAAGAGTCCACATTTACGAGCAGCTGCTGAATCAAGCCCTGGCTATAACCCAGGGGTTTTCAGCACTGGCCCTGGAGGACCCCTAACAAGCCTAGATTTTAGGACACCTCCCTTGACTCTTCATGCACCTCAGAAATTCTCCTCGTCTTCTGTACGCCACACAAATCTTCACAGCAGTGAGGCTGGAGTAAGGAGCCGAGGGCGTTCAGACTTACCTTCCACTGTGCACCTCCATTACATCTGCTTTACATGTAAATGGAGCGGTCTGTGTGTGCGGCTGGCACGCGTGATCTTCTTGATAAGTTACATTACTGATGGTTCTTAAATCTGGTCTGTGGGTTATTTAGGATTTATTTTCTTCAGCACAGGAGGGGGAAGGGTAATGGTTGGGGGGGGGGGGAGGAGAGAGATGTGGTGAAAGAGGAAGGGAGCATGGGGGTGAGGGAGGAGAGAGAGAGATAAACCTATGGGTAGGGAGTCAGAGAGAAGGGGTGCAGATGAGGCAGAACTTGGTTGGCTTGCCCCCCCCCTACCCGACTATAAAGGTGTTTTGTTGCCCTAGAATCAATGGGGGTCGACTTCTGAAGAGGTGAAAAAAAATGCTCGTGCCTGACCTATAAACTCCCCCTAATTTGCCAGAGGAGAATTAAATCTTTAAAGTCTTTCGGTTTTGGGGCTGATTCAGCAAATGCAAGGGGAACTTCTTGAGCTCTAGTAGGGCTGTGCCCTGGAAAACACTTCGTTTCATTTTCCCTTTCGTTTCGTTTTGTTTGCTGTTCATTTCATTTTCGTTTAGCCGAAGTAAAATAGATCAGCCAAAACGAAAAAAACAAAACCAAAAATGACAGCGTCTAGTCTAGGGCCCCCAACTGGAAAAAGTGTATTATCATCCTCCCCCCCCCCGACCCGTCTGAGCTTCCTTACCCCTTCAGCAGGAGGCAGGAGAGATCCCCAGGTGCTTACCCACCCCATGGCCTTGGATCTCTCAGTGTTATTTTGAAAAGTCAGCAGCTGTGGGGCAGGTCTGGTTTTCAGGAGATGACAACGTGCGAATTAACCTGGTTCTCTGACTAAAGGCAAAAAGTATCTCATGAATATTTATTTAGTGTGGACTGGATCCCCTGAAAAGCAGACCTGTGCCTCGGGGGGGGGGGCCATGCTACTGCTGTGAAGTGCCCGGCTGTACAGAGTCCTGTGCGGGCTCGGAGCTGCACCACTGCTCTCCCCCCTGCCCGGCTCCGGGGCCCCTGCAGGGACTCTGCGGGAGGGGCCCCGGCCCTTCTGGCCCCCCCCCCCTTCTGATGCCTATGCACCGATTGCTACCTGGTCCTTAGGGAAAGATTAACTTGCTGGCACCAAATTTTGTTCCTGAAATCTGAAGCAGAAGACACTTTCTTTTTTTTTTTATTATCAGTTTTATTGAAAAGTAATTGTTTATTTCCCATATGTGCTGTGAAACCTTTTTTTTTTTTCCCCCCCAGGAGGTGAATTCTCCATCTCTGGCCACGGTCGAAACGTTTTCATGTCCTCGGGGGAGGGGGGGGTGTCTAGTGGTAGGGCGTTGTGTCCCCCCCCCCCGTACTGTACAGCCACAAAACAAGCCCGGAGAGGGCCCCCTTCTCGGCTGTCGCCTTGAACCCTGCGCCGGGATCCAGGTGCACGAAGAGACGGGGAGCGAGAGCGATGCCGCGGTGCATCCAGAGGAACCGGGCGCGCCTTCCTTGTGCCAATTACAGAGCACCCAGCCGGACTCAAAATACCACTTGACTGGGAACGCAGGCTGGGCATTTCCTGGGGGTGGAGCTGCAGACTGCACGCCAGGCCGACATCTGCCACCCCCTCTATTCTGGGAAGGAGCGCTGCTCCTCTCCAGTTCCCCCAACAGACAGCCTCAAAAGCCAGCAAGACCTTTGAGTTAATCTGAATACAAGACACTGCTAGGAGGTGGCTGGGAGCTTTGAATCTGGGAATAAATAAATCATCGGCCTTCTTTATTCCAGCTGAAGGAAAAACAGAAAGACTGAAGAAAGGAACAGCTAGGTCGTGTTGTTCTGTTTGGGGGAGGTGTGGGGCATGAGCGATAATGCAGTTTCTACGCACGGTATCAAAAAGGGGTGTTACCTTGCGATGTTTCCAGGGGGGAGAGAGAGAGAAAGCGCCTTGCTATAGTGCCGCCTCCCTAGACAGGTATTTGTATCCCTATGGTAGGCCCACCTAGTAACTCGAGGTGGGGATTAGGTATTAGTGTAGGGGGTTGGGGGCCACTTTGACATTCAAAGTGAGATGTACGAACAGAACAGTGCTCTCTTGTGAAGATTTGATGGCCTTCGGAGTGAGGAAACTCACTCCAAGATGAGATTTGGGGAATGTTCTCTCCACCTAGCTTGATGTTCAAACAACTCCGCCCCCTGAATACAAAATTAAAAATTTGCATTCGCAAATCGCGTTAACGGCTGTTAGCGCGATTTGCGGAATTATCACCCGCGGTAACTCCTTGGAAAATGACCCCCTTTGTTTAATAAAACCTTTAAGTCACCGCATTGGGCAGGCCCCCAAGTCAAGCAAAGTTTAGCGCTGCTTTAAAATCCGCCTCTGACTTTGAACTGAACGTACGAGTTATAGAAAACCAAACACAGTAATGAACGCAAGCTCTCTCCGGCCGCTAGGAATTGCCGCACGCGTTCCGAGTGAGCTTCCTGCCCGGGGGAGTCCTGGCCCGTTACCACGGCTCCTGCCACGGAAAGCCGTCCTCGGAGCACGGACGCGGGGCACTGGCAGGACACCCGTCATCCAGTTAGCAGCCAGCGTTCGGCCGGCTGATGCTGCAGCCGCAGCCCTGATAGGCTCTGGGGCAGGGGACGGGGGAATCCCCACCATTGGTGAACAGTGACACCTAGAGGTCGAACTCAGGGGTGAGAGAGCAACAGGTTCTGGAGGGAGCAGCAACCTGTGACACCCCTCTCACCCCCCTCCGGCCAAGCACCATTACTGAAATGGCTGGTGGCCAGGGGGAAAGTTATGAGAAGGGGGAGAGGTGGGGAGAACCCCCACTCCCAGCTAAGGTTCAGATGAAGGCACCCGGTTCTGACTGAGACAGAGGCGTAAATGAGCAGGATGAAAATGCCCGGGTCAGAAAAATAAAAAAATAAGAAAAGTGTCGTACTAAAGGCCTCATCCACGAACAAAATGATGACTGCTGCCCGTCTCACCGAGCCACAACAACTGCCTGGTAAATATTATAAGCAGGAGGAAGATAAAGCTGAAGTCACTGTGACGTGACATGGGCGTCTCAGCTGAGCAAGTGGGACCGGAAAAAAAGTAGTCAGCTCGCTTCAGACTTTGCGTTGGGATGTGAGGGTCTTTTATTCAGGCTACTGCGCAGGCCTCATCGCTTCAGGGTTCACTGCCGGCTGCTTTGAAATCTGCAGTGGGGCGCCCTATTCCCAAAAATCCCAATGTTGATCAGTTGGCTTTATCAAGCCAGCGCCTTATCGCTACCCTCCCCGTTACTTTCAAGGATTACCGAGCAGGTTCTTTTACAGAAACTTTGTCCTTATCGAGCGATGATTTAATTCACCAAGGATTTGACTCGGGTGTAAAGTTTCTCTTGGCTTTGATGGCCTTCTCAGCAGCGTTTGATACCTTAGGCCGCGCTGTTTTACTGAGCCGCCCTCAATCTTCCTTTTAGGCCTCGTGTTCAATCTTTAGTACAACCTGCGTTTTTTTAAGGTGCGCCTTCTGCATTTCCCGGTAGACACTGGCTTCCGGACTCTTTCTCCAAGCTCTAATTTTCTCTTCGCTTGACCACTGTGACTCTCTATTCCTGTACCTCCTTCAAACCTCAGTGAAGGCTTTACAGCTGACACAAAACTCTACCGGCGCGTCTGGTTTCTGGCTGTCCGTTACGTGTCTGCATGCCCCCAGCACTGGCCAGCCTTCAATGGCTGCCTGTCCAATGGCGCATTCAATCTAAGATTCTAACTTTGGGCCGCATTTTCAAAGCCCTACGAGCATAAATCCATAGGATTTACGCGCGCCGGGCCTATTTTGTAAAGCCCCCGGGATGTGTCTAAGTCCCGGGGTTTCGAAAAAGGGGCAGGGAGGGGCCAGAGGCCTCCTGCACAGCGGCCGTTTGCCGCTGTGTTGGAGGATCGCATGCCGGCAGACTGCCGGCGCGCGCAAGAAGTAGGATAAAGGTCGGGGGGGCTAGAATAGGGCTAGGGGGTGGGAAGGTTAGGGCAAGGGGTAGGAAGGATAGAGAAGGTGGAAGGGAAGTTCTCTCACAGGCCGCTCCGAAATTGGGAGGGAACGGGGGAAGGCCACGGGCGTCAGCGAGCGCAAGATGCACTAGTGTGCACCCCTTTGCGCAGTTTATAACGTGTGCATCTGCGCCCGCATGTTATAAAATTGGGCATCCACGTGCGCACACCGGGTAGCGTGCGCACTTGTACGCCCGCGCACTTCTTTTAAAATCTACCCCTTTGGTTTTAAGCGGTCTTGCTCCTGATTGTTTGGCTGCCAAGTTTACTATCTATTGTCCTTCCCGAACACGGTGCTTTTCTTTGATGCACTTACTTCTTGTTCCTTCCCATAAACGGCTTCGGATAAAGGAATCCCGTGAATGCATTTTTTTCCAGGTGTCTGGGCCTACTGATTGTAATGAACTCTCGGGACATTTGAGATCAGAATGTGAGCTAAAACTGATTTAGGGAACTGTTGAAAGCCCATCTTTTTTCTACTGCCTTTGCTAATTGCTGTTAACTTTTATAATCGCATGCTGACAGTCGTTGGATAAATGGCAGCAGCACAGATTTATTATGTTGGAAAGGCTCTTTGTAATAATATGTGTTTATTTGTGTGTGATTTAGAAATGATGGGGTCCATATTGGAGTTAGCCGCATACCTTATGCGGCTAACTCTGCCCAACCTGGAAACTCCTCCCACCCGCCTCCAGAACGGTGATGAATATCGCTGAGTAGCCATTTAGATGGATAACTTTTCTGTTATATATCTAAATGGCTTTTGAATATTGACCTTTATATGTTTTTAAATGATGTTTTATATTTTGTGTTCTATACTTTTATTATGTATGTTTGTTTGTGCTCCACTGAGATTTGTAGATCAGCGGACTTTACATTTTAGAAATAAAAAAAATAAACCTGCTGGGATTCACTTGATAGGACAGACACATTCAAAGACCTGCGAGGCACTGATATTGCATATTCCAGTGGAAAGGATGTTCCAGAAAAAGAGGTCACAAGATTGATATGAGACTACGAGGGGCACAGATTAAGGAGCAGCGCCAGGAAATGCTGTTTCATGGAATGGGTGATGGATGCAGGCCGCGCCCTCCCAGAGTAGATGGTGGAGGGATACATGGTATCAGGCCGCAAGAAGGCACGGGGCAAGCACAGAGGATCCTTTGCTGCAGAAAAGCGAAGGGACAGCCAAAGCACGACCACCTGGCATGCTAAATGTTTGAAATGCCCTACTCGAATGTTTGAACAATGACTTGAGGCCGCCTGTATGAACGGCAGTGGGCAACATGAAATGTTAGAAGTCCTAGAGGAAATGCAGTAAACCACACAGCCAGGTCTGGCAGCTGGATCGGTCTTGCAGGCCACAAGTGCAATAATAATTAGCCCTTCTAGCAGAAACCAGAAACACGGGCGCTCACATAGCCGGGTTTGTGGGGCTGAGCAAGGAACCTGACCAGCTGCCTGTTTCGGTGAGAGCCACCTTGGTACTGATAGCTTTTTAGATTAGGCCGCAGAAATAAAATTAAGTAGCAACTGTAACTGCCTGGCAGCCTGCAAATGCAGTAATATGTACGTCCTAGCGGACGCACAGGTTTTCACGTAGCCAGGGTCTGCCCGGCAGGCTATGCAGTGGACCTGGGGGGGGGGGCGACCGGATGCTCAAGCTCAGCCATGCAAGCATCAATAACTCTTTAGATTATTTCCAAGCTTTATGCTTAAGGCTTGGGAAGCAAAACGGTAGAGTACAAAGTTGGATGATGGCCAACAAACTGGCCTGAATAGGAGTGGTAGCTTACAAGTGATCGCCCTCTACGGCTGGCAGCTGGGATATATCCTTAGCAGTGTGGACAGAAACAAGTGGGCAGATTAGATGGTCCAACTGGTCTTTTTTTTCTGCCATCATCTACCATTACTACATTGCCTGCAATTCAGAAGGCCCTGTGAGTGAAACAGGATTGTGGCCTCCTAAACATCTCCCCTAATCCATAGGACTAACATAACGGCTGCTTCTCAAGCTCTCCCTCTCCTTTTTTGCCAAAACAAAAAGGCGTCAGAGGGTTTTCAGCCCCTCCCAGGGCATGAAGATGACATCCCACAGGGCAATAAGGCATCCCAGGAGTTTGGTTGACTGCACGCAACCACATTTCAAGCAGCAGCGCGCTCCTTGTTTCCCTGAGCGCCGGCCACCACCAACACTGCAAGTGACTAGGTCCAGTGATGCCTGTGAGCGCCTGCTGCGGATTCTTCTGCTCCGTCCGTGGAGGGACCGCTTAGGTTTCCCCTCTTGCGTAAGTGTCCTTAGTACCAGGCCCTGTTTGGAATAAGGAGTGACTTTGGCATATTCCATTTCCAACAGCAAATAGGAAGGGAAAGCAACAGCAGAAATAACTGGCAAAGTGCAAGAACGAAATGTATTTATTTAATCTATCGGTTTATTAGGTTTATATTCCGTTGTTCTGCTACCCAATCACAACAGTTTACAATATAATTGGTAATAAAACAATACGTTCAAATAAAGCACATTAATGGTGAGAGGGTGGCCTGTTAGAGTAAAGATCTCCAGGTTCATAATTATTAACTAAAAGCTAAAATCAGTGCTCTGCAATGGTGTATAATAATTAACATTTAATCAATAAAAATTACATCTCAACGACATATGTGAACTGATTAATAAAAATGCATTAAGCAGCTTCTGAACCATTTGGACCCCAGGGATCTCGTAAGATGACAGAGGGGGGAGGGGCTTATTTACAACTGTAAGTCCTGGGGTTAATCATGGGGGGGGGAGGGGTGGCTGCCAGCTTTTAGCGCACGTGGCCACCATCGCACACTACAGATGTTTTCGTTGCAGGGATGGACATCGTATTGGGGGGGGGAGGGGGGACCGCTGTTCTGGGGCCCGCTGAAGCCTTTTGTGGAAAGGGAAGCGGGGTCCAGCCTTGGATTTTTTTCCTTCTCCGCGCAGTCCCTGGCTGGCGACGTGGCGGTGGCCATCCCCCCCCGGCGCCGCGTGCTTCGAGAAGGCGCAGCAGGCGAAGTCCACCGCCGTGATTTTTACCTTCGCTTTCCGGCTGCCTGCACAATTCCCCCCCCCCCCCCCCGCCGCTGACTGCAGCAAATAGTAGAGAAGCCAAACTTTAGGAACTGGCAGAAGATCTCTGTGCTGAGCTTTTCGTTTTTAGCAGAATGCCTGCGGGTCAGCACATTCCAAGTTTTAGCCTTAATAGCAATTTAAAGAGACGTCGCCACTGGAGACCTTTTCCTTCGCTCAGCCTCTGCGAAAGCTTCCGCTTTGTTCAGTCCTCACCACACTCCAAAATCCCATCTTCCCTGCTTCCTTTTCGCCTTTTAGTCATTTCAGATTTTTCTCTCTTTGCCTAGGTTGACCTTTCTCAGGACAGACAGCAAGGTGGCGCAGAAGGACATCCCATGCTGGCTCAATGCAAAGGTCCATGAGCCCGGCATCCTGCCTCCAGCAGTGACCATTCTGGGTCATTGGGGAGTGCCGCCAGCATTCAGTAGGGATGAGCTTTCATTTCTGAAGTCGACATGAAAACATTAACAACATTTCCCGTTTTACTTTGTGCCATTTTCAAAACGATAGGGAAAAAAAATAATGAAATGTTTTCTTTCATTGTTTTTAAATTGATTTAGCGCATGCCTGCTAAAATGTTTAAACACGTGCTAAAACCATTTAGCGTGTGTGCTAAAACAAAAAGTGAAAGACAGAAAGGAAATGAAACAAAGGCGAAACTAAATGAATAGCAAAAGTAGAGGTTTTTTTGCCTGCACACCCATGGGTTTCAGTTAAAATCAAGGGAAAGGAAGGGAGAGTGTCCATCACGGTGGACGTGAGGTCGTGAGCTCTATATGCGGCACAGGGAACCCTGGCTCTCCCCCATCGGACTGTGAAATGTCCCGGATCTTCTCTGCATGCCCTGGAGTTTGGTGCCTCTACAGAACTGACGGATGCGCGTGCTTCCAGGACGCCCTCATCAAGTGGATTCTGGTGCTGTTGCCCTTGGAGGGGCAACTGAGCGTAGGGGCAGTTGCTGCTCCCCTGCACGTAGATGTACCCTTGAGCTCGGAGATTCAGGCGCCTCCTTCAGTGTCAGGCCAAGATAATCTTCCAGGCAACGTTACAGTGACAGACTCTGATGGCGAAGGCAGACGCCGACCAGGAGCAAGGCTCAAAGCTGTTGATGCTTGTATAGAAGCCAGGATACAAGCATGGACACCCAGAGGAGGAGACAGTCTGCAGCAAGCTGATGCGTGTGAGAGACCAGGGAAAATTCAGCAAGCGGAGGAGGCTTCCTTGAAGCCTTTTCTTGGGCCTAAGATGGGATTGCGGAGAAGTCTATGATAGTCCAGTTTAGTTACTTTTGTCTCAGTTCCAAGAGATAAAGTTAAAGAATTGGAATCTTAATGGATCAAAAGAAATCTTTGGAAACCATGGAACCTGCCTTGGTAAAAGCTCAGGAAAATGTCCAGGCGCCGTGATGAAAGGCAATTTGAGGATAAATAACAAATTGGAAAACACAATCAGAAACCAGATGTTATGTGTTTATTACTTGTCCCAAGCTAGCAACTTCTCCGCCGTTGGTGTTACCTAAGCGTTATTTCTTCAAAACATTGAAGATTTCTGAGAATGCCTGTTCATCTGTTTCTAGGGCCTGCTATATTCCTCCTTTAGAGGGTCAGAATGGTGCTTCGCAAACATCATTGGATTTCCTTGGCGTACACTGGTGCACTGGAAAAGGTGGATACAGAGGCTATGATTGAAAAGTTTGTCCTGACAGAGATTGGGATTATTTGAAACTCTCTGGGGTTTTTTTTTTAGATACAAGGATGTACAAGTTGAATTCCAAGACTCACATTTTCCCAGATGTGGCCAGGGTCACGGAACAAAAAAAGGAAACAATTCCTCTTAATGCAGCCCCAAGTACTTGAGTTTGCAGGTAATTTTCGGCTAACTTACCCTTGTAAATGCAATGTTAAGTTTCAAGCAGTGAGCTGTGACTTGATTGAGCCCCCTTAGCTTCCAGCGTTTTTGACTGGAAGTCCTCTGCTGCTTCTTCTCCTCAGACTCTGGTTGCTCAGGTTGATCATGCAGCATAAGCACCCACCTTTAGGTAGGGGTAGAGGTTTTATTGCCCCCGTCTTGTTCCACATATGTTTGTGAGCTTCCATTAAGTTTTTGGATACTCCCCCAAGAATCATGGGTTGGTATTTGCTATCGAGACGTTAAATTACCTATTACTTTGTTATCTGAATGGATTTTTTTTTTCTATTTCTTGATATCGTTATCCATGCAACATTTATCTTGTTTATGTTAAATGAAAAAGTAATAAATAATACATTTTAAAAAAAGGAAAAAAAATGAACACCTTGCAGTTGCACGGATTTTCTAGCATTTTCCCAAGGTTATCCTATTGAAAATAACGAGCACCCATCAGACTCTGGTCATTTTCAAAAATGTACCATGTAAACAGGGCTGGATTTAAGATTATCGCGCGCATAGGTGGAGGATCGGGGATGGGGTATTTCATTCCCGGATATCAGAAGGCAGCAGAGAGAGTTCTGGGTTTTGGGGCTCCTTCAGAATTTGGCACCCTAGCACGTGCCTGTCTTGCCTGTGCCTAAATCCAGCCCTGCATGTGGAGCCTCCCCCAAGTATGGACCAAATCGGTGCATTTTCACTGAAAGTTGTTGTGCCTTCTGATGGGCAAAGTGAATCAACCCCGAGCGTTTTTTAGGCAAGTTGAAAAACGCTGATAAGGTATTTGTCTCAGTCTTGCTCTCCGGGTCAACAAATTTACAAAAGTCATCCAAGTATCAATCTTTTCTTTCTGGAGAAGAATTATAAAGAGAGCAGGTAATGGTAGAAGAGAGGAAACGTTTAAGGACACAGCAAGGTATATTAAAATGAATCCACTCTTTGACTACACCGATAATGCTAAGAATCTGACAGCTCTTCTTTCTTCTCTATCACCTTGCTGAGATCTTTGACTACAATTTTATTTTGCTTTTAGGCCAACAGACAAAAAAAAAGATTCCATCTTTGTGTTTAATATGCTTTCTGTCTTCCAGCCATTGCATTTACACTGCTTTACAATCGTTTGTCATTCCACTCCGACACGTTTCCCATGTTTTGGACCTCAAGCTTTCACCGCTTACTTTTGCACATGAAATCAATCAGTCTGATCCACCAAAAAGAAGATTGCGCTTCCCTGATGTCAGCAGAGCTCCGGACAAGCTCTAAAACTGCCATTTTGCAAGTTAATGAAGACTTTGGCTTCAAACAAACAAACAAACAAACAAAAAGCCCCTCTTGAAACTTAATAAAAATGATTCAACAGCTATAAAACTTTGACAGGTCGTAGAACATACAAACATCGCAGTGAAGCAATGCAGCAACACTGCCAAGATCCAGAATATGTCAGAGAGGTTATTGCAATCTGAGTACAGTTTTGAAAGAGATCCAGGCATCTTGTCACAGGAGTTAGGTGCCTCGATCACTGGAGTAGGAAAACCGCCCCAGCTACTGCGGCTACTCAGCCACCGGGAAATAAATGGGTATTTCCTGGAAGAGGGGTTAGGTCAGCGGAGGGGAAAGGAAGCACACGTTTTAAAATCTATGCACAGTTGACTGGAAATATAGCAAGCATGAGATCCAGGGATGCTTTTTTTTTTTTTTACTCACATACCTTGTAGCTAATTATTAAAAAAAAAAATTACCCAGATTCCCTTTGAAAATTACCTACAAGACGCAAAGTTATGAATGCACCCAGGGACCGCACACCTAGCCAGGTCATTGAAACTTGCCTCTATACTTTTAAGCACTCTGCTGCACATTGTGTGGTGCCAAAGGCGCCAGCAGAGTTACCGGAGGCAAGGATAATTTAGGAATATTGATAGGAAACGGAGATATTCCTGTGGGGGTCTGCGGATAGGGGGTGCAATGTGCAGAAACCTAGTATGAAAGGCCTGGTTTATAGAGAGCTTGCATGAAAATATGACTGCCTTTAGCATGTCGTGCACTTTGCTCTTATAATCCGCCTTGAAGATGGTTAATACTTCCTTCTCGTGACCAGCAGGGGGCAGGACTCCATAGGATGGCGCACAGCCTGCCCTCACCAGCCTCGCTCATGGTAAGAAATGGAGAGCGATTCCCCCAGGTTGGGGCACAATCTTCCATCTTGGGGGGTGGGATTCTATTCCCCCCCCCCCCCCCACTCCCCCCGGTTAGAGCGGCCAGGTGTCCTGCTTTATATAGGGCAGTCTTGTTTTTATAAGAATGAGAGAAGAGCCCTGGGCATCCAGGCCCTTGGTTGGTTAGGCTGAAAGAAAATCGACCGGGTTCAGCTTCATAGCGGTTAATTTGGGTGATCAAAACCGCCCAAGCTGACCTCTGATTCCAGGAGCCAAAACGTTTGTGAGATTGTGCCCATGGGGATCAGAAAAGTTGAATCAATCAGTGCGTTTCGCCAAATCAATTCCTGTAGGAAAACAAAACAAAAGGCAGCAGAACTTGAATAAATATTTCTTCTGCTTTGCCAAAATATGAACCCTGAGACAATTCCGACTTTTTACCAAACAGTTCTCTCATCCTTCACTCTTAGACATAAACAGGTGTATCAGTGAGGAATGTAAACTGCCCTGTCTTCTCCTTAAAACATGGATTCCAGCTAGTGCCAATTTAAATCTTTTGTTGAGATATCACCTAGATGATCTCACTCCTACACTCCAACAAAGAACAGTACTCTTGTCCTGCTGGGGTGGGTTTTTTTTTTTTTTTTTCCATTTCTTTTTTTCTTTGAAATGTTGTCTGCTTTACAATTACAGAACAGAACAGAACTCCCACACATACACACACACAAACAAGCAAATCCCTACCTACAGACAGCAGCACCATGTGAAATTGCAGGGTTACTGAATATTGCTAGGCTGGTATCTCATATCCATCAAGGTACGTCTGAAGGGGCTGCTCCCGGCTAGACGGATTATCCTTTGCACAGCGAGCAAATGGGTCACAGGCTGTGACCTGGCTGGGTGACTATGCAACATGTTTACAATTCCTGACACTCCAGGAAGCTGCACTGGGTCTTCCGAGACTCACCTTATCTGCCTGGGCGATGCATAATTATTCATTTATATATTTAGTTTATTAATAGTTTGCAAAGGAAAACCAGATGCTATCTTAGTTCTCCTAAGGAAGCAGCACAAAAAAAGATGCTTTAAAAAAAATAACAGGCGGCATTTACACTGAATGGGATTCCTTCCTTCCCCTGCAGCTCTGGGTTCTGTTTTGCTCCCCTAGGTAGGCAATGTTGCTAGCTGGCTTCGTTGTTTTGTTTTTTTTTCCCTATACAGCCTGATCTCGTCCTGGTTTTACCCCGTTGCTTAGTCTCTGCTTTTCATAGGGAAATCAGAACTGCAGACTCATAGACCACAATGTTTTACATTCAGGACCAGTCAGGAAAAAGAGGAAAAAAAACCCAGCAAGCAGCCCAACCCTTAAGGAGAAATTAGTGGTTGGGTGGTTTAAAAGCTCCTATCGCTTTGCTGGTTCCTCTCCTACAGATCTGAGTGGCACCAGTCTGTTCATAAACAGAGACATGGTTGTGCTGTCTCAGTACCGTTTATCACTTATGTAGCACAAAAACGAATTTCCAATCCATTTTTCTTCTAATTATAATGGACAGAAACTTTGTTTTTGCCAGACGCTAAGGGCCTGATTCAAACAGAATATTTTTTTCCATCTTATACCTCTGTAAAAATAAACTTGTATGGAAAACTCCACATGTACATGCATATGGCGCACTCACGGCCATTTTATAACATACGCACATATATATATTTTTAACCTTATATATTATTTATTTATTTATTTAGCACTTTTATATACCGATATTCAAGTAACAAAGTTACCGATCACTTCGGTTTACATTCAACAAATATAATATATGTATCATATCACTGCCATTTTATTGCATATAGCACATAACTCGCGCTCGTGGCTATTTTATAGCATACGCACATATATGTATTTTTAACTATATATATTGTATAATATATGTATCATATCATGGCTATTTTATTGCATATAGCATATAACTCATGCTTGTGGCCATTTTACAGCATATGCACATAAATGTATTTTTAACTATATAATATCATATATATATCATATCATGGCCATTTTATTTCATATAGCATATAATGCGCTCGTGGCCATTTTATAGCATATGCACATATATATATTTTTAACTATATATATTATATTATATATGTATCATATCATGGCCATTTTATTGCATATAGCATATAACTCAGGCTCGTGGCCATTTTATAGCATATGCACATATATGTATTTTTAATTATATATATTATATCATATATGTATCATATGGCCATTTTATTGCATATAGCATATAACTCGCGCTCGTGGCCATTTTATAGCATATGCACATATATGTATTTTTAACTAAATAATATATATATATATCATATCATGGCCATTTTATTGCATATAGCATATAACTCTCACTTGTGGCCATTTTATAGCATATGCACATATATGTATTTTTAATTATATATATTATATTATATATGTATCATATCATGGCCATTTTATAGCATATGCACATATATATATTTTTAACTATATATATTATATTATATATGTATCATATCATGGCCATTTTATTGCATATAGCATATAACTCAGGCTCGTGGCCATTTTATAGCATATGCACATATATGTATTTTTAATTATATATATTATATCATATATGTATCATATGGCCATTTTATTGCATATAGCATATAACTCGCGCTCGTGGCCATTTTATAGCATATGCACATATATGTATTTTTAACTAAATAATATATATATATATCATATCATGGCCATTTTATTGCATATAGCATATAACTCGCACTTGTGGCCATTTTATAGCATTAAAATCAGCTGTGGCTTGTGACCATTTTCTCGCATTAAAATCAGCTGTACGTGCATACATGTGTACCCAATTTTGTATGGACATGTATTTGTGCATATAAATGCCGGCTCTACCATGAAAGGGGGGGAGATTTTATTTGATACGCGCAGCAGGCGCAAACAAAAGTACGCTGGATTTTATAAGATATGCGCATAGCCGCGCATATCCTCTAAAATCTTGGATCGGTGCGCGCAAGGCTGCCGATTTTGGGCAGCCGGCGCGCGCCGAGCCGCGCAGCCTGCCTCCGTTCCCTCCGAGGCCGCTCCGAAATCGGAGCGGCCTCGGAGGGAACTCTCTTTCGCCCTCCCCTCCCCTTCCCCTCCCTTCCTCTACCTAACCCACCCCCCCGGCCCTATCTAATCCCCCCCCTTACCTTTGTCCGTAGATTTACGCCTGCAAGAAGCAGACATAAATCTACGCGCGCCAGCAGACTGCTGGCGCGCCGTCCTCCGACCCGGGGGCTGGTCCGGAGGCCTGGACCACGCCCCTGGGCTGGCGCCACGCCCCCAGTCCCGCCCCCGAAACGCCGCGCCCCGCCCCCGAAATGCAGCGTCATCGGGTCACCCCGGCCTAGGCCCATGCATCAGGCCTTTGTTCTAGGCCGAGGCCCAGGAGTCACTACCAGGCCGAGGCCCCAGCATCTGATTTAGGCCCTAGCATTGGGCCTAAGCTAAGGCGTCAGGACCAGATCTCGAAGCCTCAGCCTTGCGTAGAGCCTAGGCAGAAGTTGTGGTGACCTACTGCTGCCTCGGCCTACACAAGGCCAGGGCTTCAACCAGGACCTAGGTTGCCCCAGTGGATCACCACCAGACCGGGTAAGCGGGGGCCATGGAGGATCCTAGTCCCAGCATTTTCTGGGTGGGGACATGAGGCCTTCAGAGGCCCGTTTCCTTTTGTTTTTTATAATGTTTGATTTCAGTTTTTTTTAAAGGAAAGAAACAAATTAAACATTAAAAGAAACGAAATTCGTGGGGGGAAAAACCCCCCAGAAACGAACTGCAGAACGAAACACATTTTTTTACCCAATCACACCCTAAATTGTTCTCAGATGAGGCCTGACCTTTTTTTTTATTTTGTTTTTATACTCCCTTTCAGTTTTCTTCTTTTCATTTTAAATAAGCAAAAGGAAATGAAACACGCAACAAACAAAACAAACTTTAAAAGTGAATTGAAAAAGAGCAGACTGAGTGTGCAGAGGAATGCGAGCCCTAAAACAGAAGCTCCGGCCCCCATTGCAAAGGGAATCGCCAAGGTTATTTTGTCATTGATGGACGAATTGAAGAATTCTCTAGAGAAGAAGCTAAAAGATGTGGCGATCTTAGAAGAGCTTGCATGGAGGATGTCATTTGCGTACAGCCATGTACTTTTTTTTTCCTTTTATTTTGTTGGGGGTTTTTTTGCCATCAAGCTCCTGAATTGCTTCGGATTCCCCCAGGCTCTCGTTTTAGTAACTGGGCAATTGCTTTGCTATGGACAAGTGGCAAATAACTTCTTCCGATTATTAAAACAATGCATCTTCAAGTTGAGCACAGGAAAGTGATTTTAGAGATATTCATATATATATATATATATATATATATATACACACTCACACACACACAAACTGTGCTGAATCAAGACATCTGTGGTATGAAGCACCATCATGTTCATGCTTTAAATAGTACTTGTACAGAACAATGTCTGTCGCTTGCCATGCGCCTAAGAAAACTGCATTGAGTCCCTGCCTTAAGACAATCACTGGCTTTCCAGCAGCAACTGATTGTAATAGCAGGATGGGCTGGTTCATTCCTGACAGAAAGATCCCATTTACTCCTGGTAGGGGATCTGTTCTTAAGAGAGGTGTTTCTATGGCTTTCGTATTAACCTTGGGAAAATAAAAAAAAAAACCGAGAGGGGACTGTGGTATGTGTGTGCAGCTCGGCTTGTGATGCCCAAGATGGGTGATGTTTCCAGGGTTATTCTCCTGTCTGCTTCAGCCTTCTGCCATCTGCTTGTCTCTGCACAACAGAGTCCTGCTAAACTCCTTCTGTGCGTAACCCTGGACTTGGTCCTATTAACCTAACCATGGAGCAAACATTTCTTTCTGGAGCCATTCTCATTGCCTAGCAGTTAATGTCCGGTTCCCAGGCTGATTAGGGCTGCAGTGTTTCTAGCGCGGTGCACAGGGCCTTGTGTAGTGGACACCTGGTGGTCAGTCAATAATTATCAACGGACTGTCTGTTGAGAAAGCTACATCCATCCCTCAGTCCCAAGACACAGCTGCATTATTTTTGCCTGCATATAGGAGGCAACAAGAGAAGAAATACCGGGAGAATCATAAGAGTGGGGCAAAATAAGGTCAGAGCCCATGCAGGAGAAGATTAAAAGTCGCATTATACAGTGCACTCATTTTCCTCAAACATGAATTCTATCTCTTGAAAATGACTACATAGACAAGCTGCAGTATTGCAAAACCTTTCTTTGCTTCAAACTGGATGCTATTAGTAGATCTCTTACTAATTTCTCCCGGGAACTTTTCTGTGCCTGAAGACCAGAAACACAGAACAAGAAATAAATGGTAGGGATGTGCTGCCATTTTCAATCATTTTAAAAATGTCTTTTTTAACGTGAGCTTTTTCACAGTGCACGTTATTTTGCAAACATGCACTATTTGCAAAATAACGCATGCTGTAAAAAATAGTGCATGTTGTAAAAGATAGCAGATGCTAAAAAAAAAAAAAAAACCCGAACAAAGTGAAAACAGCCTGAAAATATTTTCCATCACAGCTCGTGGCCTGAAGTACCTCAGGCCGATGCAATACCGTGCGCTCAGGATAGGACACTGGTTAATCCGCGGTTGGACGTGCGTCCATAACTTCTTATGCAATAAAGGGATTAGCGCTTCCAAAACGTACGTCCAAACCAGCGCGTAGCTAACAGCGCTCATCACATGTGAATTCATGTTGATGAGGCTATTATCTATCACCCACTTATGTAAAAAATAAGGGCCGGATTTTAAAAGGGCTACGCGCATAAATCTGGAGGATTTACGTGCATAACCAGCCTTACGCACGCCGGGCTTATTTTAAAAAGGCCCAGCGATGCACATAAAGCCCCTGGACCACCCCTTTACAAAAGGGGTGGTCCAGGGGCGGGGCGTGGGTGGTCCGGGAGCAGGGACGGGGCCAGAAGCCTCCGACATAGCGGCCATTGCTGCTGTGTTGGAGGATCACGTGCCGGCAGGCTGCCGGCGCGCGCAACCTGCGCCTGCCCAGAAGCAGGCGCAAAAGGTAAGACAAGAGTCAGGAGGGGTTAGAGTAGGGCAAGGGGGGGAAGATTAGGGGAAGGGGTGGGAAGGTTAGGTTAGGGGGAAAGGAAGTTCCCTTCCAGGCCGCTCTGATTTCAGAGCGGCCTGGGAGGGAAAGGAGGAAGGCAGCGCGGCTCGGCGTGCACAAGGTGCACAATTGTGCACCCCCTTGCATGCGCTTCTTTTAAAATCTACCCCTAAGGGGGTCATTTTCAAAGGAGTTACGCATGTAAATGTGACATACTATTGTAGCAATTTTCAAAAGCTATTTACTCGAGCAAAGTGCACTTACTTGAGTAAATCCTATGGACAATTCAATGGCATATATTGTAGCAATTTTGAAAAGCCCACTTACTTGAGTAAAGTGTATTTACTCGAGCAAAAACCAGTTTTGCTCGAGTAAATGCTTTTTAAAATCTACCCCTAAATGTGTGCCCGATGTGAACATTCTTACTCTCAAATATTAAAACCAGCCCCGGAGCAGGCGTTAAGTCTTGAGGAGCCCCTAAAGTTAACCAAAAAGCTAAAGTTAACCAAAAAGCAGAAAATACTGTTTGTCTGTAGTTCCTCTGACCTAATATCATGGCAATATTAAGTCAGAGGAGATGAAAAAAGGAGTAAAGGTAAATAAATAAATAAATAAATAAATAAATAAATAAATAAATAAATGTCTTGCCGGCGGTCAGGTTAGGAAAACGGACGCACAGTTAACAAGCATCCATTTTCCTAAACCCGTGGCTGTGGACAGGTTAGGGAAACGGACGCTTGTAAACCTGAGTGTCCGTTTTCCCAACCCGCACTGACAGCCACTTCTCCTGGGCGCCTGATGCGAAGGAGGCGTTATGGACGCACGATTTCCCCTAGCGCCTCCTTTTTAACACAGCGGCTCATTATCTGCCCACTGCATCGCGCGCCCGGGAGAGGTGGATGGGCGTGCGTCAGGAACGCGGGCGCTGAATCATGAGGGCCCGTTTTTCGCGTGCCGATATCGCATGGGCCTGATTATGCTTTATTAGACTCACAGGCTAAGGTACCACGGGGCTGAAATCTTCCTCACTGACACCAGACCTTCAGTTCGCCAGTGGTCAGACACCATGACTTGCTTTGAATCCTTTATCACGTACTAAACTGCATGAGCATTGCACATTAAGATGGGGATTAACGGCTCATGTTAATGAGATGCAAATGAGGCACACATTGCTGCAGACAGAACAGTGCACCTGGTAATGCGGAGGGTCAGGCAAAAATGTAACCACACCTCCTTGACATTCAGGTTGTTTTGTGTTTATGCATCTGTGATGCATGGTGCGCAATTTTGCTGCTCTAATAATTAACTATTTTGTATTTTTTGCATCTCATTACATTATTAGCATGGCTTATGTGTTAACACTAATGCAAACTAGTTTACATGATAATTATGCATCAACAGCTTGCAACAGATAGTGCAGACGTTTAATACTCTACCGCTTGCGTTACTGCTAACGCAGGTTCGTACCTCTCCCTTGTCTATTAGGTCTTCACTTTTTTGTTTTTCACTACTTTCTTCTCTTACATTTTTCCAGTTTTAAGTCCGACGTTTTCCAGTAAAGTGGGGAGCGTCTGTGACTTGGGGAATATTTCTGTGCTCTCTGCTTTGTGTTTCCGTGCCCAGCCTACCCCCTCCCCCCAAGGTCAATTGTGTCTGGCAGTTCTTGCAGGCAAGGGATCCTCCCGGCTTTGATGCCGGGCCAGCCGGAGCTGCTGGAACTGTTTCGTGGTTTAAGTCGTTGCCAAGGCTGTCCGAGGTCAGCCAGGCTGTCTGAGCAATTTTTTTCTCTCTCTCTCTGCCCGCAGACACCGTCGCTCCTCAGGTTGGTTGGCATAAAACTACGCGCCTGGCTGCAAAGCCATTGGTTAGTGGTTCCTAACACAACCATTTCCCCTCGGGAATGTGCGCTGCTCCCCCAGTACCTGCGCGATGTTACCTTTCGCTCCCTTTTTTGGATTTGAAGGGGGAGATCCTGCAGCTCAGTCCTTGTCCTTCTGACCTTGCAAGCTGACTAGAGAAGATGGAGAAAGGTTGATCAGCAGCAGCCTGAACTTTTTTTCTGCCTGCAACTTTTTCTTTTTCTTTCTTTTTTTTTTTTTTTTTAACGCGGCCCGGAGCTCGGGAGGAAGGAGGGAGTAAATTGGGTTTCAGGGAGCCCAGCGCCTGCCCTTGAATCTTCATTTCAGCCATCACGGAGGTGACAGATTTCCAGGGCTCGGCTGCTGACGGATGCGGCTGCTTAATTTATCTGTTTGCAGGCTGTCTAGACATTGTTTGGGTCGGGAGGAAAAAAAAACCCTAAGTGCCAGCTCGCCCCTGCTGGGGGATTTGCCTTGTTGCAGAGCCCCCGCTGTGCCAAAGAGTTTACAGAAGAAAGCTCCCTCTGTCTGGCGATTCTATTAAATCGGACCAGCAAGGGCTTTCTTTCTTACCGGCTTTCAGCCTCACAGGGAGAAGGTGGATTTTGTTTTAGTTAAAAAGATAAAAAAAAAAAAAACCCAAAGCAAAACAAAATGCAGACTCACTGAGATAAGCAGCTCAAACATAGCCTGCACTTTGAAGGAAAGGAAACAAACAAAAAGCAAAACCCGGAAACACTCCGGATGAGCTTTAGAAGAGGGGTGCAGGGGGGGGTGGGGATGGGAGCCCGGGAACGGGGGGAATCGTTATTCCTGGGCAGAGAGAACGCCAGGGCCCGGCCACTAGGGCAGGTTTGCTTTCCCTGACTCGATGGAGAAATCTTTCATGGGACGAGATGTATTCGAGTGGGTGGATGAGAAAGCAGGAGAACACCCCCCCCCCCCCCCCCCCCCGTCTTCCTGCCTAAGCCACAATAAATTGTTGAGCAGATGATTATCTGAAAGCCAGGGATCTTGCATTCCAATCCTGTTGTTTTGGGTTTTTTTCTTTCTTTTGGAAACAGTAAAAAAAAACAAAACTCCAGCACTGCCAGAATGTAAAAATTATCCCTCCCCCTCCCCTTAATTCTGGGGGAGATGAAAAAGAAACAGACTTTCATATTGGGATGACCCGGGCACTTCCCAGCGACCTGGCCGGATGCTGGGCTCGGTGGACTGAGCTTGGCATTTCTTGTGTTCTTCTGTTCACCCACCCCAGATGCTTCTTCTTACCCCCTTCTATGGAGTTCTGGGATACCCAATTGCTCCTGCCCCGCTGGGTACATTTTCGAAATGGCTCCAGCCGACCCTGAAGCCAGCGCCATTCAGTTGTAGAAATGGCCATACAGCTAAATGCTGACAGGGTGCAGTCGCAAACAGTGTCGGGATGGGAGGGGGGCGGGGGGGGGGGGGGGCTGGGGATATGGGAATGCCCAGGGGGCAGCGCTAGGGGATTGTTTTGGCAGGGGATGGGGGAACTCACCTCCTTCCTTTCATTTTGTTTTTAATTCCTCTTTTTTTTGGCTCGGGTGTTTATTTTGGTTTAACTAAATGAACCAAACCAAAATAAATACACACACAAAAAAAATGAAAAGCAAATTAAAAAAAACACACAAAACAGAAAAACAAAGTGAGATGGAAATATTTGACTTGCACAACCCTGCTGTGCATGAGAGATGAAAGAAGCGTTCTGAGCAACCTCCTGATAGCCAAATGCATAGGAGCCGACTTTTCCAAATGATTGGGGGTTACTAAACTCAACACAAATTATCCCTCCCTGCACATGCTAAAGGCATTTGCTCAATATCGGGGGTGTCAAACACTCACGGAGCCAGCACCTATGGCGCCCACACGACCATATTTCCCACAGCGGAATAAGTTCTCAGCCTGATCCTTAAGGCCCACCCAGCCGGTCTGGATTTCTGAATGTCCACAATGAATATACACTGTGAACATCCTGAAAACTGAATATACACTGTGAACATCCTGAAAACCGGATATACACTGTGAACATCCTGAAAACTGGATATACACTGTGAACATCCTGAAAACCGAATATACACTGTGAACATCCTAAAAACTGAATATACACTGTGAACATCCTGAAAACTGGATATACACTTTGAGCATCCTGAAAACCGAATATACACTGTGAACATCCTAAAAACTGAATATACACTGTGAACATCCTGAAAACTGGATATACACTTTGAGCATCCTGAAAACTGGACCACCTCGGTGGGCCTCAAGGATCAGATTGTGAACCATTTACATAGTAACATAATATTGACAGCAGAAAAGGGGAATTGGATTCAGAGGACAACCAACATGGGCCTCGACTTTTACGCTCTGGAGTACTGATACGCAGACATAAGGGGAAAACACCAGGTCTGCTTCTACTGCCAAATTTAAAAAAAAACCATGTCAAGCAGCACTGTCTGAATTTTCAAGAAGGCTCCTCACCCAGTAAAAACGTTGCTTTGTTAATATCTAAGGCTAAGGATAGTAACCTGCACGGAACGACAATTACTACCCTTAACAGAAACATGGGGGGTGACCTGCACAGAGCAGCAGTTACTGCCCTTAACAGAAACATGGGGGTAACCTGCATGGAGCGGCAGTTACTGCCCTTAACAGAAACATGGGGGGTGACCTGCACAGAGCAGCAGTTACTGCCCTTAACAGAAACATGGGGGGTGACCTGCACAGAGCAGCAGTTACTGCCCTTAACAGAAACATGGGGGTAACCTGCATGGAGCGGCAGTTACTGCCCTTAACAGAAACATGGAGGTAACCTGCATGGAGCGGCAGTTACTGCCCTTAACAGAAACATGGGGGTAACCTGCACGGAGACGCAGTTACTGCCCATAACAGAAACATGAGGGTAACCTGCACAGAGCAGCAGTTACTGCCCTTAACAGAAACATGGGGGTAACCTGCACAGAGAGGCAGTTACTGCCCTTAACAGAAACATGGGGGTAACCTGCATGGAGCGGCAGTTACTGCCCTTAACAGAAACATGGGGGTAACCTGCACGAGCGGCAATTACTACCCTTAACAGAAACATGGGGGTAACCTGCACGGAGACGCAGTTACTATCATAAGAAACTTGCTGGGCAGACTGGATGGACCATTTGTTTTTTTCCTGACATCAGTTTCTTCTTCTTAGTGAATACATCACTACTCAACGTACAATTAAACTCTGGAATTTGTTGCCAGAGGATGTGGTTAGTGCAGTTAGTATAGCTGTGTTTAAAAAAGGATTGGATAAGTTCTTGGAGGAGAAGTCCATTACCTGCTATTAAGTTGACTTAGATAATAACCACCGCTATTACTAGCAATGGTAACATGGAATAGACTTAGTTTTTGGGTACTTGCCAGGTTCTTATGGCCTGGATTGGCCACTGTTGGAAACAGGATGCTGGGCTTGATGGACCCTTGGTCTGACCCAGTATGGCATTTTCTTATGTTCTTATGTTCTTACTCGGTTAAGCCTGCCAGCCGCAGAGTTGGCTGTAGTGCTTATACCTCAAGGCCACCATCGAACTAGGTAAGAGGTCTGTTGTTATCAATATGTGCCAGAGCTTGTTTCACCCCACCCAAACAGTGAGTGTCGTTCCATTAGCCCCGTCTTCACTCATTAGCTGCGCACTTCCCTTGACTAGCCCAGACGTGTTTTAAGGTACCCCCAGGGCATCACGAAAGGTCAAAAACTGGTCGGCTTGCCTTGGGATCTCTGACTGGTGAAGCATTGCAGAGGACGAGAGCCACTCCTCAACCCATTATTTCATAGGATGCTGAGATGTCAAACCAGCAAGTGGTGAAAGTTCTGGCATGTTCTACATCTTTGTTGAAACAGAAGTATCTTCCAGTGATTCTCAGTATGAATTATTAGCTGCCATGGCTCCTTAGCGTTCCTTGTCCAAGACCCACAGACAGATCTGATATAACTGTATCCTTGTCATTCCATCACATGATTGCATTTGTTTGTTTTTCTTGGAAATATTGTGATGCTGACTCATAAAAGACTATCAGGTGATGCCGTATATGTATAGTAAATGATTTGAATCTTTCTGTTTATTGTTTTTCACAATACAGCTCATACATGGCAGTTAAATAAACTAAAAACAATTATAATAGATACAATGAAACGAAGCTGCAGCACAAAAAGGCAATGAAATATTAACAATTGTCTTCACATTAGATAAAGGTCCAACTTTCAGTTTGCTGGGGGCAAGAAATTTACATGAATTAAAGCTACATTTTTTGTCAGCTCGCTACAGAAGTACAAAACCAGCCACAACCATTAATTTCGAAGCAGCATATTCCTCAGTGCCTCAATGAAGTTTATCAGAAAACAGAGAACAAACAGAGCCTCCTCTAAGATCAATATCACTTCATTATACAAAGACAAACTCAGACCTCTGGAGACACAGGTAACAGGGAATCATTCCATCCAACAACATATCCTCAGCTGAACTCACATCTCTAACTATGCAGGTTGGCGCCCGCTAACGCCTTCCCATCGTCAAGCTCAGAAAACAGATATCCCTCAACACCAAGAGAGAGCAACTCTCAGGGTAGGTCAGAAGCAGTGATGGTGGCTTCAGCCCCAGTCATGGGGAAATCTCCCCCAAATGAGGCAGCGATGCTGGTTACTTTTAGGCACGCGCCTCCTTCGAAAATTCACTCCTGTGAGTTTTGCTTGGGTCGCACATTCATGATCAGGAAAGACAGGCACCTTACACTGTTGTACCAAGGGAGCCTCAACTTCCATT
This sequence comes from Rhinatrema bivittatum, assembly GCF_901001135.1. Taxonomy (NCBI): domain Eukaryota; kingdom Metazoa; phylum Chordata; class Amphibia; order Gymnophiona; family Rhinatrematidae; genus Rhinatrema; species Rhinatrema bivittatum. The sequence goes on from NC_042622.1 coordinate 20,949,130, forward strand.
CTTGGGTTTTTCAGTGTAACCAAACTTATGTAAAATGAGTCTACTTTTTAAATCAAATGTGAGAAAATATATCTGATGGGCAATTATGTGGCCCTCAAGAACTGGAATTGGAAAACCTTGATTCAAGGTGCCCAGAATGCTTCAAATTATAAAGAACAAATTGAGCCAGTCCTGAATTAACCCCACTGTAGCCTTTTTTCTTAAGGTGCATTTCCACCTCTGAGCAGAGCACCTTGTTTTGGTGTCTACTGGTTCGTTGGATGTTTTCATTGACCAGTGGACAGCAATTGATGTGCTCCCTCCTCTCCCTTCAGATTTTATTCTTTATTTGAATGTTTAATTTTTTTTCCTCTGCAGATTTTTTCATTCATGATGTGCAGTACTCGTCATTACCGGTTTCCCTTCCACAAATTAACTTTTGCTTACTTCCCCTTTGAAGGGGGTAACTAAACTTGTTTTCATTACCTAATCCTACCTTTTGGTGGGATCAGGAGTTCCCGGATCTTAAGAGAAATTGGAGCTCTGACCCTAGATGCAATGGGGGTTAGGGGCGGGGAAGGGAAGAGAACCAGGACTAGCTCAGCCTGACCCCCGATTACATGAGCTTATTTGGTCAAGTTATTCAAGGTGCTGGCCCTCCAGGTCCAACTAAGGCATCCCACAAAACCAAATAACCAGTTATTTTCAATTCTGTCCCATACTTAATCCAGATTTATCAAAGGGCGTTAAGGGATATTGTTAGAAAATAGTGCCCATTGAGATTAATGGGGCCTATCACCTAACAAAGTGAGTTAACACATTAGCACATTTTCATAAATTCTAATTGAATTTCCAAATTAAATTGTTATTGGCATTTTATGCTCACTGCCTTTTCATTGCTGTTCAGTGAGCCACGGCCCACTTCGTTATGAGGTGAATTTTCAAAACAGTACATGCGTATGTTTCACGTACGCGCAAACTTTGACTTTTCAAAACTGTTCACATATGCACGCATATCCACCATTGCGTGCAATATGCGCGTGTCAAACGGGGCGATCTAGAGACAACACTTATGCACCTATTTTAAAAGACACTTAGACACAGACATTTGCCAACATACTTGCATAATTTTACACCTGCTAGTTATCTGGCACAGGGGACATTAAACATATTTATATAGAAAAGTGTTAAATAAAATATTTATTATGTAATATTGACTGGGCAGGAGGTCGGGGTGAACTGGGAGGAATTCAGGTTGAAGAGCCAGGAAGGTCTTGATGACCTGGAGGAAGAGTGGGAGAGCTGGTAGACTAATTGGTAAACTGGTTCACTTCCTTGACGCGTGCTTGTGTTAAAATTGGTCAACTTAACGGGCATAAGTCCTACTTTACTTTCACCTGTAAAATATGCGCGCTTATATTTTAAAAACAGGTAGGAAAAGTACACATGTTCCATGCATTGATATACACGGTTTGAATGCACTGCATGTATTTGCCCGTAAGCATGCATACACGCATATGTTGTGGGGTACAAATACGCATGTTTTATGATACAGGTAGTAAAACTACACGTGGCCATATTCCCGTGTCTATGCTGCCACGTGTGATTGTTTGAAAGTTATCATCCCTGTTTTTCATGTCTTGAAATCTAGGTCATTTCCTGAAGATGAGGGTTATCTTCCTAATTCAGCGCTAGGGTGAGGCAGGGAGCGGGTTTTCAGCAAGCTGGTGTGAGTTTGTTATTGAACGAGTACCTGTGATTCCAGGGCCCTGCTGCCCCAAGAGAAAGCTTCCGTCTCTTTGTGAAAACTGCATTAAGAGCCGCGGGCATCTGGGTAATTGATTAATGAGGTCCCATCTGACTCTGTCAGTGACTGTAACACTAGAGATTGGTTTCTCTCATCCCTTTATCCAGTGCCTAATGGGGAAAGGTAAGAGGCTGGGCAGAAGCTTCAGTTTCAGAAGAGCCGTGATTTCAGCCATTCTATGGTTTGACAGTAGAGGTGTAAAACACAACAAGACAACCCTCTAAGGAGAAAGTAATCAGAGCTAGAAGAAGTAAAAAAAAAAAAAAAACTATCCAAAAAGGCATAAAATCAGCCCTTCTCTCACACCGTGGCACTATCTCTGGTCACCTTACACTTTGGTGAAGCAGAAAACACAATATCGCTTTAAAAGCAAATTCAGAGTCACCAGATCAGCGTGCCATGAGTGGCATGTTGAGACAGTCTTGAATTTTTAAGTGCCTTTTTTTTTCTGCATTCTAGGGATTTCTCCTTTTTCATGCAAATGCGTAAGCATGGAATAATTAAAAAAAAAAAAAAGAGAGATAGGTTGGCAAGTGTCACTCATTGCCTGATGCAGGTCTGGTTTAGGAAGGCTGCATCTATGCACTTTTAGCCCTGCCTTTTCTAGATAAATCAGAACTGCACGCTCATACAGGCAAAACCAGGGCTGGATCAGCCTGACCTGGGTCAAGTGGCAGTTCTATTTGAAATCAGTCAGAGCTGCCCAGAGACCCAGTTTCTGGATGGAGATTTTATTGGTCTGCTCTAGGTTTTGAGTTTGCATCCCAATGCATTCTGGGATTTATAGTCCTGCTCTTTTGTTTGTATTCAGCATTGCAAGCAACAAAATGCAAAAGAATAGGCGTGCCATCAAAACCCAGGACTAGCCTAAAGCCTCCCTCTAGAAACTGGGTATTTGGGCAGCTCTGCTCGCCTCCTGCATAAGTACATAAGTTCATAAGACTTGCCATACTGGGTCCTGTTTCCAATAGTGGACAGTCCAGGTCACCAGTACCTGGCACAATCCTAAGGGGTAGAGAGACTACATGCTGCTTATCTCAGGGATAAGCAGTGGATTTCTTCAATTCCAGCTTCATAACTGTTTATGGACTTTTCACACAGGAACTTGTCCAAACCATTTTTAAACGGAGCTACACTAATAGCTTTTACCACATCCTCTGACAATGAATTCCAGAGTTTAATTATGTGTTGAGTAAAAAATATTTTCTCTTATTAGTTTAAAATGCATCACCTAGTAACTTCATTGTCTGTCCCCTCGTCTTTGAACTTTTCGAAAGAGTAAACAACAGATTAACTTTTTACTCATTCCACTCCACTCATTATTTTATAGATGTAAGGGAGACTATAGGAAACTCTCTCAGACTACCTTAAGGGACCGGGCACAGCTATCTCTCCCAGTCTTCCTTAAGATCCAGACCCACAGGGAATCCTGGGTGAAGGGAGGAGCCCCTCACCAGAGTATAAGAACTCAGGGCCTAGAAGGGTTAAGCAGGCCCCAGGGAGAAGGCAGAGACCCATTGTATGCCAAGACCCAGAGAGGTACCTAGTTTGGAGGCAGCTCGATAAGCAGGGGAAAATGGAGCTTGTGATCCAGGTCCTTCTACAGAGCAGCAGCATTTACAGAATGCCCTGCAAACAGCAGCAGGCATTGCAAGAGCAGGTGATGCAGCAGCAGAAGCTGTACAAAACGCCATAACCGGTTCACCTCCCGAGCCACCAAGACTCCTTAAGATGACCCCAAGAGAAGACCCCCAATGGATTCCTGAAACATTTTTAATGCACAGCACAACTGGCAGGCTGGCCAGAGGACAGGTGGGCTACTTGACTGGGGAATCTACTCACCGGGAGTAGTCAAGTTGCCTTCTAAACTGCCAGTCCAGAAAGGAGGGCCACGTACCAGGAAGTCAAGGCCATCCAAGAAGCCTACCCACAGCAGTTTTGGCCAGGAGTTCTGCAGGCTGTAGAAAACCCAAGGAAACTATTCCACAGACTTAAAGGTGTCACTTGAAAGTGGCTCCACCTGGAAGGACAGAGAGGGATGGAAGTAGCCATGGTGATTCTGCTAGAACAGTTCCTTGACAGCTTCAAACGGCCTATGTGGCCGAGGGTCTGCCAACACCCAAACCTTATGGTTGAAAAGGTGCTGGAAGTAGTGGAGACCTATTATCAGGCCCAGACCATGCCTGAATTGCTACGGTTCCCAGAGAAGCCACTCGACCCGGGTAGAGGGCGGTGGATCCTAAGAGTCAGAGGTCTCAACAACCAGTAACGCAGATCTGGCAGGACTTTTCACCTCACCTGCCATCCTCAGCCAGACCGTCATGTTTCAGCTGTGGAGAAAGGGGCCATTTTACCAGAGTCTGTCCTCGAAAGGGAAGATAGGGCAATGGACGTTAATGCCGTGACCCCACACTTTTGTAATTTCATGGGTGTCCCCAGCCAGGGAGTCTCTACTTTTGTGATGGCGGTTGAGCTGGATGGCATTCCAACCCAGGCATTAGAGGACTCTGGGAATGTGAAAACACTCATATGAAGAGAGTTAATGAAGAGAGACCAGATTGACTATGACAGAGTAGTGACCTTGGCATGCATCCACTGGGACCAACGGCAGTACCCAACAAGCCAAGTACAGCTAAAGACTCCAGTCAGCCAAGACCTTATTGAGGTCCTTGGCTACCCTACCCCGTGGTGATAGGATGAGACTGTCCAAACTTCAAGAGCCTCTGGAACCGGCTCACAATGGGCCGGTCCAATCACAACAATGAAGAACTGGAGTTTCCAGAAGTCTTTCCTTTAGAGGATTCAGATTTGTGTCATAAAGACTCTAAGACTCTTACGTCCCGGAGGCAATGCTGACAGGACAAATACAGTTATGCTTCTAATTTAGAGACTGCCGAGGAGACAGGGTTGGTGTCAGGGGAAGAATGTCTTACCTGGCCTCTTTGAGTGGGAAAAGGGGGGTGACCCGGGGAGTTTCAGACAGACCCAGAGGAAAGATGAGTCATTAAAGAGGGCCAATGAGCATATTCAGAGGGTGGATGGAAAGGTAGTCCCTGGGGCGCAGATTACAACCCTATTCCTCTTTATTTTGTGATGAAAGGGCCAGGGGACCTAATTTACCGAGTCACAAAAGGAAATGTGGCAGCGGAATTGATAGAATTCCTAGTTCCCAAACCTTGTCACCAGAAGGTCATGCAACTAGCTCACAGCCACCTTCTAGGGGGTCACCTGGAGGAGGAACAGACCTTGGAGAAAATATTGACACAGTTCTATTGGTCAGGCCTACATAAACAGGCGCAGTTGTATTGCCAGTCCTGCCCTACTTGTCAACTCTCAAAGCCTGATGGCGTACAGACAGCATCTCTCATCCCCATGCCTATAATCGAGAGCCCTTTTGAAAGAGTGGACATGGACCTTGTGGGCCACTAGAGAGATCTACTCAAGGAAATAAGTACATCCTCATCATTCTGTACTATGCCACAAGATTTCCGGAGGCAGTGCCACTACAGAATATGAAGACCCTGATGGTGGCGAACTCCCTAATGGAAGTTTTTTTACGACTTGGGCTACCCAAGGAGATGCTGATGGAACAGGGCCCCTTTTGAATCCGAGGTAATGAAACAACTCTGTATCTTACTCAAGGTAAAAACTCTACATACCTCGGTGTACCATCCGCAGACCAATGGTCTTGTCAAGCATTTCAATCAGACGCTCAATAAATGTTTAAGTAATTTGTGGATGAAGACAGCAAAAACTGGGATAGATTACTACCCTACGTCCTTTTCGCAATCCGCCAAGTACCACAGAGCTCGATGGAGTTTTCCCCTTTTGAGTTACTGTATGGGATGAGACCGAGAGGAATCTTGGACATATCTCGCAAGACTTGGGAAGACGAAGGGAACCACGGGCAGAACCTCGTGGACTACGGTTTCCGAGTGCAGGATCACCTGAACAAGGCTGGGGAGGCGGCTCGCCTATGCCTAGAAAAGCCCGAAGTTATAATAGCCCCATGGTCCAAAGAGTATTCCAGCCAGGGGACTGAGTATTTGTTCTCCTCCGATCTTTGAAAAGCAACTTGTTAGCCCATTGGCAAGGACCCTATGAAATTTTGGATAAAACAGGGCCCATGGATTACAAAATCGCCCAGCTATATAAACGAAAGAAAACAATGCAGATTTCCTGTCTAGAGATGTGTCCATGGTACAGGCAGGTGCTCATCTCAGCAAGGCTGAACTGAGGGGGAAGGTATGTGAGGGAGTCTATAGGAAACTCCCTCAGACTACCTTAAGGAACAGGGCACAGCTGTCTCACCCAGTCCTCCTTAAAATCCAGACCCACAGGTGTCTGCCATATCCGGGCGGTTTGCCAGCCATTCTCCCTAAACGGAGATAAGCTCTGGGAAAATGTACTACTGTGCCAACTGGGAGATTGTGAGAAAGGAACCTTTGTATCTCTTGATGGGACATTTGCGTGCTTTTAGGCTTCAAATTATAGGTCAGGTGAGAGGTACCTGTCTGCATTGCCCTGTGCTTTACCAGAGACAAGGGACATCTGGGGACCCTAGGGACACATTCTGTATCACAGCTAATCCTGGGCGAAGGTAGGAGCTTAGAAGGGAGCAGGCAGAGACCCACTGAACGCCAAGACCTATTACGTTTAAGCCCCGTGTGTTACCTGGAGTTAAGGTGAGCTGCACCGATTGTTTTCGTTCTGGTTTGTCCACCGTAAATAAAACTTCACCCAAAGAACAGCCAGAGTCTGCCTTTATCATATCTCCCCTCAGCCACCTCTTCTCCAGACCGAAGAGTCCCGAACAATAATGCCAGGGTTTCTCGTTTATTTATTTATTTATTTAGCAGTTTTTTATACCGACCTTCATAGTAGATAACCATATCGGATCGGTTTACATTTTAACAAAGGGTAAAAACTGAGGTAACAATTCTGGTAAATAATAGATAACAAAGGAAAAGGAATAAGTCAAAGTTACAATCAACAAGGTATGGAAAACTTGGAGGCTTAAAGACAAGCTGGAAGGAAGAAAGAGGCAGGTAGAATAAATATAACATGATACGAATAATTTAACGGGTTAGAGCATATGCTTTAACCAGGAAATGCCAGTGTCCATTGTTCAGGAGGAAGTGTGTCAAAGTCCTTGTAAGAAGTGAGGCTCAAACTAGAGATTATCCGGTGGATCTGGGAAGGCTTGGTGAAAGAGCCACGTCTTTAGTCTTTTTCTGAAGGTTAAGAGGCAGGGTTCCAATCTGAGATTTGCTGGGATATTGTTCCAGATAGCTGGGCCTGCAATTGAAAAAGCTCTGTCTTTGGTCGTAGAGAGGCGAGTGGCTTTAGTAGGGGGAAATTTCAGAGTGCCTTTGTGGATATCTCTCGTTGGTCTGTTAGAGGAGTGGAGTTTGAAAGGGATATCCAGGTCGAGTTGGAGTTGCTGATGGATGGTTTTGTGTATTAGGGTAATAGATTTGTACAGGATTCTGAAATTTACTGGTAACCAATGTAGGTTTCTGAGGACGGGGGAGATGTGTTCACCGCGGCTGGTGTTGGTCAGCAGTCTCGCTGCCGCATTTTGTAACATCTGCAGTGGTTTGGTGGTAGATTTAGGGAGGCCTAGAAAGAGGGCACTGCAGTAATCTATTTTGGCGAACAGAAGAGCCTGGAGGACTGTCCTGAAGTCTTGGAAAAATAAGAGTGGTCTCAGTCGTTTCAAAACCTGTAGTCTGAAGAAACTGTCTTTGGTAGTTGTGTTGACCATTTTTTTAAGGTTTAGACGTTTCAAGGGGTCCCTTCGCAAGGCACAATTGCAGCAGGAATTAAGCAGCAGAACTTGCTTCACCAAGCAGAGCAACTCAAGCTGCAGGTCGTGGTGCGCAGCCACAACTTATATTCATTTCCCCTCCAGCCATGCCAACAAAATACCCTTCACAGTTCAGCACAGGTGTCCCCGGCCTCTGCTTCTTTCCACTAGAATTTTATGTTCCGGAAACTTTGTCCCCCTGAGTCGAGAAGTCAGCATTAACTGCACTATTTTAAAAAAAAAAAGGTTTCCTCTGGCAGGGGATGACTCACAAAAAGGCACGGCCTTTCTATCAAAAAATAGTAATAATAATTTGGTAAACATCGTGAGCCAGCTCCTATCGGGCACTTGTTCGCTCTTTGCTGTTTTCTGCCCGGTCCTGCTGCGGGCCGGCCTCACCATCCACGCACCACGACATTTCCTATCAAAATCGGCGGCTGTGCAGATCCAGCACGGAGTGAAAACTCAGCCGGACTGCCTTCAATTCGTTTACGTCCAATTCATGAATAATCTGGATGGAGGAAATTCCCCCTTCCCCCTCCCTTCTCTTGCTCTTTCCACAGACGCACCTGCATTTATCATGGGGTTTTTGCTTTTTTTTTTCCCTTAGTTCTGGAACATTTAAAGAGCTGTCAGCGTATTTTCAAATTAAACATGAATCACTGCGTGAACAGGAATGGTAAATGTGCAAGCGCCGTTTCCCTCTGAACATAAGAACATAAGAAAATGCCATACTGGGCCAGACCAAGGGTCCATCAAGCCCCAGTGACCAATCCAGGCCTTAAGAACCTGGCAAGAACCCAAAAAGTAAGTCTATCCCATGTTACCGTTGCTAGTAATAGCAGTGGCTATTCCCTAAGTAAATTTGATTAATAGCCGTTAATGGACTTCTCCTCCAAGAACTTATCCAATCCTTTTTTAAACACAGCTACACTAACTGCACTAACCACATCCTCTGGCAACAAATTCCAGAGCTTAATTGTGCATTGAGAGAAAAAGGATTTTCTACAATTTAGTTTTAAATGTGCTACTTGCTAACTTCATGGAGTGCCCCCTAGTCTTTCTATTATCCGAAAGAGTAAATAACCGATTCACATCTACCCGTTCTAGACCTCTCATGATTTTAAACACCTCTATCATATCCCCCTCTGTGGGGCTTTGTACCTCTCTTCCCGCTTACAGTGGGAGGCTGCATTTCATGATGCTCTCATCCGCAGTGACTGCGTGCTCAGTCACATTCGGGTCCACCAGTGGGGGTTTCCGTTGTGCATCCTCTTCAAAGAAGATGAAAATGGGTAGACTTGGAAAGGCATAGGGTTGTTGTCTCGGCCAGGTCAACCCGAAACGGCTGGTTCACCCTAATTTTGATGTTCTGCAAAGATCTGATTCCCCTAAGAGAAGTGGCGCTAATTTTCTGTGCATGCAACGAGGACAAACTGGGATGGGATCAGCCTTTTTGGATTGCCGTGGGTGAATCTGTAATCCCAGGAGTAACACCAGCAAATCTGTATTGATAGAAAAGCGGTGGATGGATGCGTGGAGTAGCCAAGCAATAGAGGTTGTAGAGGTAACACAGGAGCACAAGTCAAGAAAGCCTGGGACACGTGCATAGGATCCCTGGAAGTGAGAAAGTGAGGGTGAAGCCTAAACGTCAGCTCCGGTCTGCAGTGCTGCATCAGAAATGGGTAGATTAGGTGGCCTGTGTAGAGCATTCTGGGAGCTGTAGTCCATAGACGAAGATTCCAGACATTACTGGAATTCTGGGGGTAGCACTCAAACGCTAATGCGATTCTGTCTGTGCATGTGAACAAAATGCCTAGGGGCGGATTTTAAAAGGGTTACGCGCGTAATATACGCGCGTAACCCTTTTAAACCCCTCCTACGCGTGCTGAGCCTATTTTGTATAGGCCCGGCGACGCGCGCAAGCCCCGGGACGCGCATAGGTCCTGGGGCTTGAAAAAAGGTCCGGGGGCGGGGCAGGGGGTGGGACTGAGGCCTCCGGCACAGCGGCCGTGCCGGGGGATCGTGCGCCGGCACTTGACCGGCCCGCGCAACCTACGCCTGCCCAGAGGCAGGCGTAAATAAAAAATAAAGGTGGGGAGGGTGGAATTAGGTAGGGCTGGGGGGGCGGGTGAGGTAGGGGAAGGGAGGGGAAGGTGGGGGGATGGAAGGAAAGTTCCCAATCGGAGCGGCCTTGGAGGGAACGGGGAAAGCCATCGGGGCTCCCCGAGGGCTCGGCGTGCGCAAGGTGCACAAGTGTGCACCCCCTTGCACGTGCTGACCCCGGATTTTATAACATGCGAGCGGCTGCGCACGCATGTTATAAAATCGGGCGTAGATACGAAAATCTGGCCCATAAGGCATAGGGCTGTACATTTGTTTTAAACCAGCGTGCATTTGGTTATGAATAACTCAGCTTTCTATTTTCTATGAACGAAACAAACTGAAAATTGACTTAGCCGAAACTATCTGGATTTTTTGGGTTCATTCGAAAAAAATGGGGGGGAGGGGGGGTAGCGCCCTTCCCAGACCTCCCTGGCCTCCCTCCCCCGGAGCTAAAACAGGGCCTCCCCGGCCCCCGCTTGCCCCTTCCACGGGGTCCTTCATGCAGAAAAGGGCACGAGTGATCCCCCCGTTGCTCCTCCCTTCTTGTGCCGGCCGGCCGTGCCGCTGACCATACGGAGGTGTAGCCGAGTGGCGAAATGGGGCCAGCCGGCTCCAGGACCAGCACCGTTTTATTTTACCGCTGTGCGTTTTACAGCCGTAAGACACTGGCCCCGGCCTCAGGGCTGGACCGCGCCACTGTCCGGCAGGAGTCGGAAGGGCAGCAATGACCGGGGATCACTTCCGCTCTTTTCTGTGTTAAGACCCCTGTGGAGCTGGGAAAGGGGGGAGGGGTGGCTGCAGAGGTTGGAGGTGCTCAGAGAGCCCCTAGCTCTGTAATAGGGAGGGTAACTTTCAAATAACTCTGCACTATCCCATCTCTGCCCATTTGTGGGCCTGCAGAGAGCTGTAGCGTTTTCTAGCCTGTGTGCATCTGGTCCCTGCAGATTAGAAAATATGTGTATGTGATACGTGCAAACGTTTCAGCACGGGTGAATATCAGCAAAGCATTTCTACCTACTTTATAAACATAAAGTGTATCATTTACATGCAGAAAAGAAGCACAACATGCACATGTAATCACCCTGATTTATATGTGCAAATCCTATGTTTTCTAATATGCACGCATACTTGAAATCACCAGTTTGCCGATACCTCCACCAGTTCACCCAGTCCATCTCCAGTTCATTGAGACCCTCCTAATAATTCACCCTGAACTCCCCCCAGACCTCCCACCCATCAATAGCAGACAGACGAGTCCAGGGGTGGATTGGTCTATCGGGGATCGGGCTTCCCCTGGTGGCCTGGTCGCTCCCATCACATGGTTTGTTTGTTTATTCTTAAAAGCTTCCCGCCAAAGAAAATGAGATGGGCTGCTGCGGCCTGAACAGAGGTCTACAAAGTTGCACAGAGCCAATCAAGCCGCACCAGAAGTGAGGCCTGTGGGCCCTGGCAGAGCACATCCTGACACAGTGGAAGTGAGGCCTGTGGACCGCGGCAAAGCCCATCCTGACACAGTGGAAGTGAGGCCTGTGGGCCGCGGCAGAGCCCATCCTGACACAGTGGAAGTGAGGCCTGTGGGCCACGGCAAAGCCCATCCTGACACAGTGGAAGTGAAGCCTGTGGGCCACGGCAGAGCCCATCCTGACACAGTGGAAGTGAAGCCTGTGGGCCGCAGCAGAGCCCATCCTGACAGTGGAAGTGAAGCCTGTGGGCCACGGAAAAGCCCATCCTGACACAGTGGAAGTGAGGCCTGTGGGCCACGGCAGAGCCCATCCTGCTGAGGGCGAAAGTAAGGCCTGCAAGGCCGCGTAATCTCCTTCCACCTCCATTCAGGGAGTGAGGAGCAGCACTGTGATTCAAAATCAGCAAAGAGAAGGCCCAGAAAAAAGTGGGAGGCCTAAAAGACACGTGTGTGTGAGAGAGCCTGCATGTGTGTGTGTGAGAACCTGGTTGTGTGACAGTGACAGAGCCTGTGTATGTGTGAGAGACTGCGTATTTATGAGACAGCGAGAAAGCCTGCATGTGTCTGTGAGAGCGAGAGGGCCTGTGTGTATGTAACAGTGTGTGTGTGAGGGGAGAGAGAGATTAAAGATTGTGAGGCCCCCATCCCCCAATCCAAACAATCTGTTGGTGATTGGAAATCAAAAGATCCCAGGTATAGAAACCTGGAGATTTTTAATGCTATTATTTGTAATTTGGGATATTTCATGTGTCTGCTGTTTGAAATATTTGGTATTTGGGAAATATTAGAAAAAATGTATGAGTCATTATAATTATTGGATGTTCATTGGTTGTTGCCTGCTTCATAATTTTATTCTTTTTATTAATATGGTTTCAGTAGTATGAATGATGTTTTATTGCTTTATTGCTTAATTGCTTTATTGCTTAATGTTTTTTGAGGAATGATGATGTTTCTGTTTTTCCACTGTTGCACTGAATAATGCAGTCAGGTTTGCTGTGCTTTCCAGAGCATATGAGTGAGCGAGAGTGAGTGAGCCAGTGAGCCAGTGAGCATGTGTGTGAGTGAGAGAGAACGAGCGTACCATTGAGCAAATGTGTGAGCAAGAGGACTATTTAAACCAGTGAGCATGTGTATGAGCAAGAGCGAGTCAGTGAACAAGTGTGTAAGCCAGAGTTTGTGAGCCAGTCAACATGCATGTGAGAGAGAATATAAGGGAGTTTGTGTGAGAATGGAAATATATGTTAGAGTGTCTGTTTAAAGTATATGAGAGAGAGGAGAAAGTTTGTCCATAGCTCCTATCCCTGACTAATCAATGACAATCTCAGGGTGACTTGAGTCTAAAGTTCCCAGGTATGGAGAGCAAGGGATAATTTTTTAGCCTTACTTTTAATTATTGGTTGCTATTTGATGGGTCTGCTGTTTTGAAATATTTTATTGATGTTTGGAAAATTTAAAAAACAATATCATATGTTTTTAATCATTGGATGTTCTATTCATCAGTTGCTTTAAAATATTTATTCTTTTTATGAATATGGTTTTATTATTATGATGGTTTATATATCTTGATGTTATTGTTTGATGATTAATGAGGAATGGTGATGTTTCTGTTTTTTTTCATTCTTGCACTGCCTACAGACTCTTATGGTTTTAAATTCAGTTTTTTCTGCATGTTTCTAGTTATAATTTATTATTTTTTTATTCTGAATTTGGTGAGGGTCTTTGAGCTATTCTGCTAGCATGTAATTTCTGTGTAGGGATCTATAACAGCTTGGCTTGTTCTGTTTTCCTAATATCGGGTGTATTGGTGTTTTAGGGCCTGGTGTAATATTTGCAGTGTTGCCCTTTCATAGGTAGGGTTGTTACTGTTTGAGTGCTAGCAGTCAGTGCTGTTTTCATATGGGAGATTTACTATATTGTAATTCAGTTTACTTAAAGCTTTCTGAAGGCTGACATGCTTTATGATAGTCCTAATACCAAATGACTGTAGGTGTCTTTTTTTTTGCAAAATTTTCTGATTGGTACAGTGCATGTAAATAATATACATGTTGTAAGTGGTATTTTTACCTGAGAACACTGAATGTCCTTTCATGTAAAATCTGTTACTATAAGTGCATATTTTTAAATTATTTGTGGGAAGGGTGGGACCTGTGCAAGGCTGCAAGGCTCACCTATGATGTCTAATACCCTTGCACCAGCCCTGGCTCCACAAGGAAAAGCAGGATGCCATCTGGAGCTGTGCTACTTTGGGTTAGTGGCTCTCCCCTGTCTCGGCCAGGGCTTAATTTTCTCTTTTTATAAGCTCGGGGAACAGTAGGGGTCACTTCTGGTTCCTTCCTCCCCTGGGATCGGTAGGCAGAGCCGAGCCTGGGGAACCCTAAAAGCAGCAGACTGGGTAGCCTGCAGTCATTGGGAATGCACTGGAGTGGTGGGAGGGTTGCAGAGAAGTGGAGGCAAGCTACAGGCACAGGAAGAAAGGGGGCAAGCCAGGAGGAAGTGCCTGTGCAGTGTTGGGGAGGCTTCTGGCTGAGGTGACTGCACTGAGCTCTGAGAGAAGCAGCTGGCGGTGGAACCAGTGAGTCTGCTACAGAATGGGATTGGGAAAGGGAGGGGCTGCTGCAGAATGGGGAAGAGCTGGCAGCAAGCAAGAACTTTACATCATGATGCAGCAGTGCTGGAATGAGGGGAAAATCACTGTGAGCACGTAAGCAGCAGCACAACAGCAGCATGTCAGAGAGAGTGTTTGTGTGTCTGTGTCACATAGATTGAGAGAGAGAGAGAGACCCACACCCATACACACTTTGTGTGCGGGTATCTTTCTCTCTGACACAGACACACACTCAGTATATTGGTGGGTCTTTGTGTATGAGAGAGAATGTGTCTTTGTTTGTGTCAGAGTGTATGTGCCAATAAAATTTCTGCAATCTAAAAATATGTTTGTGATTGAGTGTGTGTGCGTGTGTGTTTCTGACACTGACTGGCAGCGTCATTACTTGCAATTCATTCAAGAGCCAGACCAGGAATCCAGGATAAACTCTATAATACATAGAGATATAAGCAGATGTGTAGGGGGCCCAACCATTTTGCATGGATGGAACGGGGGCTGCAGCTCTGCCTACCCCGGTCTAGAATGTGCTCAACTTCTTAGTTATTTAGGAAAGATGACCGGTAGATGTGTATTTGGATTTTCAGAAGGTGTTTGACAAAGTTCCTCATGAGAATGTGTGTCCAACACACATACACACACACACACATATTCACTCTTTCGCATACTCCATCTCTTATATACATGCCTATGCTTTCACATACACTTGCTCTCTTTCTCTCACAGACACATCATGTGTGTGTGTGTGTGTGTGTATGTGTGTGTGAACATGCCTGTGAGAACCTATATGTGATTCATAGGCTCTCACAGACACACATATACACACACACCCACACCCACATGCACTTGCACACAAGCTCTGACACAGAAACAATGCATACATATGCACTCAAACTCTCACATAGACACACAAAGTCTCACATAGACACAGATGCATACACATGAACACAAGCTCTGACACATATACACTCAAGCTCTCTCACACACACACACTCACTTGCACACAAGCTCTCACACAGACACACATGCATTCACAAGTATACAAGCTCTGATACAGACAGGCATCATAGTGGATAACACATTGAAATCGTCGGTTCAGTGTGCTGCGGCAGTCAAAAAAGCAAACAGAATGTTGGGAATTATTAGAAAGGGAATGGTGAATAAAACGGAAAATGTCATAATGCCTCTGTATCGCTCCATGGTGAGACCGCACCTTGAATACTGTGTACAATTCTGGTTGCCGCATCTAAAAAAAAATATAGTTGCGATGGAGAAGGTACAGAGAAGGGCGACCAAAATGATAAGGGGAATGGAACAGCTCCCATATGAGGAAAGACTAAAGAGGTTAGGACTTTTCATCTTGGAGAAGAGTCGGCTGAGGGGGGATATGATAGAGGTGTTTAAAATCATGAGAGGTTTAGAACAGGTAGATGTGAATCGGTTATTTACTCTTTCAAATAATAGAAAGACTAGGGGGCACTCCATGAAGTTAGCATGTGGCACATTTAAAACTAATTAGAGAAAGTTCTTTTTCACTCAATGCACAATTAAACTCTGGAATTTGTTGCCAGAGGATGTGGTTCGTGCAGTTAGTATAGCTGTGTTTAAAAAAGGATTGGATAAGTTCTTGGAGGAGAAGTCCATTACCTGCTATTAATGGAGTTCTCTTAGAAAATAGCCACAGCTATTACTAGCAATGGTAACATGAAATAGACTTAGATTTTGGGTACTTGCCAGGTTCTTATGGCCTGGATTGGCCTCTGTTGGAAACAGGATGCTGGGCTTGATGGACCCTTGGTCTGACCCAGTATGGCATGTTCTTATGTTCTTATGTAAGCACACAGGCTCTCACAGGCACACATGCATCCACATGCACACAAGCTGTCACACAGACGCGCACACACACACACTTACTTGCTCACAAGCTATCACACAGACACACACAAGCACACAGGCTCTCACACAGACACGTCCTTTCTCCAGGCCACGGTGGGATAGGCTTCACCGCGGCCCCCTCCATCTTCTTCATTTCGGGCCGTGGTGGGATGAGCTCCACAGGCCAGTGGTGTAGCCAGAACTGAGTTTTTGGGTGGGCCCAAGGTTACAAGGGTGGGCAGTAAGCATCCAGGTCTGAACCCCACTAGCTGTGATCTTATTGATAAATAATGCCTTAGCCTGCATCTTACAATGGGTTCCTAAGTAGTCTACAACAGCCCTTATGCATCATGAGTGAAACATTTTAGAATATTTTAACTCTATTATTTCAAGCACTTACCAATATTAAGAATTCCTTATTAATCTGTATTAATGTATTTTATATTTATTGCAATTAATTAAATAAACAAGAATATCAGGTAAAAAGCAAAGAACACAAACATCAGATCCAATCAATTATGTCATAAAACAAATATCAATGTATTCTTTCTCGAATCTCTTTCCAGAAAGGCAGAGATCACCCTAACTACAATAAATAGCAATAATCATGAGAAGGGTGCAGAGCAAAACTACGACAATTTGCATTACAACCCAACATGAAAAAAGGCTATATTCAAATTCTGGGGTCACTTCATCAAAAAAAAAACAAACCCATCCACTGCTAAACATTTTGTGAAGTAACACAAACCTTTACAAAAAAAAAAAAAAAGGCGGTTAGAACCTTCCCATACCATATCCTAACAGCACTGCCTGTCAGGACTCAAATAACAGCAACCTTATGAAAAAGAAGCAATGCAAATCCTACACCAGGCCCTAGAACATTAATATACCACCTACTAGGTAACAGAACAAGCTGGACTGCCACAAACCCCTACAGAGAACTACACGCTAGCACCTCAGTCACACCCAGGCAGAACCCAGACCGACTCTTACCTAATACAGAAATAAGGGACTGCAATTTAGAACTAGAAACATGCAAACAAAACCAAAATAGAAAGCCTGAGAAACCAGACTCTGAACAGTGGAAGGCAAAAGAGCAAAATACAAAATTATAAGAAATGAACGTACACAAAGATGGCAGATTCCAATTGCTAAAATCTCAAAATATTTTTGTTTACCTTTGTTGTCTGTTCTTTTTATTTTTCTAATCAGTTGGTCCAGGTCTCTTTATCCACTTCCCCTTGTCAATCTTTTCCTAATTCTTTCCCCAGGGTCACTCTTCTCTTTCTGTTTCTTCTCTCTCCTATCTTCTTCCCTTCCTCTCTCACACAAAGGCTCATGCTTTCTCTCACAGACTCCCTTACACACACAAGCTCTCGCTCTCACATGTTCTACCACACACAGACAAGCTCTCACTCACACACCCAGGCTCTCATCCTCAAACACACATCCAGGTTCTCATTCCCACATACTCTCACCCAGGCGCCCATTCTCACATACTCTCACCCAGGCGCCCATTCGTACATACAAACACTCAGGCACCCATTCCCACATACAAACTCCCAGGTTCTCATTCCCACATACTCACACCCACGTTCCCATTCTCACATACTCTCACCCAGGCGCCCATTCGTACATACAAACACCCAGGCGCCCATTCGTACATACAAACACCCAGGCGCTCATTCCCACATACTCACACCCAAGTTCCCATTCATACATACAAACACCCAGGTGCTCATTCGTACATACAAACACTTAGGTTCCCATTCTCGCATGCTCACACCCAGGTTCCCATTCTCACATATTCACACCCAGCCACCCATTCGCACAGACTCACACCCAGGTTCCCATTCTCCCATCCTCACATCCAGGCTCCCATTCTCACATGCTCACACCCAGGTTCCCATTCGTACATACAAACACCCAGGTTCCCATTCTTACATACACACTTCCATTTTCACACACACACACACGCACTGGGGCTCACCACCAAACCCCTTCTTTGCCGCCACGGAGATGGGGTCCCTTGGCGGCCTTGCTTCGGCTGGCAGGATGACATCTTCACCACCACGGGGATGGGCTCTCATGGCGGCCTTGCTTCAGCGGGTTTTCACCGCCATGGCGACAGGCTCCTGCGGCAGCCTCGCTTTGGCGGGTCTTCCTCGCTGCCACAGGGATGGGCTCCCATGACGGCCTTGCTTCAGCAGGTGTTCTTCACTGCCCTGTGGCCTCTTCTGCTGCTGCTGTCAGTTGAGCTCTGCCTGCGGCCCAGCGGCCTCTCCTGCTGCCACCACCCTCCCAGGAGCGCCGCCCTGTGCAAATGCACGGTGTGCACACCCAGTCAAGCTGGGCCTGGTGACTAGCAGGGTGCTGAATGCTGTCAATGTTGTAGATAGGGGTAACTTCTATGGATTTTGCACTGCGGGTTTCATTAGGGGAGCAATTACAGCAGGTTTTGCAGAGGAGAACAAGTACCATTCGTTCTACAGGTAGGGAGCAAAGTCCCTTGGATTTTGCAGAAGGAAGAGATTTTGCAGCAGTTCAGATTTTCTCTGCTTCTATCTTTGTCCTCTTGTACCCTGTAGACTGTGTCTCTGAATCGCACCTCACCTCCGCTCACAAGCTGGCGCTTGGATACCGGTGCTGGAAGGCTGCTAGCTTTCTGGATGAATCGTGAGGAGACTGTGCTCCCCCCCTCCAAGCAGCACCAACGCCATGGGGAACAGGACATGGGCTTATTACATTAATACAGGCTAACAGTGCCCTGAGACAGGACACTAAGGAGCAAATTCAGCTAAAGGTCTTGGGGTTTTTTTTTTCAGAAAATTGTTTACTGCTGTGAGTTTCCTTCATTGATGTTCCGATTATTTTTTTTTAATTGTTGTTATATTTAGATCCTTAGAACAAACAGTGCTGAAGAAGTTAAGGATCTGATTCACTAAAGCTCCTTTGCCATTCTGAATCTAATGGCGGGGGAGCTCAGTAAGGCAAGCCCTGACTTACCAGTGACCAGAGGCTGGCACCTCGGGGTGGAAAAGAGGCTTTTGATGCTGAATAACTTTCACTTTCTGCGTAAGTCTGCCTACAGCGTTCAACTCAGCCCCCCCATCTCCCCTCCGCCCCATCAGATTGTGAAATAATTATAAGGGACCCTACGATCCCTTACTGACTACGTAGCCCTCAATTGGCAGAGCGTCCCTAAGGGTCTCTTTTTCCAGGTGGGCCTGGATTGGGCGCCGTCTTCTATGAGAGTGGGTGGTGGTAGCTCGACTGTTGGAGAGGAAGGAAGAGAGCAGATAATGAACACTTTTAGGCTCCGTGGCCTATCCAGTGGGTCTGGGGCTTTGGTTTCAGCAGAACTGGCAGACACTCTCCTTTCAGGGAGAAGAGGTTTTTTTTTTTGGCTCAGGTTTTTTTTTGGAGGTTTTTGTTTATTTTTTAGATCTGTTCCTACCTCAGGAGGAAAGTCTGCGGAAGGGCAGGACTGCGAACTGTTTGCCCCCCGCTGTACGAGTAGAAGGGAGGGCCTGCGGCATCCTCTGCTACAACAGAAAGTTTCCTCATTTTGGTGAAGAACATTTTTTCCATTACGTTGGGAGGACAATTTTGCCACCAAGTCCGGCCCCACCGGGGAAAGGAGAGAGATTTTGTCTGGAGGCTCTGTCATCAGAAACCCACCTTTGACATTTAACAGCAGGAGACTGCCGGGGTCCGCTCCCTACCTGCCCCATGATCATCACCAGCTTGAGAACTGGCATCCTTCCTCTCTTCTTTCTTGTATGAAGAGTTGATGGAATTATCATTTTTTTTTTTTTTTTTTGTGAATTGAGCTTGTCGAGCCTCTTGGTTACGGTAAACGTTTTGGAGCATCGAACTCAAGGGTCTCCCCTGTTTCTTCTGGGTGAACCGAGCCCCAAGCTAGGACTTCAGCGTTGTGAGCACTTCTTGACTACCTGAGCCCCACCCCCGAGAGTCTAGGGCCCTGAAGATTTATCTCCCCCCCCCCCACCCCCACCCGGCTTATTGAGACGGAACATAAGAGAGAGGGGAACTGTGAATAAGAGCACATAGCCAGCTAAGTTTTTTAACCAAAGATTGCTAAGTTTTTTTAACCAAAGATTGTTTTTTTTAACCAAAGATTGCTTCCACAAATTACATATTCTGAAAAGAATTAAACCACTTTTCCACGCTCAGGACTTTAGAACAATCTTGCAAGCAATAATCTTTTCCAAACTAGATTATTGCAACTCACTACTACTAGGCCTCCCAGCTTCCTACACCAAACCCCTACAAATGGTTCAGAACTCCGCGGCCAGAGTCCTTACAAACTCCAGGAAAATCGACCACATCTCACCGATCCTCAAAGACCTTCATTGGTTACCGATCCACTACAGAATCATGTACAAGACTATCAATATCATCCACAAGGCTATCAACCAACACACTCAACTCGACCTACAAATACCACTTAAAAAACACACCTCCGCCAGACCCATCAGGGAATACTACAAAGAGTCACTCCAAATTCCTCATGCCAAAACCTACCAACATAAATCCTTGAGTCTCGGAGCCTTCTCTTCAGCAGGTCCAACACTATGGAACTCTATCCCACCTGACTTGAGACAAGAACCATGCACTCTAACATTTAGGAAAAGACTAAAAACTTGGCTTTTCAAAAAAGCATTCCCAGGCCTTGATTAAAACCTCCACCCTTCAGCACAAATGTATTCAAAAATTGGATCAAAATAAGAATCCACCAACCACAAACTTATACTCAGCACAATATTATCATCACTCACAACAGTGTCATATCTATTCACTTGGGTGTCATATTTATTCACTTGGCTATATTTATTTACTGCGTCATATCTATCCACAGTCATATTTACTCACGTTGTCTCATTTACTCACAACTATGTTACTTGATGCAACTGGCTGATTTGTAAATATCTCTTT
Organism: Rhinatrema bivittatum; assembly: GCF_901001135.1. Classification (NCBI taxonomy): domain Eukaryota; kingdom Metazoa; phylum Chordata; class Amphibia; order Gymnophiona; family Rhinatrematidae; genus Rhinatrema; species Rhinatrema bivittatum. Next base: position 20,969,729 of record NC_042622.1, read on the forward strand.
ATTCACTTTCTCCCCCCCTTTTCTGATCCTAGTTAATTTTCCCTGTTTTATTGTAACTTTCTCACATCCTTATTATTGTTTTACTGTATTTAAAGTTTCAATTGGGAAATTTGTTTATTATGTTATGCTTTACCCTACACACATTGTTAGCTGTAAACCGGGTTGATGTGATATTAGTCATGAAACTCGGTATAACAAAAATAATTAATAAATAAATAATAAATATTTTGTTTATTTATTTACATATTTATTTATCAATACTTATATCCTGCATATAACGCATTTGTGCTATGCAGATTGCAAAGTAAAACTTTCTTCCATAAATTACAATAAAATAAACCACATTCATTAAAACTAAATAAAAAAAAAATACAGTTACTAACACTGGCATTATTTCAAGAACTAATATTTGGACCCTGGGCATGCTGCTTGAAAAAGTCACTCTTCGGCATTTCCCGGAAATTTACAATCTCCTCTACGGCCCGCAGGGAGGTCGTTTCATGAAATGAGCCCTGACCTGAAAAGGCTCGGCTATGCGTTTGAGATGGTCAGGGCCTGTTTGCTGAAGGCACCCGAGGGAAAAGCTTATTTTGAGATCTAATAAGTTAGGCGGCTGGAAGTCAGCCGGATAAACCCGGGGCGTTCCGGTGTATGTACTGAGCCTTTGTCTTAGCTGCATCTTGCTGGCAATAAAAGTCTATCTTTACGGATCAGTTGTCTGGACCTCCTTACTGACTAAAAAGAGACGGTTACATTGGGAGGAGCTGAGTTAGCCAGCTGCACTATTGAGTAGACCTCCAAAGTTAGCCGGATAAGTTTGCTATCCGGACCGTGTCTGAACATGGGCCTCGATAGAATTAACCAAAGGCTTGTGTAAATGGCTAGCGTTGCAGTTTCTTACGGAACCGCTTCACATTCAGGTTAAAATGTAATTCAGGTGGCAGAGCTTTCCCTAACCCAGGACCCGTGCCTCGTTCATTGAAGGGATAAGCAGTGACTCTTGATTCTGAGAACGTAAGGGAGGCTGAGGTGCACAGGGATGTAAAATATCCCTCGAATATTGCGGCTTCCCGTGATTCGCTTGGGATTCCGACGGTGCCATCGCGTGGTTCCCAGATCACAGATCGCGGCTTGAAGGTGACCTGGGCCCACCTCCGGAGACCCCCTGTCGATTTTGCTGAAGAGCAAAACCCATCACTTAGGCCCCTCTCTGCTTTCTCCCCCCATATCACTAGCCAGTACTGGCAGTGCCACCACCACCATAGTGCCGACCGGCTCAAGATCAGAGCGCAGGCTGCTCTTAACTGACATAAGTTATTGGTGGAAAAAAACGTGAGGCCTTACGTAGCCCCAGTGTTGCAGGATTCAGTTCCCCTCATCCCAAAATGAAACTGGCACAGATAACCCGCTCCCAGAAATTCTCTCAGCTTGTCTGGAATTAGGATTTGATGTTCACAAGTACAGTACAACACTCTGTTCTCTTCCTTTTTTGCTGCTTTTCATGCCCTGTAGGTTATTTATTTAATTGCTAAATTAAGCAGGTTCCAAAGCACCAGCCCGATGTCTTATTATTTCATCAGACAAGTCAGCTCAAGCAGCAAGCCAAAGGGGGCTACAAACTCTTGGGTCCTGCGTGTGCCCTGGCCCCTTGGCAAGTGAAATGACAAGACTGGGAAAGTGGAGGGCTGGGTGCTCCGAGCGGCTGTCATGGCGGAGGGGGGCCTGGGCAGGGGGGCGGAGCCTCAGAGAGGCCGGGCAGTCTGGAGCCGATGCCTTCTGCCTGAAGTGGCCGCCATTCTCCGCGGGTTTGGGCCCTCGGGCACAGGCAGCCGCCGGAGGCTGGAAATGGAGCAGGACCCAGGAGCGGAGCCAAGAACCAGGACTGGAGCTCAGAACCGGGAACACGCATGAAGTGGGCCAGGCAAAGGGGGTAACACCGAGCGAACTCTATGAGAACCTGGGGACCAGCAAAGGTGCGTCAGGCTAGGGCTGGTTACCTTCGGTTTGGGACACATCAAATGCTGGTCCAATCGGGAGCCTGTGGAGGCGGGGCTCCCTACAAATCAAATGCTGGCCCAATCGGGAGCCTGTGGAGGCGGGGCTCCCTACAAATCAAATGCTGGTCCAATCGGGAGCCTGTGGAGGCGGGGCTCCCTACACATCAAATGCTGGTCCAATCGGGAGCCCGTGGAGGCGGGGCTCCCTACACATCAAATGCTGGTCCAATCGGGAGCCCGTGGAGGCGGGGCTCCCTACAAATCAAATGCTGGTCCAATCGGGAGCCTGTGGAGGCGGGGCTCCCTACAAATCAAATGCTGGTCCAATCGGGAGCCTGTGGAGGCGGGGCTCCCTACAAATCAAATGCTGGTCCAATCGGGAGCCTGTGGAGGCGGGGCTCCCTACACATCAAATGCTGGTCCAATCGGGAGCCTGTGGAGGCGGGGCTCCCTACACATCAAATGCTGGTCCAATCGGGAGCCTGTGGAGGCGGGGCTCCCTACACATCAAATGCTGGTCCAATCGGGAGCCTGTGGAGGCGGGGCTCCCTAGCTTTGCTTAGCTCGATATTTCCTACAGGATTCTTGGTGAGTCAGAGTCCCTGCAGCTCCACTGCAGGACACCCGGGGCAGCAGGCTTGAGCTGCCCCTGACAGAGTCCCACTTCTGTTGGCGCTGTCCAGGCATTTACAGACACTAGGTCACAAAACACCTGGGATAACTGACATTTCATAGCTTACTTGAGTGGTACCCAGCTAAAAGTCCAGGGATCCAAAGCGACTAATTAACTAACAGACCAATGTAATAAGCTGCAATAACATGAGGCATTAATGGCCTATGTTAATCACATGCAAATGAGTTCAAAGAAACAAAACATATTAGATCTCTTGCGTTAATGTGGCTATTATCATTAAAAATAAAAAAAGAACTTAACTATACCTTCAGGAGGTATATAGCTAATTTTCCTGTGATTATGGTTCTGCGATGACATTTACATATTTTAACATATGCTATTTTGCTATGCAAAGAAAGGTAATGAGCTGATTTACATAATTTATGCAGCTGATTACTTTGCAATAGCTAAATAACGCACATAAGATTTCGCAAACAGAATAGCGCGTTGTTTGCAATTTTAGTGCAAATTAACACCTTTGCGAACAACGGCGTGCTTTAGTACAACTGTTAGGATCGTGGACCCTTGGGCCGGCTGAGATGGCAGATGTAGTGCTGTGGAAACCCACAGTGGGCGTCACAGCCGGGAGGCGGCGCTGAGGAGAGACTTCGAAGAGGGCTTCACCACAGGAGGAGCCCATAGGGACCCGGGCCTCTTGGTCTTAGGTGGATCCTATGCGACCAAGGTTCAGAAGAGCAGCCTGCCGAGGTATCTGACGATGAGACGCCCAGGAGGTCAGGAGAGACTTCACCCTTGGAAGCCCGCGGTCCCCCCGGGAGGAGCCCGTGAGGACCCGAGCCGCTGGGGCTTAGGAGAAACCTCCGGGCGGGTGAAGAAGAAGTACCTGCGGCAGTGGAGAGAGACGAAGCCGAAGTCCAGAACAAGCCAAGGTCGGGAGCCAGAAGTCAGATGTCGAATGCCAAAACCAGGGACGGAAGCTGAAGCCGGAGTTGCAGAACGAAGCAAGGTCATAAGAACATAAGAACATAAGAAATTGCCATGCTGGGTCAAACCAAGGGTCCATCAAGCCCAGCATCCTGTTTCCAACAGAGGCCAAACCAGGCCACAAGAACCTGGCAATTACCCAAACACCTAGAAGATCCCATGCTACTGATGCAATTAATAGCAGTGACTATTCCCTAAGTAAACTTGATTAATAGCAGTTAATGGACTTCTCTTCCAAGAACTTATCCAAACCTTTTTTGAACCCAGCTACACTAACTGCACTAACCACATCCTCTGGCAACAAATTCCAGAGATTTATTGTGCGTTGAGTGAAAAAGAATTTTCTCCGATTAGTCTTAAATGTGCTACTTGCTAACTTCATGGAATGCCCCCTAGTCCTTCTATTATTCGAAAGTGTAAATAACCGAGTCACATCTACTCGTTCAAGACCTCTCATGATCTTAAAGACCTCTATGATATCCCCCCTCAGCCGTCTCTTCTCCAAGCTGAACAGCCCTAACCTCTTCAGCCTTTCCTCATAGGGGAGCTGTTCCATCCCCTTTATCATTTTGGTTGCCCTTCTCTGTACCTTCTCCATTGCAACTATATCTTTTTTGAGATACGGCGACCAGAATTGTACACAGTATTCAAGGTGTGGTCTCACCATGGAGCGATATAGAGGCATTATGACATTTTCCGTTTTATTAACCATTCCCTTCCTAATAATTCCTAACATTTTATTTGCTTTTTTTGACTGCTGCAGCACACTGAGCTGACGATTTCAATGTATTATCTACTATGACGCCTAGATCTCTTTCTTGGGTGGTAGTTCCTAATATGGAACCTAACATCGTGTAACTACAGCTAGGGTTATTTTTCCCTATATGCAACACCTTGCACTTGTCCACATTAAATTTCATCTGCCATTTGGATGCCCAATCTTCCAGTCTTGCAAGGTCCTCCTGTAATGTATCACAGTCTGCTTGTGATTTAACTACTCTGAATAATTTTGTATCATCTGCAAATTTGATAACGTCACTCATTGTATTCCTTTCCAGATCATTGATATATATATTGAAAAGCACCGGTCCAAGTACAGATCCCTGAGGCACTCCACTGTTTACCCTTTTCCACTGAGAAAATTGACCATTTAGTCCTACTCTCTGTTTCCTGTCTTTTAACCAGTTTGTAATCCACGAAAGGACATCGCCTCCTATCCCATGACTTTTTAGTTTTCGTAGAAGCCTCTCATGAGGGACTTTGTCAAACGCCTTCTGAAAATCCAAATACACTACATCTACCGGTTCACCTTTATCCACATGTTTATTAACCCCTTCAAAAAAATGAAGCAGGTTTGTTAGGCAAGACTTCCCTTGGGTAAATCCATGTTGACTGTGTCCCATTAAATCATGTCTTTCTATATGCTCTACAATTTTGATCTTGAGGATAGTTTCCACTATTTTTCCCGGCACTGAAGTTAGGCTCACTGGTCTATAGTTACCCGGATCACCCCTGGAGCCTTTTTTAAATATTGGGGTTACATTGGCCACCCTCCAGTCTTCAGGTACAATGGATGATTTTAATGATAGGTTACAAATTTTAACTAATAGGTCAGAAATTTCATTTTTGAGTTCCTTTAGTACCCTGGGATGCATACCATCCGGTCCAGGTGACTTGCTACTCTTTAGTTTGTCAATCTGGCCTACTATATCTTCCAGGTTGACAGTGATTTCGTTCAGTTCGTCTGACTCATCACCCCTGAAAACCAACTCCGGAACTGGTATCTCCCCAACATCCTCACTAGTAAACACGGAAGCAAAGAATTCATTTAGTCTTTCTGCAATGGCCTTATCTTCCCTAAGAGCCCCTTTAACCCCTCGGTCATCTAATGGTCCAACCGACTCCCTCACAGGTTTCTTGCTTTGGATATATTTAAAAAAGTTTTTATTATGAGTTTTTGCCTCTATGGCCAACTTCATTTCAAATTCTCTCTTCGCTTGTTTTATCAATGTTTTACACTTAACTTGACAATGCTTATGTTTTATCCTATTTTCTTCAGATGGATCTTTCTTCCAATTTTTGAAGGATGATTTTTTGGCTAAAATAGCCTCTTTCACCTCACCTTTTAACCATGACGGTAATCGTTTTGCCTTCCTTCCACCTTTCTTAATGCGTGGAATACATATGGACTGCGCCTCTAGGATTGTATTTTTAAACAATGTCCAAGCCTGTTGAACACTTTTAACCTTTGCAGCTGCACCTTTCAGTTTTTTTCTGACTATTTTCCTCATTTTATCAAAGTTTCCCTTTTGAAAGTTTAGTGTTAGAGCTGCAGATTTACTTATTGTCCCCCTACCAGTTATTAGTTTAAATTTGATCATGTTATGATCACTGTTGCCAAGTGGCCCCACCACCGTTACCTCTCTCACCAAATCCTGTGTTCCACTAAGAATTAAATCTAAAATAGCTCCCTCTCTTGTTGGTTCCTGAACCAATTGCTCCATGAAACAATCATTTATTACATCCAGGAACTTTATATCTCTAGCAAGTCCTGATGTTACATTTACCCAGTCAATATTGGGGTAATTGAAATCTCCCATTATTATTGCACTGCCAAATTGGTTTGCTTCCCTGATTTCTCTTAGCATTTCATCATCTGTCTGACCATTTTGTCCAGGTGGACGGTAGTATACTCCTATCACTATACTCTTACCCAACACACATGGGATTTCTACCCATATAGATTCTACTGAGCATTTAGTCTCTTGTATGATCTTTAGCCTGTTGGACTCTATACCCTCCCGGACATAAAGTGCCACACCCCCACCAAGTTGATCCTCCCTATCATTGCGATATAATTTGTACCCTGATATAGCACTGTCCCATTGGTTATCCTCCTTCCACCAAGTTTCTGTGATGCCAATTATGTCAATCTCATCATTTGCTGCTATACACTCTAACTCTCCCATCTTACTTCTTAGACTTCTGGCATTGGCATATAGACATTTCAAAGTGTGTTTTTTGTTTGTTTTAACAACCTGCTTTTCAGTTGTTTGGGATAATTCGGAAATCATTAGTTTTGGTGATTTTTTACATATAGGCATATGGACTATATTTGCTTTTAATGGAACCTCTCTGTTGGGATGCCCTAACTCTCCTGTTTCATTAGTATCCTTCAAGGATACATTTCTCCGAACCATGCACTGCTGAGTGACTGTCGGCTTTCCCCTTTGTTCAGGAGCCAGGAATCAGATGTCGGATGCCAAAACCAGGGATGGAAGCTGAAGCCGGAGTCGAAGAACGAAGCAAGGTCAGGAGCCAGGAATCAGATGTCAGGAACAAGCAGGGACCGGGAAGCAGGAAGCACAACTAGCTACTCTGAAGAGTCAACCTCGTTGCAAGACGAGGGTTAGCTGTGACTGCCGGGTTTAAATAACCCGGCAGCGTCTGACATCATCAGGAGGCTGTCTTCAGTTTTCCCGCGCTGGCCCCTTTAAATCTAGAGCCCCTGCGCGCGCGCGCCTAGGGGGCGGGGCCAGCAGCGGATCGTCGTCTGCATCTCCCTCGCAGGGAGGATGCCGCAGTAGGCCGTGTCTCGGGCCTGGACGGCCGGAGGGGAGCTCCCGCATGATGAGTGGGGATCCCGGGGCACGGCCCAGGATTGCAACAACAGCTTTGTAGAGCAGGGTTCCCAAGGTCACGGGGCCTGGAGAGAGCCAGGGATGCCAAGGGACTCAGCTCGACAAGGGAGATTTTGGGCCAGTCCTGGATTTCTGGCAAATCCCATCCCGAAGCGCTGTGGTGCCTGCGATGCTGATTTGGAAAGGAAGAAGGAGACATTACAAAATTACCGTCGGCAACTCTGGTAGGCAACAGAGATCTCTGCTGGCTGCAGTAGCTTTCCCTGGGGCCAACCTAAAATGCTGCGCCCGAGTTATCAAGACCCGGCCCCTTCGTTTTCCAAGGATTTTTCCATGTTTTCCAGAACGCACCATGTGGAATCTCCACGTGGCGGCCTAACCGGAGATTTTATAGGGAACATATAAGACGCCGTGCATTTGCATGGGGGTAACCTACACAGAGCGGCAGTTACTACCCATTAGGGATGTGAATCGTTTTAGGACGATTAAAATTATCGTCCGATAATTTTAATATCGTCTTAAACCGTTATGGAACACAATACAATAGAGATTCTAACGATTTATCGTTATAAATCGTTAGAATCGTGAGCCGGCACACTAAAACCCCCCAAAACCCACCCCCGACCCTTTAAATTAAATCCCCCACCCTCCCGAACCCCCCCCCCAATGACTTAAATAACCTGCGGGTCCAGCGGCGGTCCGGAGCGGCAGCGGTCCGGAACGGGCTCCTGCTACTGAATCTTGTTGTCTTCAGCCGGCGCCATTTTCCAAAATGGCGCCGAAAAATGGCGGCGGCCATAGACGAACACGATTGGACGGCAGGAGGTCCTTCCGGACCCCCGCTGGACTTTTGGCAAGTCTTGTGGGGGTCAGGAGGCCCCCCCCAAGCTGGCCAAAAGTTCCTGGAGGTCCAGCGGGGGTCAGGGAGCGATTTCCCGCCGCGAATCGTTTTCGTACGGAAAATGGCGCCGGCAGGAGATCGACTGCAGGAGGTCGTTCAGCGAGGGTTCCGGCGCCTCGCTGAACGACCTCCTGCAGTCGATCTCCTGCCGGCGCCATTTTCCGTACGAAAACGATTCGCGGCGGGAAATCGCTCCCTGACCCCCGCTGGACCTCCAGGAACTTTTGGCCAGCTTGGGGGGGGCCTCCTGACCCCCACAAGACTTGCCAAAAGTCCAGCGGGGGTCCGGAAGGACCTCCTGCCATCCAATCGTGTTCGTCTATGGCCGCCGCCATTTTTCGGCGCCATTTTGGAAAATGGCGCCGGCTGAAGACAACAAGATTCAGTAGCAGGAGCCCGTTCCGGACCGCTGCCGTTCCGGACCGCCGCTGGACCCGCAGGTTATTTAAGTCATTTGGGGGGGGTTCGGGAGGGTGGGGGATTTAATTTAAAGGGTCGGGCGATTTTACGTTTTTTTGATTTTTCACGATTTTTCACGATATTTTACCCCCCCAAACGGCAACAATACGATTCCCTCCCCCTCCCAGCCAAAATCGATCGTTAAGACGATCGAGGACACGATTCACATCCCTACTACCCATGTGGGACTCAGGAGGAAAACTGGCTGTGCAGACTGGATGGACCACTTGGGTAATTTTCTGTCATCGTTTAACTATATTACTATGGGGGGGGGAGGATTTCTGCACCCGTTTTTAAAAGATACTTGCCTTGCAGCTCAGACGGCAAAAATCTGCCCAGAGGAAGAGGAGGATGCATCTTTCCCGCCTATGGGAAAAAGAACGGACTTTCCTAAGCTCGCTCAAGGGCGTAACGTTCACGAAACGTCCAGGGCTGGTTGCCAGAGGGAATGCTACTGTGCATTAGGACACGGTACAGATCTAGGATGTGGCTGACAAGGACCTAGGTGACACCTAGGGACTGTTCCAGGTACGCCGCTTGGATGGCCCATCTCATAGGTCTTGTCTGCAGAAGGAGCCTGTGTGGTCACGATGACGACACTGTAAACGTCGTCATGGTCCGCAGGGGATTCTAATTTCAACTAATTGAAAGTGCGCTGAATTAGTTTTCCCCAACCAAAAATTAAACTAAATTTGAAAGAGAGAATCATTTGAGTTTTAATTTGCATTTAGAAATTAGGAGATGTTGGTGGGAAATGACTCATAACCTCCAATATCCCGGACTCATCCCAGCAAGTTTGTTTATCTGAAGGAACTGTTACGCCCGTCGGTCACAGACGGCAGCGACCACTAATGCTCACCTCTTTCTTTGCTGCATTGTCATCTGCTGGAAGAATGGCGGCCTCCGCCAGCCACCGCCGACCAGCCTGGCTTTCCTGGGACGGTGTGGGAGCTGCTGACCGCCATCTTGTTCCAGGAATTACGTCGGCGCTCGCACATGGGCCACCTTTATACACGTCATGGCGGGAACCTCGGGGGCGTCCCCTCCGGATGACATCACCCATCTCTTGTACTTAAGCTGGCTGGCCCTTCACTTTGACAAGTTAGCAAGGAGCTCCCTCTTGCTGAATTCCGCTCCATCCTTGGACTTCCGGTTCCAAATTCTACGTTTGGCGTGAGACACTCTGGGTACCCGCTCCTCGGAGGCTCTACTTTGTCTCTGGTCATCCACTCCTCGGATGACTTTTCCACCTTGGACTGCTATCTGTCCCGCTCCCCGGGACCTCTCCTGGAACTACCTCCTGTGAGTACCTAATTCTATGGACGTCATCTACCAAGCCTCGCTGTGGGATCCTCACGGTGTATTCCATGCCTCAGGCCACTACCACTTCTGCCAGAAGGAACCACTCCGGTATATCCTGCCTGCAGGTCATTACCGCACCACCGCTACAGGAACCTCGTCGGGGTTCCTGCACCTCGGACTACCTTCTCTTTACCACCACAGAGACACATATCTGGCGTACCCCATTCCACGGGCCACTATTGGATCTGCACGTCCAAGGTATTTCTACACTGCTGCAAGACTTCCTGGCATATCCTGCTCCGTGGGCCACTACTCGGTCTTCACATCTGAGGTATCACCCTTGGGTATACCCCTCTACTCAGAACTTTACGTTACTGCATCTCCCGCTCCGCGAGTTGTGCCTTTCTCTTCTTTCATTAAAGACTATTCCATAGCTGCATCTGACTTCGCTGAGACCGCGCCTACCGATGGTGAGGCTCAGAGGGCTCCTCCCTGTGGGTGGAGACACCTCTCACCTCGGCCCAGGAGTTCACACTTTTACAAGACATAACAGGAATGGCTGCTTTCCTGCCTTCCCAAGGCCCCTCTCCCAGTAAGTGGTACAGCATGGGTTCTCATATTTTGCAGTTTGTGAGCCAGGATACCACTAGCACTGCTGTGAATAACTAGACAGGCAATATATAACAGCAAGCAACAAAAAGTTTAACTAACATCCTGTAAAACAAAACCCAACAAAATAAAGCAAACTAAAATTAAGCACTAAAAACTAAAAACCATACTAGTGTGAAATTTGGAAACCTAGATTAGTCTGCATGGACCAAATCGGAGAGTGAGCTTTCCTGGCACCACATCTCAGCGTGGTATCAGCAGAGTAGGGGAAGTTTGCATTGCGGGTGGGGTTAGCCTCTTGCCAACATCAAACAAACACATTCAGCGGCGCAGTGGATGGGGGAACATTGGCGCAGCCACGAAATGCAGTATTTTGGTTCACAGCTGTCATTACAAAGCAGAACTGGTGCCACAAGGTCCATTTGGATGTCTTTCATGAGCAACCTCGAGTATCTGGCCAAAAAAGAGTAAAGCATTTTACTTCTGTTGAAAGCGTTTTTTAATATTATTTTCCCTCAGCCTGGTCGTTGGCGAGGGGGTAGTGTGCTATATGAGCCAATGGCAGGCATTGCTCCTGATTTATCAGGCATGGAACAGAAGGAAACCACCGTGCCATTCTGCTCATCTACAAACGCGCTCATTCTGCAGCTCCTCACTATCTCCCCTCGTTTCTCTAGCCCTGCACCCAAGGGTGAGCTTTCCATCTTGCTTCATCCAACTCGTGGAAGAGCCTTCCTGAGTCATCGCGTCATGCGCCCTCTCTGGTCTTACTCAAATTTAACTTTTCAAGGCTGCTTTTAAATCTTAACCCCTGATTCTCCTGATCAGAGCCTTGCAGGTTTTTAACCATTTTCTTAATAAATGAAGTTTCCCCAAAGTCAGTGTTTGCTTGACTAGAATGTAAGTTCTATGCAGAAGGGACTGGCTCTAACGTGTATTTGTACAGCGCCGATTACGTCTACTAGAGCTACAGAAATACTAAGTAGCTGCAAAGGCACTTATAGCCTTATCAATCATTTCCAGATTCCACCGGAATTTATTTTGTCATAAAAATGACAGTAAAAGTGCCAGCAGTTGTTACATTTTGAGCAGCGCTGACTGTATTTTTGCTGAATTCATTTGTGTTTCACCTAATTAGGCTGATGTGAACGTTACCACCAGCTTCTAGATCAAATAATGAAGGGGGCACTGCTGTAAGCGGCGTATTTAAAGAGTGACTGTGGCTAACTTTGAAATCACTTTAACCTTCTATGGTTTTTTCTTTTTTTTTTTTATAAAAAAAAAGGTTTATTCTGAGTAACTGACTTGAATGTTAACAAGAGTCTGGGTTTTAATTTGTATTCAGACTATATGGATATCATCTACTCTGATGAGACAGTGCTGTTTAATTAGGTCTAGTAGTTAACTGAGAATAAAGTTATGTCCTACTCAAGGCTTCAGAAAGAACAATGTTCCATTCTCTCGGGGCTGGAAGATGTTCAGACAAGCTTAAAAAACAGAGAAGTCAGTGATTTTAGGCATTAGGAGAGCATACCTCCAAGAGGCTAGGAGAGGACCTCCAGTTAAGCAACCCAAAGGCTGCAGTTTTCTGTTGCTCGTTACTTTTAATGAACGATCTCCGTAGAACTTGGCTTTTGTGATTCAAAATAAAACCACATTCCTGGCAGGGTGGAGGGAAATCTTTGCACAGTAAGACAAATCCACTACCTCCCAGGTGTTCATCTACCATGCAGTTTCATGTATGTCTCCTTCGTGTTAGGAGGGATCGGGGGAGGCACGTTAAGCAGACAGCCAACCAGAGCAGGAGTGGAGGGGATAGGACCTGAATCTTGGTAGCCAGTTGGCTTAAGCCACATTTGGTAGTAGCCGGCCTTTTTTTTTTTTTTTTAATAAAATCAATGCATTATTTTATAAAATGTTTTATTGTTAGCCCTGTTCTTAAAAAAAAAAAAAAAAAAAAAGACATTAGCATTAAACATTATCCCACAAGCAAAAAAATGGAATCAAGTTGGCACAAAGACTTAAAGACAGAAAAAACAAACAAACCAGGGGAAGAGCCAGAGTAGTGTGTAAGGAGTAGAAACCTATGAGCCTGAGCTCTCAGGGGACAATCAGGGTCCCCCCTTCTGGAAAAACAAAAGAATGGACGGATGCTCCAGCTGGAGAATGCCCTGGGAGGTCGGCCATCTTGGATAATTCACTGCACAACCAGAATGGAAGAAAGCTGTTAATGATGCCCCATCATGGCTTTGGTTTCCCTCATTAGCACCCAAACAATGAGGTCAGCAGCTGTTGCTTTTTGGTGAACTGGATGAGTTTCATCATCATCATCATCATCATCATTTTCAAAATCAAATTGCGACTTTACAACCAGTCAGCGGAATTTTCAAAGGAGTTCTGCATGTTGTGGCAATTTTCAAAAGCCATTTATGCATGTACAGTGCACTTAAAGGGGGTAATTTTCAAATGAGTTATATGCGTAAATGTAAGATTCTACCATTGCAATTTTCAAAAGCTCACATAACTTGCACTTACATGGGTAAAACCCATGGACAATTCAAATGGCATATACTGTAGCAATTTTCAAAAGTGCATTTACACGTGTAAACCCCAGTTTTAAGCATGTCAGTGCTTTTGAAAATCAGGCCCTTTCTATGAATAGGGGTGAACATTCAGCGATACACGTTCAGAGGCAGAAGCTGAGCTGCACTTGGTGCTACAACTTGGTGCACTTGGTGCTGCACTTGGTGCTACAACCCAAGAAAGAGATCTAGGTGTCATAGTGGATAACATATTGAAATCGTCGGCGCAGTGTGCTGCAGCAGTCAAAAAAGCAAACAGAATGTTGGGAATTATTAGAAAGGGAATGGTGAATAAAACGGAAAATGTCATAAAGCCTCTGTATTGCTCCATGGTGAGACCACACCTTGAATACTGTGTACAATTCTGGTCGCCGCATCTCAAAAAAGATATAATTGCGATGGAGAAGGTACAGAGAAGGGCAACCAAAATGATAAGGGGAATGGAACAACTCCCCTATGAGGAAAGACTAAAGAGGTTAGGACTTTTCAGCTTGGAGAAGAGACGGCTGAGGGGGGATATGATAGAGGTGTTTAAAATCATGAGAGGTCTAGAACGGGTAGATGTGAATCGGTTATTTAGTCTTTCGGATAGTAGAAGGACTAGGGGACACTCCATGAAGTTAGCATGGGGCACATTTAAAACTAATCGGAGAAAGTTCTTCTTTTACTCAACGCACAATTATACTCTGGAATTTGTTGCCAGAGGATGTGGTTAGTGCAGTTAGTGTAGCTGTGTTTAAAAAAGGATTGGATAAGTTCTTGGAGGAGAAGTCCATTACCTGCTATTAAGTTCACTTAGAGAATAGCCACTGCCATTAGCAATGGTAACATGGAATAGACTTAGTTTTTGGGTGCTTGCCAGGTTCTTATGGCCTGGATTGGCCACTGTTGGAAACAGGATGCTGGGCTTGATGGACCCTTGGTCTGACCCAGTATGGCATGTTCTTATGTACTAATTCGGCAGCGAATATCTCCAAGCCATAAAGATTTATTTGTTGAGGCAACCTATCATAACGGAGTTGTTCCTTTCATCTTGCCAATGGTGGTGGCTCTCTTCATTAGGGCTCAAATTCTGAAACATTCTTGAGCCGGGCGGTGGCCGTGTGGCCTGGACATAGTCAAACAGGCGGCATTTTCCCTCGGCATGTAGAAATGATATGTGGGCTGGCAGAAGGCAGATTTGGCTGTCAGTGGAGGTTTATTCCTGTCTGTGATCTCTATGCCCTCCCCTGCATTCGGCAGAATGGAGGCCAAGGTATTGGGAAGGAATGCAGCAAACGATTACTGAAAACGGCGTAAACACTCAGCTACTTTTATGAAATACATTTTTTTAAAGAGTTTAAAACGTGAAAATTGAAAGACAAAAGCTGTCAATTTTAAAGTGATAAGAACACTCAGGTTCTTGCAAACTAGGGTTTTGTATTCTACTATGAAAATATAATTAACACTTGACACATCCTACCAGCTAAATAGAATTTACACATTTCTGAAGCATGCTTTAGCTCATTAAAAAAAACATGGAAATTAAAGACGGCACATTGTAAATAAGGAAACATATCAGGTGGAGCTGTCTTTTCAGGATTTCTTTTGTCCAGTTAGCATTAATCCTTCCTTGGCGAATAACTTATTTAACTTTGACACCGTCTCTGATCAATGCTAGTTGGTCCTGTGTTACATTTGACAGCTGTACCTGCGTGCTGCTCACAATCTCTTTCAGCCTAGCTTTAAGGGATCAGAAAAATCCTCCAAACGGCCTCCTGATGTTTGTGATAAGATCCCTAATAAATTTAGTGTTTAAAAAAAAAAAAAAATTCCCTTGGCGGCACCGGTTCTGTCAGTCATCAGCTTTTTCCAGTCAAAACATGCACCAGATCAGCTTCAGAGGCTGTCTCTCTGGCTGGGAATTGCATCTTTCGCTGCAGTCCTCCATCCTAAATTAAACATTGGCCAAAAATGTCGACCCTGCTTCACAACAGAATCGTTTTCCTATTAGTCTGACCTAGTTCTTTGTTGCAGGACTAGAATCTGCTATTCTAAGCCTGCACCTCTTTCTCTGAGCGAGGCTAATGGTCCTAAATGTTGAAGAGACTCCAGTGGGGGATTATTTATTCATAAAGACATGGAATATTTGAAGAAATGTGGCACAATCACATCACTGGCTGCTTTGTTCTCCGTGTAACTGGGTGGTCACTTAACAATGGGGAGAGGGCGAGTGCCAGCCTCTCCGCTTAGGATTCGAAATACAAAAACTCATGACAAGCGGATGGCGTAGGGGACCCTGGCCAGGGGCAATGGGGGGGTTACACTTTTTTTCTCAAACTGGAACAGGGAGACCAGCCCCCCCCCCGGGGCTCCAAGAACCCTGGTCGCTATTACCCAGTTGGCTGGTGCCAGACTTCCACCGATATTCCAGATAATGTGCCTCCACCTCAGTATCTTCCAAACAATCTTTTCATTAGGGGCCAACAACCGGCAAAGGAGATAATTTGCAAGGTAGTAAAGGGTGGAAAGTTTATTTAGTTAGACTTTCACAGCCAAGATACAACTTTCGACAAAATCTCATTCAGCAGTTATTAACCAGTTACATCAAACCAAGAACGTAACTTCCAACCTTCCCAACATGCTACAATCCTCACCACCTTCCTTCTTCAGAAATATGAAGCTCATCTCCCTTTACTGCCTCCCCAGTTCCACCTGTACCATAATTCACCCACCACATATACTCTGGCACCTTTTCACAAGAGCCCACAATTATCTTCTGTTACTTCGGGTACTCACTCATGAGTGTCAGGGTACCATCGTTCCCTATGTCCAGTACCTCTGGGCCCCAGCAATGCTCAAAGGACTTTCCTGGTGTCCTCAGTACACAGTACACACCTCCTCTGAGATTCCCTTGGCCCTTCACTGATGTTGATGCCAAACTCTTCTCCTATAAATAACCCAGGCCAGGTCTGCCGGTAGTTCCCCATGAGAGGAACTCATGGGGAACCACCGGCCTTTGAAGAGGAAAGCCCCTGCAGGGCTCTCTCCTAACTGGAAAGATCCGCGGCTCATCAGCCTTGCAGGCAGCTCCTTTCCATTCCTAATCTATGATGGAGTCTCCTCCTTCTGAACCTTGAAGCAAGATTATATACTCTTCAACACTCCCCCAGGGGATCTTCTTCTGAACCCTCTTAAAGGAATCACATCACTGGAACCCATAATTAACTTCATCTAGAAACTTCCCTATTACGTCACATACAAAGGAGTTTATAACCATTTGCGCTGCCATCTAGAGGCAGTTCACTGGTAATACATGTCTAATAATTTCCTATAGTTTTCCTCTTCAAGGCACCTTGGGGCCCCCCCATCTACAATATCTTCAGAGTCACCCTCCAGTTTAGAGGACCCGTCACATCTAGATAGGAGGCACTTTTTAACTTGGCTGCACTGTTTGGAGACCTGCCGGTACAAGCACGTTTTCAAAGGGGAACTCTCCGCACGTTGACTGCCAGCTCTTCCCTCCCTTCTGCCTGACTCTGCCTCTTTGGGGTGTGGGGGTGGTGGTAAGTTTACCCACAGAGGGAGAGGGTAATATTCAACCAAGGATTTTATCCAGATTAAATCATTCGAAATTTGCCCTCACAATATCAATGTTCTACGTCCGATTTTGTTGGGGTTGTGGCGGTGGGGAGGAATTTTTTAGCAGTAGGGAAAGGGATAGGCAGTTGGTAGAGGAGAAGTTAGTAGAGGGTCCCATGGTTTTGGGTTCACACCACTATCATGGGCTGTCTCATCAGCATTTCCTACAGAAAGTCTTGATTTGGTGCAGCATTCCTGTCCTAGATGGAGAAATGGCCAAGACAAGAAATCTGGGACCTATTTGAGGGACAAAGAGTGTTTTGGGGAAGAAACAGGGGATGAAGGAAAGTTTAAAGGAATATCCTTTCTCTGCTCTGCTGAAGTGTCGACATCAGAACATGTCTCAAAGGTACAAGTCAACTGAGCTATTGCCTTCTCTGAAGGTGCTGTGATGTTTTCCAGTGGCTGCAACAGATCACATGCCTGGGGCGTCCATCTAGCTCAGAAACATTGGTGCTCCTCTCCACGACCTTTTCCTGAGCTTGTGCAACCCAAAAAAAACCCTACAGGATGAATTAGTGGGGCAGCAGGATGCTTTACATGCCTCATATTCTTACTGCTAAATAATATTTTGTCCTGTTGGGTTCTGTAATTCCCCATTCAGAGACTGTGGCTTCAGCAGAGTCCAGGTGAAACATGGAGATCCTTTATGAGCTGGATTATAACTACCAAGGGCTCATGGGGCCCATTCCTGGAGTCCAAAGCTTAGTGCCCCGAGTCTCAGCCATGGCACCTGCTAAGTTGTTTTCCATCTCCAACTCAGGATGCACTGCTTTGGGAGTCCAAGGCTGTTTGTGCTCTGCTGGGTCCATGCTCCCTGTCAGTGAGGTCCATGCAGTGGAAGGAGGCTTCTGCTATAAGTCAGGCTCATGTTGGGAATGAGGCTGCTGCTGCTGCTGTGGGCTGGGCCTGTGTGGGGAATGAAACTGCTCATGTGGCCTGGGCTGCGTAGCCAAAGGAGGGCCATGTAGGGAATGAGACTGCTACATTGGTCGGGCCACACAGAAAACGAGGGCTTCTGCTGTCGGCTTTGTGCACAACCAAAGCGGACTGTTGCTTTGACCGGGCCTGAGTGGCTAGAGAAAGAAGGCTGCTGCTGTCTGCATCCTGCACATTTTGGGGAGAGAGAGTGAGTGAGAGTATGTGTGTGTGAGCAAATAACATGTGATTGAGAGCATAGCTGTGTGTCTGAAAGAGAAAGCATGTGTGTACGTGAACACTTGAGAGAGTGTGTGTGTGTGTGTTTGAGTGTGTGTGTGAGAGAGACGAGAGAGGGAGAGAGGGAATGTGTGAGATGCTGCATGGGCCCATGGAGGAAGTTGCTTTTGCCTGCACATTCAGGAAAGAGACAGCATTTGAGAGAGCATGTATATTTGTGAGCCTGTAGGAGAGCGTGGGTGAGAGAGCATGTGTATGTGTGAGCAAATAGCATGTGAGAGAAAGGGCATGTACATGTAAAGATTGAGAATATGTGTTAATGTGTGTGTAAGCATGTGTAAGAGTGGGTGTCGGTGTGTGAGCATGTGGGTGCGAGATGCTGTGTGGACCCAAGGAGGAGGCTGCTTCTGCCTGCATGCACGGAGAAGAGAGAGACAGCATGTGCGTGTGTGAGAGCATGTGTGTGTGTGAGAGAGACAGCATGTGAGAGAGCCTGCGTGAAAGAGCATGTGTGTGAACATGTGTGAGAGTATGTGTGTGCAAGAGATCATGTGTGTGAGTCTGTGAAACAGCATGTGTTTGAGGCCCAAGGAGGATATTACTTCCGCCTGCATGTTCAGGGAAGAGAGTGAGAGGATGTGTGTATGTGAGAGAGCATCTATATGTGTCAAAGAGAGCATATATGTGTGCATTTGTGTATGTGAGAGAGAGACAGCATATGTGTGTGTTTATATGAGCATGTGTAAGGGAGTATATATGTTGGAGAGTGTTGTGTATGAGAGAGATAAAGAGGAAAGAGTTTGGAAATCCCTCCCCACTAATCCAAGACGATCTCAGGGTGACTGGAAATCAGAAGTTCTCAGGTATGGAGAGGAGATTGGGGATTTTTTAAATCATTATTTGTTCTAATTATTACATATTATTTGATGTGTCTGTTTTGAAATATGTTATTAGTGTTTGGAAAATCCATAAAAATTTATATATTGGATAAACTTTTCATCAGCTGTTTTAAAATGTTTAATTCTTTTTATACACATGGCTTTACTATTATGATGTTTTATATTTTTTTATTTTTTTTTATTTGATGTTTTATATGGAAAGGTGTTATTTCTGCTTTTTCGTTGTTGTACTGCATATAAAGGTGAATTTTAAAAGCCAGATGCAGGCCAAAACAGGGAGTTATGTGAATATGGTGGGCCGGCGCGCGCTGAGTGGATTTTAAAAACCGCCCAAGCACGCGCGTACCTCCCGCTACACGCACAAATGAAAAGCTCCGAAAAAGGGGCAGGGCTTTCCTGGATTTCACCTTGAAATTTGCGTTACGTGCACAGGCGCGCACCGGGGTCCCCTGCCATGTAACTTTAAGTAAGTCATAAAACCAAAAAAACTAAACACATCAGCTGGGTTTTAAGGGTCAGGGCAAACAGGGGAGAAGGGAGGCTATTAAACTAGGGGGCTTGAAAGACTTATTTCTTACCCGGGCAAACGGGAAACAAACTGGTAAAACCGGTAATGGCGTCAGCGCGCGTCTTTT
The DNA here is from genome assembly GCF_901001135.1 of Rhinatrema bivittatum. Lineage (NCBI taxonomy): Eukaryota > Metazoa > Chordata > Amphibia > Gymnophiona > Rhinatrematidae > Rhinatrema > Rhinatrema bivittatum. Next base: position 20,989,151 of record NC_042622.1, read on the forward strand.
AAAAATCCCCCCCTCCCGTTATGCGGTAGAAGCGGCATTTGTGCGCATAGGCGCGCGTCCACTTAAAATTGTGCTCACATATGCGAGCATTCGGGCTATTTTATAACATGCGCGCATATACATGTGTATGCTATAAAAATGGCCGCGTTCCTGGGTGAGAGCCGACGAATGCGCGCTCATGTACGCCCGTGTGCCTGTTTAAAAGTTACCGTCAGAGCCCGGCTTGTTGTAGCTTCCAGTCCAGTTTTGTCTACACATTCTTTTTCTACTTTATGGTCTCTTTATTCTGTATTCCGCATGTGTGACCAAGGTGAGGTATTTTGCTAGCATGTAGGGATCTATAGCAGCTTGGCTTTTTCTGTTTTCCTCTAAGGAGGTATATTAGTGTTTTAGGGCCTGGTGTCAATTCCGGTGTTGCCTTTTCACAGGTAGGGTTGTTTCTGTTCGAGTGCTGGCAGTTAGTGCTGTTTTGGTATAGAAGGTTTACTATATTGTAATTGTAATTCACTTTTTTTCAGAGGTTTCATTGTCAATTTGTTTTCAACATCAAATTAAAGACAGCACAGTTTTTAAATGTCTACAATATTGCAATGCAAAGGTTATATGAAAGTAGCTGTGTGCTGTACTGTGCTTGAGTCCCTCAGCCAGCTTTAAGAGCACCTTATCAAGAGGTCAGTGAAGGTCATGGATGATTGATGCACTCAAAATACTTTCATTAAAGTTGGAGAAAAATGAATGATGCACCCATAATACACATGCGCATATACATTAATGGAATGCATACGTCTGATGATTATGCTCCGTCATTGTTATTGTGTTTCAAGTTCATTGATGATGCTTCGCTCATTATTGATGACCGTTTTGGTTCTGTTGAGCCATTGTTAGATTGTTCATTGCCGCTGTCCTGGGGATGCTAGAATAGAAGGGACAGAGGGACAGGATGGGCAACATTAATCACATCTGTTATATAAGTTTGTGTGGCCTTCTTATATTGTGGTTATGTTATGATATGTTTTGTTTTTCTGTTTTAATTGGTTGCTATCTATGTTATTTTACGATGCCAGATAATTATGTGCGTAAACTTGTTACCCACTGAGCTTTGTGGATAAGTGAGTTATAAATGTTGTAAATAAGTAAATAAGAAAGAGGAGTGGTAAACTTATGCTAATTTATACAAATATTGGAAGGGTCAGGTCCTCCCCCTCCCCCCCCCCCCCCCCCCGGGGTCCTCAAGCACCCAGTCCTGGGAACACTGGCAACCCTGGTAGAGAGAAAAGGGGCCTATGGGCCTGTGGCCCGGATCTGCGAAGCGCCTGGCAATGTCCCCAAGAATGACACTTGCGCTGGTGGATAACAGTCGGGTGGTTATAGGACAGGCCGGCTTAGAGTCAGACATCTGGGCATGGCTAGAATTAACAGCAATATGCGCTCACAAACTTTCTGAAGTGGGGAGAGGCCAAATAACCACGTGTATCTCTCCCAAATATCCTGGACTCAAAAGGAACCATTGATTCAATCCAATGTCGGCAGAGCTGACACCATCCATGACGTGAAAAAGTCTAAAAGGCAGGAACAATGAAAGGGGGAAAAGTTATTGCTGTTCTCTCCCTGATGTTTTGTGCCTTGAGAGCTAAGGTAGACAATATCTTTAAACGGTTTAGCCTAAGGGAATACATATTTTTTTTATAAATCACACACGATTTCTATCACAGATAAATAGATGGTACGCCTTCATGTGTCATTGTTATCTTTACGGCAGCCTCTTAACGCAACAAAGGTCTTTATAACAAACCTTGCTTTTAACTGAGATGGTGTCTCCCAAAGCAAACCTTGAACAATATCTATGAAATCAGTCAAATTCTGTTTTAACAAGTTCTTTTTAGACACGTATATTAATCCTAATCAAACTGATCATACGTTTCTGACAGTGTGGCAATCGATATTGCTCATGATCTTAATGTTCTGTATATAAGCTCTTAAGAACATAAGAAGTTGCTGCCATGCTGGGTCAGGCCAAGGGTCCACCAAGCCCAGCATCCTATTTCCAACAGAGGCCAATCCAGGCCATAAGAACCTGGCAAGTACCCAAACATTAAAAAGATCCCAAGCTACTGTTCCTTATTGATTATTAGCAGTTTATGGACTTTTCCTCTAGGAACGTATCCAAACCTTTTTTAAACCCAGTTACACTAACTGCCTTACCTACACCCTCTGGCAACGAATTCCAAAGCTTAATTGTGCGTTGAATGAAAAAGAATTTTCTTTGATTTGTTTTGTGTGCTACTTGCTGACTTCATGGAGTGCCCTCTAGTCCTTCTGTTTTCTGAAAGAGTAAATAATCGATTCACGTTTACCCATTCAAGTACTTTCATGATTTTGTAGACCTCTAAAATATCCCCCCTTGGCCGTCTCTTCTCCAAGCTAACCTCTTTAGCTTTTCCTCATAGGGGAGCTGTTCCATCCCCTTTATCATTTTGGTTACCCTTCTCTGTACCGTCTCCAGTGTAGCTATATCTTTTTTTGTGTACAACGATCAAAATTGCACACAATACTCAAGGTGCGGTGTCACCATGGAGCGATACAGAGGCATTATGACATCCTCCGTTTTCTTCACCATTCCCTTCCTAATAATTCCTAACATTCGGTTTGCTTTTTTTGACCGCCGTAGCTCACTGAGCTATTATTTTGTATTAAGAGGTAAGAGATACAATTTTCATTGTTTAAATATTAACCAATGCCCAATATGCGCATCCTTTCCAAGTCACAATGGCAACCAGTTTTGCTGAGGATGCTTGTGAAAACACTGAAAAAAATGGATGCTCAGTTCATGGCTGACAGGTAGATAGAACATGCAAGAAACAACATAGCAAACACATTTTGTAGTATATTTTCAGCCTGGTCAAATCTGACTTCTGACTGTGACATGGCAAAGATACTGCATGCAACACCGGAAAATATTCTTCTAACTTGGTCAGGGTTTCTGTGCAGCCTCCACAAGTAAGCCACAGCCCTCTCCCCCTTGGAATATTCTTATTTCCGCTGCCAATATCTTTACTCCAAGCTGCACCCTCTACTTCCAGGGACTGTGAGGTGACTGAGATTGTTGATTCCTCATCTGCCCTGCAAGAAGTGCTCACTAGTAGAATTATTTCAGTTTTTATCTCAACAGTGATTAATGGTGAAAAATGAGAAAACATTAAAAACAAACCAGACACGTATAGTTTTCAGTGTCACAAGAATGCAACATTTGTGACTTGAAGAAAACCCCAGATATAACAGATATGAGCTATTAGATTAAGAAAGGAAAATGTTCCATTAGAAATGTGCAATCCCAAAATGTTTGGTTTGGTTTGTTTTTTTGTTTTGGTAAGATAATGGGGGTTGATTTGGATTCAGTTCATTTCATTTTTTTTCAGTTCAGTTCCTTTGCTAAAATGAAAAAAACCCAACATAAAACAAAAAAAAAACTGAAGCATAAAAAAACAAAAAAATGCATGCCTCCGGTGGCCCTGCTGGGCTGTTCTGGGCTAAAAAATGGCCAGGGTCCAGTGCCGAGATCTAGACGCAGGCCAGGTCTGGCACTGAGGCCTGGTCTCAATGCTTGATCCCAGTGCCTAGGCCTAGTACTGAAACCTGGTGCCAGTGCCAAGGTGTAGGCCTGGCATTGGGCCTAACCCTCAGGCCCAACTGTGGTGCCGAGACCTAGGCCTGGTCCCGGGCCTGGGCTCGGCCCCAGAGCAGAGGCCTAGGCCCAGTGCTAAGGCCTGGTCTTGATATTGATGTCTAGCCCCGAGCCTCCGGAGATCCTCTTCCTGTCCTTATGCTTGAAAAATTATGATGTCCACTTGGAGGAAAACACCGGAGTGAGTTCATTTTGCTACTTTTCACCAGTGCAGCTGGCACCATTTTTATGCCTGGCCATTTATTTCCTCAGCCGTACATCAAAATGGAGCCATTTGTTACAGAGAAAAGCACCACGGTGATGTCACTCCAGCACCATCCTCCAGGTAAGCGGCATCGTTTCTCAAATGCCGGGAGATGAAGAGGCCTCTGGAGACCTGAACCTAGGTCTCGGCACCAAGCTCGGGCTTCAGTGTAGGGCCCTGGTACAGGGCCCAGGCCTAGGCCTCAGCACCAGGACAGCCCTGTCGCTTTGCTTAGGCTTCAGTGCTGGGACCAGGCCTTAGGGATGGGCCTCAGCTCCAAGCCTAGGCCTTGGCACCAGAACCAGGTCTCAGGACAGGCCCCGGGCACTGAGGCTGGGCCTGAGCACAGGTCTTGGCACCAGAGCAAGGCCTCAGTACCAGGCCTGGCCCAGGCCTTGGCATTTGGCTTGGTCCTGCCAGATGCCCTTTTTTTTTATTTTCATAGGAAGCTATTTTTAGTTCGTTCCATGAGGAATTAAAACGAAAATGGCCTCATTTGTTGCATTTTTTTTCATTCCTTACAAATGAATGTTTATCTCTACCTTCCACCTTTGTTTTTTAAATCATACAGGACAAGCTAGACAGACCTGGTACGAGAGAGACTGTTGCAAACGCAGGAAGTGGGGAACAAGAAGACAAGCTGTCTTCTATTCCTAACATCCTCATCAAGGAAAAAAAAATAAAAATAAAGAAATATTTTGTCGTGTTCTGAAGGAGAGAAGACAAGAGGAGCTGATTTCATTAGGAAGAGCAGAACATGGAATTGGGAACACTGAGCTTCGAAAGTGAAAATTAATTAAGTAATGAAATGAACATTTCTTAAGGCAAGAGCTGTTTTCTTAGGCTGCTTCCACATAATGAAGAGTTTAGTTAATTAAATTAATGAGACTGCTCTGCTGATGAGGAAGGGGATGCTGCTGATGGAGGTGAGCTTCCTATAAGCTGACTTTCTGGGGGATCTGCCTTTTCTAACACACAAAAATTTGCAGCTTCATAGAACGAAGTTTTCAGTGTTTTTCAGTCTAAGTAGTCTGGTGCACTGTGAATTAGTCTTTTTTTTTTTTTTTTTTTTGGGATGCCAGCACAACTATCACCACAGAACCTTTTAAAATCTGTCGCATTCTGACTACAGTAATCCAGTTATATAACTCACCCAAAATAAAATGTTAAGAAGCTTCTGGAAGATCGTTCCTTGCCTAAGTTTTCTTCTTCTATTTTTTTTTTCTGAAGAAATGTTGTTCCAGGGAGTGTCTGACTAGTTCTGCAGCTTGGCAGAGAAGCTAGACGTTACCTCATAGCTGCGGCCAGACAGCCCATTTCTATGCCAGGAACACACAGCGCACTGCCTACTTGATTAGGACAGGCCATTTCGAGAGTCCTGGAGTGTTTTTGTTAAAGGTGGGCTGCTGAGTGGATACTCACTGTTCCTTTGTGCAAATGAGCTTGCGAGAGGGTGGGGTAGGTGGATTATACCTCTATGTTTGTGTGTGTGTGGTGTGTGTATGTGTGTGTGTGTGTGTGTGTGTGTGAGAGCGTGCACGGAGGGTTCGGCAGGGCGACAATAAAAAAGGATAATATTTATTGCTTGCATTCCTGTTATCGTTGGGACACAGTATCATCTGTCGCTGCCGGCTCGTTCAAACAGACTGAACTACCAAGGTGGAATCCTAAAAGGTCAAAGCCGAGGGAAGGAACAGAGGGGCTGCAGGGACAGAGTACATACAGCAAGCCACTAATAATTTTATTTGTGCTGTCTCAAGCAGCTTAAATCAAGATATCTTTTACCTGAGTTAAAATAATGATGTCAATTTATTAATGCCTGGGGAAGGAAAAGCATTTGCAAACATTTCTTGCCAGATACCACTTTATCTTTATTATTATTATTATTGATTCCCGTTCTTTAAATTCTTCCATGCAAATAGCATTAGAAACTTTTTCACCTAACTTACTTTTTCATTTTGTAAAAAAAAAAAAGAAAAAAACCCAGACAGAATTATTGCTATAGCAATTGTGCTGAGCAAAGTAAGTAAATAGCTTGTTTGAAACCCCCACTGTCTAAATCCTAAAGGATTGTGCGGATTTTCAATCTTTTTTACATCAACTCAAGTCAAGCTATACAAGCTGCAGTGCTCTTCAAACAATGAGAGGCTTCTGACACTATTTAACCTAATACTGAATAAAAATGCAGCAGAAATATATTTGGGTGCCTTTAAGCCAAAGCCAGTCGCAATTTAAGTCGCAGGTGTGCACGTTGTACTTTACGCACTTCCCTGTCCTGTCCCCTTTTGGCACCCAGTCCTAAGGAAGAGGGGAGTCAGCGCTGTTGTATTTCGTTTCCCTTTCAAAGCATTCTAGAAGTTTCTTGGCTGGAAAAACTTGTGAAACGGAAGTTGAAAACTACAGGACAGCCTCCCCGGCAGTTAGGTGGTCACCCAAAGAAGTAACAAGAATGGCTTGAACCTCGTTACCATTCATTCATTTCTGCACTCAAAAGAAATGTGAGTCCAGAATTTGCCCTTGGTTTTTGTTTTGTTTTGGTTAATTCTTAACTTTTTGGCCTCTTGGCTTTCTTTGTTGCTCACATCTGGACTTCCTGCTCTCATGGCCCCTTGCCCATGTGGGCTCTGAAGTCATAAGCCTTCATTCTCAACTTCCCAGGGTTCGCTCTGCCATTTTATCCCCCCCCCTCCCCCGGGTCCAGCTGTCACTGCAACAATCCTCAATTTTTAAAAGCACAAACACAAATGAGCCCTGAGGTCAGCGGCTGGTTGGACTCCCTTCCAAACCAAGGGGCAGTGAACTCTGCCTCAGGGGGTTAATTATTTTTATACCATCAGAGCGCATCAGCATCTGTAAAATTGTGTTATTAGACATTATTAATTAGCAGCTAAACACAGATAAGAAATCAACCAAAATTACTATAAAGGGGGACCACTGGCTTTTACTTAATATCATAGGCCAAGAAAGAAACTGTAGGTGATGCCTTTGTATTAGACAAACTTAAATATATTGGGGCAGATTTTAAAAGCTCTGCGCGCGTAAATCCAGCTGGATTTACGTGCACAGGGGGGTTACGCGCGCCGAGCCTATTTTGCATAGGCCCAGCAATGCGCGCAAGCCCCGGGAGGCGCATTTGTCCCAAGGCTTGAATAAAGGGGTGGGGCGTGGACGGTCCAGGGCGGGGCATCAATAGGGCCTCTAGGCCAGGGGATTGTGTGCTGGCACTCGGCCGGCAGGTGCAACTTTAAAAACAAAGGTCGGGGGGGTTTAGGTAGGACTGGGGAGCGGGTTAGGTAGGGGAAGGGAGGGGAAGGTGGGGGGTGGTGGAAGGAAAGTTCCCTCAAAGGCTGCTCCGATTGCGGGGCGGCCTCAGCGGCCTCGGAGGGAACAGGGAAAATCATCGGAGCTCCCCTAGGGCTCGGCATGCACAAGGTGCATAAGTGTTCAGCCCCTTGCGCGCGCTGACCCTGGATTTTATAACATGCGCATGGCTGCACGCGCATGTTATAAAATTGGGCGTAGATTTGTGCGCACCGGGTTGCGCGCACAAATCTACGCCCGCGCGTACCTCTTAAAATTTGGCCCATTGTGAGTAGCCTTTAAGAGATATTTCCCCTTCATCAATGATGACCTGAAGAAGGAAGTCATGGTAGACCTTATCTGGAGTAGGGTGTCCAAGTCTGTAGGTCATACCTCCGAAAGGATGCAGAGTGGAGGCAATGAATGGCCTGCACCATAAGCCCTATAAAATATATGCACCCTAGGGGAGATGAGAGAGAGGGGAGAAATGATGAAGATATTCAAACATTTTTCAGTGAAAAGGAAGTTGCAGAACAAGGTGTCATGATAACAGACTCAGTAGACTCAGGAAACATAGAAACATAGAAATGACGGCAGAAGAAGACCAAATGGCCCATCCAGTCTGCCCAGCAAGTTTCGCACTTTTTTTTTTCTCATACTTATCTGTTACTCTTGGCTCTTAGTAACCTTTGGTTCTATTTCCCTTCCACCCCCACCATTAATGTAGAGAGCAGTGTTGGAGCTGCATCTAACTGAAATATCTAGCTTAATTAGTTAGGGGTAGTAACCGCCGCAATAAGCAAGCTACACCCATGCTTATTTGTTTACCCAGACTATGTAATTCAGTCCTTGTTGGTTGTCTGTATATAGATCCACTTTTCTTCATTCCCCCTGGCATTGAAGCAGAGAGTTATGCTGAATATGCATTGAAAGTGAAGAATCAGTCTTTCTCCCCTGCCATTGAAGCAGAGAGCTATGCTGGATATGCGTGAAGTATCACTCTTTCTCCCCTGCCGTTGAAGCAGAGAGCTATGCTGGATATGCATTGAAAGTGAAGTATCAGGCTTATTTGGTTTGGGGTAGTAACTGCTGTAAAAAGCAAGCTACTCCCGCTTTTTTGTGAATGCAAATCTTTTTTTCCACATTCATTCACGTCCTCTAGACTTTATGGATCCACAGTGTTTATCCCACGCCCCTTTGAAGTCTTTCACACTTCTGGTCTTCACCACTTCCTCTGGAAGGGCATTCCAGGCATCCACCACCCTCTCCGTGAAGAAATACTTCCTGACATTGGTTCTGAGTCTTCCTCCCTGGAGCTTCAAATCGTGACCCCTGGTTCTGCTGATTTTTTTCCGACGGAAAAGGTTTGTTGATGTCTTTGGATCATTAAAACCTTTCAAGTATCTGAAGGTCTGTATCATATCACCTCTGCTCCTCCTTTCCTCCAGGGTGTACATATTTAGATTCTTCAATCTCTCCTCATAAGTCATTCGATGAAGACCATTCACCCTTTTGGTCGCTCTTCTCTGGACCACCTCCATCTTGTCTCTGTCTCTTCGGAGATACGGTCTCCAGAACTGAACACAGTATTCCAGGTGAGGCCTCACCAAGGACCTGTACAAGGGGATAATCACTTCCCTTTTCTTACTCTATATTCCTCTCTCTATGCAGCCCAGCATTCTTCTGGCTTTAGCTATCGCCTTGTCACATTGTTTTGCTGACTTCAGATCATTAGACATATTTCTTCATGACGAGGGTGGTGGATGAACGGCATGATCTCTCAGGAGGGGAGTCGAAGGCAATTCAAGATAGCCTGGAATAAGGATAGAGGATCCAGTTGCAAAGAAAGCCAGAGATCAACTGGGGTCTAATGGCACAGCAAATGAAAGCAAATTGGTAGACCAGGTGGACCTTGTGTTCCTTATTGGCCACCATACTCTCTCTGTTTCTAGTTTTCTAGTTGCAAATGCATTAAATTAGTCCAGCAAAAAACTATCATCTATAACTTGTGGACCTTTGTTTCTATGTATCCGAGGGGACTCACACAGCAGCCACCTTATTTAATATCATGAAAGCAAACATTCAAATTTAAGCCCATTTGGCTGATATTGATCGACTCAGAATTTAGTCTGTCTATGAACATGAAGGCTACGTTTTGGGTGGCACTAAGAACATAAGAACATAGGAAATTGCCATGCTGGGTCAGATCAAGGGTCCATCAAGCCCAGCATCCTGTTTCCAACAGAGGCCAAACCAGGCCACAAGAACCTGGCAATTACCCAAACACTAAGAAGATCCCATGCTACTGAAGCAATTAACAGCAGTGGCTATTCCCAAGTAAACTTGATTAATAGCAGTTAATGGACTTCTCCAAGAACTTATCCAAACCTTTTTTTGAACCCAGCTACACTAACTGCACAGATTGACTTGCAGCAACCCTGCACTCTCTCTTTTATGAGTCAAAATTTCTAAAGCTCAAACAATAGCTGAATTCTTCCCCTTTTCCTCCTACGCTCAGCATTCAAAAATATGCTAACTTGATTTCACTCCTGCACTGTTTTAGGAAAGAGACCTTATGAAACACTTAACAAATTAGCACATTGTGCTGCATTGCTTGATATTAGGGGAGATGCTTAACGAGCTGCTGAGGAGCAAAGAGTCAATGGGATTTCACATGAGGGACAGACCAGGTTGAGAAAAGGAAATAGGAATACAGCAGAAAGGTGAATAAGGAAGCCCCGTCCATGTGCGTTTTCCAGATGTATGCTCGGCAAATTCTGGCATGGGCAGTTAATCATGAATATTTGCACTCAGCATGAATGAAGTAATACATTCATCCCATGACACACTTCTACACTGAAATTGCAATTCTTTTTGCTTGTTATGAATCTAAATGTGCACCAGTACACGTAAGCAATATCAAAAAAGGCATATATTACACATTGCTTGCATGCCTACTACGTACCTATATTTTTGAAATGTTGAATTTAAATGATTGTGTAATGGTTTTCAACCACATCACACACCTGAAAAAGTCAGCCCCTCAAAATGTGTATTTTTAATTGAGCTAACCATGCAGTATGTGAGGTCACTATTCAAAACGCATTCAGCGCTATTTAGCCAGATAAGTGTAACTTATGCAGCTAAGTAGTGGCTGCTGAATATGCACCTACATTCAGTGGCCGCTGCTTAAGTCACTTAAACAACTAACAAGTTAGCCGAATAGCTTGTGGGCGTGTAGTGGGTGGATCGGGGCAGAGAGAGTTAGATGTACATGTTATATGGCTAACTCCCAATATTCTGTCTTCGCATAAGTTATGCAGCTAATTTAGACGTCCCATAGAGCAAGTCAAGCGTGATATATATTCAGCAGCTTAGCTATAACACTGAATATATCTTGACAAATTATATCCGGCTAAGTTACTTAAACGGCCAGCTTTGAATATTGTGACAGAAGACACAGATTTTGCCTGCAAAACACTTTACTCTCGCAGATCTCAATTAACATTTGAAAAGGTCCTTCTTAAAGTATATCGACCATGTATTGAATATGTTTTGATCATATAATAAGCATATGGAAAATACCTGAAGGAGGAAAAAACGTAATTAACCAGTTCCAGTTCTAAGAAGTCATCAGTGCACTGAGGTCAATATCATCAAATTAAGCACTCTGAGGTACTAATACTATTTGCATGGCAGGATCCAAATAGAAGCACAAGAAAACTGTAAGGAATTTAGTGTTGAAACTGTTTGTAGAGATTGTGTTCGGTTATGAATAAAAGAGATTTGGGAACAGCATAGCATCGTTACATATTAATGTTGGGAATTATTTTCAAGAAACATATTTTATAAACCGCTCATCCGGGAAGAGCAACTGAACTGTGAAATGTTTTTACAAATAATAAAAAAAAAAACAACTTATGAAAAATGAGCAGACTAGCAAGAAATGAAGATTACATTGCAACATAAACATCCTTCCATAGATTCTAGGCCAGGGTACAGACTCAACTTCAACTCAGAGGTTGTATGCATTGAGGAGGAAGATCAGAATTTTAATGTAAAGGTGGATTATTGAAATGGTAGCCTCTTATAGAACCCATTTCCGATGTTGCAGATTAATTATTAAGGATAAGTAACATGGCCACAACATAAGATGTAGCCATTCCAGAGAGGTACACACTCATGCAGGGCCGGTGCATCCTATTAGGCGAACTAGGCGGTCGCCTAGGGCAGCAACCATTAGGGGGTGGCGAAGAGCAGCCATGCGGGGCCGTGAGCGGAGCCTATCCTGCTCATGGCTGAGAGGAGTAGAGACTCAGACGGCTGCGAGTGGTGCCCATCCTGTCGCATCCCAGAGAAGCACAGAATCGGCAGGCCACGAGCAGTGTCTCAGTGAAGGAGGTCGGGACCAGGCGGGGGGCGGGTGCAAGGCAGAAGGTTTGCCTAGGGTGCCTAACACCCTTGCACCGGCCCTGCACTCATGCCAGACAGGGGAGTAGGGTGACTGCGGAAGTTGGCGGTGCACCAGAAAATTTGCTGCTGACAGGTGCCCTAGAACACAGCGGGGCAGATTTTAAAAGCCCTACCTGCGTAACTCCAGCTGAATTTACACGCGTAGGGGGGGTTACGCACGCTGAGCCTATTTTGCATAGGCCCGGCAACACGCGCAAGCCCCGGGACGCGCTTATGTCCCGGGGCTTTGTGAAAGGGGCGGGAGCCGGACCGAGGCTTCCGACGTAGCGGCCGTGCCGGGGGATCGCGCGCCGGCACTCGGCCAGCGCGCACAACCTACGCCTACCCAGAGGCAGGCGCAACTTATGGAACAAAGGTTGTGGGGGGGGGTTAGGTAGGGCTGGAGGGCGGGTTAGGTAGGGGAAGGGAGGGGAAGGTGGGGGGGCGGAGGGAATGGGGAAAGCCATCAGGGCTCCCCTAGGGCTCGGCGCGTGCAAGGTGCACGTGTGCACCCCCTTGCGTGCACCGACCCCGGATTTTATAACATGTGCGCGGCCGCGCACGCGTGTTATAATATCAGGCGTAGATTTGTGCGCGCCGAGTTGCATGCACAAATCTATGCCCGCGTGAAGGTATTAAAATCTGGCCCAGTCTACCTTCCTACCTTCCTACCCTGTGAGCACTGCTTTTTTTGATGCAAAAAGCCTATCAATTTTATGCTCACAGCAACCCAATCCTTAGAGGGAAAATTAGCTAAAGCCATCCCTTAAAATAATCGCCTAATCTACTAACAGCAGTTACAATAAAATATGTGGATGCAAAAAATATTTTCTGCAAGAATATTCAAAACCATTTTTCTGCATGCAAATGAAATTAATAACGAGCAAACTTCTGTTTAAAATAGAAATGAGGAAGAGAGGAACATAATGGCATAAAAGTTAGTGATAAGTACTACCATGTTCACAGCAAAAATTCATGTTACACAAGAACTGAACCTTTAAAATACAACAAACCCTCACCAAATACAAAATAGAAATGTGCCACCAAAAACTGTACTGGAAACCCGAAGGCTTTCTGTATTATTATTCCTTGCATAACATCAAGCAATAAAATCAAGAGATATAAAACATCATTCATAATATTAAAACCATGGTAATAAAAAGAATAAATGTCAATACAGCTGACTAACATCCAATAATTTTTTTAAAACTTGCATAAATGTGTTCTAATATTTCCTAATCATCAATAAAATATTTCAAAACATCTGATGAATAAAACATCCAATAATTAAAAAATGTTCTATTTCCCAAAAAAAACAATAAAATGTTTCAAAAAAATAGAAACATCAAATTATATCCAATAATTAAAAATAATAAGGATTAAATTAAAAAATGTCCTGCTCTCCCTACCTGGGACCATTTGATTTCCACTCACCCTGAGATTATCATAGACTGGGGAGGTAGGGCCACACAAAGTATCTCTTCTCTCTCACATTCACACACATACTAACACATTCATTCTTTCCCTCTCTCATATACATACCAATGCTTTCACACACACTCCCTCTCTCACACACACACAGAATCTCCCCGGCACCTGCCTGTGAGAGCCTGTGTGTAACACACCAGGCCCTAGAACACTAATACACCACCTACTGGGCAAACAGAACAAGTCAGACTGCTACAAATCCCTACAGAGAATGCATATTCCCAAAGATGGTACATTCCAATTGCTGAAAGGCAAAATAATTTTTTTTTATCTTTGTCGTCTGATCTTTTTTTTCTTATCAGTTGGTCCCAGTCTCTTTTTTTCCCCTTATTCTTTTCTTATTCTTTTTTCAGGGTCTCTTTTATTCTTTTTGTTTCTTCTCTTTCCTCCTGTCTTCTTTCCTTCCAACACACACAGGCTCTCTCTCACATGCGCACTTTCACTCACAAGCTTTCTCTCATATAGGATCCTACTCTTGCATGCTGTCTCTCACATACACCTGCTCCCACTCTCATATGCTCTCTCTCACATAAAGGTTCTCACTCTCACATGCTCTCACATGCAAGCTCCGATTCCCACACACACCTGCAAGCTCTCACTCTTACATGCTCTCATTCACACACAAGCTCCCGCTCCCACACACACACACAGGCTTTCACTCTCACTTGCTGTCTCACACACAGGCTCCCATTCCCCCTCAGACACACATAGGCTCTCACTCTTACATGCTCTCTCACACACAGATACACAGGCTCTCACATGCAAGTTCCCATTCCCATACATAAGTACACACACAGGCTGGCTTCCACTTTCTCCCACACACAGGCTCTCATTTTCACATGCTGTCTCTCACAAGCAGGCTTCCATTCCCCCCATAGACACACACACATTTTCTCTCACACAGCTTCTTGTTGCCACACAAATGCATAAGCTCTCACATGCTCTTTCTTGCATGCAGGCTCAAACTCCCATACATACATATACACACACACATACACACAGGCTCTCATTCTTACACACAGACTCCCACTCCCACACACATATACTCCCTCATACCCACACAGAGGCTCTCACTCCCACTGTCTCTCACACACACATACAGGCTCTCTCTCTCTCACAGACACTCACATACAGACTCAGGCAGGCTTCCATTCACATCTCCCCCAAGCAGGCCCCCATTCACACACACTCACTCCTAGGCAGGCTTCCATTCACACACACACACACACACACACACACCCAGGTAAGTTACCATTCACACTAGACACACACACACACCCCCAGGCAGCTAACCATTCACACACACCCAGGGAGGCTACCATTCATACACACACACACTCAAACCCAGGCAGGTTCCTTTTCATCCACATACACAAAGGCAAAACACAAGCAGGCTCCCTATCAGGTCTGGAAGGCCGCCAGTGGCTGAGAAGAAGAGCAGGCCCAGGAGGCCTCTGGCAGCCAAGAAAATAAGTAATCCATTCTCCCACTGCTCCTCACGAGCCTGCCCTCTGCTATTCAAAACTCATGGGACTAGCACTGCCTCTGTGCTGATCTCGCGATGCGTGAGATCAACATAAGAGTACATACTGGCTGCACATGGTTTGAAGGCCAGAACACAGAGAAGAGGGAGAACAGGCTTCTTCCTATTCTTGGCGCCGGTGGCTTCCTGGACCTCTTCTCTCTTTGGCCGCTGGCAAAATGGGCTCTGCCGGCAGCCTCTCGGCCTCTTCCAGTTCTCGGCCACTGACGAGATGGGTTCAGCCGGCGTCCTCACGGTCCTCTTCCTCTTCTTGGCCACTGCTGTACTGGATGAGCATGCAGTTGGTGGTGCACGGCACACCCCTTTCAATGTTGATGGTGCATGTGCATCACTGTATGCTATGGATACTATGCCTAAGTTGCCAGACACACAGACACCACTAAAAGTGACATAGCTAGATAACAAAATGGCTCCTTCTGTATCTTCTGAATTTGAGCATAAAATACCTCATACTGCTCTCAATTAATGTTAGACAATTATTTTATTTATTTAACATTTCTTATATACCGATATCCGTTCGCACATCGTATCGGTTCACAGTGAACATAAAACTTTGGGCATTGCCCTTACATATAACAAATAAAGATGGTGAACTCAGTAACATATAGATAATCTTCGGGAGGAGCCCTTAGATATAACAAGCATCAATGGGGAGATGCTGATTATAATAATTATAACTAGAACTATATACATGAAAGTGCACAGTACAGAATCAGCAGACATAAAGGCGTTCATACCAGGATATCAATCTAACAATTCACATGGGGGTTTATGTAATAGGGGGTGAAATGGAGTAGGCTTGCCGAAAGAGCCAGGTTTTAAGTTTCTTTTTGAAAATGGGGGTATAAGTCTCTATTCGAATATCATGGGGCAGTGAGTTCCATAAGGTGGGTGCGACAAGAGAGAAGGCTCTGTTAATAGTAGAGGAGAGTTTAAAAGATTTGATAGAATGGGCATGGAGTGTTCCTTGGAGTGCTGGGCGGGTGGGTCTATTGGAGGAACGGGGTGAGATGGGGGGGTTAATCCAGTTCAGGTTAGAATTTACTAGACTCTTATGAATGATCGAGAGTGTTTTGTAAAGAATTCGTGACTGTATAGGGAGCCAGTGTAGTTGAATAAGTGTGGGGGTGATGTGGTCTCTTTTTTTTGTGTTTGACAATATCCGAGCGGAGGCATTTTGTAGGAGTTGAAGGGGCTTGGTGTGTGATGCAGGAGTGCATTACAGTAGTCGAGCTTCGATAAAATAATAGCCTGGAGGACTGTGCGGAAATCATTGAAGTGTAGTAGGGATCTGAGTTTCTTTATTGTTTGAAGTTTAAAATAGCAATCCTTTATTATGGATTTGATGAATGGTTTGAATGAGAGGTGATTATCAATAATAGCTCCTAAGTTGCGAGTGTGCGAAGGGAAGTTGGTAGCTGAGTAAGCAAGAGGGATGTCAGGGAGTGGTTGTCTATTCGATATGATTAAAAGCTCAGTCTTGTTAGAGTTGAGAGCAAGGTGCATGTCCTTTAGGAGTTGGTTGATTGAGGAAAGACAGGATTCCCAGCTATGTAAAGCAGTTTGGATGGAGTCAGAGAATGGGAAAATGAGCTGAACGTCGTCAGCATAAATAAAATGTTTGATATGCAGGTTAGTGAGAAGCGTGGTCAGGGGAAGCATGTATATATTAAAAAGCGTAGATGAGAGTGAGGAACCTTGGGGTACACCTTGGGGAAGACTGATGGGCTCAGATTCATTATTGTCCATTGAGACAGTGAAAGAGCGATTCTGGAGATAAGATTGAATCCAATCAATGGCCTTGCCTGTGATCCCAATATTTCTGAGAATGTTGAGTAGGACATCGTGATTGACTGTGTCAAACGCAGCTGAGATGTCAAGTAATGCGATGAGATAGGAGGATCCTGAGTCGATTCCTTTGATAAGGGTATCGTGTAGGGAGAGGAGCAGAGCTTCAGTGCTTAAGTGTTTCCTGAAACCATATTGGGTGGAAGGGAGGATGTTGTTCTGTTCAAGGTGATCGGATAGACGTGAGTTCACTAGCTTTTCAAGAACTTTAGCTAGGAGGGGTAGATTGGACACCGGTCTGTAATTAGAAAGAGTGTTGGGGTCAAAGTTGGATTTTTTAAGTAGAGGTTTCACAATTGCTTGTTTCAGAAAGTCTGGGACGGTGCCATGCTCTAGTGAACAGTTGAGAATATTTGAGAGGGGTTTGGCGATCACATTGTGTATGGATAGTAGGAGTTTAGAGGGGATGGTTTCAGAGGGGTGAGTGGATGGTTTCATTTTCTTTAGTATGTTCTCCACTTCTAGGGAGGAAGCGGACTCAAACAATGAAAGGGAGACTGGAGAGTTGATATTGGGAAGACAGATATTGAGGTTATTGTGCGAAAACTGTGCTGTGATGGAAGATACCTTGTTTTTAAAAAATAGAGCTAGTTCGTTGCAACGATTTGTGGAGGAGTTAGCTAGTTGTTGTGTGTGTATGGGAGAGGTCAGGTCAGCAACCATGGTGAAAAGGGCCTTGGGGTTGTATTGCAGACCATTTATTTTTTTGGCGTAGTAATCCCGTTTGGAATGCAGGATGGAATTTCTATATTCATGCATGCGTTGATAGTAGAGGGTTTTGGTGGCAGGGGATTGGTGTTTGCGCCAGGACCTTTCGGAGGCTCTGAGTAGGGTTTTGAGATTTCTGAGGAGAGGTGTGTACCAAGGTTTTCTATTTTTGCGATTGGGATTGATAGTCTTTGTTACTAGGGGGCAATGATTATTGGCAATGCTGAGCGTACAGTTCACCCAGGAGGAGAATGCATTATCTGGGGATGAAAGGTCAATGTGTTTGTCTATGTCTGAGCATGCAAGAGTGATGGTTTCTACATCACAGGGTTTGCGAAATTTGAAGGATATGGGTTGACGGGGCGCAGACAAAGAGCTTTGAGGAAGTGAAAGAAAGGTCTTGATCAGGGAGTGATCAGACCATGGTACTGGTGTACACAATGGTGGACTGTTCACACTGATGGAGGAGTTGATGAAGATCAAGTCAAGGGTGTGGCCAGCTTTGTGTGTGGGGGAGTTTACTATCTGTTGGAAGCCCATAGCTTCGAGTGAGGACAGGAAAGCTTCACAGGCGGGTGACTGTGGTGAGGTATCCACGTGCAAATTGAAATCTCCTAGGAGGATCGTGGGAAGGTCAGGTGATAGTGCGTTTGCGAAGAATTCGATAAGGGGTGATGAATCTTTCTCGAGTAGACCAGGGGGGGTATAGATGAGACATAGTTGGAGTGATTTTGACTTGATGAAGCCAATTTCATATTGATGTGGTATGTCACATTTATGGGCCAAGAGCCCATAAATGTGACATACCACATGGAAAATGCTATTGAATTGGAACTGAGTGCAGATCCCAGTCTGAAGGAGAGTGGTAATTCTCCTTTCTAAAGTTAGTACTCAATGTATTACCCAATGCAAAATATTTTGAGGGAAGGGCAAACACTGATGTGTGCTGTAGAGTTGAAAAGTTGGTAGCAACCCAGGCTAGTATTCCAGAAGGCCTAAATTAATTATTCAGTGAGTATTGACAAAGGTGGTGTTGCGCTTGGAGGTGGACCCTTGTCCTGGAGCAGTGGAGAATGGCTCCCTGGTAGGGACCAGGAAGCACCAGCCCCCAGGGGGCGGAGCACAGGAGGAGACAGAGACTAAGATGAGCTTCACCACTGGAAGCCCGCAGTCCCCCGGGTGGAGCCCGTAGGGACCCGGGCCGCTTGGAGTTAGGTGGGCCTCACAGGGTCTCCCGGAGAGGTAGTAGAGAGGCGTGCCCACGAGCAGTAAGGGAGCACGGTCGGTCACTAGGCTGTAGGTCTGGAGGAGCAAGGAAGGCCAGTACAGCGAAGGCGATGACAAGGCAAGGGACAAAGCCAGAATCAAGAGACGTGGTCAATGGCAGCTGAGGTCAGAATCCGAGGATCAGTCCGAGGAGGAGTCAACGAAGCAGGGGTCAGGTTCCGGAGGTCAGATGAGGTCACAAGGCAGGCAGAGGTCAGGATCCAGGCAGTGAACAGAATGGTCAAGGAGCAGGCCGAGGTCAGTACCAGAGAGACAATCCGAGGGTACTACATGGACAGGACAGACAGGCAGGCCGAGGTCAGTACCAGAGAGACAATCCGAGGGTACTACCTGGACAGGACAGGCAGACGCTAGATCAGAAGGATGCTGGACAAGGCTGGAACAGTAGGACACTGGAACAAGACTGGAACAAGACTGTGAACGCGGAGGCAAACTAGTACACATACAGTGCCGACCCGATTGCCAAGGCATATTAGGAGCTACAACCCAAGAAAGAGATCTAGGTGTCATAGTGGATAATACATTGAAATCGTCAGTACAGTGTGCTGCGGCAGTCAAAAAAGCAAACAGAATGTTGGGAATTATTAGAAAGGGAATGGTGAATAAAACGGAAAATGTCATAATGCCTCTGTATCGCTCCATGGTGAGACCGCACCTTGAATACTGTGTACAATTCTGGTCGCCGCATCTCAAAAAAGATATAATTGCGATGGAGAAGGTACAGAGAAGGGCTACCAAAATGATAAAGGGAATGGAGCAACTCCCCTATGAGGAAAGACTAAAGAGGTTAGGACTTTTCAGCTTGGAGAAGAGACGACTGAGGGGGGATATGATAGAGGTGTTTAAAATCATGAGAGGTCTAGAACGGGTAGATGTGAATCAGTTATTTACTCTTTCGGATAGTAGAAAGACTAGGGGGCACTCCATGAAGTTAGCATGGGGCACATTTAAAACTAATCGGAGAAAGTTCTTTTTTATTCAACGCACAATTAAACTCTGGAATTTGTTGCCAGAGGATGTGGTTGGTGCAGTTAGTATAGCTGTGTTTAAAAAAGGATTGGATAAGTTCTTGGAGGAGAAGTCCATTACCTGCTATTAAGTTCACTTAGAGAATAGCCACTGCCATTAGCAATGGTAACATGGAATAAACTTAGTTTTTGGGTACTTGCCAGGTTCTTATGGCTTGGATTGGCCACTGTTGAAAACAGGATACTGGGCTTGATGGGCCCTTGGTCTGACCCAGTATGGCATGTTCTTATGTTCTTATGTTAAGTGCAGGCAGGGACTTCCTTATATCGTACGTTCAATCAGGGCGCGCCGTAGAGCTAGGACCCATCCCTGGCCCTACAAGAGGCCGGGTGGTCCGCGCACGCGCAGAGGCCTGGCCAACGCCACCGGGGACGCCGAACTCCGGCGTGAGACCTGGTGCGCAGTGGAAGGCCCGGCGACCACCGTCACAGGATGCCGAGGCCTGGAGGAGCTTGCGGCTACCACTGAGGAGGCCGACCCGTGACCTGCAGAAGAGCTAGCGAGGTGAGCAGGCCCCTGCGCGGGCCAGGCGCGGATGGGGCGCGCAACAGGTGGAAGGTTACATACCAGGGGAAAAAGTGAAATATGAAAATGTTTTGTGATTATACCAGAGTAGATAATTGGGCAATTAGAGCAAATTAAACACTGGCAAAGCACCAGGCCCAGATGAATAACTTACAAGACTTCTGAACATGTAATAAGTACATGGAAACAAATGTGATGCCAGCAGCCTAATAAAGAGCAGTTATTTAATTGTATTTATTTCAAAGTATTTCTTCCCACCCATCTACAAATTCTGGGTGGGTTGCAAACAGCATACACAGAAATCAACATTAAAAAAAAAGATGAAATGGCAAAATTACAAGCTCCAAAAATGTATCCCCCGCTTCGGGGACCTGCCAGAACGCAGGGGCACGCTGATGTCCCCAGGGCCACTTCAACTCCCAGGTCTCCTTCTCACACCAAGCCAGTCCACTGGCCCCAGGGTGCTGGGGTTCATCCCGGTGTGGAGGAGGATGAACCTCCGGGGGTTCATCCTCCTCCACACGCAGCCTCTCAACATCTCCTTTGGCTGCTCTCTCACGTGCACTCGCTATTCCCCTGTCCTTGCTTGAGGGCACCTTTGACCCTGAAGAAAGACGCTGGACCCTCTGGTGCGGTGCTCAACAAAAAAAAAAGTACTGTAACGAAAATTATTGAAAGTCTAGTCACAGGAAGAACCCTCCAATTTCTCTCCACATGAAAACAACCATCCAAAAGGCGCTTCTTTCTCACGTCCGGTAGCCGAGTCAGTGTCCCTTCGGTGGCAGGCACCAGGAAGAGACCCAACATTCCTAAGGGTAAGAGAGTGGGCTCCTTTTAGCGGGGGTGGGATCCCCTTATCTCTTTCTCTGGTGGTAAAAAGCTTGGACTTCTGGTGGTAGAAAGCCCCAGAAATGTTCAAAACGTCCAAAAGCTCTCCTCGGTGGGCAGGAGCTGGTGGCAGACCTTCCTCCTAACAAAACTGGAACAAAACACTCTAGAAAGATTCCTTCTCTCTGCTTCTCTGTCAGGTCACTGCCGTCCCTCCTTAGCCAGGCGGAAGGAATTGCAGCACCGCGTCCTGACCTCCCGAGGCAGGGGGTGACAGAACTCCCTCACCAGAAAAGCGGCTCTTCTCGAAAAAAAAACCCCTCTCTTCCATCCTCACAAGACGACCTCTCACGGATCGTGGGGTGCTGGCCAGGGCAAACTCTCTTCTCTGAGTTCCAGTAGAAGAAATCTCGCCGTTTCCTCTCATTTCCTTCAAAATCCTGAAAGGCCATCTCCCCTGGATCAAGCTGTGGAGCCTCCAAAACTCTCCCGCAGCCCGACAAAACCCAATTCAGAAAGGCGTAAGCCACACTGCTCTTCGTGCACTGCTGACCAAGCCAGGGAAGCCTCGGCCGGAGGTGCCTGCAGGGATGGTCTGCAAATTACAAAACCCTACACTAGGGATTAAGCTAGGTCTCCACATAATTGTAGTTACATTGTAAACCGCTGTGATTTGTACTCTTACAGGAACATCGGCATAGAAAAATTAAAAATAAATTAATAATAAACAAACATACACCAATAACTCAATTTATAACCCATTAAGGGAAAACAAAAGAACATAAAACACA
Source organism: Rhinatrema bivittatum (assembly GCF_901001135.1). Lineage (NCBI taxonomy): Eukaryota > Metazoa > Chordata > Amphibia > Gymnophiona > Rhinatrematidae > Rhinatrema > Rhinatrema bivittatum. The sequence goes on from NC_042622.1 coordinate 21,010,876, forward strand.
GTATGATGAGGGTGAGGCAGTGGCTAACAGACATTTTAGAATAAAGAGGTAAATTAGTGTGGCTACTGAAAATAAATCACTAAATAAAAAAGACTTAAAACATTTCTCGGCTAGCTCCAGAAAGCTGCTCAAGCCATGTCATATGTTAGTTCAATAAAAAGATATCACCCTATATAGTTCTGCTTGAGTGTAAAAAGAGGAATAAAGCAATTATAGCTGTATCAACTAGATCTGTGATTACTAATTAAATTTTTATTTCTTTTATTATTATTTTGCATTTTTTTAGGGGCAGTTTTCAAAGGGATAGTGGGTAAACGCAAAGAAGGTCCCTTTGAAAATTCCCCTCCCTCCACTCTGTGGGGAAAAAGGGGCGGGATTAGGGACAGGGTCATTTAAGTATGCTGAAATCCCCATGCGTTGCTTAGCCTGCATGCACGAGGGAGTAAAACAAAAATACTGTGGCACTGGCCACTGTGGAATTTTCAAAAGGAAATCCCCATGGGGAGTCTCCCTTTGAAAATTGGCTAACAGTGCTGTAGGTACAAAGTACCCACTGGGCCTGCAAACACTGCAGAGAGGCTGAAAATTGATCTCAGGGAAGTAAACTTTCAAACAGTCCCATGTGACCCCACATATGTATGTAGATAGTGTGCAGAGATCTACCACAGAATTTTATGACCTGCACGTATCAGGTACAACATGCAGGTTTATAAAATATGTCTATGTCTACTCTCCAGAGACAATAATAGTGATTGGGACAAAACTTGAAAGGTCCACAAGAACTCAAAAAGCTGTTCAAAAAAATGTTTTATTCATTCATGGAAACTAACATCTTAATGAATCATGTTCACGGACCCCCCGACGCGGACCGTGTTTCAGTTAACTGCGTCGGGAGGAACCAGGTCTCAGTATAATCAGTGCAGGGGCTTCCTGGAACAGCTGCTCCTGCCCGTACTCTGTTAAAACTTTGTTGCAGAGATCTCCTCCCTGAATGTATATGAGAACAAAACGACGTCTGTCCATCGAAGTTCTTGGCTGTCAGTAAGCTGTGCCAATCTGGTCCCTCCCAATGCAGTTAATCGAAAGTCCGTGAACATGATTCATTAAGATGTTAGTTTCCGTGAATGAATAAAACATTTTTTGAACAGTTTTTTGTCCAAATCACTATTATTGTCTCTGAAGTATACCAGTGATTTTGGGTTCCCACTTACTTTGTTTGGCTATGCCTACTCTCCAACATACGCATGTATGTTTGCTTATGCACGGGATATCTGCAATGCACTGAAAGCGCAAACTTTTCCTGGCTATTTTAAAAACATACGTGCATATATTTTACGCACGGAAAAAAATTTGTGACTTGCTCACGTTAAACTACGCCCAGAAGTTGGTATATTTTTAAAACATGCGTGTGTAATCGAAATTATCAGTTTGCCGAAAACTCCACCAGTTCACCCAGTCCTTCTCCAAATCATCAAGACCCTCCTAGCTCTGCACCCTGAACTTTTCCCATTTCACCCAGACCCCCTCACCCAACCAAGATGAATCTGATATCAATTGCGCAGGATAATTAGCAGATGTTAGATTACGCAAATAAATTGACAAATGTAGGCTTGTAAGTCTCTTATAAAACAGCAATGTACGTACACACCCTTTGGCCCTGTCACAGAAAGCCCTTATACCACTCCTTTTGTCACATATAAATGTGTGCGGTAAACTGAAAATGTGTAATTTGGATGTTTATAAAATAGTGTGCACAAGAGCGCACGCTACTTACGGGTGTATATGCTAATTTTACGCATTGTAAACGGTTTGGAAATTCACCCCCAAAATTCACAAGGCGCAAAGCAGGTCTCACGGGACAGCTTCAACCACAGTAAAAGCAAAACTATCAAAGACTATTGGTAAGGAAACAAGCCAAGGAAGCCCAAATAAATTAGAACCGAGAGCAAATAGTAAAGTTTCCAAGTTTTCTTTGAAGGATGCACAGCTTGTCTTCAGTGCAGCCTTCTCTGGAAGAGACTGGGAGGGATTTCTGCACAGGAACACTAGGCCCTGAGCCCAGGCTGGAAGAAATCCTGTGTAGTGACACCCAGGGCTGAAGATCTGCCGTCTCCCCACCGTTCTGGACAGGTTCATGGCCCCATGAAGAGAGCATCCCCCTGCCCCACCACCACCCCCCCCCTTCCCAACACGGTCCACAGGGGGCCGAAGTCCTTAGACTGCCCGCCCGCCATGATCCCCTCACCGATGCTTCTCTCACCGCCACAGATCCACCCGGGCAGGAAGAGGAGGAGAGGAGTGGTGGGGGGTCCTGGGGCTGCGGCCACCTCCTCTGCTTCTTGGAGTTTGATCGACAAACCGTGCAGGACAACCGCAGGACAAGGCAGGACACGGGCAGCAGAGGTGCCAGCCTCCTGCTGGCTCAGATCAGGGGCGGTGAGAGGGGTGAGAAATGGATCTTTTGGAGGGTGGGGGGGGGGGGGGGGGGCGGGGGGAAGAGGAGGAATCATTAAGGGGTAGGGAGAAACGGAGGGAGGGATCCTTAGGAGGACTGAAGCAGGGCTGGATGGATGAAAGGGGGATGAGTTTGGGGTAAAGGGGGTTGTTGGAAGGGTGGGTGGGTCCTGCGTGTGAGCGAGAGAGGGGGGAAGGTTTGTATGTGTGTGAGAGAGAGTGAGCAGGCGTATGGGTTTGGGGGAGGGGTACAGAGAGAGGAGAGGTTAGACAGAGGATAGGAGGAGAAGCAGAGCAGCTGTAGAGAGAGACACTTCTCTACCCCCAACCCAGATGCTCCCTCCTTTGATCCTAGAACTCCTTCCTTTCCTCCCCCCCCCCTCCATTCCCTGATCCCAGATCCTCTCATCCCCAGTTCTTTCTCCCTCCATCCCAGTTCCTTCCCCCTCTCTCTGCCCTCTAGAACCCTCTGGTGGTCCGCTGGACAGTTATTAAAAAAAGAAAAGACCCCCAGACTTAAAAAGGTGAAACCCAGAAACCAGAGCTGTACCAGTACAATGGGAAGAGGAGGAAAGCAGAAATGTGCCAAATGGGAAAGGAGTTAATGTTTGGGGCAAGGCGAGAAAGACCTTTGAGTTCTCTTTCTTCCTGAGCCCCGCCTGGCATGTGAATTTATTTATCTTCGGGAAGCCCAAGGCCTCCTGAAGTACAGATGTCCGCAGGCAGGTGCTCCAAAGATATCGGCAAAGATTGTTTCATGCATTTCAGTAAAGGCAAATAGTCTGAATGCAAGGTGGCCAGGCCACTGCCCTGTGCGGTGGGGATTTTCTGTTATGTTTTTTTATTATTATAACTGCACCCATGGTGTATAATTTTTTTTTTTGTGTGTGTGTGTGTGCTTTATCTTTGCTGCATTTCCCTTGGAGTGCATTGGCTATCAAGAGTGAAACCAAGTTCCAAAAATGAAAGTAAAGCTGGAACCTTTCTGAACCTTTTCCCCCCGCTGCAGCTGGCGTGGAGGGTGAAGGCCGCCCGGCGCCGCCTGGCTCCCTACCCGGTACTTTTATTTTCAGACTATTGCCGCTGATCATATGTGCAGGTGTCAAGAAGAACAACCACAACAGCCACACTGCCAGCGAGCAAAGCCCACCAAGGCAGGGTGATCGCGTGGGTCTGCTTCTTCAGGGACAGGCCGAGCCCAGTTCTGGAGGCTGCTGCTTCTCTTAACATCCATACATTGAGTGGGGCAAGATAAGGCTGAAGCCCCCGTCCCTGATCACATGCCGCCTTCCGGTAACCCCACAGTAACCTCCGCAGCATAGAAGATATGTACAGTCACGAAACATGGGCACGACTGGAAGAAGAGTCACCAGGGCGGCGGGGAGCAGAAGGAAACATCGGCCATTCGTGCTCACCTGCCTTTTGCAAAAGAAAGTTTGGAGTGGGGGAAGTAGAGATTATTGAACCGTTTCCTTGCAAACGTGGCTCTGTTTCCAGTACCGCACAACGTGGACTCCCTTTCATGCCGATTTAAGAAATCTGGCATTGAGCAGTCTTTGCTTGAATCTGATGATCTTAATCTCCAACTGCTGTAAATCCCACACCCCCACCCCGCTAAAAAAAAAAGTCTTCATATTTTACTGTGAATTACTCAACATGAGTTTGCCGCATTACTTGTCGATGCACAAAAAAACTTTTTCAATCATTTAAGGCACGAAGGAAAGTTCTAAACGCGTTGAACTGAACTGATTAAACAGAAATAGATGTGGGTGGATTGCATTTGTTTCTTATTTCAGAATGCAGATTGTATGCATCGCTCATGAAAAGGAAGGATGCCGGTTTCTCCGGTGTCAAGTGAACTCAGCGGCAGGGTGAGGCGAGGCAGGAAATGGGCTTATGGAAATGAGCAATCATTTCCCTCTGCAATTGCTGGCCGAATTTGTCAAGATTCAATGAGTTTGACCCTGCAGAGGGACGGCAAAGGAGAAACCCCATCTGGCTTTTCTAAAATCACTTTTCATCAGATTCTTTCTCTGCTTTCCGAGTTTCTCGGAATAGCGGTGGCGTGTTTGGACCTCAGTGTCACCTTGCTATCTTTTAGCCCAACTCCCCTTAAAAGGGACATATTCCAGGCCGGGTGGGGGGCCCGTTGGCAGAGCCGCGCACTGCCGTGTGGAGGGCGTAGGTTTAATCCCGACACTGGTCGGGAGTGGGGGTTAGGGGATGTATAGGGGAACAAAAAAAAATCCAATTTTTGTTGTTGTTTCATGTTCTTTTATGCACGTCAAGTTGTTTTGGTCTGCAACCATTAAGTGCCACACTAAACAGAAAGAAACAAAGGCCCATCCCTGCCAGGGGCTGCCATGGAGGTCGTGTTCATGGCCTTTGTTTGTGCTACAGCGACAGGATGTAGGAGCCACTAATGCAAGGGTCCAGAAGGAGCCCTGGACCTTGGCCCCAGATGGGGATTCCGGCTGTAATGACTGAGAATGGATTATCGCAAACGAAGGCCCATGGGGATGCAGAAACAAGAGGCTGTTTCCAACTCAGCAGGAGGAAGCCACCAGGGGAAAAAAAAAACAAAAGAGAAATGGAGCATTTTCAGTCATTCCACGGATGAAGCCGGGTGGACCTCTGAGAGATTTTTCAAAATTGTCTCAATACCTAAACTAAGCTGCTTACTAATTGCTTGCAGTTTTTACTGTGAATTCTTGCCAGATAACAGGATAACAGGTCCAGCAGTGCATGAATGCTGACTCTTGCCTTATGAGAGTTTATATTATTGTAAGCCACTGCCCTGATGAATCGACCCTTGTGCAAGCGTAGGCCCTGCTTGGCCACTAGAGGGAAGAGTGCATCGAAGGGGTCACCAAGAGTTCAGAGATGTTCTGGAGTGTGGAACCTTCTAGCATAGGGAGTTCAGAGGAAGTTCAAGGGGTGGATGTAGATTGGAGTGTCAGAGTGGGTCTTCCCTCTAAGGGATGCAATATTATTTGGGAATTTGGTAGTCTTGAGGAGTTTCCAAAAGGAAAGGTCCTACATATGGTGTGTGAGAGTCAGAAGCTGTTGAGAGTGAAGAACTGAAAAGACGGGATGCTAACAAGGAGAAGTTGTCCTTGTCTGACTTGGCAGCTCTTGGATGTCCTTGTTTGATTTGGAACTTTTTGGATAGTCCAGAATCTGGTCCTTGGAAGTCTGCCGCTAGGAGAAAGTGGAGGGATTTTCATAGGTCTAGTATTCAAGATCAAGAGAGACTCTTGATCTTGACTCTGGGACCGCAGAAGACCTGTGGAGGAAGGAGGTGAGAGCCAACCTTGGGAGTGCCTTACAGTATATGAGATCTGAATTCTGAAGATGTAACTTGGAGGACTGGTGAATTTCTATACTTTTCGATCTGGACTGTTTACTATTTTAGCTGTACTTTGCACGGGCTGAAACCTGGTTAATTTTTCTTAGTAAATCTCTTTCTTTCTGTTTTGAACACAATATGGGTGTGGACACTGTTTTATTTTTTGAAGTTACCTCTGCCCAGTTTGGCATTTCAGGTGTATTCTGCCCCCATTCCACAGGACCTAGATAACTCTTCCCCACCCACCCACCCTGGTTACGTAAACCCCCTGGGGAGAGGGGGTTACACAAGATTTGGGCCTGGAAAATCATGGAGGGTGGCATTTACTAACATTTTCCCCCACAGACACAGAATGGAAGAAAAGCCTTAGTAAATCAGGCCCTGAGTTTACAAACTTTTAATGAAGAGAACAGATGAAAAAAACGTGCTGCAAAACTTTACATTAATTCACTATTCTCACAAAGCATCATTTTAAAACTCGAAGGAATCAAGTCCCAGCCACTGTCTTTATCTGCAAGGTTTATCTAGAGGAGAGGCCTAGCTGTGGGTTGTCGCGACAGAGTTAACGTACAAGTGGATAATGCCCTGTATAGAGGGTCATCACTGGGTGGCGCTGGAAGGGGAATCAGCGGGAGATCCTGCTTTAATCTCTTCTATGAGGGGAATGGCCAGTGATAACACATCTTAATGTAAAACATGGCCAGTGTGCAACAATTAGAAGTGTGCAGGCCAAAACATGTTCGCCTCCCAATTTGTTTTCATTAGGTGTTTCATTTGTTTTTCCTTTGTTTCAGCAAACAGTACGCACTAATAACAAATACGCACTAATAACAGTACGCACTAATAACAAATACGCACTAATAAAGGTACGCACTAATAACAGTACGCACTAATAACAAATACGCACTAATAAAGGTACGCACTAATAACAGTACGCACTAATAACAAATACGCACTAATAACAAATACGCACTAATAACAGTACGCACTAATAAATACGCACTAATAACAAATACGCACTAATAACAGTACGCACTAATAACAAATACGCACTAATAACAAATATGCACTAATAAAGGTACGCACTAATAACAGTACGCACTAATAACAAATACGCACTAATAACAGTACACACTAATAACAAATACGCACTAATAACGGTACGCACTAATAACAAATACACACTAATAACAAATACGCACTAATAACAGTACGCACTAATAACAAATACGCACTAATAACAAATACGCACTAATAACAGTATGCACTAATAACAAATACGCACTAATAACAATAAACAAAGAAGAAACTTTGTCATTTTTATGGTCGATTCGTTTACAATACAGCATGAAAGGATGTTGTTTCTAATGAAAGCACATCCCTAATTAGAAGCTGGTTGAGATGGGATTGTTTTCCCACAGCAGAATGCAGAACTTGATGGAGATGCTGGTTCCGGAGAGGAGTGACTGCGGCAATGGTGCCCTCGCCACGCCTTGGTTAATATTCGGAGCCTCTGCTGAGCACCAGCCAAGGACTGCATTTACCAATGCTATACGATTACATCATCAGTTAAACGTAGGCTAACTGGGTCACGTCCTGGCCCTGTCCTGTGGTTTGGACTTATGGCACTTCGTGTTCACCGGCTTTTATTCTTGAGCTTACTGCACACCCAGGGCAGTGCTACACGGGGAAAGAGCATCACCAGGAATAAGGTCGTCAGAGATGATATTTGAACAACAAACTATTTTCCTAGGGAAACCTGATGAGATGCAAAAAAAAGTAAAAAGGACATTTGTACAAAACACACACACGTGCATATATATATATTTTTTTTTTTCTAGTGGATTCTACATTTTTTGTGGGTGGAGGAGCAGGGAAAAGTCAAGCCACTGACTACAATAACCAGTATCTGTTAAGTCTCTTCACAAAATTAAAAAAAATATATCCCCTTTCACCACAGGCAAATGAGAGCAACAGTCCTTAATTCCTTTTCAGAAAGGAAAACAACATTTAACAAAATTCAGCAGCACCATTGGTCTCCCCTAAGGCACGAGGATACGTTTAACTAAACAGAAGAGCAGCGATGGCAGCTTTCCTGCTAGCAGGTACATCACACTACTTTAATGCAGCCATATGTCAAGGAGGAGGATGTATTCTCGATTATATTCATCAGACAACCGTAAATAGAAGGAATCCTGATAACGCACAAGCTGTCAAAGCTCTTCTTCATTTATTTCTGCTGCAAATGTTTGCTTTAGAAAATGCAAAAGCAATTCCCCAATACGCAGCCACGCAGAAGGTAAAAGCGATGGCGAGGGCGCGCAGGTGCAAAGTGTAATAGCGCTCAGTTGGTGTGGTCTTCTGACTCCTGATCTTCTGCTGTAAGTGTTTTTTTTTTTTGGGGGAGGGTCTGGTAAATAGCCCTGGCTTGTGGCGCGTTAGCTGGGACGCACGGCACATTTCCGGGGCCTCTGTTTGAGCTCCTTCTTCACCAGAGGCCCTGCCAGCTGGGAACAGACTCAGCCAGCAGCATCCCAACCATGGAAGCCATCTCCCCCCCTTCAATCCCGCTTTTCATTTTGGATTTTGCTTCTATCCCGGAGGAGTTCACGTCGACAAATATGAGGAGACTGTTGTGTGCCTGCCCTCCCCCCCTCCACGCTCTCCCCCTCCCAGAACCGTTAACCTCGGAGAGGGGGTCTAGTAAAAACGTGCGGGCCAGCGAGGAAAACCCTTTTGGGCCAGTCCACGTCTGAATCATGGGGGTGACTGGGGCTGAAGGGGTTCAGGGAGGCGGCGGTACCGTTATCTTCGAAAACGAATCCGTTGCCTGACTACTCCTAAATAACTCTTGCAAGGGCAATGCTTCAGGATGGGAAGGCCCGGGGGGGCAGGGAAGCGCTGACAGTGACAGAACGGTGGTAGCGGCACTAATCCCCAATAACAGCCAGAGAGAATAATGTGCAGGGGGGTAGCCAAGGTCAGAGACGGAGTCATTGGAAACTGTTCTTGATCATTAGTCATCAGTTAAAATGAGCATCTCACGGCCCCCCCTTTCCATCCAATAAGGGAAAATAAACACACAGCAGAAAGCACTGAACATGTAACCTGCTGTAAATTATCAGAGAAGTTTTGCTCCTGCATAAATCAATGGTTAACGCGCTTTCAGCCAAGGCTGGATTCGTAGCCGGTCCAATGTTATGATATTTTTTTTCCTTGAGTGCTGTTTCTAGCCATGGGTCTGCACTGGAAGGTATGACTCTTTCATGTGCCCGGTGTCATCATCATGGCGCCTTGTTGTTTGTTTTTTTCCAGCTGTAGGTGGAAGCAGGAGTTCCTTTCTACAGCAGAATCAACGGGCAGCTGCATGGATCGGGCAGTGGGGAGCCAGCTGAAGCAGCACCGGGCAGGCCGGCTCCCCAAAACGTACCCGTGCAGTCTGCCAGCCTGAACTGGCCTGGGGGCCCGAGTCCGCACCACCAAGACGGACAAGAGGCACCCTTCCGGGGATGGGGGGAGAGCAGGTCCCCGTTTCCCAGCGAGATCAATGCTCTCTGAGCTACCCCATGCCTGCCTGTGTCCATGGAAGGCAGTCACAGAGGAGAACATAAGAACCTGCCGTACTGGGTCAGACCAAGGGTCCCATCAAGCCCAGCGTCCTGAGAGAACACCTACATTAGTAAAAGAATACATTCGATGTTACAGATGTGTTTGAAAAGTGAGAGATACGCCACATGCACACTTTTAGGAATATCTGTCCCCAGCACAATGTTTTGAATCCTGCTATTACAATCTGACAAACAAAATGAAAAGGATTAAAATAGCAGCGAGTGCTAATGATACCAGATTGCAGTTTCAGACAAAGCAGAATATATCTTTTTTTTCTTTCTTTTTATCCAAGACAGATTGTTTCAGGGAGTAGCTTTTGTACATATTAGCGGGCTCGAAAGAAAGCAGCCATCGCGTGTGCACGGTTATATCAGCCACGGAAATCTGACTGCAAACCTTCAGCAATCTGATTTTCGAACTGGACGGGGAGGAGCGCGGGTAGCCTTCATGGGCAGAGGATTTCCCGGCAGTTAGCGCCCTGTCTGGGCTGGAGGAGTGCACTTGGGAAGCCAGGGGGAAATGCAGGTTCAATGTGGTTTGCGGGATTGCAGCCATCATCATCATTGTTTCTACTAAGCGACTCGATTTAGGCCAGGGGATGACCTGGGTCCCCCGATGGCCAAGTTTCACTGCGGGGAACCCTTGGCAAACGAGGTCCAGAGAGTTCTCCGCTTGATGCACGGTGCTGAACCAAGTTCCAGACTCAGTTTTAAAGAGGGATTTGAATTTTGGTGATTGGAAATGCCCCTTGAGGATGGGGTTTTTTGGGGGTTTTTTTGCACTACACACACCCCTGAAAGAAAATACTCTTTGCCTTTCCGGTTATGTTCGCTGTGCTCCCTGCCCTGCTCCAGCAGGAGATTCCGTGGGGGGTTAGAGAGCAGATGGGCTGTCGTGCACCCTGAAACCAGGAGATTGCACCAGATTAGAGCTGCAGACGGTGTAACCTCTCGGGTAGCACTTCAGTCGGTGTCCTCAAGATTGCGGTGCCCTTTGAAGTAAAATCAGAAAAGACAAAAAAAAAATAAAATAAAAAAGCCGCTTTGTCTGCGGCTGGCAGGGGATACTGAGGAATACTGGGGGCTTTGCTGTCTGCTGGCAGTGCCCCATTTAACCAGGAGCAATTCTCTGCAGTGCACCCGGCAAAGCTGCCTCACAGATGCATTTCCACCGGGTCCCGACAGATCTTTTTTTTTTTTTTGTTCTTCTTATTTTGTTGCGAGAGTCAACTCAAACCCAAATTTCAGCCCGAGTCAGCCAGGCAGGCACAGCAGTCTGAATAGGCTTTTCCCTCTTAGCTATTGAAACGCACTGGGGAAAAAAAAAAGTGTCAGCCGCCATATATTAACGTCCCTACCTTAATCTGACACTGAGAAAGGAGCAATATATAAAGCCTCTGGCGCACTCCTGAGACAGGGGGGGAAATGAACAGGGACACTGGCGAAGTTTTATATTCTGTGCATTTGGAAAGAGTGAATCATCCTCAGGGAACAGCATCGCCCTGCTTCTCGGCGAAGTTAACAGCCTCGCCACTGTTTACTTATCAGCTACTTTATTTTTTTTTTTTAAACTTGTACAAAAATGTTCCCTAAAAATCTTTCGGAATGCGGTAAAACTGTCTGCAGGCGGGAGGTCGGTTACACAGGGACTGCGCTGCTTTGCACGGCTGGGATCTCCTTTCCTAGAAAAGGGACGGCCTGCATGGCTTCTCCGTTTCATGTTTCCCTCTCTCTCTGCTGCCCCCTGGGCCCCTGAAACGATTTATTCGGCTGCCTGGGGGAGGGGGGCAATGGCCTGAGGTCCCAGGGGGGTCCCAGGGGGGTCCCCTCCTGCGGACGCTGAGTGAAATCGACTCTTCAGTGCCTGCCCCGGTGCCTCTAACGCGGGCCCTGCTTGCCTGGAAGCTCCATGGGGCAAGGACTTCGCTTGTGTGCACCTGAAAAAGGGGGCTGCTTACATCTTAGGGTGGTGCACCCGCGGCACTTTTTAAGATTTGCTGCTGTCCTGGCCGAAGCAGCTAAAGAATCCTCTTTCAAGGGTTTGGGGGAATTTATTTATTCTTTTTATATACCGACATTCAATCTGAGATATCACATCGGTTTACATTCAGGTACTGCAGGTATTTCCCCATCTCCAGCGGGTTTACAATCCAAGGGGCTCATTTATCAAAATGCGCTAAGGCTTTTTCGCATGTGTTAAGGGCTTAGTGCATGCGAAAAGCCCAGTTAACGCATGCGATAGCACCATATTGTATGGTGTGATGCAAATATGGAAAATAGGAGGAGTGAGGGGTGGGGAGTGGGCTGGGTTTGCCTGTCTGTGAAGAGCTATTGTACAAGCTTAATGCTGATTTAACAGCACCTTTTTGAATTGTGTTAGGCTGTGCAGTAAGGTTTTATTGCTTTGTGGGATGTCTCCTGCAAGGCCTATTTAGATGAATTAAAGCTCCCAGAGCATCCAACTAGCCTTCAAGGATGTGAGAGAGAGCCTGGCCATGGTGGTATCTCCCTAGATAGGTATTTGTATCCCTATGGTAGGCCCACCTAGTAACTCGAGGTGAGGGTTAGGTATCAGTGTAGGGGGTTAGGGGCCCCTTTGACATTCAATGTTAGATGTACGAACAGAACAGTGGTCTCTTGTGAAGATTTGATGACCCTCAGAGTGAGGAAACTCACCTAAAGATGAGATTTGTACAATGATCTCTCCACCTAGCTTGATGTTACCCATCACGCTAGGTGGAGTCCATCAAGCTAGGTTGAGAGAACATTGCACAAATCTCATCTTGGAGTGAGTTTCCTCACTCCGAAGGTCATCAAATCTTCACAAGAGACCACTGTTCTGTTCGTACATCTAACATTGAATGTCAAAGGGGCCCCTAACCCCCTACACTGATACCTAACCCTCACCTCGAGTTACTAGGTGGGCCTACCATAGGGATACAAACACCTATCTGGGGAGATGATATCATGGCCAGTCTCTCATCCAGGCCTAAGATTGTACCTGAGGCCTAACCACTAGGCTATTCCTAATTTCTGTAAAGGCAATAGAGGGGAGGATGCCCTGCCCCACCCCATCACAAAACAAACCTACTCTGGACCTTTCAGGTACCCCACAAACTAAGGCAACTGCTTCAGTGCACAGCATTGCATTCCTGTTAGAGTTTTAGCAGGCAATTGGATGGCTTGATGGACCCTTGGTCTGACCCAGTATGGCATATTCTTAGGATTAGGGGTACAGGGAGCTGGGTGGCTGGTGGGCATGAGGATCACTTGATAACTTGCCTGCCTCAGGCATCACCTGCATAGGATTTTAGACAGCGCTGGGGAGGGGTCAGCTGTCAGGGTGCATCACGGTAACAAATTCTTAAGAAGGTACAGGAGGGAGGTTCTGCAGCTAATTTAGGCTTTTAGGGAGAAAATTAAAATCCAGAACCTCCAGGGTAGCATCCTCAGATATGCTACCCGTTTCTTTTGCAGGACCCCAGAGGCAGGCAGAGCTCCAGAGTCTCAATGCACAGACGGGACCATGGTGCAGGGAAGAGTTCTTTAGATTTTTGGGGAACTGGGGAACATTTTGGGAAAGGGAGGGACCCTATTATGATGGGATGAGCTCCATCTTGACTCGGGGATACAGCAGCTTTTAAACTAAATCATGGAGAAAAGCCAACAGTCACTCAGGAGAACACGGTTCAGAGAGAGCTATCTTCTAAGGATACCTGCATACAGGGAAGTCAGAATATCCCAAAAGAGAGGTTGTGGTAAAGACGGACGTAGCCCAGGTGGAATTAAATAAAGAGCAGACAAATCTGAAGGATTCCAAATGACTTGTATTATCAACTGCTAATAAACAAATTGTGAATAAAAATAAAAAATAAAACATACTCCAAACTGTCTGTATACAAAGGCCAGAAGTCTAAAAATAAGATTGGAGTTAGAATTTAAGGTGCTGAACGAATATGTAGACAAAATAAGATTCTCGGAGACCTAACCAATCAATGGGACTTTGTGATACCAGGGTATACATTTTATCAACAAGACAGGGAAGACTGAATTGGTGGAGGGGTAGCACTATATGTTAAGGAATAAGGATGGCATAGAGTCAAGCAGGATAAAACTTCTGCAAGAAACAAAATGCACTATAGAGAATCTTTATGGATAGAAATTACAAGTGTGATGGGGAAGAGTACAGCAGTGGGTGTATACTATCTTCTGCCTGGTCAGGAGGAAGAATAAAATAGTGACATGAGAACTGAAATTAGAAAGGCAAATACTGAATTGAAGTATGTGTTTAATATTTCCACCATTTCTTCGTCGCTCTCCACACATTGATCCTTGTCACCTTTCAATTTCACTATACCACTTTGGACCTTTCTCTGATGGAGGGAGGATATTAAGTAAAATGACTGCAGAAGCATTTAATTTTAAAAAGGGAGACTAGGATAAAATGAGGAAATTAGAAAAAAAACTCAAAAGGACTGGTTTCAAAGGATAAAAGTTCACATGATGCATGGACATTGTTTAAAAATACCATCTTGGAAGTCCAGATAAAATGCATTTCATACATTAAAAAAAAGTCAAAGTAAGACCAAAATGACTGCCAGCATTATTAAATAAGGTGAAAGAAGCAGTTAAAGCCAAAATGACATCTTTCAGAAAATGGAAAGCAGATGCAAATAAAGAAGATATGAAAGAAGTCAATATTCAAAGTCATTTAGATAGATAACTCACATGTTAGCCTCTAAATGTCAAGTTATCCATCTAACTCCATGGTATCCAAGTTAGGCATTTAAATGTTTAGTTTTGAATATTGATTTCAAAGAGCCTAAGCACACTGCCAAGTTAAATGTAAAATAAAATAAGTTAAATTCTGACCCTCTTTGTATCTTATCCGTCTGTTCAGTACAAACTGTGACACTCAAAAACTAGGAAGCAGAGAGCCTTGAGGGACTAACCTATACAAAAAAAAAACCCTGTAATATTATGTATCCCTATTTGTCTGTATAAATGTAATGCCTTTTTAATGCAATACCCCAATACTCTTGCCCTAACCTATCTCGCTGTTTTACTGTTATGTAATGCCTTTTTGCTGACAATACCAAAATCTGCAACAAGGTCTTTAGCCAGGAAGGGATGGAAAAATGTAACCTATCATTGAAAGCAGCTACGGTACCTGACTAGTGGAGGGTGGCCAATGTAATGCCCAGGGCCGGTGGAAGCACTAGGCGAGCTAGGCCTGGGCCTAGGGGGCACGAGATTCGAATCTCCACTCCTCTTTGCCGCCGCCACTTGTGAGAGGTGGGAGTCGGGTGTGCGACTGGGGGGGGGGGCAGAAGGTGCCTAGGGCGGCTAATCCCCTTGTACCGGTCCTGATAATGCCAATATGACATAGGCATCCGTGGAGCTGATTTCCACAGGAAAGAGGGGGGCCATGTCACACTATGGCTCTTAGGACTTTAAGTCGGGCGGGGGAGGTTTCTTTTGCTAGAATCCTACCTATTCCTGAAGCTTAAGGCTCCAGCAATAAGGGAAAGGGAATATCAAAGCTTCCATTTGTCCCTTCAGATAAGCACTCAGGGGTGTAAGTTCTCTGCTCTCCCTGGACAGACAGAATGCTCTTATACCTAACGCACTGCTAATTCTTAGCATCATGTGCCTGGCGCTGGTCTCAGTCAGTAAGAAAGGCTCTATGCCAGTGGCGTAGCCACGGGTGGGCCTGGGTGGGCACCTGCCCACCCAACTTAGACCCAGGCCCACCCAACTGGCACCGGAACTGCAAGGCTGTCGCGGGATCCCATCCCCGCGACAGCGAACAAGAGAACCCACGCCTCGCGCGCCATCACGGCACACATGGGGAAGCGCTGCTGCGGCCGTATGGCCAACCGGTCTTCCTGTTCGGGGGGGGGGGAGCGGAAGCGCCGCGCGCAGCTTCCGCTTCCTCCCCCCCAATGCAGGAAGATCAGCTGCCTCTCCTGCTGCCACCCGTTCTCCTGCTATCTTTGGACCAAACAGCCTGCCGAACTTCCTGTTTGGGGGAGCGGAAGCGCCGCGCACAGCTTCCGCTTCCTCCCCCCAATGCAGGAAGATCAGCTGCCTCTCCTGCTGCCACCCGTTCTCCTGCTATCTTCGGACCAAACGGCCTGCCGAACTTCCTGTTTGGGGGAGCGGAAGCGCCGCGCACAGCTTCCGCTTTCTCCCCCAAAGCAGGAAGATCAGCTGCCTCTCCTGCTGCCACTGGCCTCCTGCTATCTTCGGGCGTCGGGCCGTACTGCCCGCTGATCTTCCTGCTTGGGGGGGGGAGGAAGCGGATGTTGTGCGCTGCGCTTCCGCTTCCCCCCCCCCCCCCCGACAGGAGGTTCGGCGGGCCATACCGCCCGACGCCCGAAGATAGCAGGAGGCCGGTGGCAGCAGGATAGGCAGCTGATCTTCCTGCTCTGGGGGAGAAAGCGGAAGCTGTGCACGTGCTTGAATGTGTATGTGTGGATGAGAATGAGAGTGTGTGTGGGTGAAAACTGGAGCCTGGGTGTGTATGTGGGTGAGAATGGAAGCTTGAATATGTGGGTGAATGGGAGCTCGAATGTGTGTATGTGTGGTTGAGAATGGGAGCCTGGGTTTGTGGGTGGGTGAGAATGGGAGCTTGAATGTGTGTATATATGGGTGAGAATGAGAGCCTGGGTTTGTGTGGGTGGGTGAGAATGGAAGCTTGAATATGTGGATAAGAATGGGTGCTTGAATGTGTGTATGTGTGGGTGAGAATAGTACCTTAAATGTGTATATGTATGGATGAGAATGGGAGCTTGAATATGTGTGGGTGAGACTGGGAGTCTGGGTTTATGTGTGTGGGTGAGAATGGGTGCCTGGATGTGCGTCTGTGTGTGCATAAGAATATAAGCCTGGGGAGGGGTGAGAAAGTGAGAACTTGAATGTGAGCTTGTGGGGGGGGGGGAGAGCATATGAGAGTGAGAGCTTGAGTGTGTGAGAGGGAGTCTGTGAGAGAAAGCGTGTATGTGTGTGTGTGTGTGGAAGGGAAGAAGACAGTAATAGAAGAAAGACACTGAAAAGGAATTAGGAAATGAGCTATAAGGGAAAAAATGGGAAAAAGAGACCAGGACCAACTGATTAGAAAAATACAAAGATCAGACAACAAAGGTAAAAATATATAGCTATATTTTGAGATGTTAGCAATTTAAATATAAGCAACACAACCGCTCTCTCAAAATTTATGGACAGGTAGGAGCCGTGTATAAAATCGTAATAATAAGAAGGCTAAAGTACCACACATCACCGTGAGTTATGTTTGTATCATTAAGTAAACCTCATACTTGGGCGTAGATGTGAATGCTATGCTGCATAATTTGGCATTATTTATCAGTAAAAAAACAACTAGTAGACCTGCATGCCTACAGCCCACCCATGTTAACCTTGTGCCCACCCAAAAAATCAATTCTGGCTACGCCACTGCTCTATGCAGAAGGCTGAATTCCAGTACTTCAAGCCTAACAGTATCAGGATCTCCCCCTGGGCCGGACTCTTGTCCCTTTGTATCAGCCCTTGTGCTTCTAAAATCCCCTGCGCAATTCCAGCCCTCGAGAATAGCTCAGAACGCCACGGTCTGGTTCCCCCAAATTTCTTTTATTCATTAGCTACTATCCGGCTCTCAACCGTAGAGGAAACAACAGTCTGAAGCATATATTAGCACTGCTTAAGACAGCTCACTGGGTTTCCCGACCAATCTCGAGCAGTGAGAGGAAGGCACAACTCACAGACCTCCTAACTCTGGGCTTCTTTGCACAAACTTGAGCAGATTTCCAGGCCAGCGTTTCCAGGGGAGGTGCGAGAACAACCCTTATAGGCCGGAGCTCTAACTACATGGCTTGCAGCACAGATTACAGACAATTCATGACGGGGGGACATCTCAAAACGTAAAATGTTCAGAATTTTCCAACACCACAGTTCCCCGAAAGCCTAAAACACAAACCAATTAAAGCCTGGCTCTGAAGTGCTGAGCTTTAACTGTCCAAGTGTTACTCCTGCGCACAAAAACTTAA